>NC_141698.1:220596214-221196214 GCF_964263255.1 Lissotriton vulgaris
GCAAACAATTAATCATACTTACATTTACTAAGCTACACTCTTATAAAAACACCACTTAATTTATTCATATAGATAGTAACTCATAATTAGTGTCTTATAAAATCACTAATACAAGTATACAGTTATCCATACAGTCACTCATACAATCATTGAGTCTTATTTATATACAACAACTGTCACATACACTGCCTTTTATTTTTCTACCTTGTTGGACATGTACCATTGATAGATATATTTGCTCATCACCACACCCATAAAGACATTCACTCACCCAAACAACTGCTTTCACATGCAGTCCTAACCTCATATACCTACTGAATCAACTATTCACATATCTTTAGACAGGCACCCCCCCACCCAACCACACACACATTCACTCTCCCAATCAAATACTCAGTTAACTAATCAATAACTAATATAGACTTTCACGTAGCTAGTAACCAACTGATGCAGCAGTTTACACAACAACAGACAGAGTGATACAGATATTCAAACAGTTTAATCACTATCCCATATATTTAGTCAGACACTTTAAAATAGTCACTTGAACAGTTAATCACACTGCTACTAAACCCTCCATCCAGACACTTATACATCCACTCATTCTTCAATGCAGATTGCTATATATATAATACATATTAAAATATCAAACCAAACCACATTCACTGGATGATGTCATCAGTGATGTCATTTGAGATGTCATCAGTGATGTCATCAGTGATGTCACTGACCATGTCATGAATGATGTAATATGTGACATCATCAGCAGTGGATTATGGGCGTGCGAGTTATAGTTAGTAGAACTAACTCTAACGGAGGAATTTCAATGACTTTGTATGAGTGAAATGTCCATCTAACTAGCCCTGAAACCTATGGTTTTTTCAGTGAATTTCTAAGGTTTTTTAAATGCTAATGCCTAACTAGAACATGTCTGAAACCTATGGTTTTTTCAGTGTATATATATATATATATATGTATATATATATATATATATATATATATATATATATATATATATATATATATATGTATATATATATATATATATATATATATATATATATATATATATATATATATATATTATATATATTATATATATATATATATATATATATATATATATATATATATATATATATATATATATATATATATATATATATATATTACCTACTGGCGGTCGCCAGTAGGTATATATAGTTAGGATTTTTTCCCTATGGGATTTCTGAAAATTCTATGCCTAATAACTTTTGCGTTCGTGGACGGAATTGGCTGAAATTTTCAGGAAAATGGCACATTTTGTTTCTGAGCAGACCTTGAAAATTTGGGGGGGTTTTGTGGAGGGGGGGCCGAGAAAAAAGGGGGGTCCCAAAACGCCTTTTTCCCATGTTAATTTCCATAGGGCGGTTGGACTCACTTTTAGCCCGAACGGCTGAATGGATTTTCACGAAACTTGGCAAAATTGTAGGGACTGTTAGCCCGATGTGCCTTTGCTAGGTCTCAATATATGTGCTTCAGTGGATTTTGAGAAATTAACGTTTAAATCAAGATATATATCTGTAACAGCGCTCCGGGCAGCTATCCGGTTAGCGAACCTTTCGCGTAACGGAACTTTGCGATGAGAAGCTGATTGGCCCTCCGGTGTCTGTCAACATTCTAAACAGTCCGGAGCGGCCGCCATCTTGTCTCTCGGTAGGATCGAGAGACAAGAGGAGGCCAAAACAAAGGGGGAAATTACCATAAGGGGGCATAGTAGATCCTCGTTGACCCCCTAGGTTTTATGTGGAGGTTTTAAAAGGGCCTAGGAGGGTCCAAAAAAAAAAATTTTTTTTTGCGTGGTAAGCGCCAAGTTCGCGAACCGGATAGCTTTCTGGGCAGCGAACTTTATGGATAAAAGAATGAAAGACTTTTCTAATACTGTATGTTAATTGTTTGTTGTTTTTCTTGTTTTTTTTTGTTTTCTTTATTTATTTATTTTTTTTATTATGATTGTGTTTCATACTTTATTAAATTTTCTAACATTTCATTGTCAGAAATGTCATAATTTATTATAGGGTGTAATTGTTTTTCATTTTGAAGCAAGTTGTCTACTGCTTCAACACATTGTAGAAGTTCGTGGTCTCTACTGTCATCCATAAAGTCATCAAGTTTGTCTTGGCTGCTCTCCTTCAGTTCAATCGAAAATGAAACTTGCTGCTCGCCTTCCATTTTGCCTGAAATTTGGATTAAAAAAATATATATTAGTAGAGATAGGGCACTGTTGGGATTAATTTTAGATAGGCAGTTTTTATCAGTGAATTTATCTTTTGGCAGTGTATAGTATGAGAGTGGAAATAGGACTAAAAAAAAGTGTATGTGATTTAACCAAGACACTACTACTACAGAGGGATAGTGTATATGTAGCAGAAAAAGTCTACTATATTAAGTCATAGTGCACAATATATTAAATTATAACTTACCTTCACAAAGAAGTTGAAGTTTTTTGAAGCTTTTGAAATAGGAGGTACAACAAGAAGTAGTAGTCAAAATGGCTGTGTTTCCTTCTCTCCCTTTATATATATACAGGTATATAACCAATCAAATGTCAGGTAATAAAAGTAGAAAATGAAAGTAACATTTTCATTGGTTGTCAATTCCAACAATTCAGATGTGTTTTGTGAAGTAATTTACCTCACGGTACTTGGAGAGGTCTACAGGCTAAATGGCTAAATGGAATTTCAATGAAATTTGTGAGAATGGAAGGGATTGTTATGTAGTATGAGCTAATCTATATTTGGTGAGAGTGTTTCTAGTCGTTATTCTGTAAATTACTTTCCCGCCTTTTTTTAGGACCGCTTTCCGGGAAGCTGCCCGGTTAGCGAACCTTAAGCGTCACGGGAGTCCACCATTTTGTGTTTCGTTCGCATTAAGATACAAGATGGAGGGCAAATAATGTTTAGAATGGGTAGAAGGGGTCATGGTAGACTTATCTTGACCCCCTAGGTTTTCTGAGCGTGGCTGAGGAGGCTTATATGTGCGGAAAAAAATTTTTTTTTAAAAAAATTCCGCGAGGTTAGCTTTCGGTTAGCGAACCGGGTAGCGCTCCGGGGAGCGAATTTTGTGGAAAATTAGTGAAAAAAGTTAGAGAAAAATAATAATTGTGAGTGATCAGATGTAGGGTAGCTCTGAGAAGAGCTTTTGGGTTTATGGTACATTTAGGTACTTATAAGTAGGTACCAATGCAGAGTCTTAAATTCAGAATGAAAATTCTGTTGCCCTCATCTGAGAAGTGAACTCCATCTCCTCTGTAGATATCTTGCATGTAGTAACGCAAGTTATTGTTGTACAGAGAGCCCATTCCATGGTCTCTCATGTAAGCTGAAACAGATTTGTTTACATGCTTCCTCGCTTTCTCAATTTGTGGACAAAATTGGTTGGACCACCTCCATTTCTGTCTTTGGCATATATTGGAATATACCAAGGCAGTTTGAGGAAAAAGTGCCATTAATTGCTCCAAGGTGTCCTTTAAAAGCATTTCCAGACCTACCCCTGTCAAAGTGCCCAAATCATTACCTCCACAGTGCACTATTAACAGGTCAGGTTTTGGCAAATGCATAAAGGTTTTCACCAATGGTATCAATTGGTGACATTTTAATCCTCTTTGGCCCAACCACTTAATTTCCACATCTTGTAAATTGAGGTTGTGTAAATTTCTGCTCTCAGCATACCTTTGAGCCCAGTGGATGTAACTATGTCCAACAATCCAGACGTTAAACATGGTGGAAGAAGGTTGTTCTGCAGTCAGATGAAGTGTGGTAATGAAAGGGCAGTTGAAACAGTAGGAGTTTCTAAAGAAAAAAAACTGTGGATTTACAATGCTAATGATTCATTAGCAGTGATTGGTGCATTTCCATTTCTGAAAACAGAAAGTTAGGGTGCATGGATGTGTTCTTTGAAAGATGTAATTTGAATGGTCAAGGAAGAAACATTTAATGAAAGATTGCACTGGATACGCAGGTGCACTGAGAGTTCAGAGTTCAATTGAAACATTGTTGTGTGAATTTGCAAACATGAGAGGTCTTTCAGGAGGTGGTTGCTATGGAAACAAGGCAGACAGGGCAGAGGGGGGAAGGGTTTTGATTTGAAAAAAGTGAGGGAAGAGGTATGATTGGCTAATATGAGAGATATGTGAAAAGAATATCTGTATTTCTGTGCTTTCAATAGCTGCAGCCTTTGGAGTGCATCCTTTTTCTTCTGCTGAAGACAATTTGGTGTATTTCTGAGACTGTTTTCAAAACTCAAAAAATATTTGCTAAGGTGAGAAAAGATTTATTTAATTTAGATAGAGAATAGTATGATTTAAGGAGAAAATGATGAAGAAAGCTGTGTTTTTAAAATGTGGTTTTGTCTCTAGTGATATACTAATAGAATTAGTTTCAAAGAGAAATTATAATTGCATATTTGGTGTAACATTCTGGCATGCAGTTACACAAGATATTGTAATACATGGAGGCCATTTCATGGTCTGTTATGTAAGCTGAAACAGATATGTTGCTTTTAAAAACGATTTAAGAAATCAATTACATTTCTAGATATGTACTGCTAGAGCTTCATAGGTTGTTTTGGGCCATATTTATAAGGTATTTGAGTGTCTAAGATGTTGTGTTCGCCTTTTAAAATGTAAAGTGTTCCTCATGGGACAAGTGTCTTGTAAATACGCTCCCACTTGTGCTTGGCAAATTTAGATTTTGATTATGGGAGTTACCTAGCCATGTTAATAGTGTCCCAAAAATGGTGCTAGGGCATTCCAGAAAACACTTTCATGTGTCTCAAGGACATTTTTAGTCATTTCTTCATGAATGCAGGTATACAATTGATTTATATGCTGTGTTTAAAAACGAATTTTGAAATGAATTAAATTTCAGGATATGTACTGTTAGAGCTTCATAGGTTGTTTGGGGTCATATTTAGAAGGCATTTTAGTGTCTTTGAAGTTATTTTTCCCTTTTTAAATGGAAAGCGTTCCTCATGGGGCCCTGAGCAGTTCTTAGCCATGTTATTTAATAGGAAGTGGATAACATGGCTAAGAGCATTTGCTGGGAAATGCATGAATATCGCTGATTTTTCTGCTATATTCATGCATTGTGGCCGTTTTTTTTCACATTGTTCATAGGTTGTTTGGGTTCATATTTAGAAGGCATTTTAGTGTCTTTGATGTTATTTTTCCCTTTTTAAATGGAAAGCGTTCCTCATGGGGCCCTGAGCAGTTCTTAGCCATGTTATTTAATAGGAAGTGGATCACATGGCTAAGAGCATTTGCTGGAAAATGCATGAATATCGCTGATTTTTCTGCTATATTCATGCATTGTGGCCGTTTTTTTCACATTGCTTCATAGGTTGTTTGGGTTCATATTTAGAAGGTATTTTAGTGTCTTTGATGTTATTTTTCCCTTTTTAAATGGAAAGCGTTCCTCATGGGGCCCTGAGCAGTTCTTAGCCATGTTATTTAATTGGAAGTGGATAACATGGCTAAGAGCATTTGCTGGAAAATGCATGAATATCGCTGATTTTTCTGCTATATTCATGCATTGCGGCAGTTTTTTTTCACATTGCTTCATAGGTTGTTTGGGTTCATATTTAGAAGGCATTTTAGTGTCTTTGATGTTATTTTTCCCTTTTTAAATGGAAAGCGTTCCTCATGGTGCCCTGAGCAGTTCTTAGCCATGTTATTTAATAGGAAGTGGATAACATGGCTAAGAGCATTTGTTGGAAAATGCATGAATATCGCTGATTTTTCTGCGTTATTCATGCATTGCAGGCCTTTTTTTATCACATTTGCAAGCATTTCTTAGCCATGTTATCCAATGGGAGGTGGATAACATGGCTAAGAGCATTTGCTTCAAAGGTTGTTTGGGGTTATATACCATTTTTGGGAAATTATTAACATGCCTATCTAACTCCCATAA
Organism: Lissotriton vulgaris; assembly: GCF_964263255.1. Taxonomy (NCBI): domain Eukaryota; kingdom Metazoa; phylum Chordata; class Amphibia; order Caudata; family Salamandridae; genus Lissotriton; species Lissotriton vulgaris. The sequence goes on from NC_141698.1 coordinate 220,602,163, forward strand.
TCAAAATCTAAATTTGCCAACCGCAGGTGGGAGCGTATTTACAATAAATTTGCACCATGAAGAATGTAAAATAGCATACTAGATACTCAAATAACTTATAAATATGATCCAAAACATCTTATGAAGCACTAGTAGTGCATATTTCCAGAAATGTATTGGTTTTCATTTAATGATTTACTTCATTGGTAGGCCTTCACATGTTTTTTTACCTTGGTTTTTTTTCAGTGAAAATCTTATCTGCAACCATGTGTTGGCCTCACCTCAAATAAACAAAACAGGTGATGGACTGAATGTGGATCAATGACACACATTCACCCCAGTCCAAAGATCTGGGCCTAAACAAACCTTTAGATAGGCTACATCTTATCGTCATCCTGAATTAATGATTTAAAATATTAGGGAGTGATTTATGAGTGTTGTATGCCTGTTTTGTACCATTGAGTGTCATTTTTGTGATGCAGTGCTGGTGGAAAATATTTGCTATGTTAAATAATTAGTACAGCATTAAGTTTTAGATGACTGTTATTTATTTACTGTTTGGTAATAGTGGTTAATAACATTTTATATTATATTTTTTCACAGATTCAACTGCAGATTCTTTCATAGTTTGGAAAATGCCTTCCAGAAGTCGAATACGAAAGGCTAGAAAACGTCAAAGACAGCAGGATGATGTTTTATTGCAGCAGTCCTCTTCCCCAAATACTTGTCAAAACACCAAGAAAGGTCCGGGTAAGAGCACGAAATCATTCTTAAGAAATATTTGTAGTAAAAAAAATTTTGCTCAAAAAAATGTGTCTCTTAACAAAAAGAGAAGTAATTTAAATGGAAAGGAGAGACCCATCACAAATGTTACTGGTAGAGGAAGAGATAACTCTGTGCATGATAGTAGAAGGAAACAACAGTTTAGGGACATTCGACAACGAATGTTCCGTAATAGGATATTAGTTAATTTATTGAAAAATATTAAAAAGAAAGGCCAACAGAAAGCGGCATTTTATAGGAAGAAGAAAAATGTAGAGAAAATTATTGATCATGCTTTTGAAATCAAGCGAAAGTTGTTTATTTTGGTAATCAATAGAATTAGGAAACTAAGCAAGGTAATTTCTGATTTCAAAACAAAAAGTAGATGGAAGAGAGTAGTAAATCGTACTAACTTTTGTGAAGTTTTTTCTGGAGAATGGATGCATAGTTCAAGTTCTGAGGCATTTTTTAATGAGGAGACTTATTTTCAGGATAATGATTTGGTGCATGCAGTTGACATCAGTGGTCGAGCTTATGAAGTGAAGGATGGTTGTCCAGTTGAAAAAGAACTACTTGTGACAACAGAGACAGAAGAGGCGCTAAGTGATGAGGTTTTAGGAAGACGTCCTAAGGGTCCTGTGTACATTTGGAAGTGTAGTTCTATTTGCAGTGTGCGACAGGTTTCCATCAATTTGCTATGTGATTTTATACGGACATTTAATAAGAAAAGTTTGAAGCAGAAAATGAAGTTGTTGCAAGATTTAGATCCTTGCAGAGTGAGACAAATGACAGGTTTGCGTGGTCATTCACTGGCTTGTCTTTCCAGGAGAGTATGCCAGAGTGTTTTTCATCATTTCAGGATGCTAGCAGTGCATCATAATAAAGTGAGAAAATTAGTGAGAATGTTGTATTATGCTAAGAGTCCAGCAATTATGCTTAAACAGTTATGTGCTGCTCTTTTGCATGGTTCTGAAATAGATGTGAAGAATCTTTGTGAAGAAATTGAGTTTTGTTACTTTGGTAAGTAAAGATGAGAATGTTCAAATTGACCCTGAAGTAGAGGGTAATGTGGAAGATAATGTACAGGTTTCCAGTACAGATAATTTTCAGAAGGAAATTGCCACGTTTCAGATGAAATCAAGTGAGAGGCCTAATTTCACTTGTGTATGTTGTCGACGCACTTATTATAAGAATCAGACTAAGGTAGTGGATTTATATGCAAAAAGTGAAAGGGAAAATAATAGTGAATGGAAGGATTTAGCCACATACTTGATGGTAGAAAATTATTTTGATTTGGGATCGGATCAACGTGTGTGTACTTATTGTTGTAATAAATTAAACCAAAACCAGATGCCTGCTAGGGCAGTTCATAATAATCTGGAATTGGTTGAGATTCCTTCTGAATTGAAGGATTTAAATACTTATGAATCTATTTTGATTCAAAGTATCCATCCCTTTCAGGCTATTGTAAGAATGGAGCCAAAGACAGGGAAATTGCCTCCAGCAGATTTACAGAGAGGATTAAAGGGAAGAGTTGTTTATTTGCCTCTAGATTTGAACAAAAACATTAACACAATTGGAATAGAAAAAGTGGAAGAGGAACCTCTGGTTATCTTGGTTAATGGGGTTCCGACAAAGAATAAGAAAATATGGCAAGATTTAGTGGATGTTAGGAAAGTCAAAAAGGCAACAGTGTATTTGAAGAAAAATAATAAGTACTATAAGAATGTATATGTTGCAGAAGAGGAAGTAAGTGATGAAGAGGATAGCGATTTGTGTGCTGGCCAAATTGAGAAAGTAGAGGCCTCTAAAAGTGAAGAAATATATGAACATTATAGTGTTCATCCTTTGCATTCCAAGGAAGTGATGGGGAATGCTATTGAGTTGTTTCAAATGAAACAAGCCAAAGGGAGTCCCATTAGTGTTTGGGAGGAAAGTTTGGAAGCTCGTGTTTCCCACAGCTATTTCCCACAGGTCAAGGAGGAAGATATGATGAGCGACCTCGTGAAATTCCTGCGTCTGAATACCGGACTTTACGATTGTATGCAGAAGATCCTAGGTTTCGGCAATGCATTCCCTATTTGTTTCATCTCCTGTTTGAAAGCGATCTGTCTGGACTGTCATATGCAGTGAACCACATCTTAAAAAGTGGTATACAGATGCGAAACATCTCGGCAAGTGACTTTATGCATAAAGTCAATGTCCAAGACAGTATTTTGGATTCTCACTTAATTAATCTCATGGCGTGTCAGCGTGGTACTAATGAGTACTGGTACCGTCGTCATGGTGACTTAAAATGTATGCTGAGGAACTTAGGAACTCCGACATGGTTCCTCACTCTGAGCTGTGCCGAGTATGGCTGGGATGACTTACTTGAATTTCTACGAGAGGCAAATGGAAATATTGAAAACATTGAATTCAAGACACCTGGAGAACTGTGTTCTTTGGATCCTGTGAATGTATGCAGGTACTTCAATCATAGATTTGAAGCTATGATGTCTTTCATCACAAATAAAAAGAATCCACCTCTTGGAGAGGTGTTGGATTTCTTCTGGAGAAAGGAGTACCAAGCAAGAGGTGCCCCTCATATACATATGTTGCTGTGGATCAAGGATGCACCTAAATTTGGAACAGATCCGGATGACTTAGTGATGAATTTCATCGAACAGTATTCTACGTGTGCTGTTCCAAACGCAACGGAGAAGAAAAGTCTAAGAGAACAAGTTCTACGTTTCCAAAGCCATCGTTGTGGAAAGTACTGTCGTCGTAAATTCAGAAACAAGGACAAGTTCTACACCAAATGTCGTTTCAACTTTCCACGACCGGTGATTTCTAAAGGAAGAGTGAACAGTTTGATGTCTTCGCTGCGACATAATGTGACGAGGAAATCACCCAAGAATACATACAATTTGAAAAGGAACGAAGAGTCCAAGTACATCAATGACTACAACCCAGTGATTTTGTCCATGTGGAATGCCAACATGGATATACAGTTTGTGGCTGACAACTGTATGGCTGTGGCTCGGTATGTGACATCTTACATCACCAAAAAAGAAAAGACCGAACTGAAGGATATGTGGGAGGACATTTCCCATGAAAAGAGCCTCAGCAAGAAGTTGTACAGTTTCAGTCTGAAGATGTTGTCGCATCGAGAAATCGGAGCTTACGAATGTTCTGATCGATTGTCTTCAGCAAGTCTCTATGCCAAATCCAGGAGTCTCGTTTGGGCGAGTCTTGGTCTTGCTGCAACGCGAAATCGAGTTCTAAAACCTGTTCGGGAAATTGAGTATTTGGCAGAAAAGGAACCAAACAGTACCGACATTTTGAAGACCAACATGTTGGATACATATTATCCAAATCGAAGCAGTCACCTTGAGAATATTTGTCTATATGAGGTTCTCCAAAATTATATATTCAAGAGGAACATCAAAGAAGATATTGAGAAAGGAGTGTATGCTGTAATTGGAAGTGAGGGATGCCTGGTCAAGCAAAGAAAATGCCAATTAGTAAACCATCGAAAATTAAGTGGCGAATCTCCAGAAAAAAAGGAGTTTTTCTATTTAGCACTTTTGCAACTTTTCAAGCCTTGGCGTGCAGAAGAGGAACTGCTTGGAGATTTCCTCTGTTACGAAGACTCTTTCAATGCAGCCAAGGAGTCCATAGAATGTCCTGCTTTTTCTAAATATCAAGAAATGCTAACTTTGGAAATTGAGCAGGAAGCAACGATTGCAGCCGAGATTGCCAGAGACAGTTCTCAGGACAGTCAGAGTTCTGTTTCATTGAGTCAAGATCCACTTGGAGGACCTATTATCGAAAATGAAGCTGCCACTGCTATGAATGAAGTAGAAAGAGCCATGGCACATGCTCAGGAGGATTCAGTTAACTTACAAGACTTGGAAAAACAACTCAACGTTGAGCAGAGGAAAATATATGATGAAGTTACCAAGGAAATTGAGCACGGATTAAGTCATGAGAAGAAAGAGTGCTCGTGTACGTCGTTGAAGCCTGTCCGACTGTACGTGAGTGGAGAAGCGGGAACTGGAAAAAGTTTCCTCATTAAAGCAATCTCTTGTTATTTGCAGGAAAGGACTGAGTCATCGCTGTCTTGTGTTGTCACCGCTCCTACTGGACTGGCAGCACATAATATTAAAGGTATTACTTTGCATCGTCTATTGATGCTGCCGGTGGAGCATGACAACAAATTACAATACAACAAGTTATCTGGAGATGCTTGCTGTGAAGTTTCAAGAGTTTTGAGGAAAATGAAACTACTTATCATTGACGAAGTAAGCATGGTTTCCAATGTCATGCTTGCCTTTGTGCATTTGAGAATGCAAGAAGTACTTAAAACTGAATATGATGTCTTATTTGGTGGGAAACACATTATTGTTTTCGGAGATCTTCTACAGCTGACACCAGTAAAAGGTCAACCTGTGTTCAAAATACTCACGCATGAAGATACCAGGAAGTGCCTAGGGAGCATTGGCAACGTCAATATATGGTTAAACTTCAATTATGCAGAACTGCATCAAAATATGCGTCAGGCAAAGGATGAAGATTACAAGAATATTCTACAAGATATTAGAATTGGAAAAGTGACCGAGCATGGGAAAGAAGCTTTAAATGCACGGTTACTGTCAAATTTGTATCCCAAACAAGATATTGTGCCTGAGAATATTTTTCAGAAAATTACTGAGAAGAAATCCGGGATATGTCTCATGCCAACTCTTGCAGAATGTGCCATCTTCAACAACAAAATGTTGAATTTAGAAAAGCAAGAGATTGTGAAACTTGAAGCTATCGACAAATTAGAGCATATGGGATCAACAATTATTTTGTCAGACAATTTGAAATCAAAATTGGATTCATTAGAGAAGACTATATCTAAAACAGCGGGTTTTGAAAAGACTTTGAATGTGTGTTTAAATTGCCGAATTATTTTGAGAAGGAATTTACATGTAGAAAGAGGTCTGGTAAATGGATCAATGGGTAATGTTGTTGATTTTGAGAAATACAGAAATAGAGATGGAATAGAATTTTTAAAAATTAAATTTGATGGCATTGAGGAAGTACAGCAAATTGGTCGTTGTTCTGCTAGGTTTTTGCTTGTTAAAGATTTATATGTTCGCCGTAAACAGTTTCCTGTTTGCTTGGCATATGCGGTGACAATCCATAAATCGCAAGGTTTAAGTGTAGACTGTGCATTGGTGAATATTGGCAGTTCTGTGTTCAAGGAGGGTATGGCATATGTGGCATTGTCACGAGTTAGAACTTTATCGGGATTGTACTTGATTGACTGTGATGTCACAAACATTTGTGCGGATCTAGATTGTGTTAAGGAATACAATAGGTTAAGAAGAGAGTATGCGCCACATTTGCCTCAATATCCTTTGTTTGAGAAACGTGTGGTAGGCCGCAAACGTAGAAATAGCAGTAATAGTAGGGAGGTTGTTGCAAAAAGACTAAAAGTCAATGAACCGAAAATTGTTAGCAGAAAGAAAGTGGATTCTGTTGAAGATGTTGTCGGTTTTCAATTTGAAAACAGTTCTGGTGTCAACTGCTATGCAAATGTAGTGGTTAATGTTCTCTTTTCACTAGAGAGTTTAAAAGAACAGATTCTGTTGAATTCTGAACAAATTTTATGCTGTTTGTTGAATTCTGTTTTCGAGAAATGTAGCAGTGATCGAACAAAAGTAGAAAGTGTGTCTGAAGTTCGTTATCTGTTAGATGAATGTTCAGGTCAAACAGACTTCTCTGAAAATAATCAGCAAGATTGTCAGGAGTTTTTAATGTATATGCTTGATATATTGCAAGTTGAGGGTGTAGATGTAGATCACCTGTTTGGGCTTTCTTATCAATGGCAGCATGACTGCGAGAACTGTATGGTATCAAGTACTACTAGTGTAGACTCAGAAAGATTTATATATTTAACTTTGCCAGACAGTAAATCAGTCTCCTTTAATAAGCTAGTAAATGCAGCGGATCACAACATGGAGTGTAGCCAATGTAAATGTGATATGATGTCAACATTATTTATACGTAGATATGGCCAGTATGTCATTTTAATGATGCAACGATGTAGGCCTGATGGAACAAAATTGTCAACTTTAATAAAAAATTTTGTGGCTTCTCAGCTGTCAATATCAGGGAGGACTTTTGTTACTGTAGCAATTATCTATCACGATGGTCCATCAACAACATCAGGACATTATACAGCTTACTTAAAGTCTGGAAACGGCTGGTCATTCTGTAATGATTCTGTTGTAACGTTCAAAAAAAAATTGCCGTTTGACCTTAAAAATTCTTACCTGGTGTTTTTAAAACCAAAATTTTAAGTAGAGGGAATGTAAGTCTGCAATGCTGTCTCGATTAAAAATTCAACTATATAAACCTAATGCAAGTAAGTCTGCTTCATAGTAAGCAGTATCAGTGTCATAGGAAAAGGAGAACATGACTGACAAAGAAGAGTAAGATATTAGTAGTCCAGGATTGTGAAAATAATCTCAAATATTTTATTTTTGAAAGTTGCGAAAATAGAAAATGTCGGGATTTGATTGGAAGAATTACAAGATTTGCGAATCGCGGCAACATGATTTGGCCTAGTGGAAACATGTGATATAATGAGAGAAGTTTTTTTTCTATGTAACATATTTCACGTATCGATGGAGGTTTTCTTTCAGAAAGTGGCGGGCTGAAAATATTTAAAGCACAACAGAGTGGATGCTGTTTATAGGAGATCCTTCGACGTCATTGAAAGTAAGTTAATTTTAAGAAGTTTTGAAATCAGATTTCTTAGGTTGTATGGGTTTTTTAAACACAGTCATTTTGATTGTGTTTTTTTTTCCCCGCTGTTACATGATGAATACCTTCAAGTCACTGATTTAAGTGAAATTTGATACATTCTGAGAACAGCAAAAATAAACCATTTAACATGTATAATTAATGTTATGCTTTTTGTCCTTATGATATACATTTAGAAATGTGTGGTACATATGGGTAAGGTGAGTTCTGTAAATATCAATTTTAATGCTTAGAGTGCTGTACTTCTGGGTAGTGTTTTTTTTTTATAAAAAAAAGAGGCCTCACCTCAAAGAAAGCTCTTGAAAGCACACATCTTATTTGCATCCTAAAACAATCATTTACAATGTTAGACACAATTTTATTATGACTTTACATCTTTTTTGCGCTGCTATTGCATCACTATTGTGAGACATTAGCAGTGCAAGAAAAACATCATGTTTCAAAATAGGCCTCAGTTCAGCAATATCAAGATACAGTTTCTTTCGAATATATATCTTTAGGATTGTGTAGGGAACGTAGAGAAGCAGAGACTTCTGTAAATGTCAAAGTTGTTGAAAAACTGTTTGTTTTTGAACCTTTTCCCTTGTCTTTTCTAATTTTTAAATACATGTTTTAATATTTTTTGAAATGTTTGTTCTTTGTTTTACAGATTGAAAGTATGAAAAAATATTTAAAAAAGGTAACAAGAATTATAAGGTAAATGTTTTCCACTCTTTTTACCCGCAATGCACTGCTGATGATGTCATTGACAGTATCTCTCATTTACTCTCTCTAGCTGTCTTTCTTTTTACATTATTCTCTGTTTACTTCCCTTATACTAACTCTTCTTTTTTTTTAAAAAAATATTTTTTTTAGTTCGCTTAAAGTTCGCGAACCGGTCAGCGAACTTGAAGCGAACCAAAAGAAATAGAGCTTGCCAGAGTGATAAACATTCTAGCAATTTTGTTTGAAAGGGGAGGTAGTTCTGAAAAGAACTGTTTTTTTTTGTTTTTGTTGTTTTATGTTTTTTTTGTAATTTTTTGAACATTTTTTGATTTTTTTGTATTTTTAGAACTGTTTTATGTTTTTTTTGTGTTTTTTAAGGAGGGGAGACAACAAAAAACAGGCTTTCAAAACGGCTCAACTGGAGCAAAAAAAAAGAAAATTACTTTTTGGGTGCATTAGGGCACTTATGATTTTCATATGCAATGTTCATGAGGTTGACACTCATGTTGCCATATGACAGCATAGCACCACAGTAAATACAAGACACCTTCATGTGCTGGAAGTTACGTTGGATGTTTGGCACAGTCTCTTGTGCCTCTCTTCCCGTCAAAGACAATGTGGATGTAGATCTTGCCACAGGAGTTGCCGTCGGATTGTCTTCAAGATCCCTCAACTCAGCCCGGCTGTAGTTCAAGGGATGCCACCTGCTCATGTGACGGTGCATTGTATAGTTCCCCATACTGTACTTCTTTTCTGTGCCTCTCGACAATCTGTGGTCACAGATGAGGCAGGTGGCATATTTTGCATTCACTTTCTTGGTTCCAGGAGGGATGGTGAAAAACTGCCAGATGAAACTGGTTTTTCGTTTAGAAACCCGGGGCAACTCATCAACAAATTGTTGTCCCTCTCTCTCCTCTTCTTCTTCTTCCTCATCTTCCTCCTCTCTGTTAGTCATAATTTGACTGGGTGGTCCTCTCTTCTTATGGGGAGGTGGAGGTGGTGGTGGGGGTGCACCAGCTGCAGCAACAATGGAAGCCATTGTGGATCTTCAGATAAATGGTCTTTCTCTCACCAAGATGAAAGTCAGAGTGAGGAAATAAGGAGGGGTTTACTTGATTTGGGGAAAACAAAAGTTCTGAGCCAATGAAAAGTGTTATTTTTAGGTCACATGACCTAGTCATACATCATTTGGAAACCAAAAGTGAAATGAACCAATGAGAAGTTTGATAAACAAGTCACATGACCTGTTCCGCTTACGTTACGCGGCGCGCGCCGCGTCCCAGATCGCTTCCGGTTCGCGGTCCGGAGCACTTCCGGGAGCGCTAACGCGGCGCGTCATTAGACGCATTACGCGATAACGTGATACGTCGCGCTTCCGCGGCGCGTCACTGTTCCGCTAACGTAACGTTGACCGGTTCGCGGACTAGATCGCGGCATCAAGATGAGCTAACGGAAAGCTTCCCGGTTCGCGAACTAGAAGCGAAGAAAAAAAATATTAAAAAAAAAATTATCAATAAACATCTAAATATATTTTGGGATTTAAAGAATAATACATTTTACAGCTACAGATGTTAGCTTTTAAAAAACCAATGAAATTCACTGAAAAAACCATAGGTTATAGACCATATATAGTTAGAAATTTGCATTTAAAAAACCATTGAAATTCAATGAAAAAACCATAGGTTATAGACCATATATAGTTAGGAATTCGCATTTACAAAACCTTATTTTACTCGCATAAAACCATTGAAATTCCATATATAGTTAGTTGCGCTAACTATATATCGCGCACCCGCAATCCACTGCTGATGATGTCACATATTACATCATTCATGACATGGTCAGTGACATCACTGATGACATCACTGATGACATCTCAAATGACATCACTGATGACAACATCCAGTGACTGTATGTTTCTGTGAAGTTAAAATATGTCTTACATATTGAAGAATGAGTGGATGTATAAGTGTCTGGATGAAGGATTTAGTAGGTGCATGACTGACTGTATGAGTGAGTGATTAAATGTGTCTCACTGAGTGCATGGGTTAGTGACTAAACTGTCTTAATTTGTGCATCATTATGTCTGTTGTTCTGTAAACTGTTGCATGTGTTGATAAGTAGCTATATGAGTAACTATATGGGTTATTGATTGGTTACCTTAGTATTTGTATGGGAGACTGAGTGTGTGTGTGGGTGGCTGGGAGGTGTATGACTCTGTGCATAGATGTGTGAGCAGTTGATTCACTAGAGGTATGGTTTCAAAAGTGCATGTGGTAACAGCTGTATGGGCGGTTGACTGTGTGCATGAGTGTATTGGTGAGTGAATGGATATCTCAGTGCTACATGTCAAAGTAAGTACATATGTAAAACACAGTACATGTGAGAGTTGACATATATAAATAACTGTGCATAAGAGCCAGTGAATGTGTGAGTGGCTGTATGGATCATTGTGAACTTGTATCAGGGATTGTATAAGAGAGTAAATATGTGTTAGTATATGTTTGAATAAGTAAAGTTTGTATAACTGTATAGTTGAGGAAATGGAGGTGTGATTGATTCTTTGCATGACTGACTAGGTGTGTGAGTAACTCCATGGATGAGTGACAGTCTGTGAGTGTCTGTTTACACTGATTGTATCTAAGGTTATATTAGAGTCTGAAGAGGTTCATCGTATTATCACATGAATGATATCATCAGTGATGTGATCAGTAATGTCAAATGAGATGTCATCAGTGATGTCATCAGTGATGTCATTTGAGATGTCATCAGTGATGTCATCAGTGATGTCACTGACCATGTCATGAATGATGTAATATGTGACATCATCAGCAGTGGATTGCGGGTGCGCGATATATAGTTAGCGCAACTAACTATATATGGAATTTCAATGGTTTTATGCGAGTAAAATAAGGTTTTGTAAATGCGAATTCCTAACTATATATGGTCTATAACCTATGGTTTTTTCATTGAATATATATATATATATATATATATATATATATATATGTATATATATATATATATATATATATATATATATATATATATTCACTGAAAAAACCATAGGTTATAGACCATATATAGTTAGGAATTCGCATTTACAAAACCTTATTTTACTCACACAAAACTATTGAAATTCGCATGTATAGTTAGTTGCACTAACTATATATCGCGCACCCGCAATCCACTGCTGAGGATGTCACATATTACATCATTCATGACATGGTCAGTGACATCACTGATGACATCACTGATGACATCTCAAATGACATCACTGATGACATCTCAAATGACATCACTGATGACATCACTGATGACATCTCATTTGACATTACTGATCACATCACTGATGATATCATTCATGTGATAATACGATGAACCTCTTCAGACTCTAATATAACCTTAGATACAATCAGTGTAAACAGACACTCACAGACTGTCACTCATCCATGGAGTTACTCACACACCTAGTCAGTCATGCAAAGAATCAATCACACCTTCATTTCCTCAACTATACAGTTATACAAACTTTACTTATTCAAACATATACTAACACATATTTACTCTCTTATACAATCCCTGATACAAGTTCACAATGATCCATACAGCCACTCACACATTCACTGGCTCTTATGCACAGTTATTTATATATGTCAACTCTCACATGTACTGTGTTTTACATATGTACTTACTTTGACATGTAGCACTGAGATATCCATTCACTCACCAATACACTCATGCACACAGTCAACCGCCCATACAGCTGTTTCCACATGCACTTTTGAAACCATACATCTAGTGAATCAACTGCTCACACATCTATGCACAGAGTCATACACCTCCCAGCCACCCACACACACACTCAGTCTCCCATACAAATACTTGGGCAACCAATCAATAACCCATATAGTTACTCATATAGCTACTTATCAACACATGCAACAGTTTACAGAACAACAGACATAATGATGCACAAATTAAGACAGTTTAGTCACTAACCCATGCACTCAGTGAGACACATTTAATCACTCACTCATACAGTCAGTCATGCACCTACTAAATCCTTCATCCAGACACTTATACATCCACTCATTCTTCAATATGTAAGACATATTTTAACTTTACAGAAACATACAGTCACTGGATGTTGTCATCAGTGATGTCATCAGTGATGTCATTTGAGATGTCATCAGTGATGTCATCAGTGATGTCACTGACCATGTCATGAATGATGTAATATGTGACATCATCAGCAGTGGATTGCGGGTGCGCGATATATAGTTAGTGCAACTAACTATATATGGAATTTCAATGGTTTTGTGTGAGTAAAATAAGGTTTTGTAAATGCGAATTCCTAACTATATATGGTCTATAACCTATGGTTTTTTCAGTGAATTTTCAAGGTTTTGTAAATGCTAATTCCTAACTATATATGGTCTATAACCTATGATTTTTTCAGTGAATTTTCAAGGTTTTGTAAATGCTAATTCCTAACTATATATGGTCTATAGCCTATGGTTTTTTCAGTGAATATATATATATACATACATATATAAACATATATCATCTTTATATCTATATAAATACAAACATAAATGCATGCATACATATACTTATATGCATACAGATGCATGTTATTTACATGAAAGTTGAAAAAACACTAATAAAAGCAAAGCTAAAAAGCCACCTCATTACAAACAGAATGGCTTTAACTTAAACGAGGGCGAGATCTATAGCATTTTCAATGCTTGTTTACTTTGGTTCCATCAAGAAGGCATTCAGATGTGTCACACATTTGCCATAAATTCTGAATGTTAGCACTCTAGTTGCACATTAGATCACTGTAGTAAAGCTACTGCTCACCAGGGACGTCTGCTGCTGGTATTCAAAGTGCATGTTTCAGTCTGCATGTCAGAATTTTTTTAATGAAATAGAAGAGGATTTGAGAAGTCACTCAAAATGATCCCTAATTTTTATTTCTGAAGCACTAATCATACTTTCTATGGCAAAATTAACCCCCTCATGTTGTTCCTTTTTAAATTGAGTGTTTTCAGACTTACCACTTCATTCCAATCAAGATGGCTTCTGGTGTGCCATACTTTTGTCATAAGTAAGACTGTTAGCGCTCTAGTTGTTCTTTAGAACACTCTGGGACATTCTGTCATTGGGCTATACTTGGGGTACATCTGGGTGATATTTGGGCTACATTTAGGCTCTTTTGTCTCTGGTGGCCATCTTGGGAGACTGTATGTCAGAATTTTTTAATGAAATTGAAGAGGGTTTGAGAAGTCACTCAAAAAGTGCCCTAATTTTTCTTTCTGCAGCACTAATCATAATTCATATGGCAAAATATACCCCCTCATTTGGTTCCTTTTTAAATTAAATGTTTTAAGAGTTACCACTTTATTCCAATCAAGATGACTTCAGGTGTGCCATACTTTTGTCATAAGTAAGACTGTTAGCGTTCTAGTTGTTCTTTAGAACACTCTGGGACATTCTGTCATTGGGCTATACTTGGGCTACATCTGGGTGATATTTGGGCTACATTTGGGCTCTTTTGTCTCTGGTGGCCATTTTGGGAGACTGCATGTCAGAATGTTTTAATGAAATAGAAAAGGATTTGAGAAGTCACTCAAAATGTGCCCTAATTTTTCATTCTGCAGCACTAATCATACTTTCTATGGCAAAATATACCCCCTCATGTTGTTTCTTTTTAAATTAAATGTTTTAAGAGTTACCACTTTATTCCAATCAAGATGGCTTCAGGTGTGCCATACCTTTGTAATAAGTAGGACTGTTAGCGCTCTAGTTCTTCTTTAGAACACTCTAGGAGGCTGCAGTAGAACACAAAGGAATCAACTGACAGTCTCTGTCCTTGTTGGATGTACATGTTTTACTGAGAATGTCAGACTTCATTTTCACATGACTGAGAAAGATAATGTGAATTTACAGAAAATATGCTTTCAGTTTAGCTTATAGATCCCCTTCCAAACCACTGTGGGAAAATCATGCGATATTAGTTTTCTTTCAAACAATATTCATGATATCACAGCAGAAGGCTTTTTCACATGGTAAAATCACCTTAGAACCCACCACAATTCCTAAAACGAGTATGGTACCATCAACAAATGATTTATAATGTAACTAAAGTCCTAAAACCCTCTATTAACTACAATGCTTTTTAATGAGGTGCTATCATGTATATTGGTCCCAAGATGGCTGCCAACACTTCTTGGATGAAGTGCTGACAGCCAATCAGATCAGATGTGTGGTTAGGCTCCGCCCAGATATATATATTTTTTTGAACCTAAATTACTCAACATCCACTGGAGCACATATATTGAGACCTAGCAAAGGCACATCGGGCTAACAGTCCCTACAATTTTGCCAAGTTTCGTGCAAATCCATTCAGCCGTTCGAGCTAAAAGTGAGGCCAACCGCCCTATGGAAATTAACATGGGAAAAACGCGTTTTGGGACCCCCCTTTTTTCTCGGCCCCCCCTTGATGAAACCCCCCCCCAAATTGTCAGGGGCTGCTCAGAAACAAAATGTTCCATTTTCCTGAAAATTTCAGCCAATTCCGTCCACAAACGCCAAAGTTATTAGACATAGAATTTTCAAAAATCCCATAGAGAAAAAAATCCTAACTATATATACCTACTGGCGACTGCCAGTAGGTAATATAGGTTGATTGTCCAGCACATTTCCTGAGTTAGTACTTGGTGGAGTGGTAAGAGTAAATTATATGGTTTTGGTATCCAGCACCTTCCCTGAGTTTGTACTTGGTGAAGTGGGAATAGTAAATTATATGGGTTTTGTGTCCAGCACCTTCCCTGAGTTAGTACCTGGTGGAGTGGGAATAGTAAATTAGATTGTTTGAGTATCCAGCACCTTCCCTGAGTTTATAGTTGGTGGAGTTGGAATAGTAAATGATATGGGTTTTGTGTCCAGCACCTTTCCTGACTTTGTACTTGGTGGAGTGGGAATAGTAAATTATATGGGTTTTGTGTCCAGCACCTTCTCTGAGTTTGTACTTGGTGGAGTGGGAATAGTAAATTATATGTGTTTTGTGTCCAGCACCTTCCCTGAGTTTGTACTTGGTGGAGTGTGAATAGTAAATTATATTGTTTGAGTGTCCAGCACCTTCTCTGAGTTTATAGTTGGTGGAGTTGTAATAGTAAATTATATGGGTTTTGTGTCCAGCACCTTCCCTGACTTTGTACTTGGAGGAGTGGGAATAGTAAATTATATGTGTTTTGTGTCCAGCACCTTCCCTGAGTTTGTACTTGGTGCAGTGTAAATAGTAAATTATATTGTTTGAGTGTCCAGCACCTTCTCTGAGTTTATAGTTGGTGGAGTTGGAATAGTAAATTATATGGGTTTTGTGTCCAGCACCTTC
Organism: Lissotriton vulgaris; assembly: GCF_964263255.1. Taxonomy (NCBI): domain Eukaryota; kingdom Metazoa; phylum Chordata; class Amphibia; order Caudata; family Salamandridae; genus Lissotriton; species Lissotriton vulgaris. Next base: position 220,617,812 of record NC_141698.1, read on the forward strand.
CCTGACTTTGTACTTGGTGGAGTGGGAATAGTAAATTATATGGGTTTTGTGTCCAGCCCCTTCCTTGAGTTTGTATTTGGTGGAGTGGGAATAGTAAATTATATGGGTTTGGTATCCAGCACCTTCCCTGAGTTAGTAGTTGGTGGAGTGGGAATAGTAAATTATATTGTTTGAATGCCCAGCACCTTCTTTGAGTTTATACATGGTGGAGTTAGAATAGTTAATTATATGGGTTTTGTGTCCAGCACCTTCCCTGACTTTGTACTTGGTGGAGTGGGAATAGTAAATTATATGTGTTTTGTGTCCAGCACCTTCCCTGAGTTTGTACTTGGTGGAGTGGGAATAGTAAATTATATAGTAAATTATATGGGTTTTGTGTCCAGCACCTTCCCTGAGTTTGTATTTTGTGGAGTGGGAATAGTAAATTATATGGGTTTGGTATCCAGCACCTTCCCTGAGTTAGTAGTTGGTGGAGTGGGAATAGTAAATTATATTGTTTGAATGCCCAGCACCTTCTTTGAGTTTATACATGGTGGAGTTAGAATAGTTAATTATATGGGTTTTGTGTCTAGCACCTTCCCTGACTTTGTACTTGGTGGAGTTGGAATAGTAAATTATATGGGTTTTGTATCCAGCACCTTCCCTGACTTTGTACTTGGTGGAGTGGGAATAGTAAATTATATGGGTTTTGTGTCCAGCACCTTCCCTGAGTTTGTATTTGGTGGAGTGGGAATAGTAAATTATATGGGTTTGGTATCCAGCACCTTCCCTGAGTTAGTAGTTGGTGGAGTGGGAATAGTAAATTATATTGTTTGAATGTCTAGCACCTTCTCTGGGGTCGATTCCGATTCGGGAAAAAAAACGTCCGTACGATTTGTATCCGGAGCCCTCTCCGTACGAATCGTACCCGTCCGTCCGAATCGCGAAGTACGATGCGTATTCCGTGAATCCGTCCGAATCGTCGCGATCCGTACGTATTGCATGGCTGAAACCGTGAACCGTACGACTCGTACACAAACCGTACGACTCGTACACATGCTGTACAACCCGACGAGTACGATCCGGACTGGGGTATGAGGACGCGATTCGTACGGTCCACGTCAGGTAAGGGCGAGTCATACGGAAAAGCACACAAACACATACACACCGTACGGTCCATGCACCCCATGATCGCAGGGGTACGCACCGTACCCCTGCGATCATGGGGTGTACGAGCCGTACCCCAGGTACGATCGGTGTACGAGCCGTACCCCAGGTACGATTGGTGTACGAGCCGTACCCCCATTGTACGATCGGCGTACGAGCCGTACCCCCATTGTACGATCGGTATACGAGCCGTACCCCCATCGTACATGGGGTACGGCTCGTACACCGATCGTACATGGGGTACGGCTCGTACACCCCATGATCGCAGGGGTACGGTGCGTACTCCTGCGATCATGGGGGGTACGCACCGTACCTGGGGGGGCCGTTCCGTACCTGTTTCGGGGCGAACTCTGCTTTTACGGCTGTTTTCAGCTCCTGTAGCAAAAGGGTCGCACGGTGCGTACCCGACACGTATCGTACTTGCTGGGTCATAAAAACCAGCCGCGAACCGTACAGATGTCGCGTACAGCGGGTTCAGAGGGAGAATCGTACGGAGATTAGAGTTGTACGGTGTCTTGTACGACTCGTACGGAGTACGGCTCCTGGTACGAATCGTACTTCGTCGTACGAAAGGGAGACGTTGCAGGGTACGATTCGTACGGGAAAAACGCTCCGAACGGCTATTCGGAGCGGTTTTTCCCGAATTGGAATCGACCCCTCTGAGTTTATACATGGTGGAGTTAGAATAGTTAATTATATGGGTTTTGTGTCCAGCACCTTCCCTGACTTTGTACTTGGTGGAGTGGGAATAGTAAATTATATGGGTTTTTTGTTCAGCACCTTCCCTGAGTTTGTATTTTGTGGAGTGGGAATAGTAAATTATATGGGTTTGGTATCCAGCACCTTCCCTGAGTTAGTACTTGGTGGAGTGGGAATAGTAAATTATATTGTTTGAGTGTCCATCACCTTCTCTGAGTTTATACATGGTGGAGTTGGAATAGTAAATTATATGGGTTTTGTGTCCAGCACCTTCCCTGACTTTGTACTTGGTGGAGTTGGAATAGTAAATTATATGGGTTTGTGTCCAGCGTCTTCCTGAGTGTGTACTTGGTGGAGTGGGAACAGTAAATTATATGGTTTTGGTATCCAGCACTTTCCCTGAGTTTATAGTTGGTGGAGTGGGAATAGTAAATGATATGGGTTTTGTGTCCAGCACCTTCCCTGAGTTTGTAATTGGTGGAGTGGGAATAGTAAATTATATTGCTTGAGTGTCCAGCACCTTCCCTGAGTTTATAGTTGGTGGAGTTGGAATAGTAAATTATATGGGTTTTGTGTCCAGTACCTTCCTTGATTTTATACTTGGTGGAGTAGGAATAGTAATTTATTTGGGTTAAGGGTTTAGCACCTTCTCTGAGTTTATACTTGGTGGAGAGGGAATGATAAATTATTTTGGGTGACTGTTCAGCATTTTGGTAGAATATAGAGTTGATGCAGTGGGAATAGTAAATTATAATATATGAATGTTTAGTATTTTGTCAGAGTATATATAAGGATATTAACTATGTTGAACTCATGTTGTATGGTAACATTATTATAACAATATTAATTATTGTAATTGTTATTAATTAAAAATAAATTAATTAGAGTCACAGCATGTTTTAAATATTTTGTTCTTTTCACAAAGTAGGTAATAAAATAAGAAATCAGAAAATAATTTTATTGACATTTTTCAATGTTATCTGTACATTTTTATTTTCATGAAATAAATTAAAAATATTAACATTTTCATCACAGTTGTACATTTGTCTCAAAAAATTATTGTTGCAAACATAATTTATTACAATTAGTTTGAAGTAAAGTAATATTTATTAAGTGTACATTTTTTTGTTTATTTCACAGTTTTTAATGTAAAAAAAAGATTTATTTGACAAGTCATATACAACAACTTTTTTTATAATTTCTTAACACTGTGGTAGTATTTTAAACATTTTTTGTAGTACACATATTTATAAACATTAATACAAAAAGGTAGGTTTTGTTAACATAATTATAATATTTACATTTGTGTTTTTTGAAATAATGTTTTATTATTAATATATAAAATATTAATAATAATAATTTTTACAGATACATTGCTAATGTTTTTAGGTAAAATATTGGTTTATACAAACAGTAAATAATAGTAATATTAATAACAGTATTGTATATTCATACAGTCATGTAAGTAATTTTTAATAAGGTAAATGTTTGTTTATTTAATGTAAAGTCATTGAAAATAACATAGTACATTGGAATAATTTTTATAACAATGTTGCATTTTTGTTTAATTAAAAAAAATACAATAGTTACATAATGTATATTGTAACATGTGTAAAATAATTTTACAATTTTATTTAATGTTAATATAAATGGGACTATTTGTTTGTTTGGGTCTATTTTGTAACCGTGCCATGTTATTTTGGGTCATTTCGATTTGGGAGAGCTCGTGGTTGGAGCCTGCTTTGCTTGTGGAAGGGTAAGTTTAATTTCAAGTACTTTATTTAAGTTATATGTTTAGTTTGAGTGTTTGTGGAGTGTGTGTAAGTTTTCTATTGTTTGGTAGTTGTAGGATGTGTGTGTTTTAGGCGGTAGTTACGGTTATCGTTTTGGTTCCGGTTTACTAGTTTTGGGTTAGTATGTTGATGAGGTAGGAATAGGGTTAGAAATGTAACGTAATGTTTTGTATTATGTTTAATAATGTTTTATATTGTATGTTGGGGTGTATTGTGTGCGGGTGGGTATGTATTTTGTCTATTTTACAGGTACTTCATGTGGATGTCGTTTTTGGGAGAAGATTGCGGTTTTTTTCGTAAGAAGGGTCTCTATTATTTTTTAATATATTAGAGACACACTTCCTAACATTTTCGGTTTTTCCAGGAGCGTTTTTTATCTTTTACACTATTTTCAGGTTTTTAATAGGTTATCATTGGATCCATTATGGAGAAGAATCGTTATGGATGTGTTTTTTAAATTTTATTTATATTACATTTCCATGGAGCGTTTTTTATGTGTTTGTGAACTATTTTCGGGGTTTTAAGGGTTTCCGAGTGGATTGTGTTGGAGCAGAATTTTTTTGATTTCGTGTTATTTTTGGATGATCTCGTTTGGATTGTTTGGGTGGATTACTTCGAAGGAATGATTTATTTGGTTACAAAGGTTTCTCTTCAGCAACAAAGTGAGTAAGTATTTTTTATTTATTTTATTGGGTGGGATTGTTATGTTATTTTTTATGTAATTTTATGGTATAGGTTAGAAATTGTAAGGAAATATTTAGATATATTTAAATAAATACATGAAATATATTTCAATAATTTTGTTACAGTTTCTAACATGTGTTTAATATGTATATTTTATGTGTACTATTTGAATATTGTAGGTATGTGAGTTATGTTTAAGGAATTGTTTTAGCTATGGTAGATAGGTATGGTAGGTCTCTGGTAGTTGGGTATAGGGCTACTTGGCTTTGTAAGGTGTTGTACATTTTTTTCGTTTATTTAGTTACTTTAGGGCCAATTTGTGTCATAGATTGCTCCATTCGGAGTTCTTTGTAGCTTTGCTCCTTTTGTGATGCTTGAAGGAGTTTATGTAGGGTTAGGGAACCTCTGCCTGTACCTACTTGGAAAGCATTGTGCCATCCTTCGACAGCGTTGTTGATTTTAGCTTGTTTATTTAGTGTACTTAGGTAGATGTTCCACCAGGGGATTTGGAATTTTGGTTGCCTTCTGTGTCCAGATCTGTGTAGTCTCCCTACCCATGTATCTTCAAAATAATCTAAGAGAGGGCTTAGTTTGGTTTCATTTTTTTAATAATAGGGGCTGTCTATTAATAGGTTGTAATGTTCCGCTACGTCTGTAACTGGAACGTAGGCCAGTGCAATTAATTTTTTTACCTGGTAGGCAAAAGTACTGTCAGTGCAGTATTGGGTACTTAGGGCAGATTTTTGTATATGTTTCCATATACATTTGTTAAAGTGGTAGTAGCAACCTTGGATTGCTGTGTGAGGGTAGGTTTTTAGAATTTATTTATCATTGCTTGCTCAAAGTCAATGATAATTTTTTGGGAGAAGTAATTATTTGTTCGGTCTTTTATTTTATTTAGTACCTCAGTATAGGTTGTTTGCTGTTTGTTGGGTAGTAGGGCATATATGAAGGGGATATTGCAGTTTTGATAGTGTCCATGGATAGTGTATAATTGGTAGAATGGTTTTGGGCACACTGAGAATGTGCCGTCCATCATCCATGTTTCGCATTGGTGTAATTTCACCATATTGTCAGCTGTAGCAAACATTATAATTCTTTTTTCTTTACATGCATTGTCATATATGATGAAAGGTTTGTTATTATGGGTTATTGTTAGTTCAGGGGGTATTTGGACTTCCTCAAATGTTTTTGGGGCAGGTGGTGTAGCTGTAGTTAATCTTTTTTGCCTAGCTATTGTCCTTTTTAGAGAATCTATAGAAGGGACTTGACGTGATGCATGTTGGGGGAGAGTTCTTAGATGGTCTTTAAGAATAGTTGTAAATGGGCGGTCTGTGTTGGTGCTTGCTTCTTTTAGTGAGTCAAGCATTTGTCTAATTTCTATTTCTGTCACTTTGGGAGGGTGGTTATGTTCTGTTGTGTTAGTTATAGTTGTTTCCTGAGTTATATCACGACCATAACATTTATTACTGTAATATTTGCTGCATTTCCAAAACACTTTCAATTGATGTTGTTTTTCTTGGGTATATGTATTGCCCATATAACAAAGAAGCATTTTGCCTTTCTGTGAAGTTACAAACCTAGCTTCTTCTGTCATTGTTCTGTTTTCTTTCTGCAGTAAATAAATGTTACATAGAGAAATTTAGATTTGTTTTACATTTATAATTACATTTATCACATTTTCACAGTATATTTACCAGTTTTAGTTTTTCAGTTGTTTGGAGGGCTGTGCTCTGTGTTTTGATGATTTTCTTCTCTGTTTCTTTTGTTGATGGCTCTGTTGGTAAAAGAAATATCATTTATTGTATATGTTTTGTTTACAATTCTTGGATTCCTTTTCATTTGGACCTTTTCTTTCTAAGTTTCGTTTTATAAGTTGTCTCTGTTATTTCAGATTATATACTTACTTTGTTTTTAGAGTTGATATGTTTGTAAATGTTGGACTTCTTTTCTTTAATTGTGGTATATCTGCAAGAAATGGTAAAAATGAAAGAAAATGATTAGTTTATTGTTTAATTTATTATTTGTAGTTTGTAGTGCTAAGCCTATGTAAGGTACTTACTTTGGTTTTCTTTATCCTTTGTTTGATGGTAGCAGCTTTCTGTTCTGGTGAAAATTTGGCAGAGATTCCCCTTCTTCGTGTTTTGTAGCACCAAGTGGTATCTAATTGTGTGTTTTCTTTCTTTATATAGTGTTTGAATTATGTGTTGGTTGATTTGATTGGTTGATTTAATTGTTTGGTGTTTTTTATTGGTTGTTTGAGAGATTTTGCATTTTTTTGGTAGTTCTGTGATTCGTTTTGTAGATGGTAGGTAATGGTTTTATATTGTGGTGCATTTATTTTTCATTGTTTTTATTTAATATTGTTTTGTAATGTGAGCTGTATAATGTTTTATATGATTATATTCTGTGAACTTTTTGTATTATAAAAAATGTTTTATATGTTATAAATGTTGCTGTTTATTTATTGTTTAATTGTTGTATGTTATATTTTATATAAGTATGCTGATTTATGTTAAGATTATGTGTTTTTTACAGATATATTCGTATATTATTATGCATAGTGAAGTCGATAATTTGATTTTGCGATATTTTAGTGGTCTATATTTTTGTTTTCGATATTTTTGATTATGTCTTTATGTGTGTTGAAAGTCGATATATTTAATTTGCGATATTATTTTGGGTCGATAATTTTGTTTTCGATGTTTTTTTGTTGCGATATTGTTGAGTCGATATTTGTGTAGCTTTATGTTTAAGTATTGGGAGTGGATATTTTTGTACTCGATATAATTACGTCGATAATTTTTTTACTCGATATTCGGTCCGTCGATATTGTTTCAGTGATCCGATGGATGGATGGAGTGGGGGGGAAGGATGGAGGAGGATGGATGGATGGATGGAGTGGGATAGATGGATGGATGGAGTGGGATGGATGGATGGATGGATGGAGTGGGGGGGATGGATGGATGGAGTGGGGGGGATGGATGGAGTGGGATTGTTGGAGATGGATGGATGGAGATGGATGGATGGAGTGGGATGGATGGAGTGGGGGGATGGATGGATGGAGTGGGACGATTGGATGGATGGAGTGGGATGGATGGATGGAGTGGGGGATGGATGGAGTGGGGGGATGGATGGATGGAGTGGGGGGATGGATGGATAGAGTGGGGGGATGGATGGATGGAGGGGATGGATGGATGGATGGATGGATGGATGGATGGATGGATGGAGTGGGGAATGGATGAATGGATGGAGTGGGATAGATGGATGGATGGATGGAGTGGGGGGATGGATGAAGTGGGGGGATGTATGGATGGAGTGGGATGGATGGATGGATGGAGTGGGGGGATGGATGGATGGAATAGGATGGATGGATGGATGGAGTGGGGGGATGGATGGATGGATGGAGTGGGGGGATGGATGGATCGAGTGGGTGGGGTGGATGGAGTGGGGGGCATGGATGGATGGAGTGGGGGGATGGTTGGACGGAGTGGGGGGATGGATGGATGGAGTTGGGGATGGATGGATGGAGTGGGGGGATGGATGGATGGATTGGGGGGATGGATGGATGGATGGAGTAGGGCGATGGATGGATGGATGGAGTGGGGGATGGATGGATGGATGGAGTGGGGGGATGGATGGATGGAGTGGGGGGATGGATGGATGAATGGAGTGGGGGAGCCGAAGGCAAGAAAAAAAGTACAATCAGGGAAGCAGAAGGCAAGAAAACGAGGTCAATCAGGGGAGTAGAAGGCAAGACAAGAAAAACAAGCTAAAGCGTGGCATGCCGATATTGCTACAAAAGTATACAAATGGGAAAGAAACGCGGCATCTGATTGCTTTTTTTCTATTTATTTGCTTTTTTTTAAATTTAGCCCCACGTGCTTGACTGCCCTTCCACCTTTCACCCTACAAGTCACAAATGAGAATAAATCTGCATATGCAGACTTGATGCTCAGGAGACTGTCCACTTCAGCAGTCAAAGCACAACAATCCGAGCACAATATAAAACAATGAAATAGTTAAAACCTTCTGTTTTGTACACACTAAAGGGCTCCACCAACACAAAAATTTCTTGTTCTATTTTTTACCGCAGGCTGTGTGATTTTGCTGCAGCAAATAAAAAGTCTTTCTGAGTTCAGCAGCCCGATACTCTCTGAAAACACCTCGCATCTCACAACAGAGGCTCCCCCTTTCCTGATGAAAGGGGGAGCGAAACATCACAAGTACCGGAACATACATTACTACAGAAACATGATGGTATTCCCACTATAAATAGTAATTTCGAAATGTCATTGCAATAGGTGGCACACAGCACCAATGACGCCCCAGCCCCTGTCTGCAGCAGAACGCCCACCAGGGGTGCCCCTTGTCGCTGGAGGTGCTGGATAGAAACCTATTGTCACGAGGTAGCTCTACTTAAATCCCTGCTCGTTCGTTAGCGGTGGAGCCCGCGGGGTATCGGGCTGGAAATGAATCCGCTGCGTCTCAGTTGCCTTTTGGAACTGGTTCGTTGCTCTCACTAATTATTTGTCTCATCTAGGCTCTTATCGTTGCAAGCTGGATGGGGGGTGGTTGTCTTTGCCTCTAGAATGCCCCTTGTTTTGGCTTGGCCGCAAGCACGCAAGTGATGCCCAAAAACAAGCGTGTGCTGCAGCTGGCTCCAGGGGCTCACGTTTGTTAACTGGTCAAAATGGATTTCTGCTTCAGATAAAATCCCATCGTATGTCCATTACTGAAAGAGGCCTGCGGCTAACGAGGAGTTCTCGCCTGCGTCACTCTCTGTTTATTATCCACTGCCATTTTATCTTATTCTCATCTCGGTTGCCAAGCCTTGTGGGAATTCCAGTTGGCCAGTTATCTGATGCGGTGACAGGACCTGCTTGGGAAATAATGGGTTTCCAGACATCGGCTGCATTGGTACAAGCAAAGGTGGCCAGGGGAGTTCTGCTGGTTAATTAACAAGCTCTTGGCATTGCTGTGGGGAGGGGGGAGGAGAAATGCGAGACACGGCCTGGCGGCCGTGAAAGTGAAAGTACAGCTGCCCGGCCGTGGGAGGAGAAATGCCTGAGGCCGAGCGCACGCTGTAGGCAGAGCCTTTGAAGTGAAGCCCTTTGATTACCGCAGGCTGTGTGATTTTGCTGCAGCAAATAAAAAGTCTTCCTAAGTTCAGCAGCCCGATACTCTCTGAAAACACCTCGCATCTCACAACAGAGGCTCCCCCTTCCCCGATGAAAGGGGGAGCGAAACGTCACAAGCACCGGAACATACATTACTACAGAAACATGATGGTATTCCCACTATAAATAGTAATTTCGAAATGTCATTGCAATAGGTGGCACACAGCACCAATGACGCCCCAGCCTTGGAAAGCGCCCTCTTCTTTATGTTCAGCTGCGTCAGAGGTGCGGTGACGATTATTATGTAATGAGGGTCTAAAAGTGAACGCTAGTGGGCAGGGTGCACGTGCCTGAAGAACTGACGGAGGAAGCAGGCGCCCATGGACAACTGTGCTCCTCAGGCCGAACATGCACACACCGTGCCACGTCACAGATGCAGGAAGGACCAGCCTGTGCAGAACATACGTGTGTGTTGGCGGGAAAGAAAGGGGGTGCAGGCGTATTCTGGTATAAGGCCCGTGCCCACTCTTAAAGGTGAACCAAAAAGGCTTCTTTGCCGTTGGTGTCCCTCCACTGGGAAGAAAGAGCAACACAGACGCGTAGACGGGGTGAAGTGCTAAGAGTGCGGGCCAAGGAAGCGACCCCTGGTGCGAAAAGGCTCAACAGAACATACAGTGGGGCCCTGGAAATATAAGGAACTCTCTGGGAAGGAGCAGGCTAAAGCGTGGCAGGCAAGAAGGTGGCTGACTTCGGGGAATAACGCCACCCCCGTCCCAGTCAAAAAAAATGCTCCCAGTAAGCCTGGGGATGCCTGACATAGGGGAACTGCAACATTTTGTGTGGAGGGACCCAAAAGCCGACACTGCACTCACAGATAAAGACTGGCTGGAGGTTGTCTAGAGGAACAAATGTACAGTACGCAGATAAACCTAGCTTTTGTGGGAGTTACCCAAAAACAGCTAAACACTGACTGCCAAGAACTTGAAACACCATCATTTGTTTACATGTGCCTTCATGTACTTGAACTAGTCTTAAATGGCGGGAAATATTTGACCTTAATTTTGCTCAGGGCAACCCGCCCGCGAGCAGTGACCAAAATATAGATAATGAATAGGCGACTATTCGAACCCCTTAGAAACGCGGTGTCTGGTTGCGGGATTATTTATCCAAACAACGTTTGCAAGAGTGTTTGTGGCTAAACATAACAAGTGCTCGGGTCAGTTACTTAGGAGTTTACTTTCTTTTCACCCTCAGGGGCCTACGACTTGCATTTTAGCATCCCTCGTGGTCGGTGTGACATGCATTCCCTCCGTTTCCACAGATGCAGAGCGCTGCTCCGGTGGCTCAGTTTGCATCATAAACAGAAGAACTCTGTGGAGGGGGGAGGGTGCTTGAAGGGGGGTGCTGCAGATAAATAAAGCGTTTGAGAGTGAAGTTTACAGCAAAAATGCAGCATTGGTCTATCTTTCTATGCGCAATTTTAGAGGACCAACACTTTTCATTGAGGGGCAAGTCCTATATATTAATTAAGTGGGTCCAAGAATGCAAAGAATTGGGTAGGACAAGCATTTAGTGGATGGGTAGGCAAGCATTTAGTGGAAGAGGTTTCTTGGGCGCATAGTTTCTCCAAATTATAAATCTACACCGGCCCGGTTTTTCACGGTTAGTCGAATGAAAAAAAAAACATTTAAAAAGCCAGCTGCAGTGTGGAGCAAAGCAAAAACAATTGCTTTCTGTATACAATGCATCTATGAGATTAAACGAGCCTAACAGGGGCAGAAAAAACGCGGCCGCGAAATGAAAATAAATCAACACGACCACGAAATGAAAGCCTTTGATGCAGCAGGGGGCGGAGCGGATCCCCTTGAAGTGAAGCTGCTGGCGGCACCACGCTGGGGAAGCAACAGATGGCTGGCTTTGATGTGGTGATGCGAGGCAGGCAGGCAGGCGGATAGAAGCGCGTGCGCGGGACACATGCACTTCTGGAAATCCGCATTTTTTGAGAGCTTAGTTTAGCTCCTAGTTTAGGCCCAATAAAACTCGACCTAAAAATCTGGGGTAACCATAGTCAGGTATCCACCTTCCTACATAACCCCTCCCCCCCCCCCCCCCCCCCCCAACGAAAGGAGATAAGGCTATCCTTGACCAGGTAAGCCTATATTGCCTAAGTGGCCATATAAGGAAGTACCTGCACTAGCATGGTTACCCCCTGTCTCATGGTCCACTAGGCAATCCCTCACCCTAGGGGTATCAGAGGGTCTCCACCATAGGGAATCACTACCTGTGGTGTGTTTTGGAAAAGTAAAAGGCTGGTGTTGAGATGGAGAACTGAAGTGAGGCTCCACTAATGTAGGGCTCAGCTTCCTCCAATCACTATCCACCATGTGTGCCTTTCTTTCCACGACTGAGTTGCACTGTGCTCTCAGGGTCAACATCTGGCTGCCTACAGCTGGAGGCTGGGTCCCTTTTGTTGGCTTACTGGAGGGACAGGTCAGGCCTGGGGCCATTGGGTCCCATGTTTGGCTGTGCCCAACAGTGTCTATCTCGGGGAGGCTCCTAACTAAGTGTAAAGGAGATCCCTCAGGAGTTTTTGAAGTTTTCACCTTGCTAGGGCTGCTAGCTTTGGTGCCCATAATCTGCTGATGGGGGAGTTTTTGTGGACAGGGGGCCCTTTGGGGTCCACCACTGGCCACCCTGATCTCTGCCGCCCTGGGCTGGCTGAGGCAGGGTAGAGAGGGGCAGGTTACCTGGTCCAGACTGGGTCCCACCTTGGAAGGGTTCACTGACATCAGGGGCTCTGTCAGGCTAGGCCTAACTACCTCTGGGGCAGTTCCTTCACCAGGGGTAAGATCAGTTCCCTATCAGTTCCCTGAGGAGGCTGATCCTTTCCTAAAGTCTGGAGGGAGATTTCTCTTCCTCCTCAATGCTCTCTGTTTGTGTGGAGTGATCCATATTTTCAGGCTTCACAACACATGAATCTGTTTGAGTTTGGGCTGTGGCCATCACAGCCCCACCAACCTTTTCAGGAAGGGACTCAGTTTGGGTATGGGCTGTTACCATCACAGCCCTGCCAACCCGGTCAGGGAAGGAATCTGCTTGAGATTGGGCTGAGACTGGCACAACCCTAACAACCTGTTCAGGGGGGACATCTTGGGTTGGGGCTGTGGCCATCACAGCCCCACTAACCTTTCCATGGAGATTTACCATTTTAGAATGGGTTTCTTGTTCCACCTCAACCCAGGCTGAGATTTCCAGATCATTCCCTAGTAGACAATCTACAGGCAAGTTTGTAGACACTGCCACTCTCATGGGGCCAGTGACACCTCCCCAGCTGAAATTAACTACTGCCATGGGATGATCTCTCTGTACTCCATCAATGTTGGTCACCTGGTATGTGGATCCAGGTAAAAGTTGCCTTGAGGGGACTAGGCTCTCAGTCACCATAGTGATGCAAGCCCCTGTGTCTCCATAGGGCTCAACTTTCAGACCATTGATGAGGGGCTCCTGTCTGTAATTGCTCAAAGTGTTGGGACAAGCAGTGAAGTTGGCAAACCCCATGCTATTTTCACAGACAAGAGTAGCTGTGGTAGGGGACCTGGTTAGGCCAGTGTCCACCTGAGTTCCCCAAGTAAACCCAGCCAAATTCTTGGGGGCACTCCCACCACCTGGTGGATTACTACTAGTAGTAACAGGAGGTGTAGGAGTATTACTTGGAGGAATATTCTCCTTATTGCTGGGCTTAGGGCAACTGCTGTCAGTCTTCCAATGGCCAGGCTTTTTACAAGCATGGCAATAAGGCTTTTTAACTGTAGAGGAAGTGTTTTGGGACCCACCCCCCTCTTGGGAATTTTGGGGCCCTGGGGAAGTCTTCTCTTTAGATTAATCCCCACCTTTCTCTTGAGTCTTGGAATTATCTTTCTTTTGGTCACCACCCTGATTCTTAGGCCTAATCCTGGTTCTGACCCATTAGTCTGCCCTCTTACCCAATTCTTGTGGAGAGGTCAGACCTGAGTCCACCAGGTGCTGGCATAAAAGCTGGTTTTGACAATTACTAAGGATCTGCTCCCTCATAATCAAACTATACAATCCTGTATAGTCATGTACTTTGCTGCCAAGCAACCAACCTTCCAGAGCCTTAGTAGAACAATATACACAATCAGCCCAGTCCTGAGTCTGTGTCTTCTGGGTATCTCTGAACATTAACCTGTACTGTTCAGTGGTTAAGCCAAACCCATCAATTAGAGCACTCTTCAGGACAGTGTAGTTTTTAGCATCCTCATGTCTAACAGTGAGGAGCTTGTCTCTTCCTTTTTCTGAAAAGGAAAGCTACAAGTTTGCTGCTCACTGACTCTGGGGAACCTGCTGTACCATGCAGGCCCTCTCCAAAGCAGTCATCCATTTGTGGATGTCATCCCCATCTTTGTAGGGGGGCACAATCTTACTCAGGTTTATATGATCATAGGACCTGTCTTTATCCTTAGGGATATTTCTGCCACCAGTGGAATCTAATCCACTTAATTTGTGCTCCCTTGCTAAAGCAAGTTTAGCTTGGGCCAGGGCTCTTTCTTCTTTCTCAATCTGAAGTTGGACAGCTCTCATACTAGCCTCATGTTCTCTTCTCTGGGGGGAAGTAATTCCCCCTTGAGATCCCCTTGAGGCATTAGAGTGGTCAGATTCCCTTGAAGGAGATCTGTCCCTTCTATTGCCAGGGTGAAGTCTACTATTAGGTCTGGGAAGGTTTAACAACTCTCCATCCCCATGTAGGCTTACATTGGCCCTGCTAAGTCTTCTGACCTGAACCTGGCCATCCCCCGATTATCTGAGTCTTCATCTTCTTCTACCCCTTCAACCTCTGGGGTAATGGTCTCATCCTCTATGGGGGCATCCTCTCCTATCTTACCCGAGGGACCTGTCTGAGGACCCCTCTCAAGATCAGCTTTCTCTAGGATAGCTATGAGGATTGGAATGGTAGGGTTATGACCCCTTTTCAGCCCTCTTGAGGTGCACAAGGCACTCAATTCTCGAAAGCTGAGTTTTTCATAGCTGGATGGTGCCTTGTGAGGGTCACCCACAAGTAGAGAACTGAGTGGTTCACCTGTGCCAGCCATGACTAGTGAGATGGAGGTGTGTGCACCTACCTAATGTCAAATGTCAAATGCTTTTATATAGCACAACTTATCAGCAAAAGATGTGTGTACCTACTTGAACCTCTCTAGAGGTTGTAGTCAGGGTGTACTAAGCCCTTTGGTCTACAACCACTAAGTTCAGTAGAACTTAAATATTTAAAGCTTTGTTTATATGTACCTAAGGTACTTGATGTGATCTTTCAAATGATATTGTCAAAGATTACAATTGGTAAAACAAACAGCAAGCTCAAATCCCAACCACTGCACACCAATGTGAGAAGTTGGCCTGGTATATGATGATCACTAATTCTAGTGAGCACCTTGCACCAGTCCAAACAACCCTTATGGTGATTGGTTGTAAGTCAACCTTAAAGACCAGCTATCCTAGGGGTAGCATGGACAAAAGCAGTCTTAGGCTAAACTCAAGAGGGCATGTTAAGCCAGCTGTTTTACCATATGCAATCATTTTAAAACCAAATGAAAGGACACCACACACGTTATATATTATAAAATATATGTATTTATTACTAGAATAATCCCCTATACTCTTTATGAGCACAGAAGCACAAGCGTTAAACAAAGAACTTAATATAACATACAATTAGCTGCACAATTATGGATAGGCCGGGTGGCCACTCAAACCATATATTAAAATAGTGATATAAGAACCACGTCACGAACAATGGTAAGGCCTAGGGCCTTGGGAATCGCTGGGCCTACACTGGACTAACGAAGGTTAGGACATAGGAGGCCCACAGGATGCGGGTGCAGTGTCTATAGGCAACCGCGTTTACCATACAAGTCAATGGTGCGTAAAAATCAGAAAGTTATAGGTTTAGGAGTCTTCCGACTGGACTAGAACTTAGCCACTTGAAACTAGGACACTAGAGGTGTAAACCACTACAGGAGCACCGGAGTACTCTCGTTACCTAACCCACAGGAAGCGGGTGCATAGGTGCCAAAGTGCGTCGGGTTTCGTCGCGGAGTTCTATGGAGCCTGGAGATGAAGATGCTGCAGGCGACCAGGAGAGAAGAGTCCGGTTGGATCGAAGATGTAGAGTACCTGAAAGCAGAGGGGACAGAGTCTGGGTCACTAGCAAGTGACCAGGATGGAACCGGGAAGGAACCAGGCGATGTCGGGTTGCGATCAGGTGATGTCGAGTTGGTTGTCTCCGCTGCCACGTGGACCAGGAAGTATCGATGATGACCAGGAGTTAAACACGGGCTGTCCCACAAAGGCTCTCACTGTCGGCGGTGTCGGTTCTCGAATCGGAGTCAACAGGCCTTGGCAAATGCAACCCACGCAGGAATTGGAGATGGCTTCTGGATCGGACCAGCAAGGTCAGATCGGTGGCTCCTTTTCAGGGGAGCTAAGACCAGTCTGGAGCAACCAGAGCAGCAGTGTAAATTCGAGGGATCGTCATCACAGAGGCCACTAGCCAACAGGCAAATGACCGGACAACGCCTCAAGCAGGAAAAGTGAAAAAGGGCCCCACGCAGCACTCGGTCAGTGTGGAGAGGTGATCTTCGGTGCACAGGCTACTCGGGGCTGGGGCTTCTCAATCCCCAATGCACAGCTTCGAGGGTGCCTCAGGAGCTGCACGGGAAGCACTTTGCTGGCTTTTCAAGATGGCCGGTCCCACGTCTCACGTCGCCTCCACAGGTCACAGCTTTGCTAGGACTGTGGATCGGGCTGTTGGAAGTCTGGGAGTCCAGGTCTTGTTGGTCTCTGTTGTTTGAGCTCCGGCGGGAGCACTGGCAAAGAAAACCTTTGAGCGCTGATGGTGCCTGCTTGCACAGGGTGGCCACTCCTTGACCACAAGGGAGATTCTTCAGTCTTCTACGTCGAGTAGGATGTCGAAGGGTCCAGAGTTTCATATCAAAGTTTCAGTCAGGATGATCTGATGTGCTATGGCACAGCTCCTACCTTTATTCCAAATCAAGGGACTGGATCACCTGCTAGGTCCCTCCTATGGGTGGGACCCAGGAAGGGGGTGGTTACACCCCTTTCCCTTTGTCCAGTTTCGCGCCAGAGCTGGGGCTGGAGTGCCCCAGCACCGGTTTGAACAGGACTTTGCATGGGACACCTTGTGTGCCCCAGGCAGTGTCTAGTTTCATTCAGCCCTCCCTGCCCCAATTTACTATCTCCTGTCTGGGGTGGTGTAACACCTCCCTGTGACAGGAAACCTTTTGTCCAGGCCTCCCCTGCCGGAGTTTCGGTCAGCAGCAGGAGGCCAGACTTGTGTCTGTGGCAGCAGCATCCATTTTGTGATGCTGAGGCTCTGGTTAGATTTAACCGCGTTTAAGGAAAGTAACATGTCTTCTCCCTCTAGAAGGGTGGAATGCTACCCCCGTCGCCAGAACTGGCAAGGGGGTAGTATTCCAAAGCGTATGACACCTTACACAATATGTTTTGATAAAGCCAAACCATAGTTAGCAAGTAACCAGGGGGATTATAATGCACTTAAGAGTATATGGTATGGCAATATCCCAGAACATCTATAAGGACTTGGTTCCAAAAGCTGCAGACAGGCTCGGCTCATGCTAGATCACCATCTCACATAAAACTAAGCACTCTGCCTCCAGGATTGTTAAGGCCTGCCATAGGAGTGACTTATAGGTACATATGTGCCCAGATATAGGTTTAGATATAGGTATACTATATCTAAGCAAGGGGTGATTACACCACCTTGCCCCAGCTGAGTGATCAGCCAGTTGTGTCATTTTGTATGGCCAGCCAGGGGTGGCAAAAGATATGCTGCAGCCCCTGGTAGGCCTTGGATGCACCTAGGGGGAAGCAAGATGGCGGCCGCTACTGCAGCCGAGTGAGGAGCTGAGCGACCTACCTGGTCTGACCGGACTGCTTGCGAGCTATTTGCCCAGCCTTGCCCTGCTCTGAGGCTTTGTTCTTGCTGCTTTCTTTTGACAAAGTGAGGCTTCGTATATTGTCCCGCTGTTCTAGTGCCGGCCGTTTAAGGTCTGTGGCGGTGGTAAAGCGGCAAAACGGCAAAACGGGAAGGCGGAGAACCTGGACGCAGCAGAGAGGAGTGAAGAGAGGCCGGCGGCGTTTCGAGGGCGGTGATGCTTGATTGCTGGAGCTTGGACCGGTGATTCTTACAGGCGGAGCGGAGCGACATGGAGAACCCCCAGTAGGAGCCTCAAGGAGCCTCAAGTGGATACATTGGTGCATCCAATCCTAGTATCTGGCTTTCGTTTTGCTGAATTACCTCTCAGGACATACTTGGCTTTTACTAGCAACACCACTAGTAAGTGAAGCAGTTTTTTTTTTAATTAAGAAAAAAAAAAGAAAACAAGACTTTTTAAAAAAAAGTATTACTCTAGCTCTATTTTTTGAACTTCATGGAACTTTAGCGATCTATTATTTATTTATTTTTTTACAGTCACTTGTCATAGCTGTCTGACTGCTGCTATTTGCCACAGTTTCTGCCCAATTTACTGCCTATATAACTGTTTATAATCATGGCGCCCAAAGGTAGAGGACAGAAAACAAAAGCTACTACTACTTCTAGCACAGCTAATGCAACGCCTAATACTGTTGGAAATTGTACAGCTATGTCAGCTGCAGAGGCTTACTCACTTAATAGAACTGTCCCTGAGACTCGAGCCCGTCAGCAAAATGAGGCTACTAAAGAGCTAGTAGTACCTGACTTATTTAAGAAGAAAAACACAACTACTTTACCCAAGGGTAGTACCCTGACACCTGGAGTATCCAGTCCTTCTTTTGCTGCTGCACTGAAAAAACAGGATGTAGTCCCTCTGCAACAAACCCCTTCAAATCTATCTTTGGGCATGACTGATGGCGGAGGGTCCCCCCCTTTTGAAAAAGACATTGATGATGATCTAACTGAACTTTGCCAAGCCGTAGGGGAAGTGAGAGTCTCGCCTCGGGCTGATGAAGGGTGTGCTATAGAGAAGGTTGGTGCAACTTTAGTTACAACCGATATAGAGTCTATTGGATCAGGGGGTCAATTTTACTCCATGTCAGACCTGTCGCAGGGATCAGACGGCGAGATTGGCGAGGAGCTTATCAACGAAGGCCATTCGTTTATGAGGGATTGGGCGGACGATTGTAATCAAGCCTCAGAGGAAGGTCTTCTTGGCTCCGGTTTCTTGCTGGATGAAGGAGCCCCTAATACAGTACGCAGGGCAGCTGAGCTGCCGGTCCCCTCTGCAGGTGTTGATTTACATGTGTTAACTCAACCTCAGTGGGAAGGGGCAGGAGCCGCACCTGAAAGTCAGGTCGAACTTCCAGAACTTTTGGAGGCAAATGAGGAAATTACGCTGAAGTCTATTTACAACTTGCAAACCTCAATGTAGAGGGGCTCCGTACCCAAGGAGCTGTTCGCAAACTGCAGAACGTTGTTCGCCGATTAGTAAAATCCAGCAATGAAACAAGTCTGAGAGTACAGGAGACTGAAGGTCGCATTTCTACTGTTGAAGATGAGCTCTCCTCACAGAAAACGTCCATTAAGGAGCTGGAGAGTACCAGGCAAGATATTGATTGGAAACTGACAGACCTGGAAAATCGCTCCAGGCGTAACAACCTGCGCTTATTAGGTATAGCTGAACAATCAGAGGGTAGAGACACTCGTCGTTTTGTTGTGGAACTGTTTTCGGACGCTTTCCCGGACCTTAAAGGATGGGACTGGGATAAAGAAATTATTAGAGCTCACCATTTTCCTTTCAACCAAAAACGTGGTCAGGGAAGGAAAAACAAGAACTCAAGAGCTATTTTGATATGTCTGCAAAACTATCTACTTCGTGAGATCTTGTACGATCTGGCTAGACCTTCAAAGACTAGAAAGGGCTTGGTCATGAGTTTTTTGTACGGCCTGACTTTTGTCAGGCAACTGTGCAGCAACGCTGGCGGTTTAAACAACTAATTGCTCCAATTCAGTCTAAAGGGGGACAAGTATTTTTGCTGAACCCTGCTAAGCTCAAGGTGGTGTACAAGGGGAAAACCATTTTTTTTGTTTCTGAGGTTAAAGCACAACAATTCTTGGATGCAATGTAGATGCAAATATAGTAGAGATGGGATAAGGCTGGTGTATTTTCTCATAGGTTTTCTTCCTTTTCTTCCTTGGTTTTTTGGTTCTCTTGTTCTCTTGTTCTTCCAATGTTAAGCTAATTGGGTTCAAGATTTAATATGGTTTGGTCGATGTGGTAGAGCCACGCAACTCATACTCACTTTCCATCAATGTGGGCACTAGCCCATAAGCTTCTGGTGGTGGGGTTTTGGGAGGAGGGTGGGGTGGGGGGAGTGTGTAGGGGAGGGGTGGGGGGGGGTGGGTGCAAGGAAGTACAGCTACAGCATGCTCAGTTTTGGTGCCCAGGAAAATGTTTTGGTTGTCAGTACCAAACTTGTATATCCTTTATTATTTGAAGTGTGATTGTAGTACTGCATTAATATATGAAAATGGCTAGAGTTTCGATTTGTTCCATTATTGTTTGTGGTTTAAATGACAAAAGAAAAAGGGGCGTAGCAGCCCAGATGTTCAAGCTATACGAGCAGACATAATTTGCTTACAAGAGACCCATATTTCTTGGGCAAACAGAGCTTGGCTCAAGGATTTGGGGTTGCAGGTTGTGGGGTGTTCTCGTCAGAGCACTACAACAAAGGGGGTTGCTATTTTAATGAGGTTCGGGTTGGGGGAAGTTAAAAGAGTTAAAGAAGACTTACTGGGACGATGGGTAATTGTAGAACTTAAACTTGGGAACTCGATCATTGCTATATGCTCGGTTTATGCCTCCACCATTGATGACCCCACAGTCTTGCATCAATTAAGTGTGGAGTTGGCTTTATGGTCACCTAGGTTAATACTAAGTGGGGATTTCAACCTGCATTTGGATGTGACTTTTGATATTAGTGGTAATAGCATGTATGCAGGTAGAAAAAGGAACGTATTTAAGGCAGTCAAGGGGATTGCTCAAGAGTTTCAGTTGGTAGATGTGGGGTATGAAAAACGGGAGGGAACCTATGGCTGTACATTCTTTTCTGCCCCTCATAAAAGACATTTTAGGCTGGACTACTTCTTTGTCTCTAGGGCACTATTTAACGAACTCGCCAATATAGAATATAGGGTCCTACCAAAAGTCATATCTGATCATAATCCTATTACCCTTGGCTTTGATTTAAATATTGTACATAATCCTAGGTCGTGGTCTTTTGACCGCAAGCTTTTGTTTGATTTATCCTACGTTGGGCATATGAATACCTGGATTCCTGAGTTCTTCGCTAATAATAAAGGGTCTGCCCCTGCAGAAGTAGTTTGGGATACATTTAAGTGCGGGGTTCGAGGCGAAACCTTGAGCTATGTAATAAGAAAGCAAAAGGAGAAACGGATGAATGAAGAAACTGAGATGGATAATTTGAGACTGTTGGAGATTCAGCTTATGCAGGCTTGTAGCAAAGGATTAGCCACAGATACTATTCTTAAAGAGCTACTGGCTCATAAGGTTAAGATTCACCAAGGATTTGCCTTAAAATCTGCTCAGCAATTGGCTGCATTTCGAACAGAGGTATATGAAGTAGGAGAAACCTCAGGGAAACATTTGGCTAGAAGAGCCAGGCAGAAAGCTGTGTTTTCTAGTATACACAAGATTAATAATGCTGTAGGGAAGACTGTTAACAATGCTGCTGATATACTTAATGTGTTTGCCGAGTTTTACTCCAAACTATACACTGAAGACATGGTAGAGGATTGCTCAGCTCAGGTAACTCAATTTACAGAACAGGTTTTGAACGGTATTTTATCTATACAAGAGAGCGAGAAGCTGGATTTGCCTATTACTTGGGAGGAGATTGAACTGTCACTGCTGTCCTTGGCGTCTGGAAAAGCTGCTGGCCCTGACGCTATTCCTTTAGAGTTTTTTAAGCTCTTTCGAGGCATACTAAGATCAGAACTGGTTGACTTATTTTCAGCAGCTCAACGTGGCAGTGCCCCTGCTTCTTGGCGGGAATCCATAATTACTGTATTTCTTAAAAAAGGCAAACCTTCTTTGTTACCGTCATCTTTTCGTCCTATCTCACTTATAAACGCGGACAGTAAAATCTTCTCTAAAATCCTTGCCTCACGTCTGTCTCATAATATTTCTTTTTTAGTTTCTAAGTATCAACATGGGTTTATTCCTGCTCGTGATACCGCTGACCATATTCGACGGGTAATCACTTTTTCGGAGTGGTCTCAGGCAACTCGGTCTAATGTTGGGCTCATATTTCTAGACGCTGAAAAAGCCTTTGACCGGGTTGCCTGGGGCTATTTGTGGGATGTGCTTGCTAGAAAGGGATTTGGTCCAGGTTTTATAAAGGCTTTAAAAACACTGTACGTCTCTCCGAAAGCCCGTATTCGAATTAATGCCCAACTTTCCCCCTCCTTCTTAATTTCTAGGGGCACTCGTCAAGGATGCCCCTGTTCACCTTTACTTTTTGCACTTTATATAGACCCCTTAATTAACGTTTTATTTCTGAGGAAAAGATTAGACCTATCTGTCTAGCTAACACAAACTACCGAGCTTTGGCTTATGCCGATGACATTGTAATTACCACCACGGATATTCAGACTGCTCTTCCTGCAATAAAGGATCTCTCTAAACAATTTGGATCATTCTCCGGATATAAATTAAACTTGGGGAAAACTCAGATTTTATGCTCTGGGGATAAACCATCACCGAATATTCCTATTATTTCTGAGGTTACTTATCTGGGAATCAAAATATCTTTGCCCATTGAAAAAATACCAGAACTTAATCTTAATCCTATGTTAGCCCAAATCAATACTACATTACATCGTCTCGATCATCTACACCTATCATTATATGGTAGGCTCAACATTTTGAAAATGCTGATCCTACCAAAGGTGCTGTATCTATATCGCACTATACCTTTGGATTTTCATTCTTCCTGTTTTAAAAATTTAGAAAGGGCTACCTCTAGGTTCCTTTGGGGCTATAAACGGCATCGCAAAGCCCTCAAAAAAATGATTCTGAGTAAAGAGTGTGGGGGATGGAATGTCCCTTATTTTCTGTTTTACTATCTGGCGGCAGCACTCCAGTATATTAGCCCTCTTATAATTGGAGACAGAGTAAATATCCCTGTTTGTCAAACTCCATCGATTTTTGAAATGACTATGGGAGAGAGAGTGAAAGCTAGCTTCCTTAAGGTTGTTGAGCCCAGCTACCATAAAAAAACAAAGTATAATACGTTGAAGGCAGCTTTTATAGTCTGGAAAAACGTTCGGAAGCTTTTGGGCTTGTCTAAACTGAATGTCTATACTCCCTTAGCTTCGCCTGGTCTCTTGCCATCTGTGATTTTCTGTGATTTAACCACTCGCAAGTGGGAGCAGAAAGGAATACGATACTTGGGTGACTTATTTATGAATGGTGAAATGGTTTCATTTCAGGAATTAGAGAATAATTTTACCTTGACAAGAAGTGATTTTTTCAAATTTCTTCAGATCCGTAGTTTCTTACAGAGCTCTTCGGCTATTAAGTCAGCCAGCATGATTAGAATTTATTTGTTTGAACTCTTACAGAAAAAGGCCCCTATTGGCTTGTTGTATTTAAGTTTGGTTCAAGAATGTGGGGATGATATGGATCAGTGCCAATTGAAATGGGCTAACAAACTGGGGGTGTCGGGAGTTGATGTTTTGTCTTCTGTTAAATTAGTCTCTGATTGTTTAATCACAGGGATGATGAAATCACAGCATTTTATGTGTCTACATGACCTGTATTACACTCCCAGCAAGGTCGTTAAGTGGAGCACGACCACTGGAACGAATTGTAGTCGGTGTGGGCTATATGCAGCTAACGATGTCCATATGTTTTTTCAATGCCCTAAACTCCGGGATTTCTTTCACCAAATTGAAAACTTTTTGACGGTTGTTCTAAGCTGTGATATTATAATAACTGCCAAGTTGGTGCTTTTGGGCTTAGAGTCCGCCATCTCAAGAACTAAACCACACAGATATATATTGAAAATATATATATATATATTTACTACAAATATCCCCTATACTCTTTAAGAGCACAGAAGCAAATGCATTAAAACAAAACACAGTTTAAATATACAAAAGTTGCACAATATGGATGAGCCCTAGGGGCCACCTAAACCATATACTAAAATAGTGGTATAAGTACCACAAATCGAAAAGGAAGTAGGCCTAGGGCCTGGGGAATCACTGGAGCTGTTCGGGACTAGCAGTGACTAAGTCGGGAAACGTCCGCGGGACTCAGGTACAGCGCTTAAAGAAGACGCATGCACCAATGCAAAGTCAATGGTGCGTAAAAGTTACAAAGTTACTGAAAAGGGAACCTTCTGGATGACCTAGAACCTAGCAACTTGGAACATAGAAACTAGAGGTGAATTGCTACACAGGAGCACCGGAGTGCCAGGGTTACCTCACCCACAGGAAGCGGGTGCATATGTCTCAAAGTGTGTCGGGTTTCGTCGCGCTGGTCTATGGAGCCTGTAGATGAAGATGCTGCAGGCGGGTCATCGTGGAGAGTACCGGTGGATCTGAAGAGGTGAAGACCTAAAAGCAGAGGGGACAATGTTCAAAGTCACTAGCCAGTGACTACCGTGGAACCAGGATGGAACCAGGCGATGTTGGGTGCAAACAGGCGAAGAGGTGAAGATTGTCTCTGCAGCCACATGGACACGAAGAGGTCGAAGGATGTCCAGGCATCGGTCACGAGCTGTCCCACAAAGGCTCTAGCTGATGGCGGTGTCGGCTTCTTGATCAGAGCAAACAGGCCTTGGCTAATGCAAGCCATGCAGGAAACGATGCAAGCTTCTCACTCGGACCAGCAAGGTCAGAGGGGCCGCTCCTTTTTACAGGAGCGAGGGCCAGTCTGGAGCAACCAGACCAGCGGTGTTGATTTTGGATTTCGTTGCCAAGATGGCCACTAGCCAACGGGCCAGTAACCGGGCTGGCGCGTCGAGTGGCAAAATGCAAAAGGGCCCCACGCAGATCGTGGATATGCTGGGGGGCTGATCTTCGGTGCAGATGCTGCTCGGTGGTGGGGCTTCTCAAACCCCAAAGCACAGCGTTGATGGTGCCTCAGGTGCTGCGCAGTCAGCTCCTCGTGGGTCTTTCAAGATGGCCAGTCCCACGTCTCTCCGTGCCTCCACGGGTCTCTTCTTTTCAGGGACTGTGGATCGGGCTCTGAGATGTCTGGGAATCAGGGTCTTATTGGGCTCTGGACTCGGGCTCCGGCGGCGGCAAAGCAGACGTCGAGTTGCTGGATGGTGCCTGTTTTCTTCTTAGTTTCAAGTCGAGTTCAGGATGATCTGAAGACTTGGGACACAGCTCCTACTCTTATTCTCAATCTGGGGGCTGGATCACCTGCTAGGTCCCTCCTCTGGATGGGACCAGGAAGGGGGGCGGTTACACCCCGTTTCCTTTGCCCAGCTCCGTACCAGGACTGGGGCTGGAAAGCCCCAGCACCGGTTTGGACTGGCTTATGCACAGGGACACCTTGTGTGCCCCAGGCATGTCTCATTCTATTCAGCCCTGTCCTACCCAAGACACAAAATCCTGTCTGGGGTGGTGCTCGCACCTCCCAAGGCAGGAAACCCTTTGTCCAAGCCTCCCTCGCTGGAAGGACTCACAGCAGCAGGAGGTCAGACTTTTGTCTGTGGTGGCAGCATCCATTTTGTGATGCTGAGGCTCGAGTTAACTTTAACCGGGGTTCAGGTTATGTACATGTCGTGTCCCTCTAGAAGGGTGGAATGCTACCCCCGTCGCCAGAATTGGCGAGGGGGTTGTATCCCAATTCGTATGACACCTTACTCGACATGTTTTGATAAAGCCAAAACAAAGTTAGCAAATAACCGCGAGGATTATAATGCACTTAAGAGTATATGGTATGGCAATATCCTGGAACAGCTAAGGGAGTTGGTCCCGACAGCTGCAGATGGGCTCAGCTCCTGCCAGAGCACCATCTCACATGAAACCAAGCACTCTGCCTCCAGGATTGTCGAGGCCTTCTTAGGAGTGGCTAATAGGTTAACATGTGTCCAGATAGGTTATATATAGGTATACTATACCTAAGTAAGAGGTGATTACACCAACTTACCCCAGCTGATTGATCAGCCAGTTGTGTCAAATATGGTGGCCAGGCCAGGGGTGGCATAATACATGCTGCAGCCCCGGTTACACGTATGCCCTGGGTACCTGGGGTACACTGTTACAGGGGCCTATAAGGTGAACCAGTTCCAATTCGTAATGCACCTAGAGTGCATTGGCATTAATTTAGAGAGAGAACAGCAGGCTGTGGGTCTGATTAGCAGGCCCACAGCCACATTAAGTCATAAACCAGTGAAGCAAAAAGCAAGAAATTTGGGGTGACCATAGGATAGCAGACCCTACTCTCCTACAGTCAATACCCAAAGACATCCCAGTTAACTTTATATTGTCCGCAATATTAAGTGTTGCATCCTCGATCTTGGCTAGCCGAAGCTCAATTTGTAGAAGCCTGTCTTCAAATGATTTAAAAGAGGACTTTAGTAAAGAACCAAGTTTGGCGAGATCTAAATCCTCCAATGGCAAAGCTGTACCATCAGGATTAGACACACAGGGAGTGGATACGGGCAGCATTAAAGGCCCAGTTGTCTCTAATTGATTCACAGTCACAGTGACCGGACCGAATGAAGAAGAATTGCTATTGCAAGCTTGTTTTCAAGTTTGGGTTTTCTGCCTCTAGCAGCATAATTTGCCCCCCGCTTCCTCTTCGGTATCGCTCCCTCACGCCTCCCTCGCATCTGCCTGGTATTTGGTCTCTCAAGTGAACTATAGTTAGACACTATAGACGTTTCTGCAGCCAAGGATATTTGAAGCTGATCAGGTAATGAGGTGAATTCATGATCCTGCGAAGGAGGGGGGTTATGTACAGTTACAGGAGCGTCTATGATGTTACTCTGGGTAATGGCTCAGGGGTACGGGCATTAGCAAGGTGTCCCATAGAGGATCTTTTCGCTAGGGCGAGGTCTTGGGAAACCCTTCGCTCCATTAAAATGATCCCCTGATCAATAACTGAATTTGCCCAAATTATAAAATTGTCCAATGTCCCTGTTAAATTCCCACTTGAATTCACACCCTTACTTCTGCTTTCGCGTGCTGACATCTTGCTGTACAAGTGATCAACCAAACTGGTACTTACAGTTTAAATTAATGTCGTGGATGACAGGGCGCCACGTGAAAGAGGGGTGGCCCGGTCTCCAACGGGCTCGAACGGGCTTAAACGGGCCCGCCCTTGGCCCGGGCTTCGCCCGGCTCGTCCCGCGGTGCGCGGTGATGATGCAGGTTTTAAAGCACCTGTGGAGGGCGTGGCGGAAAGGTGTCTCCTTGCCCAGATTCAGAAAAGGGGGTGGTGGTGGACAGAGTATCTGAATTAAGCAAAACACTCGTACCCAGTCAAGAGATCAGGGCTTGATCCATCACCGTTTTTTAGCTCACTGCACCATCCCAGCTTAGAACCTGGCTACATGCAAATTAGTCTGTCCCTGTCCCAGTGCATCATGGGAACAGGGCAGACCAAACTACCAAGCCAATTCTTTTACTGGTAAGGAAACAAGCTTCCGGGGACCGGTTTCTGGCATTACAGCCGTCTTCGGCCCGGCTTGCTTGAATCCTGATGTGCAGTGAGCAAGGGACTCACATCTGAGCATACCCTTCCACGCTTGTGGTGGACAAAACGATTCAGAAAAGGGGGTGGTGATGGACAGAGTATCTGAATTAGGCAGAACACTCGTACCCAGTCAAGAGATCAGGGCTTGATCCATCACCGTTTTTTAGCTCACTGCACCATCCCAGCTCAGAACCTGGCTACATGCAAATTAGTCTGTCCCTGTCCCAGTGCATCATGGGAACAGGGCAGACCAAACTACCAAGCCAATTCTTTTACTGGAAAGGAAACAAGCTTCCGGGGACCGGTTTCTGGCATTACAGCCATCTTCGACCCGGCTTGCTTGAATCCTGATGGTGCAGTGAGCAAGGGACTCACATCTGAGCATACCCTTCCACGCTTGTGGTGGACAAAACGATTCAGAAAAGGGGGTGGTGATGGACAGAGTATCTGAATTAAGCAGAACACTCGTACCCAGTCAAGAGATCAGGGCTTGATCCATCACCGTTTTTTAGCTCACTGCACCTTCCCAGCTCAGAACCTGGCTACATGCAAATTAGTCTGTCCCTGTCCCAGTGCATCATGGGAACAGGGCAGACCAAACTACCAAGCCAATTCTTTTACTGGAAAGGAAACAAGCTTCCGGGGACCGGTTTCTGGCATTACAGCCGTCTTCGGCCCGGCTTGCTTGAATCCTGATGGTGCAGTGAGCAAGGGACTGGATACGGGCAGCATTAAAGGCCCAGTTGTCTCTAATTGATTCACAGTCACAGTGCCCGGACCCAATGAAGAAGAATTGCTATTGCAAGCTTGTTTTGCAAGTTTGGGTTTTCTGCCTCTAACAGCATCATTTGCCCCCCGCTTCCTCTTCGGTATCGCACTCTCACGCCTCCCTCGCATCTGCCTGGTATTTGGTCTCTCAGGTGAACTATAGTTAGACACTATAGACGTTTCTGCAGCCAAGGATATTTGAAGCTGATCAGGTAATGATGTGAATTCATGATCCTGCGAAGGAGGGGGGTTATGTACAGTCACAGGAGCGTCTATGATGTTTACTCTGGGTAATGGCTCAGGGGTACGGGCATTAGCAAGGTGCCCCATAGAGGATCTTTTCGCTAGGGCGAGGTCTTGGGAAACCCGTCGCTCCATTAAAATGATCCCCTGATCAATAACTGAATTTGCCCAAATTATAAAATGGTCCAATGTCCCTGTTAAATTCCCACTTGAATTCACACCCTTACTTCTGCTTTCGCGTGCTGACATCTTGCTGTACAAGTGATCAATCAAACTGGTACTTACAGTTTAAATTAATGTCGTGGATGTACAGGGCGCCACGTGAAAGAGGGGTGGCCCGGTCTCCAACGGGCTCGAACGGGCTTAAACGGGCCCGCCCTTGGCCCAGGCTTCGTCCGGCTCGTCCCGCGCGTCCCGCGGTGCGCGGTGATGATGCAGGTTTTAAAGCACCTGTGGAGGGCGTGGCGGAAAGGTGTCTCCTTGCCCAGATGGCTTATGGGCTTTGAAGTTCAGCCTCCCTCTCGGCCGCTAATGCCCTCAACAGCAAGCGTTTCCCGCAGAGCGGGAAACGCAAGAGATAATTCCAAGGTACCGCAGCAATATCAGGGAGCGTGGTTCTCCACCTTGTCGTAGCCCCCGCAGCTTAGGAAAGGTAGTCCGCTTCCTATTGTTTAAAATTTGTACATCCTGTGGCCTTGGGACTGACTGCATGATTCAATCAAACAGAGACTCACTTAGCCCTGCTGCGGCCTCCTTGATACAACGTGGGCCACAGCCTGAACATAACCCAGCAGTGCCCACACATGAATCGGAAGGCGGTGCTTTCCCTTTTAGTTCTGGCAAGGGGTGCCTTTTACCCATGAACACGCAGAGTGTTTGGAGTGAACAATGTCAACAGCAGATTAACATTGCCGTTCCTAGTGCCATCCGCTGCTATACTCAAGTAGCACCTTTTCACCACGTGGGACAGAGGAAGTCTTGATCTTTGGAGCTGCATGGACAAGGTGTTGAAAAGTGCATCTTTTACTTTTTAGTCCACCCCAAGCACCTGCAGACAATGATTGCCGCCCCATATAAACAGGAGGAGCACTGACCTGAGCCATCATGTGAGAGGTGGAGGGTGCGTAGGGTACACTGTCGCCCCCAGATCGTATAGATCAGGGGCCCTCTCCTGACAGGCCTACATGTTGGAGAGGCTGGGGCACACACCTATTGTATAATAACGCCGTTCCCAGCAGAGCTGAGCTGTCTTTAAAAGAGTGCTGCTGCGGTTTAAATGACTCCTGTGCACTGGCATGCGGCATACAGTTTGTGCACTCTACGGAGCCCCAGGCCCAGTCAAGAGGGAAGTATGTGCATCCTTGCCTAGCATGAAGCCAGCAGCAGAGCACCAGCATTGAGGCCACAGAGGTACGAGTGATGCCTGCAGCGTCTTTGACATGATACGACTCGACATGCAGGAGCATGTCCTTCAGACAGAGAGCCTCTGCCCCTGTTGTAAGCGCGATCCCAGCAGATCAGCACAGCATGCACCAGCAGTAAGACCAAGTTATTGTAAGTCTACAAATAATCACGTGGGTGCACTTTGTACAGAACCAAATAGCAAAGTCATATGCTTAGTTCACAAGTCTTGAGTAGTTTGAAAACCCTTGGCCATTAGGTGCAGCCTACATGTGTAATCGTTTTTGAATTACGCTTGGCCTGAGGTCACTGTGTAGCATTGCGCCGAGAGGCATCTGTATTTATAAACTAACATTGTATACTTAAGAACAGCTCACTCACAGATAAAACAAATGACTTGTCAAATGTGGTAGTGAGCAGGGGTGGTGGGTGACATTTGAAAGTGGTGGAGCGCAAAGTGATTTGCATACAGCACCGTAGCGAGCGAGCGCGCCCTAACCCCAAAAGGGGGGTTTGGGGGGATAACCCCCCCCCCAAGAAAATTTTGAAAAAAAAGAAGAAAAATCGTGCATTTTCAAGCAAATTTGAGAAAGCAGGAAGGTTAATAAAGCAATTGTGAAAGTGCAGTTATTACATTAATAGATGGCATAACATAGGTAGCTTCTTATTCAGTATAACCACAGAGCTTCATACATTCCGTCCTATTATGCTCAGGTGCTGAATTCAGACTATAAGACTTTCATGGAAATCTCAACTTCGAGAGTAGAAGAAGTTGCACAGCAGTTGGGAAACAGCCTTCACAAAGCATTGGGAACCACAGCCCACACAGCTCTCACAGCCCACACAGCTCTCACAGCCCGCACAGCTCTCACAGCCCACACAGCTCTCACAGCCCACACAGCTCTCACAGCCCACACAGCCCACACAGTTCTCACAGCTCTCACAGCCCACATAGCTCTCTCAGCCCACACAGCTCTCTCAGCCCACACAGCTCTCTCAGCCCACACAGCTCTCACAGCCCACACAGCTCTCACAGCTCTCACAGCCCACACTGCTCTCACAGCCCACACTGCTCTCACAGCCCACACTGCTCTCACAGCCCACACAGCCCACACAGCTCTCTCAGCCCACACAGCTCTCTCAGCCCACACAGCTCTCAGCCTACACAGCTCTCAGCCCACACAGCCCACACAGCTCTCACAGCCCACACAGCTCTCAGCCCACACAGCTCTCACAGCCCACTGCTCTCACAGCCCACACTGCTCTCACAGCCCACAGCTCTCACAGCCCACACAGCTCTCACAGCCCACACAGCCCACACAGCCCACACAGCCCACATAGCCCACACAGCCCACACAGCCCACACAGCCCTCACAGCCCACACAGCCCACACAGCCCTCACAGCCCACACAGCCCCCACAGCCCACACAGCCCACACAGCCCACACAGCCCTCACAGCTGTCTCGATTTGGAATAGAAGTCATTACAGATTACACAGAAAATCATGATGGGGTGCGTTTAAGAGGCGTCTTTTCTCTCATGCCTTTTATGACACCTAACTAAATTAAGGTATTTTAACTGCATTATATCTGATTTGTGAATTACAATCTGGAGGATAATAAAAATAAGTTAACTATAAAGCCTGCGCCCCTTGTAAAGTAAAGGGATGTTTTGTCACACTCAAATGTGTGTATTTTAATACAGAAAGGTATTCATGTATCTATAGTTTTAAATAGCGCGCAACCAGCATATCGACGTGGTTATAAAACAGTTGCAAAATAGAAATTATGCATAGATAAAATACTATATAAATATATCAAAATGACATTGACTCCACATTATCAGACTAGAACACGTTGAATCATTAATTGCCCATGATATACTTTTATGTTTCGTGGCGGAATTTGGCGAAAGCAATGACAATTTTTTCAAAAAACGAGAAACATGACAAAAGTATCGCTAACGCCCCACAAGCTCAATCAACTACACACCTGAAAAACACAGAAACTAAATAATGGGTTCATCTACATAGCGCATTCCAAAAATTCTAAATACTTCTGCGTGCAACAATTACATTGGCCTAAAACATTATTTAAAATGCACGGACCTAGCGAAATTCCCACGTAGTACCTAGCTGTACTATTAATGTAACATTCACTGCTTGAACTTCACAAACCTTACAATGAATTACATAAAAGTGACATCGTATCCGTTTGACAGATTCTGTAAACAACGGCCCCTGCCGGGATTTACCGAGTGAATCTGACCCGGAAGGAAACACGTCCCCGCCGCCGTTGCAACTCACCGAGCAGAGCGGCTTTTTTTTTATAAAACACACAAACAACACGGTA
Source organism: Lissotriton vulgaris (assembly GCF_964263255.1). Lineage (NCBI taxonomy): Eukaryota > Metazoa > Chordata > Amphibia > Caudata > Salamandridae > Lissotriton > Lissotriton vulgaris. Next base: position 220,649,791 of record NC_141698.1, read on the forward strand.
AAGTAAAGTTAAGTAGGCAGAAAGTGAGTACTTCCCGGAGTGTCTGCACTTACCCTGGGATGTAGTGCGGGTCTGGGGTCATCAGCGTGGGGCTGATCTTGGGGGCAAACTCGGTGGCCATGCTGCTGGATGTGGAACACACATCCACCCCCCCACCCAAACACACATCAACCCCCCACCCAAACACACATCCACCCCCCCCACCCCCACCCAAACATACATCCACCCCCAAAACACACATCCACCCCCCCCACATACATCCACCCCCCCTCCCAAACACACATCCACCCCCACCCCCCACATTGCATTTTATTATCCTTAGGCATGGCAGAGTCAATATATTTCGACACTGGAGTACCTCCTTCACACACTTTCCGGTTATAGTTGACACATATCTGTAAATCAGCAGCGACTAAGAGAAGCAGCCCTTGGTGTCAGCTGGAGATTTCAAAGCTGACTTGTCCAAAACTATTCTGAACTAACCCTTACTAACTTGCACCCCAAGGGCAGTGTCAGTGGGTTGAAAATACCGCTTTCATTTGATCTTAAAATGATTTAGGAGTTTGACTTCTAAGGAGTGAAAGCCAGAATTGTGTAGAATATTAGAGCATGCCTGCGCCTTACACAAAAGTGTCTTTAAGACCGGGTTCTCGCCTTGCACGCCTGTTAAACCACAGTTCCTCGAGGATGCGGCCACAGCTTCAGTGTGCCCCCTGATGTCGAGGCATGCCCTGGACCAACAGATGGCCATATCAAACATGGCAGATGAGGACAGCCGACTGCCTGAAGAACCTGTGAGGCTAGTACAGGCTGTGAAGACAGCTCAGACTTTTTAACAGCGTTTCAAAAACCCATTGGCTCCAGACATTAATCACACCTCCGGGCTGTGAAGCGCCAGCGTTGAGGCTGCGCTGAAACCCACCAACCCTAAACAGCAGCCACCACTTAAAGGCGCCTATTTGCAGCGTTTAACACGAGTGACCCTGCTAGCCTTAGAAATGTCTTCAGTACAGACAGTGTAAAAATATGTTGTTTTTTAGACCGTGTTTATCGAGCACTCATCCCCCAATTCCCAATGCCTTTTTCTGAGGCAATTTTGAAGGAACAGCACTCTCGCTCTCCTTGTCTATTCAAAGAATGCACATTGAGCCATTCGGCCAAATAAGGCTTTACTCCTGAGATGTAAGATCATGGCCCATTTTCCTTTCTTCCTGCACCTCAACTGCCTCGAAATATAACTTCACTCTTTCCAACAAGTTTCTTTACTTGGGCACTTGCACAGAAGGAGCTCCCTTTATTACTAAAGGTTCTATAGCAGGAATGCTGGCCATGATAGAGGCGGCACTTGGGTTCTTATTTTGAGCAAGAGATGCAACTGTTTAATACAAAGCTGGCACTGGTGAGCTGGTGTAGGATGGTCTGGGGACTCCACCTATGCTACCACTGCCCATGAACATGTGGGTTTGTGTTGTGGGCGATCCATCTTGTTCATTCCTGCAGTTGTAGTACTTATCCTGGTGCGCAGCCTTAATATTACCCATAAACCTGGCTAGGCGAGCAGTGTTGATGCAATCTATGTCTGAGGCCTGTAGTGGCCGCTTGTTGAATGTCACTCACGTTCCTCTGGCAAAGATGAAAGGCTTTTGCATGTGATGATAAATGGCCCTCTCATGTGGGTGCAAGCAAACGTGCAGTGCTGCAGCCGGATGGAAGCCACCCGATTCCCCTTCAGGATGCACATGGCAGCACAGGTAACCAGGAAGTGGGGCCATCGGCAGGTCAGAGAACGCGACTTAACATGCTCCAGCAGACTGCTAGGCTCTCATGGCACCACGTTCTCAAGGAGGAAGCATGCAGCCGCCGCACACCGGCGTTCAACACTGAGGGCACGGAGTGAGAAAAAGGCGCAACACACCCTCGGCAACAATATTATGTTGGTCGCTCAGGAGCGCCGGCAGACGCAGTATATCTGAGCACTTACCCTCCGATGTAGTGCGGGTCTGGGGTCATCAGCGTGGGGCTGATCTTGGGGGCAAACTCGGTGGCCATGCTGCTCCTCTCCCCTCTCTCTGTAGAGTGCCTCCACTGATTTGCTAGCCAATCCTGGCGCTGCATGCAGCGCCAGGATTGGCAAGTCCAGTGCAGGCCAATTAGTGATTGGCCTGCACTAGACCCGCCAATCCTGGCACTGCATGCAGCGCCAGGATTGGCTAGCAAGGCACATGGACTGCTCGCCCTGGGAAGCCTTTAGAACCCGCCCGGCTGAAGCCTCACCCCAGGCCTCTTCTCTATGCCTAAGGGCATCAGCGCATGCGCGGGCAAGTCGCCGCACGGGGATATCATGCGCACAGTCCTGGCCTGCTGCAGACTGTCACTCAAGCAGCTGCAGCAGACCAGCAGCCCCGCCCCCCACCCCCTGCGCACTCCGAGTCCGACCGCATTGACAGACACTCAGTCGCGCTGCGTGCGCTGTTATATTTAATGTATTTGCTTTAGTCGGAAAACACAGTGCGTCCAGGGCTTGCTTAGTGGGGCTACGCCCCTACGCCCCAATGGACGCACCACTGCTGGTAGTGAGAATGTTTGTCCAATTTGAACATTCATTTGAAACTCTCAGGCTGAAAAAATAGACAGTGTCGCCTTCTACTAATGTTCACAAGACCATTCATTTTCTGCAGTGAGTTTACGTCTATGACCAAACTACTTTATTTTTAAACTAAATAAAAAAAAATACTTTCCTCTTTAAAGGGAGAGCATATTATTGAGGTTATTTGAACTGGAAGTTAGGTAATATTTTTTTAATTTTTAGAGGCCTGCTCTGTTTTACGGTCAGACACGGGTTAGTGGCCTTCCATTTCAGGGGTTTTACATCAGTTTCAGAGCTTTTCCTGAACTTTTCATGTCTCAGAAGTGGGTTATTTGTGGTATTTATTTGTTTCCATGGATGGCGTCCCGGCGCCTCTAGCGCCGGGACGCCCCTTCGCTGGGGCAGCTGTACGCTCTACAAAATTACTTAATAATAATAATATTATCGCCTACATTTCAAACTTAGGCAACCTGAAAACTAGGCAGCTGTAAAGTTGTTCCTGGCCACAAACAGGACCCAGGAACATCATTTTACATTTCTTTTCAGTAAAATTTATTGAAATTATGAGAGAAGTATATAATAATTTCCTGGCTTCGGTTTGGGCTTAGGGACAACTTGCAAGAGGTACCTTATTTTAAAATAAAATACCTCTAAAACGCTACTTAAGTTGAATGAAATAATGGGAAACATTTAAAAGGAAGTGTTAATGTTATGGCACAATGAACATAAGGCTCAAAACTTCACTTTAAAAGTACCCAACCCCTGTAGTGGCTATATTTTTCTGTGGCCAATGAACAGGGAAAGCTGAGACATGAACCAAGTTAGGTATAAAAATATTGAAAATAATGACACCAAAAAATTGTATCTTTTCAATAAAAAAAATACCAACATTTATTTCTCGAACATGGAGAAGCATTTCATTGGAGCATCAAATTACACCACTGCATTAAGAGGCATTTTAAAAAGTGATCGTTTTTAAAGATGAAACAGTCATGGACTGCCTCCATCCTTTATGACAATGCTATATTAATGTACTAAGATGCAAGTCATGTGTAACAACTTTATAGTCTGTTATGGGAGAATTTTGTGCAGTACACATCCTGAACTCAAGCATTTCAGGTTACCGTTATGTGTGATAATAAAGAAATAGAAGGTACAATGTAATAAAAATGTTGTGTCGCAGCATTTATATTAAAAGCTTATTACCCCTATGTGGGGCACTGAGCTGGAGATTGCAGAGGCCAGGATCACACAATCTGTTGAAGAGGGAAGCTGGGATAAGTTTTCTGAATTCATGATGTGCATTGTATATACTAAATGGGTAGCTCTATCTCTGTAGAGGCCCTTTAGTCAATGAAGCTGGGAGTGGGGGGACTCTGGAAACAATTTGTGAGTTGCTTGGCATTTAGTAGCTCATGATGATTTTCACTGATCAGAAGTAGCTCTCTCTACAGTAAAGGTTGGAGACCCCTGATCTAGGGCGTTTGTGAGCCAGACATACAAACATGTGAGCTAGGCTTTCATTATGTCTTTTAAATTCCAGGCATATTTTCGATGGACCTACAAGGATCTGCCCATTTCGTACTAAATACCCTAGAAGGCAGAGATCCTAACCTAAATTGAATGTATATTTTCCTATCAAACGGGTTCTACAATCCAGATATGGTTCGTACATGTTGAATGACTTGAATTGGGAAAATTAAAACAATATTGTAGGCATCTGACTGCCATCCTCTGCCAATATAACTTCTTTATGAGATCCTTGGCGGGAACTAGTTCTGTCTCAGTAGCCTCCCAGAACCTTTGCAATTGCAGGTAGTTCAGTTTTGGTCAAAAGCTGTGTTCACAGCAACTTGGGGCGCAATCATGTTACATAAACATAGAATGCACCTGAGATACATAGAATCGTTTTTCACAGCTCATATTCCCAAAGTGAGGTTCTTACCCTATTTGCCCAGCCATTTTTAAGGTTATAGAGCCAATCTATTTTACTGTACCTATCCATCTTTACTACATCTTATAGCGCTTCTGCGTAGGCGGTTAATTTAGGGGTGGCTCTCTGTCTCCTCCAAAAGAGGAGTGCTCTTAAACTTGCTTTGTCTAGAATAGACTTTCTTCCCATGTCAGGGTTAAGTGGATATATTGGGATGCTAGCAGGGAGGGAGACAACCGTTCTCAAAAACTTGTGTTCAGATTTCACCATATCTGATAGATTATGGAAATCCCAGATTTCCACGCCATACAGCGCGGCGCCCACGGCTTTTGAACCCAAGACCTGCGGGGGTGACTGGTTTACTCTGAGATGCAGGATGTTCCTTCAAAAGGACACCGACAATTTGTTTATGCTTTAATGTCGCTTTATCTACAGTGTAGGAGAGTAGGGTCTGCTTTCCTATGGTCACCCCAGATTTTTGCTTTTTGCTTCACTGGTTTTTGACATTATGTGGCTGTGGGCCTGCTAATCAGACCCCCAGCCTGCTGTTCTCTCTCTAAATTCACATACATGTACTTTAGGTACATCACCAATTTGGTACTGGACACCTTATCAGCCCCTGTACAGTGTACTATAGGTACCCAGGGCATAGGTGCATCCAAGGCCTATCAGGGGCTGCAGCATATCTTTTGCCACCCCTGGCTGGCCATTCAAACAGACACAACTGGCTGATCACTCAGCTGGGGCAAGGTGGTGTAATCACCCCTTGCTTAGATATAGTATACCTATATCTAAACCTATATCGGGACACATATATACCTATAAGTCACTCCTATGGCAGGCCTTAACAATCCTGGAGGCAGAGTGCTTGGTTTTATGTGAGATGGTGCTCTAGCATGAGCTGAGCCTGTCTGCAGCTGTCGGGCCCAACTCCCTTAGCTGTTCCAGGATATTGCCATAACTTATACTCTTAAAGTGCATTATAATCCTCTTGGTTACTTGCTAACTTTGGTTTGGCTTTATCAAAACATGTTGTGTAAGGTGTCATATGCGTTGGAATACTACCCCATCGCCAGTCCTGGCGACGGGGGTAGCATTCCACCCTTCTAGAGGGAGAAGACATGTTACTTTCTTAAACGCGGTTAAACCTAACCAAAGCCCCAGCACTACAAAATGGACGCTGCTGCCACAGACAAGAGTCTGGCCTCCTGCTGCTGACCGAAACTCCATCAGGGGAGGCCTGGACAAATGGTATCCTGTCACAGGGAGGTGTTACACCACCCCAGACAGGAGATAGTGGATTGTAGCAGGGAGGGTTGAAGTAAACTAGACACTGCCTGGGGAGCACAAGGCTTCCCATGCATAGTCCAGTTCAAACGGTGCTTGGACACTCCAGTCCCAGCTCTGGTGCAAAACTGGACAAAGGGAAAGGGGTGTAACCACCCCCTTCCTGGGTCCCACCCATAGGAGGGACCTAGCAGGTAATCCAGCCCCTTGATTTGGAATAAAGGTAGGAGCTGTGCCCAGGAGCATTAGATTGTCCTGAATGAAACTTTGATACAGAACTCTGGACCCTTCGACATCCCACTCAACGTGGAAGACTGAAGAATCTCCCTTGTGGTTAAGGAGTGACCACCCTGTGCAAACAGGCACCATATAGCCCCCAACGGTTTGCTTTGCTGCAGTTCCCGCCAGAACTCTAGCAACAGAGATTGACAAGACCCAGCTTCCCTAACTTCCAACAGCCTGATCCACAGTCCCAGCGAATCTGAGACCCGTGGAGACTGCGAAGTGCTGACAGTGTAGCTCTCGAGGCACCCTCGAAGCTGTGCATTGGGGTTTCAGAAGCACTAGCCCCGAGCAGCTTGTGCATCGAAGATCTCCCCTCCACACTCCTCGAGTGCTGCGTGGGGCCCTTTTGCATTTTCCTGCTTGATGCATTGGTCCAGTCGCTTGCCCGTTGGCTAGTGGCCCCAGAACCGATGAACCTTAAACTTTACACTGCTAGTCTGGTTGCTCCAGACTGGCCCTCGCTTCCCTGAAAAGGAGCCACTGCTTTAACCTTGCTGGTCCGAGTAAGAAGCAATCTTCGAATCCTGCGTGGGTTGCATTTGCCATGGCCTGTTAACTCCGAACCGGAAGCCGACACCGGCGACAGCGAGAACCTTTGTGGAACAGCTCGTGCTCCACTCCTGGTTAACGTCGATGCCCCAGAGTCCACGTGGCAGTGGAGACAAGCTTCACGACAACCACCTGTTTGCGCCCGACATCGCCTGGTTCCTTCCTGGTTCCATCCTGGTTCCATCCTGGTCACTGGCTAGTGACCCAGACTCTGTCCCCTCTGCTTTCAGGTACTCTACATCTTCGATCCACCCTTGGATCCAACCGGACTCTTCTCTCCTGGCCGCCTGCAGCATCTTCATCTCCAGGCTCCATAGATCTCCACGACGAAACCTGACACACTTTGGCACATATGCACCCGCTTCCTGTGGGTGAGGTAATGACCTAACACCCCCTCTCTGCCACACCCACTCACCCTCACACCCTCACACCCTCACCCTCACCCTCACAACCCTCTCACCCTCACTCACCCTCACCCCCTCACACACCCTCACCCTCACTCTCATACCCCCTCACCCTCACCCTCACCCCCTCACCTTCACCTCCTGTAGTGGGTTACACCTCTAGTGTCCTAGTTTAAAGTGGGGTAATTCTATTCCAGTCGGAAGACTTCCAAAACAGTAACTCGATAACTTTTACGCGCCATTGACTTTGCATTGGTGCATGCTTGTGCTTTAGGCACTGCTCCCGTGTCCCACGGGCCTCTCCCGACTTCATCACTGCTAGTCCCGAGTAGTCCCAGCGATTCACAACGCCCTAGGCCTTACCATTGTTCGAGAGGTGGTACTTATACCACTATTTTAGTATATGGTTTGAGTGGCCACAGGGCCTATCCAAAATTGTGCAACTTTTGAATGTTTTACTGTGCTTTTGTTTAAATGCTTGTGCCTCTGCACTCATATAGAGTACAGAGGATTATTCTAGTAATAAATACTTATATTTTATAACTTGTGGTGTCCTTTCATTTGATATTACAAGATTGCATATGGTAAAACAGCTGGCTTCACATGCCCTCTTGAGTTTAGCCTAAGACTGCTTAGTCCATGCTACCCCTAGGATAGCTTGTCTATAAGGTTGACTTTACAACCACCACCATAAGGGATTGTTTGGACTGATACAAGGTGCCCACAGAATTGTGGACATCATATATCAGGCCAACTTCTCAAATACAGGTTTTTTACATGACATAGCAGTCACTAACTTATTTCCCAGGTAGACAAAGGCATCTACTTTTTCCACCTAAGGTCATCCTCCCTCTGTATGATTGGTGCTGTTTAATGGACATGTATTTTGTCTTGGCTGCATTTAGTTCTAAACCATGTTCATGGAAAAAATGCCTCAAAGTGGTTCAATAAGCATTGCAGCCAGTGGTCGTGAGAGCGCTTCCCAGGTTGTTTAGTAAAAAGGTCACAATGCCTTGGACTCAGAGCAAAGAAAAGGAGAGGGAAAGTGTACAGGATCGGGAACAGAAGAGGTGGAAGGGAGCGAGTTTGACACCTGAAGTAGAGATTTTAAAGAAGGCTTTATTTTCAAATAGGCTTTTCGTCTTCTACTGGTAAGTCTTAATCGAGCTAACTCGCCCGGCTCCGTCCTTACGCCCTTGGGAAATGCTGGTAATTCCAGGGTGCTTCTACCACGCAGTGGATGAGAGCCCGCCAGACCGGAAGTTCAGCAGTGGTCGTCGGGGCCGAGGTCCTCAACACAGGTCAGGAAGGCAAAAGAAAGGAGAAAGAAAGGAGTCACTCTGACGCTCCTCGTAGGACGTTTATGGGGCCAGGAAAGTGAGGGACACCAAGTGCGGAAGTGTATTTACAAACGGTCGATCCTGTGCCTTTAGTGCTCGTGAGGGTAAAGGGTTGAGGAGACTATACACTTATTTACACTAGCCGTTTACTTGTTTGAATGGCCACTATGAGCAACCCAGCCCGCCACTTTGCCCCGTACCTTTGTGAGCCACGCTCCTCCCGCGGGAACGTGGCGGGGCGAATCACCAGAACGTTGGCCTCCTGGCTTGCAGTCCACAGCTGGGCTTGTCAGGATTTCTTCCTCGCCACACTCTGGTTCCGTTCTCGCTCTCCGGACTCTCACGCCTTCTTCTCCTCGAGAAACGCCGTCCGTAGTCTTCTGGGTCCCACCTCCTTCTGGGTCCGTGACGACCCAGGGGGGAGGAGTCTCGTCTCTCTCGACGGCGGAATTAAAGGGGCCGTGTTCCTTCTTGCCTTCGTCTCCCCACCCGTCCTCTGTGTCCGCCTGAGTCCACTCCTCCGGCCAGGGGGAGGTAGGCTGCTTGTCAGGGATAGAAAGGGGCAAAAAGGGAACAGCTGACCACCAGTCTTTTTCAACATCGAGTTCATCACTGTCGACATCACTGGGGTGTCCCACCCCATCACACTCCTCCCCCCCTGGAATCTCCCAATCGGGGAGAGGAAAGACCCTTGACAAAAAGTCTGCATTCCCGTTTTCCGTGCCCTTTTTATGTTGCACAGAAAAGGAGTAGGGCTGTAGGGACAAGAACCAGCGGAGCACTCTCGCATACAATGTTCGATTCTGGTACATCCATTTCAATGGAGCGTGATCTGTCTGTAAGATGAAGGCCCTCCCTTCCAAATAGTAGTGCAATTTGTCAATAGCCCATTTGATAGCCAGGCACTCACGTTCCACCGTGGAATATCTACACTCCCTAGGAAACAACTTACGGCTGGTATAAAAAAGGTGGATGCTCTACTCCATCGTCGCCCACCCGTGATAGTACAGCCCCTATCCCTACGTCTGAGGCGTCAGTGGCCAGTATGAACGTTTTAGAGAAGTTGGGTGACTCTAAGACTGGGGCTGTTGTTATAATGTTTTCAAGCCTTCAAATGAGTCTTGGGCTTCCTTAGAGGGGTTCTGTATCTCCTTATGTCTGATGTCTTTTCTTAGGAGATTCGTGAGGGGCGCGGCAACCTCAGCAAACTTGGGAATGAACCTCCTGTAATAGCCGATTAGTCCCAAGAAGGCTTGTAGTTCTCTTTTGTTCGGAAAACAGGTGTTCTGAATGGCTTTCACCTTCTCTGCTTGGGGTGCAATAGTGCCCTTACCGAGGACATATCCCAAGTATTTGACACTGTTGAAGGTGACTCGGGATTTCTTTGAGTTGACGTGCAAGCCTGCTTGTTGTAGCGCCGTCAAAATGATACGTAGGTGCTTTACGTGTTCCTCCCATGTTTTGCTGTATATGACGATGTCGTCCAAGTAGGCCGAGCTGAATGATGGATATGGCTTCAATACATGGTTCATAAGGCGCTGGAAAGTGGCAGGTGCCCCGTGTAATCTGAACGGAAGAACCGTGAACTCATACAATCCGTCGTCGGTGACGAAGGCGGTTTTCTTTCTGTCTTCTTCACGGAGGGGCACCTGCCAATACCCTTTGGTCAGATCAAGGGTGGTGATAAAGACAGTTTTTTATGATGTAACATGTGCTTTTATGATATGTTTTTTATCGAATAAAGCTATTCAAACAAGATAAAGACAGTGTCCCCTAATTTTTCCACCAGTTCGTCTACCCGGGGTATGGGGTATGCATCAAATGCAGAGACGGCATTTAGGGCCCTGAAATCCATACAGAATCTCTTCGATCCATCAGGTTTAGGGACCATCACAATCGGAGAGGCCCAACTGCTTTTAGAGGGCCGAATTACACCCAGTTTTAACATGTCCAGCACCTCTTTTCTGACGGCTTCTCGTCTGGACGCGGGGATCCTATAGGGCCGTTGCTTTACTGTTTTTCCTGCCGGGGTTTCAATGCAATGCTCCACCAGGGTTGTCTTACCAGGAAAGTCGGAAAAAATATTGGACAAGGGTTGTATGACGTCCTGAAGATCCTTCTTTATTTGCTCGGAAAGATCAAGGTTTACGACGAGATGTTCTATGGTTGAGGCCTTTTCTGGCAGCGTAGGGAGCACCAAGTTATTGCCACTCGGAACTGGACCGATCCATTTCTTCAATAAATTTATGTGGTAGCTTTGGGTCTTATTCGAGGAAAGTCAAAGTCTATACGTGGTGTTCCCAATCGTCTCAATCACCTCATAGGGTTCAACCCACTTGTTCTTGTGGGTAACAGACGGTAGAAGTATCACCGCCCATTCTCCGACTCTGAGTCTTCTTAGTTTCATCCCCTTGTCGTAATACCTTTTCTGTTTTTGCCTTTGTTGTTCTAGGTTTGTATGTACAAGACTTCGTAGTTTTCCCAGTTTTGAGCGGAGTTGCAGTGTATACTCCAGGAGGGATTTCTGTTCTTTTGCCTCTTGTGTCTCCCAGGTGTCTTTCGTAATTTCCAACAAGGATCTCGGGACGCGTCCGTATAGGAGTTCAAAAGATGAACAGCCAAGGCTGCTCTGTTTCTGAGCCCTGAGCGCATATAATGCTAGCGGAAGCAGGCGATCCCAGGCCTGGCCTTCTGTGGAGAGCATCTTCTTTAAGGTAGATTTCAAGGTCTGGTTGTACCTTTCAACCAGACCGTCGGTCTGGGGATGATAGACCGACGTCTTCAAGTGATGGATGTTCAAAGACTTGCAGACCTCTTTCATCATATGTGACGTAAAAGGATTCCCCTGGTTTCTTAAGACCTCTTTGGGAGAAGCCGACACGGGCGAACAATTCCACAAACTTTTCTGCCACGTTTGCTGTGGTGGGTGCCCTTAGGGGAAAGGCCTCTATGAATCTTGTCGCGTAATCTACAATGACAAGAGCATATTGGTGTCCCTTAGACAACTTGGGCAGGGTTCCGATTAAGTCCATCCCTACTCTCTCGAAGGGTATACAGACAATAGGCATCGGTTGTAGAGGCGCAGCCGGGGGTCTTTGGGTGTTCTTTCGCTGGCAGATTTCGCATTTCCTACAATAGTCCTGCACATCTCTGTAAACGCCTGGCCAATAGAAATGCCGCACTATGCTCTCAGTCATTTTCTCTTTACCTGCATGACCAGCCGTTAGATGGGCATGAGCAAAGAAGAGTACCTGCTCACGGAAGGCTAAGGGCACTAAGAGTTGACGACTTTTTCCTGTTTCTGCCTCTCTATATAGGAGGTCGTTCCGTATAACAAATCTGGGAAAGGATGAGGTGGGTGCATCTTGGGCGGCATGAGCGGCTTCCCAGCTGCTCTGAAAACCTCTAAAGCCTCCTACTATGACGACAGGATAAAAAATGCCACTAATTCCGCGAGAGAATCTTATCTCATCATCAAAGAACTCCTAAAGATTCCTGAACCCCCATCATTGTCCAGGGCCACTCCAGACAGGAGTAAAGAACTAGCTAAATTCTTTGACTCTAAAATCGCCAACATCCTGGACTCACTTCCACAGCCTAGTCAGCCAATGTGCTGGGACACGGTGGCACCTGACACCTGTTCAGTAAGCACCCCTGGCCCGCTGCTTAATGCCTTTAGAGCGGTTACATCGGATGAAGTCGAAAAGACTCTGGCCAAAATGAAAAGTGGCTCCCCCCTAGATCCCGCACCCATGAGGTTTCTCAAAGCAGCCGCTCCGGCGATTGTTCCCACAGTTCTGGAGCTGATCAATGCCTCTCTGTCTCAAGGCATCGTCCCTCCTAGCTGGAAGGGAGCGGTAGTCAAAGCCCTGCTTAAAAAACCCCAACTGGACCCTTCTGACCTGGCCAATTATAGACCAATTTCGCTCCTTCCTGGCATCAGCAAAATTGCCGAAATACTGGTCAACGCTCAGTTGTCCCAGTTTTTGGAATCGAATAATCTGCTGCGTCGGTCCCAAACGGGGTTTCGCCCTGGCCAGGGCACGGACACCGCCCTCCTTGCCGTCATCTCGGAGGCAAGGTGCATTTTGGATTAGGGGGGATCAGTGGCAGTGATCCTCCTGGACCTTAGTGCAGCCTTTGACACGGTGAACCACTGTGTCCTGCTCCATCGGCTGGCCAGGGCGGGACTCGGGGGCACAGCGCTGGCCTGGTTAGAGTCTTTCCTCTCGGGCCGCTCATTTCAGGTCTGGGATGGCTGCTCCCGTTCTGACTCTCTTCCTCTGAAAAATGGGGTTCCCCAGGGCTCTTCTCTGAGCCCCACCCTTTTTAATGCCTACATGGCCCCTTTGGAAGATGTAGTTGCCCCCTTTGACATTAAGATTGTGAGTTAAGCGGACGACACGCAACTGGTCGTCTCGCTTTCACACCTAGACCAGCGCCCAGATAGTCTTCTGCATTGCCTCCAGAAGATCCACCACTGAATGTGCGAATCTTCGCTCAAGCTCAATGGGTCCAAAACAGAGGTTATGCTGATGGGCAAGAAATGGGCAACAATTCCACCATCTGTTTGGCCCGACACCATGGGTGAGGTGCCCACCGCCAGGAAAGAAATTAAGAGTCTGGGGGTCTGGCTTGAACCTGACCTATCCATGAAAACCCAGGCTACCAAAACAGCCGGTACCTGCTTTGGACTCATGCGGTCAGTCCGCAAGATCCTTACCCTACTCCCCCCTCTCTCCAGGAAATTACTGATTCAAGGACTGGTTCTTGCACAACTGGATTACAGCAATGCTGTCTATTTAGGAGCCCCCAAATCCACCTTGGGTAAGCTGCAACGAACCCAAAATGCAGCTGCTCGGATGCTGTTTGGCCTCCCTACCAGATCCTCCACAAGACCGGCCCTCAAAGCACTCCACTGGTTGCCAGTACGAGAGAGGATCGAGTTCAAGGCTATGCGCATCGCCCACAAGCTCCTAAATGGACAAGGCCCCTCTATCCTAGGAGAAATGGTTACCCCGTACAAAGCCCCGAGATCCCTGCGATCGGACAGTGAGCGACTGGCGAATGTCCCCAAGTTTAGGAGGGCACGCACCGGAGGTCGTCGCTTCTCAGTAAAGGCAGCCTCCCGCTGGAACTTGCTCCCCCGCAGTTTGCGATTGGAACCCTGCTACCTTCGCTTTCGCAAGCAACTCAAAACGCTGCTTTTCCCTAAATAAATAGTTTCGCTCCCCTCTCTCCCCTCTTAGCCAACCTTACAGGTTTTATAGCGCGGGGATGCCTTCGGGTCACCAGGCGCTCTACAAATCCTTAAATAAATAAATAAAAAATAAAATAGGGTTCTGTCCTCAGCTTGAGCAAATCTGAAACTGCGATCCAATATCCAGGGGTCAGGGGTTATGTATGCTGCCTTGGGAACCTCTACAGTCAGGGGCGTTCAAACACAGTCTCCCGAAACAGGGCATGGAACTCAGGATTATCTACCCCCCGAATCATGTCCTCAGGAAGGGAGTCCACTACTCCTACCTTCACTACACAAGCCGGTTTGTCTGTTGGCCATATAGTAATTTCGGCTATTGGATAGGGTTTAACGTCCCCATGGAAAAGCGAACTAGGGTATCAGGGACATACTGACTGGGGAGGATAAGGCGTTTCTGGACTACTGACTGTCTGCAGCCTGAATCTAAAAGGGCTTTCACCATATGATCATTTATCCTCATACTCACGTAGAATGAGGTTCCCATCTCTGCGGAGTATAGAATGGTTTTGGGTAGATAGCCCACCTCCATTGGCTCTTCTGGTGGGTGTTTTCTAGGACACAAGCGGGCTATGTGGCCCCATTCGCCACACTCGAAACATTGTGGCCCACGTGACATGGGTGATTCCATCCTGGACGGTCTGGGTCTTGAGGGTTCATGTTTTTTTCTCTGGTTTGGCCGGTGGCTGGCTTTTGTGGTATTTATCATGTTCCCAACCCGAACCGTGGGGTTGAGCTCTCGCATAATTGGCTGCCATCTCGATGGCCTGCTCTACCGTGAGACCTGAGTGTTGTCTCAGCCATCTCTGAGACCCATACGGAAGGGCTTCCATGAACTGCTCCAAGTATATTTTGGCAAGGATGTCTTCTTTGGTGCAGGCCTCGGGCTTCAACCACTTGTCTGCCATTGTTTTAAGCCTGAAGAAAAGGGTTTTCGGATTCTCCCCAGGTGTCCCTTTTTCTTTTCTAAATCAAACTCTATATGCCTCATGGTCTAACCCCAAGTGATCCAGTATCACATTTTTGATCAGGGGGTATGGAGCGTTACCAACAGGGTTGGCAACCTGGTATGCAAATTGCGCTTCGCCGGTCAACAACGGGGCAAGAAAGAAGGGCCATTTATCCTCCGGCCATCCTAATGCCCTGGCTGCCTGTTCAAAGTTCATGAGGAAGGCATCTGGGTCTTTCCCATGTACGTATTTCTGTAGAGCTATCCCCGAGGGGCTGGGGACATGTACCCTGCTCTCCACCGCAACAGTGCTTGAGGGTGTTGACATGTTTTTCTGTAGGCTGTCCAGCTGGGCGGATATAGTGTTTGTGAACAAGTCCTGGTCAGCTTGCGCCGAAGTGAGCTGACGCTCCACCGCCCATTCCAATTTCTCCTGTCCCTTCTCTAGATGTTGTATGAGGGCGTCCATCTCGGGTGTACAGACGGACTGAGATGTTGATCCCACTTCTGACACCAGTTGTACGGGATCAGGAACAGAAGAGGTGGAAGGGAGCGAGTCTGACACCTGAAGTAGAGATTTTAAAGAAGGCTTTATTTTCAAATAGGCTTTTCGTCTTCTACTGGTAAGTCTTAATCGAGCAAACTCGTCCGGCTCCGTCCTTACGCCCTTGGGAAATGCTGGTAATTCCAGGGTGCTTCTACCACGCAGTGGATGAGAGCCCGCCAGACAGGAAGTTCAGCAGTGGTCGTCGGGGCCGAGGTCCTCAACACAGGTCAGGAAGGCAAAAGAAAGGAGAAAGAAAGGAGTCACTCTGACGTTCCTCGTAGGACGTTTATGGGGCCGGGGAAGTGAGGGACACCAAGTGCTGAAGTGTATTTACAAACGGTCGATTCTGTGACTTTAGTGCTCGTGAGGGTAAAGGGTTGAGGAGACTATACACTTATTTACACTATGCGTTTACTCGTTTGAATGGCCACTAAGAGCAACCCAGCCCGCCACTTTGCCCCCTACCTTTGTGAGCCACGCTCCTCCCGCGGGAACGTGGCGGGGCGAATCACCGGAACGTTGTCCTCCTGGCTTGCAGTCCACAGCTGGGCTCGTCAGGATTCTTCCTCACCGCACTCCGGTTCCGTTCTCGCTCTCCGGACTCTCACCTCTTCTTCTCCTCGGGAAACGACGTCCGTAGTCTTCCGGGTCCCACCTCCTTTTGGCTCCGTGATGACCCAGGGGGGCGGAGTCTCATCTCCCTCGACGGCGGAATTAAAGGGGCCGTGTTCCTTCTTGCCTTCGTCTCCCCACCCATCCTCTGTGTCCGCCTGAGTCCACTCCTCCGGCCAGGGGGAGGTAGGCTGCTTGTCAGGGATAGAAAGGGGCGAAAAGGGAACAGCTGACCACCAGTCTTTTTCAACATCGAGTTCATCACTGTCCACATCACTGGGGTGTCCCGCTCCGTCACAGAAAGAGAGAGGGAAAAGGAGAGGCCAAAGGAGGTGGCCTAGCCAAACCTCATCCGGGCTCGGACGAGTGCCGATGGGCCCCCTCTTGGCCCGGGCACAGGAAGCCATTCTGTTTATTAACAGCATTACCAAGATGCCGGCGCTCATTTAATGTGAGCAAGATTGTATGATGCAGCTGAAACAAGTGATAGAGGATCAGCAATAAAATTGTAGTACTTTCACTCCCAGAGCGTCAAAGCCATTGTGTACCTCATTACGGACTCTTGAGTTATTACAAAATGGGCTAGTTCTGCTTCTTTGGACACCACCTTTGATTTGGCAGCTGCCAGTGTTAAGAGAAAGTGACTGGGTGTGTGGGAGCATTTCTATATTACCTACTGGTGATCGCCAGTAGGTAGTTATAGTTAGGACCTAGCTTCCATAGGAAAATCGTTTTTTGATTTGCCAATATCTTTGGCGACGTATGAGAATGAGAATAGCACCCCAGAGAATGAGGTGGACCCTGAACCAGATAATGATGAAGATTCAGATCAAGATCAAGGGGATATCCAGGTACATGTGGGGAGGCTTAGCCAAACCAACTTGGACCTACTTGGAAATGGAGAGGGCCAGCACCTCCCCAGAGTACAAAGCAGAACTGTTCCAGGCAATAGAAGGGTAAGAACTTCCTCAGGGGATTCTCACATTTCTAGTGTCTCAAGAACCTCTCAAAGGGGAATGACTTCCCCCCAGAGAAGAGAGCATAAGGCCAGGATGAGGGCTGCAGAACTCCAGATAGGGAGGGAAGAGTGGGCCCTGGCCCAAGCTAAACTTGCTTTAGCAAGGGAACAGAAAATGTGTGGCTTAGATGCCACTGGTGGCAGCAACATAACTCCTAAAGAGAAAGACAGGTCCTATAATACTTGAAACCTGACAAAGATTGTGCCCCCCTACACAGAAAGGGATGACATCCACAAGTGGATAACTGCTCTTGAGAGAGCCTGCATGGTACAGCAGGTTCCTGAAGGACAGTGGGCAGCAATCTTATGGTACTCCTTTTCAGAGAAAGGGAGAGATAAGCTCCTCACTGTCAGACATGAGGATGCTAAACACTAAAAAGTCCTGAAGAGTGCTCTAATAGATGGGTTTGGCCTAACCACTGAACAATACAGGTTAAAGTTCAGAGACACCCAGAAGGCACGGACACAGGACTGGACTGATTTTGTAGATTGTGCTACTAAGGCTGTGGAGGGTTGGCTACATGGCAGCAAAGTACATGACTTTACAGGATTGTATAATTTGATTATGAGGGAGCAGATCCTAAGTAATTGTCAGAACCAGCTCTTACACCAGCACCTGGTGGACTCAGATTTGACCTCTCCCCAAGAATTGGGAAAGAGGGCAGATAAATGGGTCAGAACCAGGATTAGGCCTAAGAATCAGGACAATAACCAGAAGAAGGAGTCTACCAAACCTCAAGATAAGGGTGGGGATAAATCAAAAGAGAAAACTTCCCCAGGGCCCCAAAACTCCAAGGATGGGCGTGGGTCCCAAGACACTTTATCTACCCAGAAACAGCCATACTGTCATGTCTGTAAACAGACTGGCCATTGGAAATCAGACAGCTGTTGTCCAAAGAATGGCAATAAAGAAAATATACCTCCAAAGATAGCCCCAACACCTCCTGTTACTGTCAGCAGTAATCCCCCAGGAAGTGGGAGCACACCCAGGAATCTGGGTGGGTTTACTTTTGGAGCACAGGTGGATTCTGGCCTACCCAGATCCCCAACCTCTTCTGTCTGTGAGTGTGGCATGGGGTTTGCCAACTTCACTGATTGCCCAAATACCTTGAGCAAGTACAGACAGGAACCCATCATCAATGGTTTGAAAGTTGAGGCCTTTAGAGACACAGGGGCTAGCATCACCATGGTGGCTGACTGTATAGTACTCTTCAAGCAACTTTTACCTGCTGCCACATACCAGGTGACAAGCATTGATGGCATACAAACCAATCATCCCATGGCAGTAGTAAGTCTCAGCTGGGGAGGTGTCACTGGCCCAAAGAGAGTGGCAGTGTCATCAAACTTGCCTGTAGACTGCCTACTAGGAAATGATTTGGAAATCTCAGCCTCGGCGGAGGTTGAACAGCAAATCCATTCTAGAATGGTAAACTCCAATGGAAAGGTTAGTGGGGCTGTGATGGCTACAGCCCCAATCCAAGATGTCCTTCCTGAAAAGGTTGGTAGGGCTGAGCAGCTCTCAGCCCCATCTTTAGCTAACTCCCTTCCTGAACAGAATAGCAGAACTGTTAAGATAATAGCTCACACCCAAACTGAGTCTCCTCCTGAAAAGGTTGGTGGGGCTGTGATGGCCACAACCCAAACTCAAACTGACACATGTGTTGTGAAGCCTGAAATGATGGATCACTCCACACAAACTGAGAGCATGGAGGAGGAAGAGAAATCTCCCCCTCACCAGACACTAGGACAGGATCAGCCTCCTCAGGGAACTGATCTTACCCCTGATGAAGGAACTGTCCCAGAGGTTGTTAGGCCTGGCCGGACAGAGCCTCTGATGGCAGTGGACCCTTCTCAGGTGGGACCCAGTCTGGAGCAGGTAACCTGCCCCGCTCAACCTTGCCTTAGTCAGCCCAGGGCTGCAGAGGACAAGAAGGACAGTGAGACCCAGAGGGCCCCCTGTCAAATAAAGCACCCCCATCAACAGATTAGGGGCACCAAAGCTAGCAGTCCTAGCCAGGTGAAAACTTTAAAAACTCCTGAGGGAGCCCCCTTAAAAGTAGTTAGGGACCTCCCACAGATGGATTCTGTTGGGCACAGCCAAACCTGGGATCCAAAGGGCCCAAACCTGAACTGTCCCTCCAGTAAGCCAAAACAAGGGACCCAGCCTCCAGCTTTAGGTAGCTAGAGGTTGACCCTGAGAGCACAGTGCAACTCAGTTGAAGAGAGAAAGGCTCACATGGTGGAAGATAATTGGAGGAAACTGAGCCCTAAATTAGTGGAGCCTCACTTCAAATCTCCATATCCAAACCAGCCTTCTAACCTGCAAAGACACACCCAAGGTAGTGATTCCCTATGGTGGAGACCCTCTGATACCCCAAGGGTGAGGGATTGCTTAGTGGACCATGAGACAGGGGGTACCCATGCTAGTGCAGGTACTTCCTTATATGGCCACTCAGGCAATATAGGCTTACCTGGTCAAGGATAGCCTTATCTCCTTTCGTTTGGGGGGGGGGGGGGTTGTGTAGGAAGGTGGATACCTGACTATGGTTACACCAGATTTTTTTGCCTTGTGTTTAGCTGTTTTCGACTTAGTTGGCCTGGTTCCCTGCTAATCAGGGCCCCAGGCTATCTGCTCTCTCCTTAAAGTGGATTCCATGTACCCTGGGTGCATAACTAAATTGGCTTGGGTCACCTTATCAGTCCCTGTACAGAGCACTAAAGGTGCCCAGGGCATAGGTGCATCCAAGCCCTACCAGGGGCTGCAGCATATCTTTTGCCACCCCTGGCTGGCTATCCAAAATTGACACAACTGGCTAATCACTCAGCTGGGGCAAGGTGGTGTAATCACCCCTTGCTTAGATATAGTGTGCCTATATCTAAAACCTAACTGGACACATATAAACCTATAAGCCACTCCTATGGCAAGCCTTAACAATCCTGGAGGCAGAGTGCATGGTTTAATGTGAGATGGTGCTCCAGCATGAGCTGAGCATGTCTGCAGCTGTCGGGACCAATTCCCTTAGCTGTTCCGGGATAATGCCAAACTATATACTATTAAGTGCATTATAATCCTCGCGGTTATATGTTAACTTTGGTTTGGTTTTATCAAAACATGTCGTGTAAGGTGTCATTCGATTTGGAATACTATCCCCTCGACAGTCCTGTCGACGGGAATAGCATTCCACCTCTCTAGAGGGTGAAGACATGTTACTTTGCTAAAACACGGTTGATTTTTAAAAGAGCCTCAGATCCACAAAATGGATGCTTCTGCCACAGACACGAGTCTGACCTCCTGCTGCTGACCGAAACTCAGCAGAGGAGGCCTGGACAAAGGGTTTCCTGTCACAGGAAGGTGTCACACCACCCCAGACAGGAGATAGTGGATTGTAGCAGGGAGGTTTGAAAGAAACCAGACACTGCCTGGGGAGCACAAGGCTTCCCCTTGCATAATCCGGCCAAACCGGTTCTGGGGCACGCCAGCCCCAGTCCCAGCACGGCCCTGGACAAAGGGAAAGGGGTGTAACCACCCCCTTCCTGGGTCCCACCCATAGAAGGGACCTAGCAGGACATCCAGCCCCCAAGATTGGTATAAGAATGGGAGCAGTGCCAAAGCACTCAGATAATCCTGATGAAACATAAGAAACAAAACTCTGGACCCTTCGACATCCTACTCGACGTAGAAGACTGAAGAATCTCCCTTGTGGTCAAGGAGTGACCACCCTGTGCAAACAGGCACCATCCAGCACCTCGACCCTTGCTTTGTTGCAGTTCCTGCCGGAACTTGAGCGACCGAGTTCGACAAGACCCGTGCCTGCCTTCCTACAGCCAGATCCACAGTCCTTGCAGAGCTGAGACCCGTGGAGGCGACCGGAAGCGTGGGGCCCGCCATCTTGGAAAGTCCACGAGACGCTGACCGTGCAGCCCACGAGTGACCCTCGAAGCTGTACACTGTGGTTTGAGAAGCCCTAGCCCTGAGCCACTTTTGCACCGAAGCTCACCCCTCTACTCTCACCGAGTGCTGCCTGGGGCCCTTCGGCTTCTTTTGGCTCAACGCGTTGGCCTGGTCACTTGCCTGCTGGCTTGTGGCCCCTGTGCTGACGAAATCCAAAATCCGACTTGTGATTCTGATTGCTCTAGACTTGCACCCGCTTCTCTGAAAAGGAGCACCCGCTCTGACCCTCCTGGTCGGAGTGAGAAGCAATCTTCCAGTCCTGCGTGGATTGCTCTTGCCAAGTGTTGTTTGCTCCAATCTTGAAGCCAACTGCGTCGACGGCGAGAGCCTTTGTGGGACAGCTCGTGACCTGCTCCTGGACGTCGCAGATGCCCTAGAGCCCACGTGGCAGCGGAGAGAAGCTCCTCGACAACCACCTGATTGTGCCCGACATTGCCTGGTTCCGTCCTGGTCACTGCTGAGTGATCCAGACTCTGTCCCCTCTGCTTTCAGGTACTCTACAACTCTGATCCACCCTTGGATCACACCGGACACTTCTCCTTCACATCGCCTGCAGCATCTTCAGCTTCAAGCACCAACAACCTGCGTGACGAAACCCGACACAACTTCGACCCTATGCACCCGCTTCCTGTGGGTGAGGTAACTCAACAACGCCGGTGTTCCCACACTGGTACACACCTCTAGTGTATGTGTCTTAAGTTTCATCCTTCTAGGTTAAGCGGAAGTCTCCTTAAACTGTAACTTTATAACGTTTACGCACCATTGACATTGCATTGGTGCATGCGTGTGCTTTAAGCACTGCACCCGAGTTCCGCGGGCTTTTCCCGACTTCAGCATTGCTAGTCCCGACCAGTCCCAGCGATTCCCCAGGCCCTAGGCCTGACCACTGTTCGATTGGTATCTCTTATACCACTTTTTTAATATATGGTTTGAGTGGCCACCCGCCTTCATCCATAATTGTGCAACTTTCATATGTTATACTGTGCTTTTGTTTAAACGCTTGTGCCCCTTTGCTTATAAAGAGTACTGGGGATTATTCTAGTAATAAATACATATATTTTTATAATATATACTTGTGTGGTGTCCTTTCATGTGATATTACAGGATTGTGATTGGTAAAACAGCTTTCTTAACACGACCTCTTGAGTTAAGCCTTTAAGGCTGCTTAGTCCATACTACCATTAGGATAGCTTGTCTATAAGGTTGACTTACAACCAGACACCATAAGGGTTGTTTGGACTGATACAAGGTGGTTCCAGAATTGGAAACATCATATATCAGGCCAACTTCTCACAACCCCTCTTGCCATTCTGCACCCCACTTACCATTCTGCACCCCTCTTGCCATTCTGCACCCTCCTCCTGCAGCTTTCTTGCCTCATTCTGCAGCTATGTTCACTCTTTCTGCACCTCTTTTGCCTGTTTCTGTAGCCCTGTTGCATCTTTTTGGAGTTCTCCTACCTCCTTCTGTACGTCTGTTGCTTCTTCCTGCACTTCTCTTGCCTCGAATGTATGACGTTACAACGCATACTTTTACAACGCATACCATTACAATGCATTTTTTACAACGCAACATCCATTACAACGCATTCCATTACAACGCATGCCATTACAACGAATTTTTAAAAACTACCTTTACAACGCATTCCATTACAACACATACCATTACATTGCATGTATGGTAAGTATTGGATAGTTTAGGGGTAAAAATTACTATTCTAACTCCAGGGGGGTGCAACAGTAGGGTAAGTGTTGGATAGTGTAGGGGTTAAAATTACTATTCTAACTCCAGGGGGTGCAATAGTAGGGTAAGTGTTGAATAGTGTAGGGGTAAAAATTACTATTCTAACTCCAGGGGGTGCAACAGTAGGGTAAGTGTTGGATAGTGGAAGGGTACTATGCTTTGTAATGGTATGCGTTGTAATGGTATGCGTTGTGATGACTGCGTTGAAATGACATGCGTTGTAGTGGTATGCGTTGTAGTGTCATGCGTTGTAATGGTTGTGTTGTAATGGCATGCGTTGTAATAGATGTTGCGTTGTAAAAGTTTTGTTGTAATGGTAGTGCGTTGTAAAAGTTGCGTTGTAAAGGTTGTTTCCCCTTGCCTCTGTCTGTACCCCTCTAGCCTCTTTATGCACCTCTATTGCTTCTTACTGCACTTCTCTTGCTTCTTTCTGTACCTCTCTTGCCTCTTTCTGCACTCCTCTTGCCATATTCGGCACCCCTTGTCCCTGTTTCTGCACCTCTTTTGCCGGTTTCTGCACCTCTCCTGCCTTTTTCTACACTTGTTTTGCCTCTTTCTGCACTGCTGGTGCTTCTTTCTGCACTTCTCTTGTTTCTTTCTGCTTGTCTCTTGGGTCTTTCTGCACCCCTCTTCCCTCTTTCTGCACTCCTCTTGCATCTGTCTGCACCTCTGTTACTTCTTTCTGCAGTTCTCTTACTTCTACCTTTTTGTACACAAATCAAACTTACAGAGTATGCTGTTTGAAACACAGGTATTCAAGTATTTGTATGCTTATTTGTATGTAACATGTCACTAGGTAAAAGCAGACACACACGCATGCATACCTTCACAAACTTGGTCAGACGTACAACAGTGATATGGTTAGGATTGCTGTTTTACATTTGGTAGGCCTAACATTCTGAGCAGTCGATGAACAGTGAACCTTCAAGAGAAATGTGAGGTTTAATACATCTTGGGAGAAGGATTCGTGATTAGGCTACTTTGTATGAGTCTGTGGTATGGTACAGTCAAAGTAGGCCGCTTTCCTCACATCTGTTGCTTCTTTCTGCACTTCTCTTGCTTCTGTCTCCACTTTTCTTCCTCTTTTTGGACTTCTGTTGCCTCTTTCTGCATTTTTCTTGCTTTTTTCTGCACCTTTCTTCCTCTTTCTGTACATGTTCTACCTATTTAGGCATATCTAGAAATTTGCATTTTAAAAACCTTAGAAACTAACTTTAAAATCTACAGGTTTCAGGGATGTTATAGTTAGGCTGACATTTCACTCGTACAAAAACAGAGAAATTCTGCCGTTATAGTTAGCTGAGCTAACGAACAGTTTCTTACCTGTCGCTGTAGTTTTGCAGCTTGAAGATCTTTCTGGAATCACAGTACAGTGGTTTTGAAAATATCACTGATAAAGAAATGGGACATTTTGTATACAGGTTTGTGTATGGATTAAGACCGAAAATTAGCCTTTTGATTCAGCAGCATTTGATTTCAGAATCAGAAATACTTTATTCGGTTTTTCAATATAAAAACCATAAAAGCCACGATACCACAATTAATATATTACACAATTAAAACATGGTCTATAATTATGAACACAGTCCATTATAAAAGCATTCCATTTAAAAGGGATCAAATATAAACAGACAGCCACTGGGGAACAGCTGTGATAATGACAACAATTTATGGAACAGCTAATTCTCCCTAAGATTTCTAGATTTTAGGGCTGATTTTAAAAAACTAATCAAGAATGAGGTGCTTTCCGGCTGCAGCATTTGCAAATAACAGAGGGCTGGGCGAACCTGGATAAAATTCTGTTTTTTTAGAAGGGGTTTTAAAAAGGACCTCCGGGGTGAATCGTAGAGAGGACAAATAAATAAAAAGTGCACCAAGTCCTGCGGAGACACATTGTCGCAGCCGCAGGGCGGTAACACTTGTCCTCTATGGGATCCCCTCGGAACAGCTAATAAAAGGTGAAAATAATCCAACCGGAACCTTGTTAATAAAAACCGCTCGTATCCTGATATTGTCCATGATAAATATGGTTCCAGAGAAGGTGTGATTTTGAGCATCACATAACTGCGGGCGCTAGGTTTTACCATCTCCACCCCCTCTCGATTGAGTTTTTTCATTAATGTATAGGATTTTTCACAAAATCCACGTTTGCATTAGCAATCGAGTCTGGGTTTAAAAAGAGGTCTGGATGCCCTAGTGCAAAGAAACAGCCTTTTAAGTATTTCAGCCATGGAATATTGAGCATGTGGTCCAAAGACCATACTTCTTTTAAGAACTTGTGATTTAGGACCAAGTGTTTATTTAACCAGCACTTTAACCAAAATACTAAAGGCCGTAGTGCTATGATGTCACCAATGAAGGGTGTACCGGTTTCCCCATGAACTATTAAGTTAGAGGTTCCTTTTGGTACCCCCAGGAGATGTTTACAAACATTATTCTCAGCCACCACTATGCCCTCGGCTGCCACATACCCGCAGAGTTCGCTACAATAACTTCCTACTGCAACACTTTTAGCCTGGTAAATCTTTAATAATGCAGCGATTTGACGCTTTCCCATTTTTTTAGCAAAGTTAAATATGGCAGTGTTTGTCCTGATTATTTCCCCTCTTTTCCTTTGCAGCAATGGTCCCCAATTTAATTGGTTATCAAATAAGACTCACAGATAAGAGAATGTTGTAGTCAGGGGAACCTTCTTTGTATTTACCACAAAAGGATATCGTTTCTTAGAACGCTGCCCCACCTACATAATAAACAATTTAGTGTTATTAATGGGAGAACTCTGCACAATTGAATTCTTGACGCCCACCTGGAATTCCCTGGCTGACAGGAGGAACCTTGTTTTTTGGTTCCGCTGTTCCCCGTGCCGTGAGTCCGCCATTGCCTGACTGTCCCCCCCGCCGCCGTGACCTACCAACTTAGCGGCCGCAGTGCGGGGGGACCACATTGACCAGAGCACTATGCGAGACTGCCTCGCCCACCAGCCACACTTCCACGCCCGGAGACGCTTAAAGATCCTGCGCTTGTCCCGCGTCGCGGGCGGTCACCGGGCTGAGCCAGGGCAGAGGGCGGGCCGTCTGTGGCCGCCAGGGGCAGGAGGAGGCAGGGCAAGGCCACCCCCCTGACATCGAACTCTCGACCAACGGCTATTCACGTAAGATCTTTGGTACGGTCTCTTGCCCATGGACTTGTATTTGGAATTTATTGACTGATAAAGTGACTATTTATTGTTACTCTTAAGGATCTATTTCGGCACACTTACCTACAAGGGAAATGAATCGCAACATTAGTGGGGGCTGGAAATCCTTGGTGGGTGGGTCTGTCCAAGGGACCCTACATCAGTTCATTACAAGTGCTGCAAGTGCCTTGGAAAGAGAAATAGTTTTAACAGAAAGAAAGCTATCCTCAGAATTACTACAAAAAAAACGCTCCTCTCTGGGTCCTATTCAACATGCTACTACCTCAGATCCTAAGGTATTGGATAAAGCTGTAGAGGGAGAGATTGGTATTCCTTACCAACTACAAGATCAGTACGTACTCACTGATTCTAGTAAGAAGTACGACTCAGACGCCCCTCACGCTGAATTGCCAACAATAACTATTACAGAGGGTGTAACCCAACCTAAAACTGCCTCCTCTACGAAAGTGGACCATTCACTAAACCCAGGACAGGGAAATAAAAGGAAGCGCCGGGGGTCTTGCCTAGCGGGTAGGCGTGCAAAAACCGCCAAAATTACCCTAGGTGCTACAGAGACCCTAAATCTGAATAATGAAGATAGGGATACCCCGTCCCATTGCCCATCTACATCTTCCAATTTAAATCTAGAATTAATGGGAGCCATAGAACACCTATTGAAATCCCTCTTGCTTCCCTTAGTAGAGAGAGTGAAACGGGTTAGTGATCAACTGGAGTCTCTTAAAGAAGTAACTAATACTAACCGGCCAAACGTCCCGGCCGCTCTTTCCCCAAAATCAATATCACTAGGGCAACCGACAAAGGATAAAACGTCTGCATCACAGGTTGATAAAGATGGAACTACCAGTAATTTACAAACAAATAAACAGGCACCCCTGGAAGTGGACAATGTCACTACAAGAAAAAAAGAGGGAAATAAGCTTGGCAAAGTAGGCTCACCAGTTACCAAGCCTATACAAGCCGCGAGAGAATATCTTCTGAACAAATCTCCACATGGCGCCTTACAACACATAGACCTCCCACCAGAGGCGGCACCCTATGTTATAGCCCTGACTGGGGTTCCAGAATTAGCAACAGGGAAAAGGGAAATATATCCTGAAATCAAAAATAAGGTGATTTATTGGGTTTGACACAACCGGCCCCTACCACCCAATCTAGATGGAGAGAAAAAAGGAGATGTCATCATAATAAACTTCAGGGACCGTAGGGTCATTGCACACATGAGGGATTGGTATCTGGAAAGTGGGGTGGGGGGAATAGCAACGTATGATTTAAGCTATTTTTATCCAGCATCCCTGGTGGCTAAATCGCAAAGACCCTGGAACCCCTATACAAGAAATTTAATTGCTGAAGGTTTTGATATCCCAATGTCCAACCGCTTCTCACCCCTGTCAGGACTTGAGGGGGTAGACTGACCCTCTAAGAGATCAACCGGCGAGAGCCTTCCAATAAGCCAGATAGCTATATCAGAGGCCAGATTAGTTGATGGAGATGCAATTAGGTATGATGGTAAGAGTCCCCTCGTTTTAGGGGAACAATACCCTGATAGTCAGGCTCTAGAACCAGCGAAGGATCATACCCCAGACCCATGCTGCATTGATCAGTGCAGTGGATCGACTACCAAAACCAAGAATAAAAACTTGTATGCCAATACCCCCACTGCCACCCTTTTGCTGGTAACTAAGAGACCCTTAACTAATGTGCCAGTTCACTCAATAGTCTCCTGGAATATAGCAGGTCTAATGAGTAAATTATCATCTCTAGACTGGCTAGCATTCATTGACCGTTATTCGATCAGTATATTCCAGGAAACCTGGCAGGTGGACCCCATTTTAGGCAGGGCTACCTAAACTTTTTTGTTCCCGTAATTCAAACTACAAGAGGTTGGCCAATGGGGGCCTTAATTATCTGGGTCAAGCAGGATGTCCAGTATAAGGTTACCCAGATTGATTCTGGTTGCAAGGACATCCTTATTATAAGGTTAGAATGCCCAAATGCTAGAGACCTGTACATCATTAATGTATATGCGAGGGGCAAACCGGGTGGCAAACAGTCAGAGGTAGTCTCCAAATTGGGATTGCACCTGGACAAATTTAATGGTAAAGTTCACCTGTTGATAGCGGGTGACTTTAATTGTTGCTTTGAGCCCCTTGACCAAAATTACATTAATCTAGCCAAGGCGGAAGATAGTGCATGGGGCATCCCGCAACTAACTATTCACCCGATTAAGCGTTGGACCCAGGCCGCACTCCAGCTCAAAGCCTTATGCCTAGAACAGGGGTTGCGTGCAGTTAACGGCAGGAACTGTGCAGATAAAGAAGGAGCTCCAACTTTTGATAATGGGGTGCGCACCAGCAGAATAGATTATATATTGATCAATTTAGAATTTTGGGAATCTATTCATGTTAGGTCTATTATAACTAGAGCAGAGAGCGATCATAATCCCCTGATACCAAAATAACTACCACCAATCTACTGCAAACAAATGATCAACGGAGGGTGAAATGGTCTGAATGCATATTAAAAGAGGATCACATCTCAGCTATGGGGTAATTAGCTGAAAGGGCATCCATAGAGTTAGAAGATTGCTTACTAAACAAAGCTCATCTGTCCAAGGTTGCTATTATACATTTAACACTCTTTAGAAATCTTAAAAGTTATTTTATTAAAGAGGTGACAGGTTCTAGACATAATACCAAAAACCACAAACCAGCCCATTGGTACGATAAGAGCTGCAGGGTCACCTATAAAACACTAGCTCTAGCAGTAAAATCTAAAAATAGGGATGTAATCCAAGATGCAAGGCACAAGTATAAGAATGCTAAGCGAGAAGCAAGAACAACCTGGGACGAAAAATACTGGCAGGAACTATACGAGGCTAGTAGATCCAGAAATATGGCAGGATTTTGGGACCTGGTGAAATGGGGTAAGGGCTGTCCCAGAGCTAAACCAGAAAACAATGTCCCTCCAGAAATATTGGTAAAGCATTTTAAGATGCAGTTTGTTTGCCAGGACCCGGACAAAGGGATATCCACTAACAATGTTCCTGTCAATACTCCACAAACTCCTTTACTATTTAGCCAAAAAGAGGTAGAGTATGTCTTAAAAATGGTACCGAAAGGCAGAGCGCCAGGTCTGGACACCATACCAGCTGACCTTTTGATTCATGGGAATAGATATAGGGGCAAAATACAGAATGCACCTCGCAAATGCGATCGATAAAGGCTCCCCAATACCTGACACCTGGAAGGGAGCCGAGATAATTCCCATATTCAAGAAGGGTGACCGCTCGGACCCCGCCAATTATAGGCCAATCAGCCTAATAGACTGCATTCAAAAGGTGGTGGCCAGGTTAGTTCTATTGAGGATTCAGCGTTGGATTGATGATGTAGATGCACTGTCACCCCTACAAGCTGGTTTCCGAGCACACATAAGCACGGTGGATCAGGTTTTTAGATTTGTCACTATTTACTGGAAGTGGGTAGTTCTTGGAGGGGGAACACTATATGCCGCTTTCGTCGATCTAAAATCGGCTCTCGATTTAGTGCCCTGAAAGAAGCTGTGGCAAGTCCTCCAGGACCAAGGTATGCCACCCGAACTACTTGCGTTTTTAGTCAAACTCCATGAAAACAACTATGCCCAGGTGCGGTGGGGACAACAAGGACAGGCAACAGATAGGTTTCCAATTATGAAAGGCGTAAGACAGGGATGCGTCTTGGTCCCAACATTGTTTTCTCTGTACATCAACAGGGTTATCGACTACTACAAGGATTTTCCAACTGATGCTCCTAAGCTTAGTGGTGTGTCGATACCCCTGATGATGTTTGCAGACGACACCCTTTTGATCTCAAAGACACAGCAGGGTTTACAAAGAGCAATTGGGCGGTTTGAGACCTTCTGCAATGATTATGGCCTTGTCATCAATGTGTCTAAAACCAAATTTATGGTGATGCACAGGCATAAAAATGTGATAGGGAGAGCAATAATGAATGGGGAGCCCCTTGAGCAAACCCAAACTTTCACATATTTGGGCATCACACTAGGATCAAGGCTTGAATGGAAACCCCATATCAACCAACTGGTAACCAGACATGGCCAGTTGGCGGGAGTACTTCTAAGGGAACTGCACTCCTCGGCTACCCAGCCCATAGCCCCAGCTCTAAAAATCTATGACACAAAAATCCGGGCATAGGTGCTGTATGGGGCGGAAATTTGGGGGACATGTAACATTACAGCCCTGGCTATCGCCCAAAATAAATTCATTAGTGGCCCAGCGAGGCTACCTCCATCCACCCCACTGCTACCTCTATATATAGATTTGGGCTGCCAGAGGATAGAGGATGTAGCGCAATTCAGACATATAGTATATTGGCGGAGGGTTTGGGTTACCCCAGAACTAAGCCACTATGCTCAGGCAAACCTTGAGGTAAGGGATATGGACACAGGCAATAGAATAAAATGGTTTCGAGAATCTAAGGCCATCTATACTGCTATGGGCCTTGGTGATCTTTGGGAAAATCCAGCGCTAAACACCTTCCCCCCACCTAAGATCCTCAAGAAACGGTATTGGTCAATGGTCTCTTCACGAGACTTCCAGAGATGTACTGTGTCCTCACTACAATGTGAGTTTCTTGACCTCAAACACCTGCCAACTTATGAACCCTACTGGGACATTATTACTAACCCTGAGGACAGGAAAGGGTTCCATCAATACAGGGTGGGCACTTTGCCAATTAACACTTTTACAGGCAAATGGTCCAATGGTGGGGGTGTCATGTGCCCTTTTTGCATTACACAACCAGAGAGCCTTGCTCACATCCTGTTTATCTGTCCGATGTACAAAATCCCCCGATTAAGGTGGATCAAGCCGATCTGCCTCCAGAAAGGTAAACTAATAGGCACAGAGGCCCTCAGGATTTTTAAAACAGACAGCTCTGAAAGTCTAATAATTGCTGTATCTAAGTTTCTTAGCTGGATGTGGGCAATACGCAGGAAAAATCTGAACTCTGTAGCCCTCACTAGTGTTTGAGTAAAGCTCTGTACTTTATGAAATGCTGCTCTGTATAAAATGTTCTTCTTTGTATAAAATTGTTGTAAATACTGATCTTTTTTTAATGTCTTTTTAATCTATTTTTAATATATTTATGATCTTAAATAGAATTTTTTAATTAACACAAGGAATAGCAAGTGGACAGAACTGGATGTAAGATCTAATGTGAAATGCCCCCATTTTCCCCGAGGTACTTCTCAGGCATGAAAATGTTTATTTGTTACCTTAATTTCTTTTAAAACTTCTTTTGTATTTAATATGTTTGTCTTTCATGACATGATGTCGAAATAAAGACCAATTGAATTGAAAAATTGAATTGACTAAATCACGGGCAGCCATGAAACTACAGAAGGCATTCAATAAAGACTGCAGACCTCTTTCAGTTCTAGCCAGGAGGACTGCGTCGTCCGCATATGCAGAACGGGCAAACCCCTGCGCCCAACATAGGGGAAGTCGACTCCAGTGTTCACCAGGCAATCGTCCAGGTCATTAATATAAAGGTTAAAAAGAAAGGGGTTAGGATACAGCCCTGCCTTACACCCCTATGGACGCTAAAATCCCTGGATACCCTAAGGTCCTGCAAGAATCTAACATTGGCCTTCGTGTCCCTGTGCAGGACCCTCAGAAAGTTAACCAAGGAGGCTTCCACCCCCATGGCGCCCATGGAATCCCACAGTTTCCCCCGGTTGACAAAATAGAATGTGGAGGAAAGGTCCATGAACGCCATGTGATGGTGCCCCGTCGGGCTATGGTATACTTCCCGAGGACCATGTACAAGTTAAGGCATTGCGCCAGTGTAGAGTGACCTGGTCGAAACCCATATTGGATTTTGGAGATAACCCTGTTATTATCAGCCCACGATGTCAGTCTATTCAATATTACTCCCCCCACAACCTTAACTACAGAGTCAATGAGGGAAATCGGTCTATAACAGGTAGTGCTACTCCCGTCTCCCTTCTTAAACACTGGCACAATTGTAGAAGTTCCCCATGACCTTGGGCAGCCGGACTCTGCCGCTGCGTTAAGCACGGCTGTAAGGACTGGCGCCCGCAGGGATACTTATGACTTAAAGAGATCAGGGGTATTTCGTCTGGATCCGGCGCTTTATTACTTGTCAGCCCTAGGATGCCTCTCTCCACCTCATTCATAGAAAAGACAGGTGAAATTGCACCTTGCCCGCCGCTGTATGAATGTAACTGGGGAGTATTGCTCTTAAAGATGGAGTTAAAGTGGGTCACCCAATCATCTTCATGGTGCTAACTTCATGCGCCCCTTCCCTATCGAACAGTGGTTTATTAATAATGCCCCAAAATCTCTCACTGTTCCCTAATGTATTAGGGTCTAAAAGTTCTTGCCAGGTCTTACCTTTAATTCAGCTTTCCGTTGTCCTAAGGCTTTTTTATAAGTCAGACGTAGAGACCGTATCAATACAGGATCTCTGGGGATAATTTTCAAGGCACCCTTTAACTCTCTTGCTGCTTTTGCGCAAGTATGGTCAAACCATTTAGGATCCCTCAACGATGGACCAGATATGGGAGTTGATAACATAGACCCTACTTTTATGGCGATCCCCTCATATCCTTGGAGTGTGTCCAGCGGAAGGGATGCGGGAGACACACAGGAGGTTAGTTCGGGGGCACATGATTTGTGAATACTGTCATAAAGTATGTCAGGATTCACTGTTGACCACTTGAGTTGGCGCCTTCCATCCGTAGGTTTCAAAACACCCTGGGTTTTCAACTTTTCCTGTAGGTTCTGTAGATTCCCACCCAGGTAAACACAGATGGGATTATGAGCACTGTAGATACTTTCCTGGATTTTAAAGCCCAATATGATGGATTGAAGACCATTAGAAAGCAGGATATGATCTATAAAGAACCCCCCCGGTGTGGCCTTTAAATGTGGGGAAGGGCTGGATACTACAAATGTCCACCACCGACATGGCAGAAACCAGATCAAATTAATTAAGTAGGTCATTCAGCGCATCTCCCCTACCAGAGTGTTCAAAATGAAGTCTCCCCATCTTATCACATCCTAATTCTCCCATAGCAGTGTTCATTGGGTTCCCACAAGGGTGCACATTAAAGTCCCCAGTTAGCATGATTCGGTGTGAATTACTTCCACAGTGCTGTCTGACAAAATCCCCCAACTCTGCAATCTTACAATCCCCTCTAGCATTTACTGCATTATAAAAATTTATCATAGACAGCATTGCGTTCCCTCTGTTTAGGGTGACTGCTTGGATATCAGTGTTCTTAGAAATTATTGGTTTCACTACACAATTCAGGGCTAGCGCAATGTATATAGCCAGGCCTCCTTTAGCTCTACCACTACAAGACGGTGTTGCCGGCAAAAAGAAGACTTTACATCCTTCTAGAAAGATGTTACATTCCACCATCCAAGTCTCTTGCAGACAGATCACCGAAAATGCCCTTATGAACTCTACCCACTTTGGGTCTTGAGCCTTCCCCGCCAGAGCAGCAATGTTCCATGAGATAACATTATGAGCCACTTGACTATATAAAACCTCTGGGGAGACCATTGTTGGGCCCTCTAGGCCAACAGATGAATACCCGTCAACCACAGTCTGTCCAGAGGGGTCCCCCCCCCTATAGGCTGATATTGGGGGATGTCAGCGGTTCATTGGGAACTATGTGGGCCTTAAGTCAATCGCAGTCCTCTAACGAGGAGAGGGCTGCAAATCTATTTGGCGCTAAGGCAGTGGCGGCTGGTGGATTTTGAAAGTGGTGAGGCGGAAAAAGTTGTACCCCAAAGTAATAAGCGAGCAAGCCCGAACAGCAACAGGAGGGTGCGGGGGGTTCTCCCCCCGCAAGAAAATTTTGAAAAAAATTGATTAAAATGGTGGGTTTTACACCACATATTTGCTGCAAATTGTTGAAAAAATGGGGGTCCAAATATAGCATTTTGAAGCAAAAGTGTGAAGAAAACATTAGAATCAAATCAAAAATTTGCCCAATCCTCAAACTGATCTGCTTGCAAAATGACCCCCAAGCCAAGCACATACAACCAACGGAAACAGGCCCTCTAAGTGTTTCCCACCTGTAACACATCTGTGAACCACCTATGTTTTCATAGTATATAATAATGAAAATGCTCCAGTTTGTTCTTATTTATCTTATGTGACTTACAACCATTGACAAAGCCTATATTCCGGGCCGGTTGTAGGTTTAGTGTCACTCGTATTATATATCTGGAGGCAATGACAGAAGAAGCGCAATACCAGTGGGACAGCACACTACGTACAGATTTTTTGCTTAACAGTTTTAAGCCACACTCATAATTACATTGGCTGCCCCTACGAGAGACCCCCCCCCAGTTTTTCATCCCACTTAAAGCGCTGCACACATACTTTGCTTACACTTTTCGTGAGAGCCCTGGGAAACTGGGACGCACAGGTTACTCACACATAAATCAGAAAAATAAAATAAAAACACCAAGCTCCCTGGAAGACACAGCCTTACATTTGACCTCTGTCTTTGATTGCACAGCATATGTGACAAGATAAGAACAATATTTAAAAGCTTGTTTACAGAAAGCGAGTTTGTGGAAAAACACAGTATATAAGATTTTGGTAATGGAAGGGCCGACCCAGACAGCTAAAACAAAGCCAGCAATCAGAAAATGTGAGTTACAAACCACACAGCTAATGGTAAGCAATGGGTGGAATGCATTCCTGGGTCAACTTTCTGAATGTCTCCAATGTCTTTAGCAAACCAGACAGCTACAGGGTTTGGTAGGCTGAGACGTAAAAAAAAGTAGATATATGAGTGTGAGCAGTGGAAGGATAGATGTCATTCATCCAGTCAAAGGGATTGTAAAGAAGCTATTTTCCAGGGGAATGACAAACACAAGAGGAAAAAAAGACATTAAGTAAGAAGCAAGCAAACAAGCGACTAGACAGGCAACCAATGATTAGCAATGGGCTGGCACAAAGTCCACTGGAAGTTTTTGATATGGTTCACGGAATGTCTTTTAAGCACATACACCTAAAAGGCATCTGTAGGTAAGATCTAAAAATAGCAGATTAAATGCAAATGCCTTGGTCCTTGCATTGAGGAATGGGACTATTGAGCTACTAAGGGTTTGACCGGCTGAAAGGAGAGGGTGCAAATGCATGCATGTGAGCGTGTGCATAGCTAGAAAGATGAAAGCATGTGTGCATGGATGAAAAGATGAATGTGTGAAAAGATGGCTGATTGCCGTTATCTCCCCATTTTGAAGGCAGAGAAAACAAATGCTTCCCCAGCTCCATGAAACAGAGAAATCTGGGTAGAGGTTGCATTGTCATGGCTATGCTGGGATCAGGGTAAGCCAAATTTCAAGTCCCATAACATTATGCAATTTTGTTTCGAGTGTAAGTCTGGTCCATTGAGGAAAGTATGGCCACAACACAATGGGGCCACAGACAGTGCAAGGACACACACTGCTGAATGTTTTAATGCACCAGTGTCTTAAACGATGCGTCAATGGATGCCTTAGAGTGGGATCGTACATGGATGGCTAAATAGGTATGATAAGTGCCTGGGTGTGACTGGATTAATAAAGGAAGGTGCAAATGTGGCAGAAGTCAAGAGCTGGACTCCATGGCGTGTGCATCAAAAGTGAATATCAGCAGAAGGCACATAGGTCCCAGGAACTCCACAAGAGACGCAAGCGGGACACCAGCAGCCATCATCCTGTTCCGTGGACCCTCCTTTTCTACGTACACATGACTTTTATCCTAAAAAATGACAGAACCTTGGCTAACTTGCAGTTACACAACCTCTGGCTTACCCGAAAGATGAGAAATCCCCTGAATCCACCCTGGTTTACTGAACTGCAAGATCGAAATCGGACACACCAAAGTGGTGGAGTCGTGGAGTGCTCGAGATTTGAGGTGGGTCTTGGTGAGGCCTTTGGGGTATTTTACAAATACATGCCTACTGTTTTTTTGTGTTTTCCATATGTGACCTATTTTTAATAGAGGTCGGTGAACCAACAAATTAACAGGAAGAGCCAACCTAGAGTCAAACCAGGGGTCAGTCTGGGCTCAAAGAGACCAAGCACAAGCAAAGCCAGCAAAACATTTGTTAAGTAAATCCTGCAACAAACTCCTTGTAAACACAGAAAAAAAAGTTTCACATTTCCAAAAAGTTTTCTTTGCAAGGTGGGAGTGTTTCAATCAAGTACGTTATTTTTTTTATACAGATGAACTGATAGTCATTTGCTAGTAGTGGTAATTGCTTAAGATGAGCTTAGAAACATGAATGCTACCTCCTGCCTTGCCCTAACAATGATGTCAGTATAGAACCAAGTGGCCATTCAGAAGGCCATTGCCTCCTATATGTAGCTCACTTGCAAGCAAAGATTTTATACAGAGCATATCCTGAACGGATGTAGCTCAAGGTGCTGTTAAATGTGCTGATGAAAGAAAAATTGTCACAGTAAAATAAAATAATTATCTAGCATCACACAGTTTGTTCAACTGAGGTGAGGTAGCCGGTAACTCTAGGCCTCTCCTGATAGTTCACACCAAGTGTCCTGCCTTGCGTGGGCAAGGTAGGTGGCACTGGAACCTGTTATCTACTGAGAAAATACTGTATGCATTTGCCCCAAAACGATTTCACTGCGAGCGGGCACATCATTGGCCCATAACAGTGGCAGACTATCAGAGGTTCTAGACAATAAAATACAAAAAAGCAAGAAGTGATACTCGATTATTAGATTTCATAATAATAATGAAAAACGTACATCCATTTAAAAAGCAAACGTTTGCGCCTTGAGACTGATGTCTGTAGTGTCCACTCTGTAAGTAATAAAAATAAACCCATAAGTACATTTCAACCCAGATGGACTTGTTTCTCTTGGGCTTGGTTCCACTTTATCTGCAGCTCTTCCTCTTGGCCCTGGATTACTTGGACCCCTGTTGTTCCGTGCCTGTACTTCATCTGATCTCTTTTCCCCCAGATTGGTGACTCACAGTAACTAAAAGGGTCGACTGGCCTGCTGGGCAATCAAGCTGTGCCCGAAGGGCTGGTCTGAAAGGTCAGCGTTTGATAACCCCACATCAATAGTTCTCTCTTCTGGAGGCTCTTCAACCACAACTGCCTTAACAGAAGAATCAGTTTGAACTTGAACAACACCTGCATACCTGTATCTCTGCTGGTACTCAACAATCCCAGTCATTGCAATCACAGATGGGGCACTTGCCATTTTACTCACAACCATCACAACGAAGGCAATTTGCATAGAAATGTGGCTTAATTCAAGCACATTAATAAAAACACTTTTATGCATCATAGAAAGTTCATTTAATTTGCGATTATGTTAATATCTCTCTATATTTGCAAATCCATATACATTTCATAGAAATCATTATTAGTCAATGCACAAAATGCAAACCCTAAAAACTATCCAAGCAGTCCCTGCAGAAAGAACAGCTAGTCAATGCATGATTCCATGCTACACAACCTCTGCAGTCATCGAGTCACACAGAGGTCGTCATTGGTTGAAGCATTGCTTCACTTTCTGTTTTGTTACATAGACTACACTTGTGAGGTTCATCAGACATTTTGTGTATTTGTAAAGCACACGTTTACAATGAAGGGTATTTTGGTGCTGAATAACAGATGCTTATTGTTATCCAACTCCTTGGTACTCATTTTATCGACCTCAGAAGGAGGTGGACCCATCGGGATATAAACCTGTGGTCAAACAGAGTGCCTATAGTGGACGCATTAGTCCACTAAGCCACCAGGCTTGGCTGTGTCTCTCCTCTAATGTGATAACTTTGACTTTCCTCTCTAATGAAAGTAATTTAACTGGGAGGATGAACGTTATTGAATTTTTGATGCCGTTTCGCTATGTGGAAAGCCTAGCATAAGTCCAGGATTATGGAATGCTAAAAGTGAGATTGTGGTAAAAGGCAAGCTTACTGATTCTGTTATAAATGTGGTCTTTATTTGTAATCAAAAGTCTACAGTCTGCCGTCTTCTGCACTCCTGGCAATCAGCATTTTAAATGTGATCTGTGCAACGTTCTTTTGTTGGCTTTTTTATGGAGGAACTTTACCGCTAACTAAATAAGATTATGCAGCAATTCAGTGATTATTTACCAATATATTTTGGCCGCGCTGATAGAACTAGTTTTATTGCCAGTTTAGATGAGCGCACACATCCCCCTTGGCCTGGCCATGCAGCCGATAGTTCACGAGCTGTGACAGTATAAGTTTCACCTTCACCTATTTGACACCGGCAGCGTGATGACAAAAGTTTATGGCCATCTCAGGTGAATTCTCGCCACTCTGAAAAAAAAAAATGTGAAAGTCTCCGCTGTCGATATTAAGAAGTCAGCTATATTGAGCTTTTGTGTTTACGTGCAAGCTGCATTAAACAGTCCGCTTTAAAGTCCTCTTAACTGCAGGTAGCCCAAGAACACACACAAGACACAACTTCGCTCATTTTCTCATTTTCTGATTAAGTAAAGAAATGAACAGCAAACGCAGAAAGCAAAATGCATTTGAGAAGCCTGGACGTCCGGAAATCGCCAAGGTTTAGAAAAAAAACGAGCGCTTACTGACACAATGGTTAAAGCAGGAGGCGGGGGAGGGGTGAAGGGGGTGGGGTTATTGTGACAAGCACCAACGGGTGGCAGGTGGTAGTGTGGGGAGAGCACCGCAGGGGGAGATTAAGTGGAGATTAGCCGAAGCAAGACATGAGCAGGAAACCACTAAAAAAAAGCTGAGGCAAACAAAAAAACAAGCTGCGAGGGGTTGCAGGAGAGTGTGTACTGCCTGCAACAGCAGGCAGGATGAAGTCATTTAAGAAAATAGTGCTCACAGATAAAACATACCTAGTAACAACACACGTAAGAGGGCAAGTCCTCATAGGGGATTACAAAAAGAGAAAAGGCGGTACTAAGGAGGGACTATTAAGCCTATTCACATATCAAAAGCAACCATTTAGAAAGGACAGTCACAGGAGCCAATTGAAAAGCTAGGCAGAAATTGGGTGGAGCTTCAAGTCCATACTCGAATACAGCATGTCTCGAAGAAACAGCGCAAGCGCTGCCTAGGCTAGACCTAACAAGTACAAAGCCACAGAGACGAGAGATGAGCTGGTGAACTAATAACAGAGAGGATAAATGAAGTGGTGCACAGACATAATATCGACTCCAAAATATCGTTTGGACAGAATATCGAGTTTTAAATATCGTTTGGACAAAATATCGACTAGACAGAATATCGACAGCCAAAATATCGTTTTTAAGGTAAGTGAAGTAATATCGACTGTAAATAATATAGACAGTGAAAATATCCAAGTATATAATCTAGATAGTAAAAAATATAGTTTTTAAAATAATATTTAATTATTTATAGTGTTTTTATGTAATAATATGTGTGAAAAGTGTCATTTTATTTTATAATTATTTTTAATTAATGATTTTTTTAATTATTGTGTAATTTTATTATGTAGCGGGTTGTGGGTTTATAGGGGAATAGGGTGGGAAGTAATTTAATTATAATTAATTAAATATGTAAATTCATTAATTGGTAGTAATAATTAATTAATTGGTAATTAAATAATATATGTTAATTATTTAAAATTTAATTGGTAATTAATTTAATTTAATTGATTAATTTCTAAATATGTAAATTAAAATAATGTATTTTCTGTAGCGGGTTGTGGGTTTATAGGGGAATAGGGTGGGAAGTAAATTAATTATAATTAATTAAATATGTAAATTTATTAATTGGTAGTAATAATTAATTAATTGGTAATTAAATAATATATGGTATTTAATTAAAATGTAATTGGTAATTAATTTAATTTAATTGATTAATTGCTAATTATGTTAAATTAAAGGGGTATTTTTAGGGTTCAGGGTCAGTTTTTAGTTTTTGGGTAAAGGGGTATTTTTAGGGTTCAGGGTCAGTTTTCAGTTTTTGGGTAAAGGGGTATTTTTAGGGTTCAGGGTCAGTTTTTAGTTTTTGGGTAAAGGGGTATTTTTAGGGTTCAGGGTCAGTTTTTAGTTTTTGGGTAAAGGAGTATTTTTAGGGTTCAGGGTCAGTTTTTAGTTTTTGGGTAAAGGGGTATTTTTAGGGTTCAGGGTCAGTTTTTAGTTTTTGGGTAAAGGGGTATTTTTAGGGTTCAGGGTCAGTTTTTAGTTTTTGGGTAAAGGGGTATTTTTAGGGTTCAGGGTCAGTTTTTAGTTTTTGGGTAAAGGGGTATTTTTAGGGTTCAGGGTCAGTTTTCAGTTTTTGGGTAAAGGGGTATTTTTAGGGTTCAGGGTCAGTTTTTAGTTTTTGGGTAAAGGGGTATTTTTAGGGTTCAGGGTCATTTTTGGGTTTTTGGGGTACATATACAATATTGCCTATTATTTAATTAAATTTTGTTACTATATATATATATGTTTTAAGAAATATGATTAAAAAAATATTATTTTTTTACTTTCATTAATTATTTAATTATTAAAAGTTATTTTAAGTATTGTTAATTATATTTTAGTAATTAATGTTTTATATTAATGTAATTAAACATTGTTTTTAGTAAAGTCGATATTTTTTACAACGATATTTTTGTAAACGATATTTTGTACTCGATATTTTTGTACTTACCTGTTTGTACATACAAACTCGATATTTTGGTTGTAGATATTTTTTCCTCAATATTTTGGGTAGTCGATATTTTGGTAGTCGATATTATTTCAGTGATCCAAATGAAGTGTTTCTCCCAGTACTTCACATGAACCCAGCAAGTCCTCACATTAACATAGGGCACTCCAGCCCTGAAACGTATCGCAGAATGAAGACACTTGGAGACATTCACAGGAAAGTTAGGGAAGGAAGGTGGTTTTGGTGGAATCTTGAGATGGGTGAGAGGTTGTACAGAGATCATGTGATGGCTGATAGTTTGTACAGGAGGTAGTCATGACACAGGTATACAAGGAGACAGGGACATCTTGGACACAGGTATTCTGTAGTGGCCCCGGATTTACAAAAGGGAGTTAATAATGGACCATGGGTTCATATCACATTAGGCGTTAAACTGGAAGTCACTGACAGCCTGAAGGTTACACACGGAGCAAATGTTAGGCAGGAGGCAATTGAAGAAAAAGGTGATTGAGAGCTTAGTGAAGGGAGAGAAGTTAGATAAGGAACACAAATAGCAGAAGTGAGAGTTCAACTGACTGAAGGAGAAATCAATCACAGGGTCGGAAGTAGCTAGATATGTTTCAGGCGTTAACTATGGAACAAGAGAGGGGTGTTTGAGGTGATGAGTATGTGAAGCAGGCAGGGGCTGGTTTTGGTGCCTTTGTGGTTTCTGACCCCAAGACTGGTGGGAACAGTAAAGGACTCAATATAAACGCCCTCATGTTGTTCTCTGGCTACTATCTTGCTCAGTGGCTCTATTGACAGCATTGCCATGTTGGCTCCTCCTAACCTTAGTTGCTTTTAACAGGTCTGTCTGCCTGGTTTCAGGTGCTTTTCACGCACTATGCATCCATCAGAATAAAACATTCAGTGCTGTCTGTCCGGGGGCTAAAGCCAGTGCTCAGTGGTTCGTTAAGGTCGACATGATTCTAAGGTGCAGCTGCATCATATTAAAGGCACTGGGAAGAGAAGCAAATAAAAGCCAAAGGACAGACTCAGACACAGGGAAGGGTTTGCAGATCGGAAAGCCAAACACATCTCAGTTTTCCTGATGTGAGGAAACACCCAGGCCTCATTAATCTATCCACTCCAAGCCGAGGACAACATCTGACCCA
Organism: Lissotriton vulgaris; assembly: GCF_964263255.1. Taxonomy (NCBI): domain Eukaryota; kingdom Metazoa; phylum Chordata; class Amphibia; order Caudata; family Salamandridae; genus Lissotriton; species Lissotriton vulgaris. Next base: position 220,691,264 of record NC_141698.1, read on the forward strand.
TCACACTCCCTTCTCAAGCGCCGGAGGGCAAAATACTACAAATTACAATGATTCCTCGTGGCTCTTGCCTGGGTTCAGGATGGGTGCCAGCTTTAAATCTAAAACAGTGCTGAACACTGGGTCGCACGTAAGTTAAGCCTACCTGTGTATTTCTAAAAGTCAATGCATATGCAACTGTTTATGCCATCACGTTATGCCCTCCTTGTGGACTCACTACTTGATGTGCCGATACGTATCGAATCTGCCGCCTCCGGACAGCCAGCGACCACTGGAGTATGCACCATACACAGCAAGCATTGGGAGGCGCTGTGCGGCACTCTCCTGGCCCAGCAGTGCCCTATGCTACCAGAATGAAATAAACTTTTTTTTTTTTTTTTAAAGAATGATAATACGAACTCGGAACTCCTGAAACAATTAAACATTACATCCCTAGAGACAAGGCCTGGGTCCGACCACGAGTTGGTTTCAGGCTGTTCTGAAATGAACCCACATGTGACGCTCTGGATATTCAAAGAGGAAAATAGGCAGCCACCTCGAGTCTGCGCAGACTCGATTTCTCAGCTTCCAGACTGTTTGCAGCCTCTACCCCGCCCTTTCCCAACTCGTCACAGTGACGAGTTGGGAAAGGGCGGGGTGACCAATTCTCCACTCCCTGATTGACGTGAAGCCCTGGCGCTACAGGGCTTCACTGTAAAACGCCCAGGGCTGATTCTATCTCCATGGCATCAGGGGGTGGAGACTGGTCTGCAATTCAATGCTTATGCCGAGCTGATGACATCACAGGCCCCAGGGCTGTGAGATCGTCAGCAGGGCAAAAGCTGCAGACCTTGTCACTCAGTGTTAGCCTGACTGCAGTAACATCGCACCGTGAGTAGCAGGCAGTGTTTAGCAGCACCGGTCAGTCCTGAAAAGAAAAACCTGTAATGACACATGTTTAGGCTGTGGGAATTCGTTATAAAACAAAACAGTAACGCACAACACTTTGCTTTATTTTGACAGACCAGTGTCAGCTAAAGTAACGAGGGCAGAGCCCCGACGCCCTCAAAGAAAAACCGCCACTGCGCTAACGGGAAGGGTGTTCGATTACATTCTCCCCGGGTACTATCTGTTACCATACCGGGGATTAAGTGATTAAATCTATTTAGTTTAGTATGTGCAGTAAGATTATCAATCAATCAATCAGGAGTTTGTTAAAGCGCGATTACTCACCCGTGAGGGTCTCAAGGCGCTAGGGGTGGGGGGGGAGGGGGGGGTGCAGGTTCCATTCCATCAAGGAGGGGGTCTGTCGAAGAGCCAGGTTTTGAGATTTCTTGCGAAGATGGGGAGCGATGTTATCTGTCTGAGGTGGAGCGGAAGGGCGTTCCATGCTTTGGCCGCAAGGAAGGAGAAGGAACGGCCTCCCGATCTGGTCTTTCTGGTGCGAGGGACCACGGCGTAGGAAAGCTGGGCTGATCGTAGGGTCCTTTGGGGTGCGTGGAATTTGAGTTGGCTGTTCAGGTATGCTGGTCCGGTGCCATGGAGGGCCTTGTGTGCGTGGGTGAGCATCTTAAAGGTGATTCTCGCCTCGACGGGGAGCCAGTGGAGTGTGCGCAGGTGCTGGGAGATGTGGCAGTGTTTTGGCAGGTTGAGGACCAGTCTTGCGGCGGCGTTCTGGATGTTCTGTAGCTTGCGGATGAGGTTTTTGTTTATTCCGGCGTAGAGTGCGTTGCCGTAGTCGAGTCTGCTGGTGACCAGGGCGTGAGTGACTGTCTCAGATTAGTACTGTTTGATGATGCCGGTTGATAAAAGAAACCCAGGGGGAGGATCTGTATGCCAGGGCCCATATTAAACTGTTTTGCTTGGGTCTCTCTGAATATTCTCTCGACCACCAAACGATCGTTAAAATTCGCAATTATACAATCACCCGCACCTACCTTTCTCGAGTTCCCCACCCATCCCACTCGTCGTGCCATGATGATGTTATGTCCTATTTCAGTGCCCACAGAGGTATTGCTAGAAAACCAATGAATCACCTTGTTCTTGAGCTGATAAAAAGCTTCTGTGTAGCCATGGTGAAGGGTTGGCACATTACCTAAAATAACCACCAGTGACGTTGATTGGGGAGGCAAATCTATTGTTAAGGAGTTAGATCCGCTGAAGGTTGTCTCACCCAAATTCCCGCCCCTGTTATGCCCTGGGCCCTGCAGTGTATGTTTTTTCTGAGCCATTGGGGGTAGCCTATTCGATGACTTATCCTCGGTAGTAACCCTTACCACACTCTCTGGAGATCTAATACTCAGGCGACTCGCAAGGTGAGCCCTGTTACTAGGTGGAACTTCGCGATTAGATTCGTATAATACATGTACAGTCAGGAAGGGGTGGGAGCACACTGCTTCACCTCCGAGCACAGTTCGCCCCTTAGCATTCTGGTCAATGCAGTTCATGGTACATGCTTACTTCAAATTTCACTGGAGTATTCCACCAAAGTTGGTGCAAGTTAGTGCTGTAAATCTGTAGACACTTGTTTCTGGATATCATCCGTCATCAGTACAGATAAAAACAAATTTTATCTGGGGTTGCTGAGCAGGCTGCCACAATCTTTTCAGGTCTCAGTACCTCTCACAGGCACACAGGTGCATCTCCACAAGCTCGTCAGTTCAATGGCTCAAGGGAGCCTTTTCAAACAGGAAGGGGTGGGAGCACACTGCTTCACCTCCCAGCACAGTCCGCCCCTTAGCATTCTGGTCAATGCAGTTCAAGGTACATGCTTACTTCAAATTTTACAGGAGTATTCCACCAAAGTTGGTGCAAGTTAGTGCTGTAAATCTGTAGACACATGTTTCTGGATATCATCCGTCATCAGTACAGATAAAAACAAATTTTATATGGGGTTGCTGAGCAGGCTGTCACAATCTTTTCAGGTCTCAGTGCCTCGCACAGGTGCATCTCCACAAGCTCGTCAGCTCAATGGCTCAAGGGAGCCTTTTCAAAGAGGAAGGGGTGGGAGTACACTGCTTCACCTCCCAGCACAGTTCGCCCCTTAGCATTCTGGACAATGCAGTTCATGGTACATGCTTACTTCAAATTTCACTGGAGTATTCCACCAAGTTGGTGCAGGTTAGTGCTGTAAATCTGTAGACACGTGTTTCTGTATACCATCCATCATCAGTACAGATAAAAACACATTTTATTTGGGGGTGCTGAGCGGGGAGCCTTTTCAAACAGGAAGGGGTGGGAGATATACAGCAATGTCTGCACCAACTTTGGTAAAAAACTCCAGCTAATTTTGAAGTAAGTTTGAACTGAGTACTGCATTTACCAGGATGTAAAGTGGCGAACTGTGCTAGGACTGTGAGGCAGTGTGCTCCCTGTAGGAGAGTAGGGTCTGCTATCCTATGGTCACCCCAAATTTTTGCTTTTTGCTTCACTGGTTTATGACTTAATGTGGCTGTGGGCCTGCTTATCAGACCCACAGCCTGCTGTTCTCTCTCTAAATTAATGCCAATGCACTCTACGCGAATTACGAATTGGATACTGGGTCACCTTATAGGCCACAGTAACAGTGTACCATAGGTACCCAGGGCATGGGTGTATCCAAGGCCTAACAGGGGCTGCAGCATGTATTGTGCCACCCCTGGCCTGGCCTCCATATTTGACACAACTGTCTGATCACTCAGCTGGGGCAAGTTGGTGTAATCACCTCTTGCTAAAATATAGTATCCCTATATCTAACCTTAACTGGACACATTATTATTATTGCATTTCTTATATAGCGCCAGAATCGACCCCCGTAGGGGTATCTCCGCGCTTGCCTTGGGAACCCGTCCTGGTTTTTCCCTGTGAGATAGCCCCTACAGGGCATCCCCAAGGTGAAAGCCAGGCATCCCGCCGCAGGGGGCCGTTGTGGAGATTAAGCAAGCTTAATGCCCAGAGTTGCATAGTGTGAACCCATGATTAGGTCAGGCACCGAAGCGAGAATTATCGAGTCCGAGGACATTTGAGCTCAACACCCTGCCGCGTCGGGAATCGAACCCTGGTCCCGGGTCTGACCTCTGCTTCAGGGTCTGCCTGCTCTAACCAGTGAGCCACACTTCTCCACATGTTAACCTATAAGCCATTCCTATGGAAGGCCCCTGCAATCCTAGGGGAGGAGTGCATGGTTTCATGTGAGATGGTGCTCTAGCATGAGCGGAGCCTGTCTGCAGCTGTCGGGAACAACTCCCTTAGCTGTTCCGGGATATTGCCATACCATATACACTTAAGTGCATTATAATCCTCGCGGTTATATGCTAACTTTGGTTTGGCTTTATCAAAACATTTCGAGTAAGGTGTCATACGATTTGGAATACTATCCCCTCGACAGTTCTGTCGACGGGGATAGCATTCCACCCTTCTAGAGGGACACGACATGTACATAGCCTTAACCCCGGTTAAAGTTAACCAGAGCCTCAGCATCACAAAATGGAAATTGCCACCACAGACACAAGTCTGACCTCCTGCTGCTGGGAGTCCATCCAGGGAGGGAGGCTTGGACAAAGGGTTTCCTGCCTTGGGAGGTGCGAGCACCACCCCAGACAGGACTTTGTGTATTGGGTAGGACAGGGCTGAATAGAATCAGACATGCCCGGGGCACACAAGGTGTCCCCGTGCATAAGCCAGTTCAAACCGGTTCTGGAACTTTCCAGACCCAGGCCTGGTGAGGAGCTGGACAAAGGAAAGGGGGTGTAACCGCCCCCCTTCCTGGTTCCACCCAGAGGAGGAATCTAGCAGGTGATTCACTCCTCAGATTGGGAATAAGAGTGGGAGCAGTGCCTCAGATCATCCTGAATCAACTTGAAACTAAGAAGACAACTGGACTTCGACATTCTGCTGCACAGAAGACTGAAGAGCATCTCCCTTGTGGCCTAGGAGTGGCCACCCTGTGAAAACAGGCACCTTCCAGCAACTCGACGTCTGCTTTGCCGCCGCCTCCCGCCGGAGCCCAGAGCCTGAAAAAACCCAAACTCCCAGACTTCTCACCGCCCGATCTACAGTCCCTGCAAAGAAGGGACTCGTGGAGGCACCGAGAGACGTGGGACCGGACCTCTTGAAAGACCCCTGAGACGCTGACTGCACAGCACCCGAGGCACCCTTGATGCTGTGTTTTGAGGTTTGAGAAGCCCCACAACCGAACAGCCCTTGCATCGAAGATCAGTCCCCAGCATCTCCACGATTTGCGTGGGGTCCTTTTGCATCGTGCCACTTGACGCGCCATCCCGGCCACTTGCCACGTGGTCAGCGGCCATCTTGGCAATGAAACCTACAATCTACACTGCGGGTCTGGTTGCTTCAGACTTGCCCTCGCTCCTGTAAAAGGGAGCACCCGCTCTGACCTTGCTGGTCCGAGTAAAAAGCCTTTTTCACTTCCTGCGTGGCTTGCATTAGCTAAGGCCTGTTTGCTCCGATCAAGTTGCTGACACCGCCATCAGCTAGAGCCTTTGTGGGACAGCTCGTGACCGACGCCTGGATATCCTCGACCTCTTCGTGTCCACGTGGCTGCAGAGAGAAGCTACACCTCAACGCCTGTTTGCACCCGACATCGCCTGGTTCCATCCTGGTTCCACGGTAGTCATTGGCTAGTGACTTTGAACATTGTCCCCTCTGCTTTCAGGTCCTCACCACTTCAGATCCACCCTTGGATCCACCGGAACTCTTCACATCGAGCCGCCTGCAGCATCTTCAGCTCCAAGCACCATCGACCTGCGTGACGAAACCCAACACTACTTCGCACCTGTGCACCCGCTTCCTCTGGGTGAGGTAACTCAGCAACGCCGGTGTTTCTACACTGGTACACACTTCTAGTGTCTGTGTCTAAAGTTTCACTCCTCTAGGTCACTCGGAAGGTTCCTTAATAACTAACTTTGTAACTTTTACGCACCATTGAATTAACATTGGTATATGTGTGCACTTTCCGCACTGCACCCGAGTCCCTCGGGCCTGTCCCGACTTCTTCACTGCTAGTCCCGATCAGCTCCAGCGATTCCCCAGGCCCTAGGCCTACTTCCTTTCAGCTAGGTGGTTCTTATAGCACTATTTTAGTATATGGTTTAGGTGGCCCCTAGGGCTCATCCATATTGTGCAACTTTTGTGTATTTAAACTGTGTTTTGTTTTAACGCTTGTGCTTCTGTGCGCATAAAGAGTATAGGGGATATTTGTAGTAATAAATATATATATATATATATTCAATATATATCTGTGTGGTGTCCTTTCATTTTGTATTCAAGGGGGTTGTATATGGTAAAACAGCTTGCTTCACATGCCTTTCAGAGTTTAGCTTAAGACTGCTTTGTCCACGCTACCACTAGGATAGCTGGTCTATAAGGTTGACTTACAACCAATCATCATAAGGGTTGCTTGGCATGGTACAAGGTGATCACTAGAACTAGTGAGCATCATATACCAGGCCAACTTCTCACATTGGTGAGCAGCGGATTGGGATTTGAGCTTGCTGTTGTTTTACCATTACAATCTTTGAGAGTATAATTTGAAAGATCATGCAGGTACCTCCTAGGTACATATAAAACAAGATTAGTATACTTAAGTCCTACTGAATTTAGTTGTTGTAGAGGATAGGGAGTAGCACACCCTGACTACAACTACTAGATAGGTTTAGTAGGTAAACACCAGTGTAGGTAGATTGCAACATATCCACCCACCCTAGAGCAATGTCTGGAGCAGAAGGGTCCAATGGACTTACTCCTGTTGAGAGTGACCCTCCAAGGGCACCATCCAAATTTGCTATATTCTCCTTTAGGAGCTAAGGCAGCTTTGTGGCTTAAGAGGTCTTAGGACAGGGCCTACCCCTACTACAGACCACCTTAGAGAGCTCTAGACCAGTCTGAGGCTCGAAGGACCTCTAAAGCAGACCCCACAGGGAATGCTGAAGGAGGATCTCCCACTGAAGATGACAATACTGATACCCCTGTCTCTGTAGTCCAGATAGATGAGGATGACCAAGTCACTGGAGATACTCAGCCTGAGGAGGAGGAGGAAGAAGAGGAGACAGAAGGGGAGAGCAGTGATTCTGATGATGGCAGAAATAGTCAGGTGAATGTCAGCAGGCTTAACCAGGCTAACCCAAGTGTATTTGGGACTGAGTCAGGAATAAACCCACTCAGACCCCCAAGTGGACTTAACCAGGAGCCCAGGAGGAGGAGGAATCACTCTGGTGAATCCAATACCTCCTAAGCTTCTAGAGGCTCTCATGGTCACTCCAGAAGGGGGTTGACTAGCCCTCAGAGAAGGGAACATGAAGCCAAAATGAGAGAGGCTGAGCTTAGGATCCAGAAGCAAGAATTAGAAGTTGCCCTGGCCCAAGAGAAACTTGCTAGAGCAAGACAGCCTAGAGAGAGTGGGTTAGTACCCACTGGTGGCAGCACTATCCCTAAGGATAAAGACAGGTCTTTTGATAACAGAAACCTGAGTAAGATTGTGCCCCCCTACAAAGCTGGGGATGATATCCACAAATGGATGACTGCACTTGAGAGAGCCTGCAAAGTACAGCAGATCCCTCAGGAGCAGTGGGCAGCAATCTTGTGGCTCTCCTTTGAAGGTAGGGGCCGAGACAGACTCCTCACAGCTAGTGATGGGGATTCTAGAAACTACCTGGTCCTGAAGAGTGCTCTGATTGATGGGTTAGGCTTAACCACTGAACAGTACAGGTTAATGTTCAGAGACACCCAGAAGACACAGACTCAGAACTGGTCTGAATTTGTTGAATGTGCCACTAAGGCTCTAGAGGGATGGTTGCTGGGAAATAAGGTTACAGATTATACAGGATTGTACAATTTGCTTATGAGAGAACACATTTTAAATAATTGTCAGAACCAGCAGTTGCATCAACATTTGGTTGACTCAGATTTGACCTCTCCCCAAGAATTGGGAAAGAGGGCAGATAAATGGGTTAGAACCAGAGTTAAGCAAAAGAACCAGAACCAGGGTGGTGACCAGAAGAAAACAGACCAGAAGGGTGGGGAACAGAAAGCTAAAGACCAGAAGTCTTCAACAGGGCCCCAAACTAATACAGAGGGTGGGTCCCAAACTTCCAAGAAGAAGAAGAAAGAATGTCAAAGAAAACCCTGGTGTAGTACATGTAAAAACACCTCTCACTTGACCAGTGAGTGTAAAAAGGGTGGAGCCCCCAGCACTGCAGCCCCTAAGGCACCTGCACCCACTAGTACAGCTAGCAGTGCTGGTCCACAAACCAAGGGGGTAGTGGGTATCACCTTGGGAACTGAGGGAGATTCTGGCCTACTCAGAACCCCTACACAGGCTGTTCTGATTTGTGAGGGGGACATAGAGTTGGCCCCTACCATAAGTCCCAGTAATCTGGGCAAAAACAGACAGACACCTTTCATTAATGACAAAGTGGCTCACGCATACAGGGACACATGTGCCAGTGTCACTATGGTGACACCTAGCTTTGTGGACCCTGGACAAGACATGCCAGGTGATAATTACCTGGTGACCAATGCCAGCAATGTCACCACTACCCATAGTGTGGCAATTGTTAACTTTTCCTGGGGAGGGGTAACTGGCCTAAAAAGAGTTGTGGTTAGTGCTGATCTCCCAGTTGAATGTTTGGTGGGCAATGACCTGGAGAGCTCTCTATGGTCAGAAGTTGAGTACAGGACTCATGCAGAGATGTTAGGGATATCATCACATGTCCTTGCTGTGACCAGGTCACAGGCCAAAAAGTGCCTCTCTGAACCTCAGGTCTTGGATCCTGGAACAATGAACCAAGCACCTTCCAAGAAGAAGAACAGGAGGGTAAAGGCTGTGCCTTCCCAACTGCCTACAAGTGAGGATCAGCCGTCACAGGAAGCTGATCCTGAGACCCCTGAAGGAACTGTCTCTGAAGAACTTGAACCTGATCAGGTTGAGTTTCTGGGGACAGGGGGACCTTCTAGGGCAGACTTGGGGCAGGCTCAGTTAACCTGTCCTTCCCTTGAACCCCTCAGACAGCAGGCTGCTTCTGAGGCTGCTGGGAATGCTCAAGGTACCCATAAAGTATATAGGGATGATGGGCTCCTTTATTCAGAGGGTAGAGACCCCAAGCCTGGTACCACCAGGAGGTTGGTTATACCTCTGCAATTTAGGGGCTTCCTTCTTACCTTGGCCCATGATATTCCTTTAGCAGGACACCTAGGCCAGAATAAGACTTGGGACAGGCTTGTCCCTCACTTTCACTGGCCTCACATGTCTGAAGACACCAAGGAGTTTTGTCGCTCCTGTGTAACCTGCCAAGCCAGTGGCAAAGCAGGTGGCACAACAAAGGCCCCCCCTGATACCACTAACTGTGGTTGGGGTTCCCTTTGAAAGAGTGGGGATTGATATTGTAGGTCCAATGGATCCCCCTACAGCATCTGGGCACAGATTCATACTGGTGGTGGTGGACCATGCCACCAGGTACCCAGAGGCAATTCCACTTAGGACCACAACAGCTCCTGTTGTGGCCAGGGCCTTACTTGGAGTTTTCTCCAGAGTGGGGTTTCCTAAGGAGGTAGTATCTGACAGAGGTGCCAACTTCATGTCAGGATACTTGACAGCTATGTGGAAGGAATGTGGTGTCAACTACAAGTTCATCACTCCTTATCATCCACAGTGTAATGGGCTTGTTGAAAGGTTTAACAGGACCCTAAAGGGTATGATCAAAGGATTACCAGAAAAGCTCAGGCGGAGATGGGACATCCTTCTACCCTGCCTTCTGTTTGCTTACAGAGAGGTCCCACAAAAGGGGTTGGCTTCAGCCCCTTTGAATTGTTGTTTGGGCACCCTGTAAGAGGACCCCTATGTCTGGTGAAGGAAGGATGGGAGTTACCTCTCAAAGAGCCTAAACAAGACATAGTGGACTATGTACTTGGTCTCCGCTCCAGGATGGCTGAGTATATGGAGAAGGCATCCAAAAACCTTGAGGCTAGCCAAGAATTATAGAAAGCTTGGCATGACCAAAAGGCTGTCTTGATTGAGTATCAGCCAGGACAGAAGGTATGGGTCTTGGAGCCAGTGGCCCCAGCAGCACTCCAAGACAAATGGTCTGGACCCCATAAAATTGTTGAGAAGAAGGGAGAGGTTACCTACTTGGTGGACCTAGGAACTCCAAGTAGCCCCCACAGGGTGCTCCATGTCAACAGACTGAAGGCATATGTTAAGAGGGAAGACATGGGCTTGCTCATGGCTACAGATGAGGGACAGGAGGAAGAGAGTGACCCTCTCCCAGACCTGCTCACTCAGAACCCTGAGGATGGCTCAGTTGATGGTGTGGCCTTAGATGGCAGCCTCACTGAACATCAGCAAAATGACTGTAGACAAGTTTTGCAGTCATACAGACATATGTTCTCATTGACACCCAGTCAGACTAACTGGTGTACCCATGTGGTGGACACTGATGACAGTCTTCCTGTAAAAAGCAAGATTTACAGGCAACCTGACCACGTCAGGAACTGTATAAAGACTTAGGTGCAAAAGATGCTGGAATTAGGTGTTATTGAGCCTTCAGAGATTCCCTGGGCTAGCCCAGTGGTTCTCGTCCCCAAACCTCACACCAAAGATGGCAAGAGAGAGATGAGGTTCTGTGTGGATTACAGAGGACTCAATGCTGTCACCAGGACGGATGCACACCCTATTCCAAGGGCAGATGAGCTCATTGACACGTTGGCTTCTGCCAAATATTTGAGCACATTTTACTTGACAGCTGGCTACTGGCAAATCAGGTTAGCTGAGGAGTCTAAAGCCAAAACTGCATTTTCTACCCCAGGTGGGCATTATCAATTTGTGGTGATGCCCTTTGGTCTGAAAAATGCACCTGCCACCTTCCAAAGGTCGGTGAATCAAGTCCTTACTGGGTTGGATGACTTTTGCGCAGCATATCTGGATGATATTGCTGTCTTCAGCTCCACCTGGGAGGATCACCTGGTCCACCTGAAGGATGTGCTTGAGGCTCTGCAAAAGGCAGGCCTCACTATCAAGGCCACAAAGTGCCAGATAGTGCAGAGTAAGGTTGTGTACTTGGGCCACCTTGTAGGTGGAGGCCAAGTTCAGCCACTGGAGAGTACGATCCAGACCATAAAGGACTGGTCCCCTCCAACTACCCAGACTCAGGTCAGAGATTTCTTGGGCCTGACTGGGTACTACAGGAAGATTGTTAAGAACTATGGGTCCATTGTGACTCCTCTTAATGATCTGACATCCAAGAAGATGCCCAAAAAGGTTCAGTGGCCAGTAAACTGTCAAAAGGCATTTGATGACCTGAAGAAGGCCATGTGCTCTGCACCTATCCTGAAGAGTCCTGACTACTCAAGATAGTTCATTGTCCAAACAGATGCTTCTGAGTTGGGAGTAGGAGCTGTGCTTTCACAACGTAATGTATACAGTCAAGACCAGCCCATTGCTTTTATTAGCAGAAGGATGACCCCCAGAGAGAAAAGTTGATCAGCTATTGAGAGGGGGGCCGTTGCTGTGGTGTGGGCCCTGAAGAAGTTGAGACCATACTTGTTTGGCACTCACTTCACGATTCAGACCGACCATAAGCCCCTCTTATGGCTCAATCAGATGAAGGGTGAAAACCCCAAACTACTCAGGTGGTCCATTTCCCTACAGGGGATGGACTTTACAGTGGAGCACCGCCCAGGGACTGACCATGGCAACGCAGATGGTCTCTCCAGGTACTTCCACTTAGAACATGAAGACACAACTGGTCAAGGTTAGTCTAATGTCCCTGCGTTTGGGGGAGGGGGGGTTGTGTAGGAGAGTAGGGTCTGCTATCCTATGGTCACCCCAAATTTTTGCTTTTTGCTTCACTGGTTTATGACTTAATGTGGCTGTGGGCCTGTTAATCAGACCCACAGCCTGCTGTTCTCTCTCTAAATTAATGCCAATGCACTCTAGGTGCATAACGAATTGTATACTGGGTCACCTTGTAGGCCCCTGTAACAGTGTACCATAGGTACCCAGGGCATGGGTGTATCCAAGGCCTACCAGGGGCTGCAGCATGTATTGTGCCACCCCTGGCCTGGCCTCCATATTTGACACAACTGGCTGATCACTCAGCTGGGGCAAGTTGGTGTAATCACCTCTTGCTAAAATATAGTATCCCTATATCTAACCTTAACTGGACACATGTTAACCTATAAGCCATTCCTATGGAAGGCCCCTGCAATCCTAGGGGAGGAGTGCATGGTTTCATGTGAGATGGTGCTCTAGCATGAGCGGAGCCTGCCTGCAGCTGTCGGGAACAACTCCCTTAGCTGTTCCGGGATATTGCCATACCATATACACTTAAGTGCATTATAATCCTCGCGGTTATTGTTCCCGGGCTCAGGTCTCTAGACGAAACAAGCAGACTGGTCACTGTGGGAGCGTCTAGCGCAAGGAGCCTGGTGCATGGGATTGGTGGGAGGAAGCTGCTGGCTGGAACTTTCCATGAGGAAACAGCATTCTATATCAGTGAAGTGCAGAGGCGGAGTCAGTGAGTCGAGCAGAGTGAGAGTCGAGTAGAGTTGCAGTCGAGTGAAGGTGGCGAAGCCAGAGGGTCGTGTTAAGGTGGAGGAGTGGAAAGCAGTGGAGTGGAGTTGGCAGAGAGAGAGGGTTCAAGCTGGAGAAGAGCTGAGTTGAATAGTGAGCTGGAACTGAAAGAAGCAGTCAGAAGCAGGAGGAGGTGTGAATAGCTGGAGTCTGAAGTAATGCCTTTTAGAAGAGACGGAGGAGAGATCGTGGACTAACCTATGGGAGCAGATGGAGTTAATTGGACAGTGGCGCAGAGACAGAGTGAATAAGCTAGTGGAATGAACGGTGATCAGAGCGGCAGGAACCATTAAGATTGAAGTTGGAAGGTGAAGACAGTTCGTGGGGGAGAGGAGTCCAGTGCAACGTGATCAGCGCAGAGGTGTACCCAAGAGTGCAGGAGAGAGAGGGAGTCTGAGATGAGCCAAGGCACAGACGAGAGAGGAACCCAGATGACAGCTAGAACAAGACTTCACACTAATCAGGTGATATTGTTTTCATCACATTAGTTTACTTTACACTTGCATCTTAATCTTGTCCTTATTCCCTAGGCTATTGTATGTTTAAATCTTTTCTCTTTCAGCGGAGTGTTCCTGTTATGTTTAATCTTTTCTCTTTCAGTGGTGTGTTCTACCTATAGTCTTTGTCAGTCACAGATCTGTGTAAATGTTTATATTGTTGTAATAAAATAACCCCCCAGTTTGTAACAAACTGGCGTGTATCTCCTACTTTTGCTCAATCCAGGTAAATGAAGCTCCTAGGTAGTTACTAGGTACATGAATGGATGAGTAATCCCAATCAGGTAAGTGGTGATCACATAAATAGGGAGTGAGTGGACCTATGATGCCAAGAATAGGAGACACACGATATTAATTGGCTAACTCCTAATATTGTAGTAGCAGACCCTTAGTGAAGAGACTTCCCAATATATATATATATATATATATAGGTGTTCATAGGAATGTGGTCGTCGTTGATATACGGCGTTAGTGAGAACACTGGGGAGGATTACCAGTGCCGATACCCACATGATTGTGGCTTGAATAAGTGAGAGCGCTAGGGGGTTGAACTAGCGTGTAGTTTTGCAGGATTGCAAACAGTTTGGAAAAGGGAGCATTGGGTTCTGCAGGCCCATGTGTAGACGCACCGGATTGTGTGTCATATCTGCCCTAGGGTAGAACGGTCTGGGTCAGGGTGGCCGCGAGACCAACTGATGTGAATATAAGTGTGGTGTAGGGTATGGATATCCCTAGTAATTAGTGAGTATTCTTAGTATCCCTATAGATTTAGTGGTGTTTTTAATAATATGAGCTTGTATATTGCGAGTTCCCCATCCTCAGGTAGGTACCAGGTGCCTGGATAGTTGGTCCTGAGGAGGGATGTGATTACGTTCTGGCTGGGTTGGAGGGGCCCCTAGGGGCTGATCCCACCTACTCAGAAAATCCAGCCATAACATCTGGCGTCTACGAACAGTTTACGAAACCAGTGTGACCTTGCCATGTGCTTAGAGAGTTTCCCATGTGTTCTGAGGGAGTGCCCTGAACGCCGGTTCCATCTGGCGTAATGTTGCAGTTTATGTAGCCTGTGAGACCTATGGACTTGAACAGTTGCAGCGTGAGGAGATTGCATTACATCATGGCATTTGGTTTATTCAGGGTGGAAGGAATGGTTTTCATCTTGGTGTTTAAAATGTCAGGGTTGAAGGATGGCATTACATGAGGGAGCCAGTTACATCTTTGTGATGGTCCAATTGTATAAATGTGTGTAAAAAGTGCTTTTAAATTGCCCATTAAATTGCTTGCTGCATCTGCTTATGCTGTGCAATGTGAAATGTGTTCATTGTTATATGATCTGTGGAGTTCTTTGAATATAGCTCCTTGTAAATATGACTTGTGAATAGCGCCATGTTAATGTGGCTTGTGAGGTGCAGGTTCTCATGTTGATCTGCTGTGTTCCTTGTGCATTGCGCCTTGGATATATTGTTTGTGAAGAGTTTGTCTTGTAAATATGGCTTGTGAATAGCGCCATGTGGTCATGGCTTGGACAGGGCATGTTATCATTACGTTAGGCAGGAGAGAGCTGGATCTCTCTCGGGTGCTTGGGGATAACGTTTTGAAAATATGTGTACGTGTCATCTGTAAACGTGAAGAGATGTGCTCATGACTTTCCCATGTATCCATGGACATTGGGGAATGATTGTGCTTGAGCTGCCAAAGGGTTAATATCTTGAGTTGAGATGGCAGTCTTTATTTTTAACATGCTGTCAACACGCATGGTTATCTGACCTGACTATAAAAGTCAGTGGATTATTTGATGGTTTGATTTTGACTTTTTTTTTTTTTTTGATTCCTTGGTCTGCCTATGTGCTTTGTCAACTTCTTGACGGAAAGGTACCATCTTGTGCTTTGCGAAGGGTTCTGTTCATTTCACATTCTTTTTGGAATGCGTCTACGAATTTGTGTGGGTTTGCCTTGGAACTGATGTGGTTATAAATCACCCAGTCGGATTGATAAAGGGTTTGCACGGAGAGAGAAAATGAGTGAAATGTTAAGGAGGTGGCCCGTTAGAATGCATGCTACGGGCTGTTTTCATTAATTATTTCTTTGAGGGTTTTCCATCTAGATAGGAATGTGCTGGTTGCAATGATCACAGGTTGAGAATAATCAATCTTGCCCGACAGTGCATGGTAACATGTGCTTTTAATTAGTGAAAGGCAACCGTGTGCCTTTGAAAAAATATTAAATGTAACATTATTATTTTCCCATATGTAATACACAACCTTTTTTATAAATGTGTCAGCAAAACCAGCCTTAATAAGTTCACCAACTCAGTTAGAAAATAATAGGCTGTTTCTTAGTGTATGAATGTGGCCCTTTTATTAGGTTGGCTTAAATGGCTTGCATGTTAAATTACATTGTAATGTACAATTATGTTGTTTTAAAATTATTTCTCTTTCAGCAGCTGACAATGGTCCATGTTAATTCGTTTTTTTTTCCTAATGCAGAATGTATAATCTTGTGTGCAAAACTTAGTTGCCCCTTTCTAAATAAGTGCCCATATTTTAAATGTCTTGCCTTTAGCTGAATTAGTTACACAAAAGTCTTTTTAGAAACTGGAGCTTTTAATTAGCAGTACACTGTAACTGAATTGTTTTTTTTTTAAATGCTGGCTTTCGTTAGTACAATCAGGCCTGGGAACAAGCAAGGAATTTGTCTGTCGACCTTGGCAGACCAGCTGGTTTGTGCAGACAAGTTTTTTTTCTCTTCCCTCTGCAAGCTCCGATCACGTCCCTGTCTCGTTATGATTGGCTACAATCCAATTTTCTTCCGCGGACGGCTTGTTTATTTAAGGGCGGGGGACCTGGCTCTTCCTGGCTGTTGACGCAGGCGGCTTCATTGCCTGCTGATAAGGGACTCTTGCAGACTCTTGCCCTTGGAGTTAGTTAGTTGCAGTGGGCCTGGGCGGGCTTCTCTGACCAGGGAAATTGGAGGCTTGCAGTGCCCTGCTCCTGCTGTGAGATCATCATTTGGCAGTGATTCAAATAGCTTCACACTGTAGCCTGGCTCCCGCGTCTGAAGGGAGAAGGCTGGCTTAGAGAGGATTAGGGTATGATAGGCCCCACTGCATGAACTTAAAAATTAAATTTTGAATGTTTTTAATTAATTAGGATATTTTCTTTTCAATAATGAAAGGCACCCGGGGTGCTTTTTAAATGGAAAATTTTATTTTGCAAGAATAATGATACTTGTTTTCTTGTCCCTAGGATTGCTGGGTTGTGGTTGTGCGTGGCCCCTCCCCCTTCCACTTCCTTTGTTGTTTTAGTTTTTTACTTTCATGTTTTTATTTTAGTTTATTATTTTTGGATGATGGAACCAGACCAGACCAGACCGGAAGGGTGATGGATGGCCGCATTGGAGGAAGTGTCCGGATACCGAAGATGCAGGGTGGTGGCCTACACTGAATAAACAAAATTGACTTTTTTTTTCCAAATGGACTTGGTCACATAATTCCTTGGCCTGTATTTTTCTTGACATCACTACGAGCAGGCCCCACTTTTAAGAAAAAACACAAACATGTTTTATTTGTGACAGAATTACACAAGGACTTGGTTACATAATTCCTTGGCCTGCATTGTTCCCATGTTTTTTTTTTTGTTGTTGTTGACATCACTACGAGCAGGCCCCACTTTTAAGAAAAAACACAAACATGTCACCTATTATAGTTTTTCTGTTTTCTTCAAAACAGTTTTTGCCAATGAAGGACTTTTTTTTTTGAATGGTGCTGCACACATGTGTTCCACAGTATGATGTAAAATAGCTGTTTTAGGCTTGGTGTTACACCAGCTATCTTGTAGAAATGGGGTTGTTTTTTACTGTTCTTACATTTTCACCTTGATTGATCAAAGGGTGGTTACCTTAGACTTTGTATTGTCCTGGGAGGTGTGTCTTTTAGTATGATTATGTATTAATGTTTGCCCAGACCTTGAAACAGTTTGTCATGTCTACTTCTCAGATTTCACCAAAATATTTTCTTAAGTTAACTATAGTAGGTAGGCCTCATTTAGGCCCATTGTTATTTTCATCCCACAAACAAGCCCCTACACCAATAGTTTCATGAGTCATCATTAGCTTAAGTTGCCTATAGTAGGTAGGGCTCATTTAGGCCCTTTGTTGTTTTCTCATTAGAAGTTGAAACACATTTAGTTCTTAAGTTGACTATAGTAGGTAGGCCTCATTTAGGCTTAAGTTGTCCGGAGTAGGCCCCATTTAGGCCCCTTGCTGTTTTCATTCAACACATAAGTCCCTACATCACTAGATTTCACCAGTTATCACTAGAAGTTGAGGCACATTTAGTTTGAGGATGCTTTGGTTAGTTTCTGTTGTTATCAGATCCAATCTCAGATATGTTTCAGCATTCAAGTCAAGGGTGCTTTGATTTGTTTTCAGTTGGTTGTTAGGTTTGTATTCCCTACCATTGAGTTTCAGGTGGAATTTCCTTACGTTGTCATTCTTTTTAGGGAGTTTTTTAGTTTTTGATTTGTTGATAGATTGTGTTGATGTTTGTTTATCTGGATGTTATTGTTTATAAGATGTTCGCAAGATAAGGATCTAAGGGTGGAATGTTATGGCAGAGTTTTTGGCTTTATTTAGCAGTGATATAGATCATTAATCTTGCTCACATCTAGTATAGGTATTCTTAGCCCGTGTTGGCCCTTTTAAGCCTTTTTTCCAGACCTAGAAGAGGATAGCTGCTTAATATGCCTTTATTCTTGACTTTAACCTGTCTATTGCCTATTGGCTTTGACATATTAGACACATTGGTATGGTTTATGTAGGTATTCTGACAGAGCTAAGGAGCATTTCACCCCTTTCAGGCCTACAGGCCTAGAGCTAGAGGGACTCCATCTTGATGAAGCTGAGAGGCTTTTCAGGGCAAAGGCAAAGTTTATAGTTATAACTGTTGTTCGCCCTAAGCGGACCGGAGAGAACCGGCCAGAGCTGAATCTAATCAGGAATTGTTCCCGGGCTCAGGTCTCTAGACGAAACAAGCAGACTGGTCACTGTGGGAGCGTCTAGCGCAAGGAGCCTGGTGCATGGGATTGGTGGGAGGAAGCTGCTGGCTGGAACTTTCCATGAGGAAACAGCATTCTATATCAGTGAAGTGCAGAGGCGGAGTCAGTGAGTCGAGCAGAGTGAGAGTCGAGTAGAGTTGCAGTTGAGTGAAGGTGGCGAAGCCAGAGGGTCGTGTTAAGGTGGAGGAGTGGAAAGCAGTGGAGTGGAGTTGGCAGAGAGAGAGGGTTCAAGCTGGAGAAGAGCTGAGTTGAATAGTGAGCTGGAACTGAAGGAAGCAGTCAGAAGCAGGAGGAGGTGTGAATAGCTGGAGTCTGAAGTAATGCCTTTTAGAAGAGACGGAGGAGAGATCGTGGACTAACCTATGGGAGCAGATGGAGTTAATTGGACAGTGGCGCAGAGACAGAGTGAATAAGCTAGTGGAATGAACGGTGATCAGAGCGGCGGGAACCATTAAGATTGAAGTTGGAAGGTGAAGACAATTCGTGGGGGAGAGGAGTCCAGTGCAACGTGATCAGCGCAGAGGTGTACCCAAGAGTGCAGGAGAGAGAGGGAGTCTGAGATGAGCCAAGGCACAGACGAGAGAGGAACCCAGATGACAGCTAGAACAAGACTTCACACTAATCAGGTGATATTGTTTTCATCACATTAGTTTACTTTACACTTGCATCTTAACCTTGTCCTTATTCCCTAGGCTATTGTATGTTTAAATCTTTTCTCTTTCAGCGGAGTGTTCCTGTTATGTTTAATCTTTTCTCTTTCAGTGGTGTGTTCTACCTATAGTCTTTGTCAGTCACAGATCTGTGTAAATGTTTATATTGTTGTAATAAAATAACCCCCCAGTTTGTAACAAACTGGCGTGTATCTCCTACTTTTGCTCAATCCAGGTAAATGAAGCTCCTAGGTAGTTACTAGGTACATGAATGGATGAGTAATCCCAATCAGGTAAGTGGTGATCACATAAATAGGGAGTGAGTGGACCTATGATGCCAAGAATAGGAGACACACGATATTAATTGGCTAACTCCTAATATTGTAGTAGCAGACCCTTAGTGAAGAGACTTCCCAATATATATATATATATATAGGTGTTCATAGGAATGTGGTCGTCGTTGATATACGGCGTTAGTGAGAACACTGGGGAGGATTACCAGTGCCGATACCCACAGGATTGTGGCTTGAATAAGTGAGAGCGCTAGGGGGTTGAACTAGCGTGTAGTTTTGCAGGATTGCAAACAGTTTGGAAAAGGGAGCATTGGGTTCTGCAGGCCCATGTGTAGACGCACCAGATTGTGTGTCATATCTGCCCTAGGGTAGAACGGTCTGGGTCAGGGTGGCCGCGAGACCAACTGATGTGAATATAAGTGTGGTGTAGGGTATGGATATCCCTAGTAATTAGTGAGTATTCTTAGTATCCCTATAGATTTAGTGGTGTTTTTAATAATATGAGCTTGTATATTGCGAGTTCCCCATCCTCAGGTAGGTACCAGGTGCCTGGATAGTTGGTCCTGAGGAGGGATGTGATTACGTTCTGGCTGGGTTGGAGGGGCCCCTAGGGGCTGATCCCACCTACTCAGAAAATCCAGCCATAACAGATGGTCCCTGCTGGGTATCTCCAAGGTGAAACCAGGCATCCCCGGCGTATGTGGGGGGCCATTGTGGAGATAAGGCAAGCTAATTCCCCGAGTTGCCGAGTGTGATCCCTGATTAGAGTAGGCACCGAGGCGAGAATTATCGAGTCCGCTGACCCTGGTCCACGGTATAGGGGATTATTCTAATAATAAATACATATATTTTTATAATATATAACTTGTGTGGTGTCCTTTCATTTGGTATTTAAAGGATTGCATAAAACAGCTGGCTTCACATGCCCTCTTGAGTTAAGCCTGAGACTGCTTTATGTCCATGCGTTGACTTACAACCAATCACCATAAGGGTCGTTTGGACTGGTGCAAGGTGCTCACTAGAATTAGTGAACATCATATGCCAGGCCAACTTCTCACAGTATTGAATGATAACTGATTACCTAGACCCTAGACAAGGCCCTGGAGGCACTTGACAGCTGAAAAAATGAAATGCCCCAGGTAAAATACCGGGAGAACTCTTTGCCTCTGAACCAGCTATCAGAGGGTAGATTTTAAACCAAATGGTTAACTTAACAGTGAAAGAAGCGGAAATACTGGATACTTGGAAGGGCACCCAAGTGGTGTCAATCCATAAAAAGGGAGACAAGGGGGTCCAGCACATTTCAGGCCAATCAACCTGTATTTTACCTGTGAATAATTATTATGGAGGCAGCTCCTAATGAGGGTTCAAGTATGGATGGAGGAGTGTCAGCCCCCCAGGGGGGTTTTGCAGCCAATACAAGCACCATAGATCAAGTATTTTGATTTTTACTAATTTTGTGGAAATTTCTGGTCCTAAAGAAAGAGCGCATATATGTAGCAATCATAGACCTTTGCGCAGTATTCGATCTTATCCCCAGAGAGAAATTATAGTCAGCACTTGAAGATATGGGGACGTCAACCAATCTTTTGCACATTATAATGCGGTCTATAGTGATAATTATGACCAAGTGAGATAGGTAAGGAACAGTGAGCTAACTGAGCGCATGAGGATAAACTGGGGAGTTTGGCAAGGATGTGTATTATTCCTGACTCTGTTTACTTTGTATATTAATAGGCTCATCAAGAAATTAACAGACTCTAATGATGACTGGCTGAAATTGGCAGACCATAGAGTGCCAGCTCTGCTTTTCGCAGCTGACACCTTATTGATATAAAACACACCTATGTGGCTGCAAAATGTACTTAATATATTTGTATCCTCGTGTGAATATATGGTTTGAAAATCAGTGTGTCAAAAACAACATTTATGACCTTTAATCCACACAAGACATTCAGAAGTAGGGTTAAACTAGGGGCAACCTACCAAGAACAAGTGAGTAACTTTGATTATCTAGGGGTAAGGATAGCAAACTCTCTTACATGGGCTCACTAGCTAACAAAGAGCCAGTTGACTCTTCATTATGCAAGCTCAACTATAGTAAAAAGGATAAAAAACACCAGCTATAGGCCAACTACACTGGCTCTAGATAGTTATTGCACAAGAGTGCTGGGCGCAGCACTATACGGAGCAGAGATCTGGGGATTGAAACCATACCGGGAGATTCAAGAGAGTAGAAAATACTTTTATAAGATCAATACTCATGGTACCCCGGAATGCCCATTTGACCCCAATCCAATTAGACCTTGGCCTTAAGAACATAGTACATAGTGCACGTGGTAGCTTTCAAACCATTGGCTTAGGGTCTGGATTCTCCATTACCATAACCCCTTCCATGCTGAGGATGTAATGGTTACGTCCTCGGATGCGATGCTGCTGTGCCAAGGACATAACCATTACATCCTCAGCACAGCAGTCTGAAATCTCTCTGCTGTAAACAGCAAAGGAATTTCTTTTTTTCAGCCTCTGGAGCTGGGGAAGAGCTTCCCCAGCTACCTGAGGCAATTTTATTTCCAGTGTAGTAGCGATGGGAGCGCATGGCACGCCAACGTCATTATACTAAAAGTGAAAGTGAAATGAGCTGATCAGCTTTTTTCACTTTCACTGCCTACGAGCAGGGATTCAGATGGGAGAGGTATCATTGGAAAGGGTAGAATCTCCCCTTTCCAATGGTACCCTTCCCTAGTGAATCTCTGCTTGAGGATCGCCACAGGAGAGTAATCCCCAAGCAGGGATCCACCCACTAGACACAGGGAGTTAGAGCAGTCACTTGGCAATGGCATTTGCTCCTGTGATATAAATGTGTCAATTTTCGGTCTTTCTGTCCCCGCTGGGGGGCAGTAGCACCCATTCTGCCATACCAGAGGGGCAGAAAGCACACTAGACACCAGGAAATATTATTTTTTAATAATAGGGGGGTGGGGGCTGCCCACACCCCCCAACACAAATGTGACAGTCTTTCTGCCCCCCCCCCCGTGGTAGATCAGGGTTATTACCCCTGATCTACCCCCAAGGGGGGGGGGGCAGAAAGCCCACTAGACACCAGGGATTGTTTTTTTTTTATAAAAGAGAGGTGTGGGCTGCCCATAATGGGTGATGCCAATGCCCCTGCCCCCCAAAAATAGCCCAGAGGGGGCAGAAAGCCCACTAGGCACTAGAGATATGTCTATGGGCATGTCACTGTGAGGCCCCTTAGGCAAGGGTTGCTCCCCCTTCAGATCAGCGAAATCTTTAGGCTCATCTTCCCCAAAGAGGCAGAATACCACTAGAAACTAGTGAAAGTTTCTGTGTGTGTGTGTGTGTGAACTTATGTTCGGCTGATGGTCTGTGTGTACTGGTGTTTGGCTGACTGTGTGTGAACCTGCATTTTTCTGGCGGTGTGTGTGGACTTGCATTTAGCTGACAGTGTGTGTGAAGTAGCCCTTTACTGGCATGGTGCGTGGACTGTCGCTTGACTGGCGGTGTGTGTGGACTGTCGCTTGGCTAGCAATGTGCGTGGATGGCTTTTGGCTGGTGGTGTAAATGGATGGCGCTTGGCTGGTGTTGTGCATGGATGGCACTTGACTGGCCGTGTTTTTTGCATGGATCCTCCAACTTTTTTTCTCTTTTTTTTTTTAATTTTCAAAAACCTTTATTGTCTGTCAGCACATCTTACACAGCTTGCAGCCTACAACCCGGAGGCCGGCAGCGAAATTATTAGCAGCAGGGCTGCGTCATCTGGTCTATCATACACAGCCAATTAGCTGACAACCCGGGGGTTCGGCGGCGTTTGCTCAATAAAGAGTGCAAGGTCTCTCAGAGGTGGGTGATCGCTGTGCTACCCCCTGTCTACACTATGAAATGTGTGTGGAAGAAAACTCCCATATACCCTCAGCAGCTATCGCCACCCAGCTAGCGTGCAGACAAAAAAGGGTCCCGGGGACTCTAAACCAGTCCCAACCCCATCAACCCCTTCCCCCCCCCAACTCTCAACTGCCCGCCCTCCCGCTCGACTGCTCTATAAAAATAGATCTATGTACTGCCATTCTATCCCGTCCCTCTAGAGTATGTCAACATTATGTGACTCATTCTACCTATCGCTGGCGTCTTAGGCTGCCTTTCCCCGGAGCTCCTGCCATCCTGTGTTCCCTGAGGTCCTGTGTTGTCAGTCAGTATCACGCGGCACCCATCCACCCCATGCACCAAGTCTCGCTCACTCTAGGGATCTCCCTTTCCCAGGAAACATACCTAGACTACATAGATGCCCCATTCAATCAAAGCCATCTTCCGCCTCATGGGGTTCCTGGTTGTCGTTAGCTCCTGCCTGTGTGCTCTCCTCGTCATCCCCAGCGCGAAAGTGGGCCTGGTATAGTCCCCAGAAGTTCTTGGGGCGGCTTTTGGGGGGGAGCAGTTCACTGTATGTTTCTGATTGCGTGCAGCAGTAAAGCATGGCTCTGGCCCATCTGCTCTTGGTCGGCAGCGGGCCTCTCATCCAGCACATAGCGACAACTTGTTTGGCCATTAGCATGCCCATATCCGCCAGACGTCGCAATGCCACCGGGAGTGTCTAACAGTGTCCCAACAATGCAAGTGCAGGGTTCGCCGGCAGCTCAGTTTCTAATATTGTACTCATTTCAAGGAATACCTCTTTCTAGAAGTTGTTAATACCGGGGCAACTCCATGCCATGTGCATGAAATCCGCAACCTGCGCATGACATCGTTCGCATTCTGCGGATTGCCTTAGACCGTACCTATGCAACCTCTCCGGCGTGTAATACACGCGCTGAAGATACTTGAAATGGATCAGTCTATGTCTCCCGTTAAGAGACAGCTTCCTAGTACTGCCACAGCAGTATTTCCACATGTCGTCGTTGATCTGCATCTGCAGATCATTCTGCCACGCCATCCTGGCTTTCGAGAGCTGTTGTTCCTTATGCTGACTGCCCATCCTATATAAGTTTGTAACCAATTTGTGTGACGTGGCCGTCTTAATCACATATGTGAGCTCCGGGATCTCCGGTTGCTCTGCCAAATCCAGGCCCAATAGTTCCAGAAGCGCGCTGCGCACTTTGTGAAACTGGAAGCGGAGGAGGAGCGAAGCCCCACCAGTTAAGGTATCAACCTGCTCCCAAGTTTTCACCACACCGTCTATAAAGAGATCTCCCATTGTGACTATGCCTAATTTATTCAGTGCACCTATTACTCCCGTCTCTTCCAACGGCGCGAGCCATACCGCCCATGCGATCGGCATTAGTGGGGAGTATAGCAGGATGCAGTCCTGACCCCGCAATAGTGCATGCCATGCATGGTTCGTGGTTTTGATCGAGTCCAGCTTTCCAACACCACTGTCCACCAACTGAAATACCGTGGCCGGTAGGGGTGATGGGTCTACAAAGAGACGTTCCAATATTACATGTGGGATATCAGCATTCCCATGTATCCATGTATGTAAATGGGCTGCCTGTGCTACTCTGTAGTATCTTTCCAAATCTGGTGCATCCAGTCCTCCCAGTTCATACGGGAGCATGAGAACCGTCCATTTGTCCCTTGGCTGTTTGCCACCCCAGGCAAGTTTAATAAGTAGCTGCGTCAAACTTTTGAAGAAGGCCTTCGACAGAACCACAGGAATGTTGTTAAACAGAAATAGGAATCTGGGTAGGACCACCATCTTCATAATGGCTATCCGGCCCAGCAAGGACAGGGGGAGCTTGCACCAAGATTCCACGTTGTCTATTAATTTACTATACGCAACCCCATAATTTTCCCGTACAAGAATGTCCGGGT
Source organism: Lissotriton vulgaris (assembly GCF_964263255.1). Taxonomy (NCBI): domain Eukaryota; kingdom Metazoa; phylum Chordata; class Amphibia; order Caudata; family Salamandridae; genus Lissotriton; species Lissotriton vulgaris. The sequence goes on from NC_141698.1 coordinate 220,716,122, forward strand.
CCGAGTGAAGCTTGATACCCGAGTACCTAACCGGTTCCGTTGTCCATTGCAGCGGGTATTCCATGTCGAAGCGCACCATCCCCGGGTTTAGCGGGAACGCCACTGACTTGGACCAATTTATGTTGAGTCCTGAAAGAGCCCCAAATCGCACCACCTCCCTCAGCACTGAGGAGAGGTTCGTCTCTGGGTCCCACACGTACAGCAGTGTGTCATCCGCATATGTAGATATGCCTATTTTATATGTTGGGAAGTTGATACCTTCGTATCTGTGATATTCCCTAAGTGTGCAAGCCAATGGCTCCGCAACCAGCGCGTAAAGCAAGGGCGAGAGTGGACAGCCCTGCCTAGTACCTCGGCTGACCTCGAAGGCATCCGTGACCCGATCGCCCATCCCTAGTCTCGCTGTGGGCTTGTGGTAAAGGGCCCGATCATTTGTAAAAAAGGGTCGCCTAACCCTAGTTTCCGGAGAACCCACAGCATGAAGGGCCACTCAACCGAATCAAAGGCTTTTTCCATGTCCAGGAAGATTGTAAAGGCTTTATTCTCCTGACGGACCTGTTGCATAGTTCCCAGTACCGTACGAATATTGTAAGTGAGATTCCTATTGGGGATAAATCCCGCCTGCTCTGGTGCAACCAGTTCTGGAGCAAGCAACGCCAAACGAGTAGCCAGTACTTTAGCGTACAATTTAGCATCTACGTTCAATAAAGACAGCGGCCTGTAAGAGCCGCATGCATTAGGGGGTTTACCTGGCTTGAGAATTTGGATAAGCAACGCTTCCCTCATAGAGTGGGGCATCCTGCATTCCACGCAGATGTCGTCAAATAGAGTGGACAGGTGTGGGAGAAGTTTGTCCTTAAACGCCTTATAGAAGCCCACCGTCAGGCCATCTGCACCCGGGGCACTGCCCGTGCGCATCCCCTCTAGCGCCTCAGAGATCTCATCCTTTTGTATGGGCATCATCAGGAATTCCCTCTGTAAATTAGATAGAAACGGCATCTTTATGTAGCTCAGGTAGTCGTCTATTTCTTCTTCCACTTGAGAAGATCTGGATGTGTATAGACCTGCATAGAAGTCCCTGAACTCCTTCATTATCTCAGCCTCCCCCGTAAGAACCTCTCCGGATGCAGACTCCAGTTCCTCTATGAATAGTGGCCTTCTGTCGTTCCACAGAATTCTAGCTAACAAGGAGCTAGGGCGCTCCCCCTCTCCGTACGTCCTTGCAGTCGCGTATTTACCCATGTGTTGTACTTCCCCATCTGCTTCCTCATTGTATTCTGTGATCAGTTTTTTAATTTCAATTGCGAGTTCGGTACTAGGGTTTCTCTGTTGCTGCTTCTCTAAGGTACCCAGCTGCGTTTCTAGATGTTTCATCCTTTGTCTAATGGACTTGAGAACACTTGAGTGCTTAGCCATGGTGATACCACGAATGTACACCTTAAATGCTTCCCATACCGTTGAAAAGCTGTCAACAGACCCTATATTGAGCTCGAAGAAGCTGTCAATTTCCTCTGCCAGCTCCTCCCTGAACAGCTCATCTAGTAAGGAGTAAGGGGGAAAATGCCATGTAAAGGGAGGAATCCTTTTAACCGGTGTCTCCAACACTAGCAGTAGCGGGGAATGGTCCGAAAGGGTACGAGCTAGCACCGCACACTTCTTAACATGACCAACAACTGCTTGGGATGCCAGCCAGTAGTCAATCCTAGTATGGATATCGTGATAGGCGGAGTATTGTGTGAACCCCCCCCAGTAGTGTGTCTGCTTCTCCACACATCCACTAAGTCAAGCGTGACAAGCTCTGTCTGCATCTTTAAAGCCGCAGCGGAAGGCCGCCGCATTGGTCCCGCTGATCTATCTAACTCTGGGTCAAATACTAGATTGAAGTCTCCCCCCCAAAGCATTCTGGAGTTAACATAAGTTCTGCAATGCTGAGCCAGTACGTCATAAAATTCCAGGAAATCGTAGTTCGGGCCATATACATTAACTACTATGAGGTCGTGTCCCTTTCCCACACATCTGGATATTAAATATCGGCCTTCCGGGTCTACTTTCAGCGTGTACAACTGCACTTTTGATCTGGGATTGATCCACGTGACCACTCCCCTGGAGTGCGTCGTGAACCCAGGTTCTGTGCTATTACCCGCTAACCCCTTAGCGTGAAGCATTTTACTCGTGAGGGGGAGGTGTGTTTCCTGGATGAGTGCAAGGTCAATGTGCTGTCTATTCAAGTAATTCAATACTTTCCTAAGCTTACAATAATCGTTCAGACCTCTCACATTCCAGGACAACGCTTTGAGCGTCTCAGGGACTCCATCTATATTCACTTCATTCATACCAGCCATCGCAGTAACAGGAAAAACAATTAACAGTGGCAGCTAAGTCCAGACTAGCAGCACATTTTGCAACAATAGGTACTGCAAATCTTGCACAGGTAGCTCTAGGTGACAGTTGTAATGACTTTACTTTCTTCTCCCCCCCCAACCAAACAAAACTCTCTGCCCCCTCTCCCTCCCCCCTCCCACAGCCGACCTCCCCCAACCTGGCCTGGCAGAACCCCTTCCCTCCCTCTACCCTCCCTCTGAAATGGGACTTGTGTACCCTGTGGTGCATTACGCGCTGGGGCCGAGTTCGCCTGCTAGTGTATTTGCAATAACAATTCTTTTCCCATCTCGCAGGCCTAGCAAACCGCCCCCACCATGCCGCGTATCATGCATTTAAGCAATGGATAAATGAGCATGTATCAGTTCAGTAAGTGACTCCGTCACCCCCTTCTCCCAGCACCTATCCTATATGCAGAGTCAGAGCGCCGCCCCCCCCCTCCCCGCGCAACGATCACGTAGAACAAATCCAATTCACATATGTAAGTTTGTAAAGTTTGTAAACTCCCCACAGTCAGTAGAGTTACCCCGAGAAGAGCTAAAAAGTAACGCCCGTAGGCACAGTCTGCGCCAATGTCCCATCCTTACCACTTACACCTCCATCAGTCTTGGTCATCTAGGCGGCTACTGTCATCTTCTCCCTCGACAGTGTTATCCTTCCTGTTGTTCCGCTCTTTCACCCATGTCTTCATCGCTTTCTGCAACGCTTGCGTGTCCGTGAATATGTGCGAGTGACCCTGCCTGTTGACTCTTAATTTCGCAGGATAAAGCATCGCATAGTCCAGACCCATTTCTCTGAGTTTTTTCTTGAATGGCACGAATGGTTTCCTGGCCTCCTGGACCCTGGCAGTGAAATCAGGGTACAATGAGATGGCTGAACCCTCGTACTGTAAGGAATTACGCGATCTTGCCAATCTCAGCTCCGTGTCTCTATCACGATAAATTAAATGTTTCGCTATGATTGGCCGGGGGGGAGCACCCGGTCGCGCCTTGGGGCCCAAGGTGCGATGAGCCCTTTCTACGACAAACATTGGCGAGAATCCGCCCTCGCCCAAAAGAGTGGTGAGCATGCCTTTCACAAATTTTTCCATGGGACCAGTCGATGTCGATTCCGGCAAGCCCGTGATGCGTAGATTACAGCGCCGCGAGCGGGCTTCCAAGTCCTCCGTCTTATCAAGGAGCATTTGCATAAGTTTCTCATTTTTTTTGTTAGCCAAATCCAACTCCATCTGGGCTTCCTCGACTTCAGACACCCTGCGCTCTGTCATATCTAGCCTCTCTGCATGCTTATCAATTCTTTCTTCCATGCGGTCCATTCTGTAGGTTAGAGAGTCTATTTTAGTGCCAAGCGAGGATATGCCGGACTGCAGTCCTTTCTCCATTGTCAGCAGAAGGGCTTTAATGTTGGTGCCCTGGTCTTGTTCTTCTTCCACTCGGCCAGACTTTCAACTTTGTCCGCCCCCGGGGATTCACTAGTCTGTAGACGCCTCTGTGAAAAAGGGAGCCTACTCTGGGTTTCATCTCCTTTCCCCATTGCGGCTAGCGTGTTGGGCTCAGGAGTGCGTGCCGTGCCCGCCCAGAGGTGCACTGCCACCAAGCACCCTACGTCTCTAGCAGTGGACCTTCGTGTGCACTGCGCGTTCTTTCCTGCTCCTTACTGCACACTTCTTGCCGCACTTGAGCAGGCCAGGGCTGTGACGCTCCTTCTTCCCCAGTCTATGCTCCTGTATCGCTATTCTCCGCAATCCCTTGTGACAGCCTCGTGCGTTCCAGACCCCAACCGTAGATCCTCCCGATGTCTCCCGGCACAATCAGCGGCCTCCCTTGGTAGCCATTGGTGTACCAGTCCCCGTCCCAGCAGCATCCCGTTCTCTCACCAGGTCATCTCTAGGGAAAATAGGGGGGTAGGGCCTCAGCACGAACTCTCCTCAGTTGCCGGTCCCCTCTCCAGTAAAGCGACAAACACCACGGGGGGCCAGTCCCATACCAGTAGGCAATGGAGCTGGGTTAGAGGCAAGGCTGCTCACACAACGGGCGTCCACTTCAGGTCTCAGCCCGGGGGACCGCTATGACGCACCACTCCTCGCCAGGTGCTTAGTTACGCTGTTCGGTGCCAGCTAGACCAGCAGTCCAGGGTGCCTTACTACTGGGCCCAGGGGGAGACAACACCAGCCGCGACTCCCGATGTCCGGGGATCCAGCCTGGTTCTCAGGGCTCCTCTGCTCTGGTCTCGCCCGGACGTCCGATGACGCAATCCGGGCGGGCTGACTAATTTAGTCCGGTGCTTCAGGCCTACCAGGCCGATGTCTGAGTCGACTTCCCGCACCAGCCCCGACCTCGATCTATGCTCGGAAACTCGGACCGGGGGTGCCCTGCTCTTCCAGACGTTTGCCGCCGGGACTGGGGGCCCGGAGTACACACCTAAATGCAGGATAATGTAGGATTATTGCGCGGCTATGGCAGAGCTGCGATTTCAAGCAGCCATTCCGGACGCCGGCAAGCTCCGCCCCCCGGATCCTCCAACCTTTATTAACCACGAGGTGCCAGCTGAGCTAGGACTCAAAATCGACAGCTAGGCACATTGCAATAAAAGGGTTGGGTTTCAGTGGAAAAATATGAGGTGTACATGTTGCATTTTGACCCATTTCCTGTTGCGGGCACAAGGCCTACCCACACAAGTGACACACCGTTTTTAACGGGCGAACTAGGGAAATACAAAATAGTAGAACAAGTGTTGTTATCATTCTCTTTCTGTGAATTTTTACCTTCCAAATGTAGAAATGAATATATGACGTTACATTGCAGTGTTTACACTGCAATACCTTTACAACGCAAGTTGTTACTGTAGGAAGGTGGAATCTGACTATATGGTTGCCCACACTTTTTTCCTGGTGTTTTGCTGGTTTTTAGACTTAGTTGGGCTGGGACCCTTCTAATCAGCTTTTCTGGTTTCTCTGTAAAATGGACTCCACGTACTTTAGGGACATACCAGATTGGGTATTGGGTCACCTCTGTGAGTCCCTGTATAGTGTACCATAGGTACCCAGGGCATAGGTGCATCCAAGGACTACCAGGGGCTGCAGCATGTATTATGTCACCCCAGGCTGGCCCTCCAAACTGACACCACAGGTCTGTTCACACAGCCTGGGTAAGGTGGTGTAATCACCCCTTACTTAGATATAGTACCCCTATATCTACATATAGATATAGACACATATAAGCCTATAAGCCACTCCTATGGTAGGCCTCGACAATCCTGAAGGCAGGGTGCTTGGTTTTATGTGAGAGGGTGCCCTAGCATGAGCTGAGCCCCTCTGCAGCTTTCGGAACTATCTCCTTATAGCTGTTCTATGATATAGCTATATCATATACTCTTAAGTGCATTATAATCCTTGCAGTGAATGCTAACTTTGGTTTGGCTTTATCAAAACATGTCGTGTAAGGTGTCAAACACTTTGGAATACTACCCCTCCTGCCAGTCCTGGCGGCGGGGGTAGCATTCCACCCTTCTAGAGGGAGAAGACATGTTGTTACTGTAAAACCCTGTAAAAGTTAAACAGAGCCCCAGCATCACAAAATGGATGCTGCTGCCACAGACACGAGTCTGACCTCCTGCTGCTGGACGAAACTCCGGCAGGGGAGGCTTGGACAATAGGTTTCCTGTCCAGGGAGTTGCTAGCACCTCCCCAGACAGGCTTTAGTGTATTGGGGCACGGAGGGCTGCATTTATGTATTAAATCTTTTATTGAGCACAGTCAAGTATTATGCACCTCCGAACTAACATGCGGGCCAGAGCCAACCTGGGGAAGCCAAAGTCTGAGGCCCCGCGGACACCCGTCACAGGGCCAGCGGGGCACGCTGTCCGTTTAACACAGCAAGCCGCCTACAACCCAACCGGGCCGGCCGCGTCTTAAGAGGTGCTACAGAGGTGCAGGCTGTGTAGTGCTAGTGCAACATTAAGGAAACGAGGAACAGTGAACAACCCCCCCCCTTCCCCTCCCACCCTCACCCTCCCCTCTCCTTGTCCATGTCCGGGCATAAGTGGTAGGCCCCTCTCGTCCACTATCGGTCAGGTAGCGCTGCGCGTGTCAGGACTGTGCGCTTATGGGTGCATGTCTTGGGCTCCGGGAGAGGTGTTTCTGCGAGGCGCAGCAGCCGCAGGTAGTGTGGACAGCTCACTTCACGGAATTCACCCGTCAGTAGGGCGAGGAATGGTCGCCAGAGCTCCGCAAAGTCCGCCCCCCTCCCCGCCGCAGCCAGTGATAGTTTCTCCATCCCAAGGATCGCCCAGAGCCGGTGCAGCCATCCCAGTTGTTGCGGAGCCTGGACGGTTCTCCAATGAGCTACAATATTCTGGACCGCTGCCCCCAGAGCAAGTGCGATCAGCCGCCCCCTCCAGGACTTCAGAGGATACATGAGAGCGTTTGGGAGGCCCAATATGATGTAGGCTGGGAAGCGCTGTAGCTGTGTATCTAGATGTGTGTCTATGAGATCTAGGATAGGGTTCCAATAGGAGCGAAGCGCCTCGCAGCTCCACAGCAAGTGTTCCAACGTCCCCAGTTCCCCGCACCCCCTCCAACACCTATCGCTAACTCGGGCATCCCATTGGTGTAGTCTCTCCGGGGTGTGGTACCAGTACGTGGCGACTTTAGTTAGTGTCTCGGTGAGCCCGGTGTGGTGTGCTGAATGCCTGGCCCTATGGTACACCCCTTCCCACTCTTTCTTCATGAGCTGTCGCCCCAGGTCCCTCTCCCACCTTACTTGTCCTGCGTTGTATGTGTGAGCCTGGGTGAGAAGCAGCTGTTAGTAGAGGTCTGAAATCAGTTTTTTGTCCGAAGTGCGCGTCAGCAACCATTTTTCATAAGGCGTGAGGTGTCGTTGTGCACCAGGCTGGATCGAGGGGTGAAGCACCCAGTGTCGCACCTGTAGGTACTGTAAGCGTTCCGATTCAGCAACGCCATAGTCTGTCTTGACTTGCTGGAACGGGAGGATCCCATTTAGGTCAAACATGTGGCCCACCGCTCTACAAGGCGTCGTGCGCCAAGTCGTAAATGCTCCGGTATCCAAGCCCGGCGTGAAGTCAGGATTTTCGAAAATAGGGGTCATAGGTGATGGAAAGGTGGTCAGTCCCTTGACCACAGCCACTCTGTCCCACACCTTCAGGGCGGTGCTTGTGATTTCAGAGGCGTACAGGTTAGGGGGCCTATGCCGGCGTGGCAGGAAAGGCACACCCTGAAGGGTACGGCCGGCCACTGCCTGGTCCTGGAAGAGCCAGTGCTTGCCTGATTCCAGTTGAAACCACTCCACGAAGGTGCGCAATTGCGCCGCCTGGAAGTACAGGGTGAGGTCGGGCACGCCGACCCCTCCATTAGTAGGGGGCAGAGTGGCAAGGGTATGCTTGAACCGCGGTCGGCGTCCGTTCCAGATGAAGCGCGATAGCTCCGATTGGGTCTGTTGAAGCCATCCAGCCGGAGGATTCAAGGGGAGTGTCTGGAACAGATACAAAATCTGCGGCAGCAGCGTCATTTTGACCGCGGCAATTCTGCCTAGCCATGATAGAGTAAGCGGCTTCCAGCGCCGCAGCTGCTCCCGGAGTTTGATTGTGAGGGCTTCGTAGTTGACTCGCGCCGTGGCCCGCGCAGTCGGGGACAGGCGGACGCCCAGATAGGGGACAGACGCGTCCGACCACTGTATGCTGAACTCGGATTTAATCTCGTCCACCACGTCCGGGCGTAATGAGATGTTTAGGGCTTCCGACTTCGCTTCGTTGATCTTGAAACCCGAGGCCAGGGCAAAGGCGTGAAGCTCCACAAAGAGAGCACGTACAGATTGCATCGGGTCGGTGAGGGATAGCAAAATGTCGTCAGCGTAAAGGCTGATTTTGTGTGTGTCCGCACCGAACTGAATGCCAGAGATGAGGGCGTGTTGTCTCACCCTCTGTGCCATCGGCTCCATGTACAGTGCGAACAGGAGCGGTGATAGTGGGCAGCCCTGGCGTGTACCCCTGCCGATATCAAATCTCGGGGAGGTGTAACCATTCACCCGCACCGTGGCGTTGGGCAGGCGGTAGCAATTGAAGATGCGGTGGCGGAGTTTCTCCCCAAACCCGAAGTGGCGAAGTACCTGGTCCAAGTAGGGCCAATGCACCCTATCGAATGCTTTTTCAGCATCGATGGTGAGGAGCATACAGCCCGGTCTAGTGCGCGACCCGGCTTCAATGAGGTGTAGCACCCGCCTAGTATTGTCACTGGTCTGTCGTTGGGGGATAAAGCCTGACTGGTCAGGGTCTATCAGCTGTTGCATGTATGGTGCAATGCGGCTTGCGAGTATGCCAGTGTAGAGCTTCAGGTCCACGTTCAGCAGTGAGCTGGGCCTGTATGAACCACAGGCCGTTGGGTCACGGCCTGGTTTGGGGATCACAGAGATAGACGCCTCCAGTAGGTCCGGGTGTATGGCACCAGGCGTGTCGAAGGTGTTAAACAGGTCGCGCAGGAGGGGGGCGAGCTGCTGACAGAAGGCCTTGTAGAAGGCTGCAGTATAGCCGTCGGGCCCCGGGGATTTCCCCACCTTGAGGCGGGCAATGGCAGAGATGACCTCCTCCAGGCCTATGGGCCGCTCCAGGAAGTCCGTTTGGGCTCAGTTAAGAGTGGGGAGCGCAGCACCGTGCAGATAGGCCGGACCGGCGTCAGGGTCTAGGTGGTCCGCGTCATATAGTGCCGCGTAAAAGTTGCCGAAGGCTGCCGCTATAGCCGCATCCTCCGTGATCTGGCTGCCATTAGCGGATAGGAGGGAGCGCAACTGTTGCCGTTGGGTCTGCGCCCGCAGTCTGCTCGCTAGGAGCTTCCCGCAGCGGTCGCCGCCAGTATAGTATGCGTGTTTGAGGCGCATGGCGGCGTATTCCGCCACGTCCTGGTCTAGTGCAGCCAACATCTTCCGCTCAGCGCATAATTGGCGCCACGCCCGTGCCGCCCCTGTGCGTTGGTGCATTTGTTCCAATTCCGCCACCCGGAGGGCTGCATTTAGTGAATGCTTTCCAGACACTGCCTGGGGCACACAAGGTGCTCCATGCATAGTCCAGTCCAAACCGGTTGCTGGGTCACACAGCCCCAGCTCTGGCGCAAAACTGGACAAAAGAAAGGGGGTGTAACCACCCCCTCTCCTGGTCCACCCAGAGGAGGGACCTAGGCATGTAGTCCAGCTCACAAACTTAGTATAAGTATAGGAGCTGTGTCCCTAGGACTTTAGATTACCCTGGACGAATCTTTGCAAGACATATCCTGGACCTTCGACGTACCATTTCGACTGGAAGATGGAAGACATCTCCCTTGTGGCCAAGGAGTGATCGATCTGTTCAAACTGGCCCCAACAGCAACTTTGCCGGTCTGCATTTTCAAGGCTCCCACTAGATCCCGAAGAATCTGCGACACAGGACATAGACTTCCAGACATCTCTGCCCCGAACCACATCCACAGCAAAGCTGAGACACGTGGCGGACACGAGAGACGTGGGACTGGAACTCCTGGACATCCTGCATTTTGCTAACTGCATCAACTCCCGAGGTACCCTCGCAGTTGTGCATTGGGGTACGAGAAGCCCCAGCCCCGAGCTCCCATTGCACCGAAGCACAGGCCCCCACACTCCACAAGTGGCCCGTGGGCCCCCTCTTTTGCATTTGAGCTTGTTGTGTCGTCCCGGTTCCTTGCCCGTTGGCTATTGAGCCCCCTGAAGACTTTTCTTACAATTTAACTTGCTTTCCTGGTTGCCCCAGGCTTGCTCCAGCTTCCCTCAAAAGGAGAAGCGCCGCAGACCTTGCTGGTCTGCAACAGAGCCAATCTAGACATCCTGTGTGGGTTGTGGTTGCCAAGGCTTGTTGGGTCCAATCCGGATACCAACACCGCAGTCTACTAGGTCCGTCGTGGGACAGCTCGAATCCAGCGTCTGGTCATTGTCGATGCCGCCTCGACCTCGTGGCTGGAGAGACAAGCTTCACTTCTTCACCTGCAAGCACCCGACATCGCCTGGCTCCTTGCTGGTGCATTCCTGGTCACTGGCTAGTGACCCAGACTCTGTTCCCTCTGCTTTCAGGTTCTTCAGATCTTTGATCCAGCTATTCTCCGCAATCCTTTGTGACAGCCTCGTGCGTTCCAGACCCCAACCGTAGATCCTCCCGATGTCTCCCGGCACAATCAGCGGCCTCCCATGGTAGCCATTGGTGTACCAGTCCCCGTTCCAGCAGCATCCCGTTCTCTCACCAGGTCATCTCTGGGGAAAATAGGGGGGGTAGCAAGCAACGCCAAACGAGTAGCCAGTACTTTAGCGTACAATTTAGCATCTACGTTCAATAAAGACAGCGGCCTGTAAGAGCCGCATGCATTAGGGGGTTTACCTGGCTTGAGAATTTGGATAAGCAACGCTTCCCTCATAGAGTGGGGCATCCTGCATTCCACGCAGATGTCATCAAATAGAGTGGACAGGTGTGGGAGAAGTTTGTCCTTAAACGCCTTATAGAAGCCCACCGTCAGGCCATCTGCACCCGGGGCACTGCCCGTGCGCATCCCCTCTAGCGCCTCAGAGATCTCATCCTTTTGTATGGGCATCATCAGGAATTCCCTCTGTAAATTAGATAGAAACGGCATCTTTATGTAGCTCAGGTAGTCGTCTATTTCTTCTTCCACTTGAGAAGATCTGGATGTGTATAGACCTGCATAGAAGTCCCTGAACTCCTTCATTATCTCAGCCTCCCCCGTAAGAACCTCCCCGGATGCAGACTCCAGTTCCTCTATGAATAGTGGCCTTCTGTCGTTCCACAGAATTCTAGCTCACAAGGAGCTAGGGCGCTCCCCCTCTCCGTACGTCCTTGCAGTCGGGTATTTACCCATGTGTTGTACTTCCCCATCTGCTTCCTCATTGTATTCTGTGATCAGTTTTTTAATTTCAATTGCGAGTTCGGTACTAGGGTTTCTCTGTTGCTGCTTCTCTAAGGTACCCAGCTGCGTTTCTAGATGTTTCATCCTTTGTCTTATGGACTTGAGAACACTTGAGTGCTTAGCCATGGTGATACCACGAATGTACACCTTAAATGCTTCCCATACCGTTGAAAAGCTGTCAACAGACCCTATATTGAGCTCGAACAAGCTGTCAATTTCCTCTGCCAGCTCCTCCCTGAACAGCTCATCTAGTAAGGAGTAAGGGGGAAAATGCCATGTAAAGGGAGGAATCCTTTTAACCGGTGTCTCCAACACTAGCAGTAGCGGGGAATGGTCCGAAAGGGTACGAGCTAGCACCGCACACTTCTTAACATGACCAACAACTGCTTGGGATGCCAGCCAGTAGTCAATCCAAGTATGGATATCGTGATAGGCGGAGTATTGTGTGAACCCCCCCCAGTAGTGTGTCTGCTTCTCCACACATCCACTAAGTCAAGCGTGACAAGCTCTGTCTGCATCTTTAAAGCCGCAGCGGAAGGCCGCCGCATTGGTCCCGCTGATCTATCTAACTCTGGGTCAAATACTAGATTGAAGTCTCCCCCCCCAAAGCATTCTGGAGTTAACATAAGTTCTGCAATGCTGAGCCAGTACGTCATAAAATTCCAGGAAATCGTAGTTCGGGCCATATACATTAACTACTATGAGGTCGTGTCCCTTTCCCACACATCTGGATATTAAATATCGGCCTTCCGGGTCTACTTTCAGCGTGTACAACTGCACTTTTGATCTGGGATTGATCCACGTGACCACTCCCCTGGAGTGCGTCGTGAACCCAGGTTCTGTGCTATTACCCGCTAACCCCTTAGCGTGAAGCATTTTACTCGTGAGGGGGAGGTGTGTTTCCTGGATGAGTGCAAGGTCAATGTGCTGTCTATTCAAGTAATTCAATACCTTCCTAAGCTTACAATAATCGTTCAGACCTCTCACATTCCAGGACAACGCTTTGAGCGTCTCAGGGACTCCATCTATATTCACTTCATTCATACCAGCCATCGCAGTAACAGGAAAAACAATTAACAGTGGCAGCTAAGTCCAGACTAGCAGCACATTTTGCAACAATAGGTACTGCAAATCTTGCACAGGTAGCTCTAGGTGACAGTTGTAATGACTTTACTTTCTTCTCCCCCCCCCAACCAAACAAAACTCTCTGCCCCCTCTCCCTCCCCCCCTCCCACAGCCGACCTCCCCCAACCTGGTCTGGCAGAACCCCTTCCCTCCCTCTACCCTCCCTCTGAAATGGGACTTGTGTACCCTGTGGTGCATTACGCGCTGGGGCCGAGTTCGCCTGCTAGTGTATTTGCAATAACAATTCTTTTCCCATCTCGCAGGCCTAGCAAACCGCCCCCACCATGCCGCGTATCATGCATTTAAGCGATGGATAAATGAGCATGTATCAGTTCAGTAAGTGACTCCGTCACCCCCTTCTCCCAGCACCTATCCTATATGCAGAGTCACAGCGCCGCCCCCCCCTCCCCGCGCAACGATCACGTAGAACAAATCCAATTCACATATGTAAGTTTGTAAAGTTTGTAAACTCCCCACAGTCAGTAGAGTTACCCCGAGAAGAGCTAAAAAGTAACGCCCGTAGGCACAGCCTGCGCCAATGTCCCATCCTTACCACTTACACCTCCATCAGTCTTGGTCATCTAGGCGGCTACTGTCATCTTCTCCCTCGACAGTGTTATCCTTCCTGTTGTTCCGCTCTTTCACCCATGTCTTCATCGCTTTCTGCAACGCTTGCGTGTCCGTGAATATGTGCGAGTGACCCTGCCTGTTGACTCTTAATTTTGCAGGATAAAGCATCGCATAGTCCAGACCCATTTCTCTGAGTTTTTTCTTGAATGGCACGAATGGTTTCCTGGCCTCCTGGACCCTGGCAGTGAAATCAGGGTACAATGAGATGGCTGAACCCTCGTACTGTAAGGAATTACGCGATCTTGCCAATCTCAGTTCCGTGTCTCTATCACGATAATTTAAATGTTTCGCTATGATTGGCCGGGGGGGAGCACCCGGTCGCGCCTTGGGGCCCAAGGTGCGATGAACCCTTTCTACGACAAACATTGGCGAGAATCCGCCCTCGCCCAAAAGAGTGGTGAGCAGTCCTGGGTGCCTTACTACTGGGCCCAGGGGGAGATGACACCAGCCGCGACTCCCGATGTCTGGGGACCCAGCCAGCCCGGTTCTCAGGGCTCCTCTGCTCTGGTCTCGCCCGGACGTCCGATGATGCAATCCGGGCGGGCTGACTAATTTAGTCCGGTGCTTCAGGCCTACCAGGCCGATGTCTGAGTCGACTTCCCGCACCAGCCTCGACCTCGATCTATGCTCCGAAACTCGGACCGGGGGTGCCCTGCTCTTCCAGACGTTTGCCGCCGGGACTGGGGGCCCGGAGTACACACCTAAATGCAGGATAATGTAGGATTATTGCGCGGCTATGGCAGAGCTGCGATTTCAAGCAGCCATTCCGGACGCCGGCAAGCTCCGCCCCCCCGGATCCTCCAACTTTTATTAACCACGAGGTGCCAGCTGAGCTAGGACTCAAAATCGACAGCTAGGCAAATTGCAAAAAAAGGGTTGGGTTTCAGTGGAAAAATATGACGTATACATGTTGCATTTTGACCCATTTCCTGTTGTGGGCACTAGGCCTACCCACACAAGTGACACACCATTTTTAACGGGCGAACTAGGGAAATTCAAAATAGTAGAACAAGTGTTGTTACCATTCTCTTTCTGTGAATTTTTACCTTCCAAATGTAGAAATGAATATATGACGTTACATTGCAGTGTTTACACTGCAATACCTTTACAACGCAAGTTGTTACTGTAGGAAGGTGGAATCTGACTATATGGTTGCCCACACTTTTTTCCTGGTGTTTTGCTGGTTTTTAGACTTAGTTGGGCTGGGACCCTTCTAATCAGCTTTTCTGGTTTCTCTGTAAAATGGACTCCACGTACTTTAGGGACATACCAGATTGGGTATTGGGTCACCTCTGTGAGTCCCTGTATAGTGTACCATAGGTACCCAGGGCATAGGTGCATCCAAGGACTACCAGGGGCTGCAGCATGTATTATGTCACCCCAGGCTGGCCCTCCAAACTGACACCACAGGTCTGTTCACACAGCCTGGGTAAGGTGGTGTAATCACCCCTTACTTAGATATAGTACCCCTATATCTACATATAGATATAGACACATATAAGCCTATAAGCCACTCCTATGGTAGGCCTCGACAATCCTGAAGGCAGGGTGCTTGGTTTTATGTGAGAGGGTGCCCTAGCATGAGCTGAGCCCCTCTGCAGCTTTCGGAACTATCTCCTTATAGCTGTTCTATGATATAGCTATACCATATACTCTTAAGTGCATTATAATCCTTGCAGTTAATGCTAACTTTGGTTTGGCTTTATCAAAACATGTCGTGTAAGGTGTCAAACACTTTGGAATACTACCCCTCCTGCCAGTCCTGGCGGCGGGGGTAGCATTCCACCCTTCTAGAGGGAGAAGACATGTTGTTACTGTGAAACCCTGTAAAAGTTAAACAGAGCCCCAGCATCACAAAATGGATGCTGCTGCCACAGACACGAGTCTGACCTCCTGCTGCTGGACGAAACTCCGGCAGGGGAGGCTTGGACAATAGGTTTCCTGTCCAGGGAGTTGCTAGCACCTCCCCAGACAGGCTTTAGTGTATTGGGGCACGGAGGGCTGCATTTAGTGAATGCTTTCCAGACACTGCCTGGGGCACACAAGGTGCTCCATGCATAGTCCAGTCCAAACCGGTTGCTGGGTCACACAGCCCCAGCTCTGGCGCAAAACTGGATAAAAGAAAGGGGGTGTAACCACCCCCTCTCCTGGTCCACCCAGAGGAGGGACCTAGGCATGTAGTCCAGCTCACAAACTTAGTATAAGTATAGGAGCTGTGTCCCTAGGACTTTAGATTACCCTGGACGAATCTTTGTAAGACATATCCTGGACCTTCGACGTACCATTTCGACTGGAAGATGGAAGACATCTCCCTTGTGGCCAAGGAGTGACCGATCTGTTCAAACTGGCCCCAACAGCAACTTTGCCGGTCTGCATTTTCAAGGCTTCCACTAGATCCCGAAGAATCTGCGACACAGGACATAGACTTCCAGACATCTCTGACCCCGAACCACATCCACAGCAAAGCTGAGACACGTGGCGGACACGAGAGACGTGGGACTGGAACTCCTGGACATCCTGCATTTTGCTAACTGCATCAACTCCCGAGGTACCCTCGCAGTTGTGCATTGGGGTACAAGAAGCCCCAGCCCCGAGCTCCCATTGCACCGAAGCACAGGCCCCCACACTCCACAAGTGTCCCGTGGGCCCCCTCTTTTGCATTTGAGCTTGTTGTGTCGTCCCGGTTCCTTGCCCGTTGGCTATTGAGCCCCCTGAAGACTTTTCTTACAATTTAACTTGCTTTCCTGGTTGCCCCAGGCTTGCTCCAGCTTCCCTCAAAAGGAGAAGCGCCGCAGACCTTGCTGGTCTGCAACAGAGCCAATCTAGACATCCTGTGTGGGTTGTGGTTGCCAAGGCTTGTTGGGTCCAATCCGGATACCAACACCGCAGTCTACTAGGTCCGTCGTGGGACAACTCGAATCCAGCGTCTGGTCATTGTCGATGCCGCCTGGACCTCGTGGCTGGAGAGACAAGCTTCACTTCTTCACCTGCAAGCACCCGACATCGCCTGGCTCCTTGCTGGTGCATTCCTGGTCACTGGCTAGTGACCCAGACTCTGTTCTCTCTGCTTTCAGGTTCTTCAGATCTTTGATCCAGCTATTCTCCGCAATCCTTTGTGACAGCCTCGTGCGTTCCAGACCCCAACCGTAGATCCTCCCGATGTCTCCCGGCACAATCAGCGGCCTCCCATCGTAGCCATTGGTGTACCAGTCCCCGTTCCAGCAGCATCCCGTTCTCTCACCAGGTCATCTCTAGGGAAAATAGGGGGGGTAGGGCCTCAGCACGAACTCTCCTCAGTTGCCGGTCCCCTCTCCAGTAAAGCAACAAACCCCACGAGGGGCCAGTCCCATACCAGTAGGCAATGGAGCTGGGTTAGAGCCAAGGCTGCTCACACAACGGGCATCCACTTCTGGTCTCATCCCGGGGGACCGCTATGACGCACCACTCCTCGCCAGGTGCTCAGTTACGCCGTTCGGTGCCGGCTAGACCAGCAGTCCTGGGTGCCTTACTACTGGGCCCAGGGGGAGATGACACCAGCCGCGACTCCCGATGTCTGGGGACCCAGCCCGGTTCTCAGGGCTCCTCTGCTCTGGTCTCGCCCGGACGTCCGATGATGCAATCCGGGCGGGCTGACTAATTTAGTCCGGTGCTTCAGGCCTACCAGGCCGATGTCTGAGTCGACTTCCCGCACCAGCCTCGACCTCGATCTATGCTCCGAAACTCGGACCGGGGGTGCCCTGCTCTTCCAGACGTTTGCCGCCGGGACTGGGGGCCCGGAGTACACACCTAAATGCAGGATAATGTAGGATTATTGCGCGGCTATGGCAGAGCTGCGATTTCAAGTAGCCATTCCGGACGCCGGCAAGCTCCGCCCCCCCGGATCCTCCAACTTTTATTAACCACGAGGTGCCAGCTGAGCTAGGACTCAAAATCGACAGCTAGGCAAATTGCAAAAAAAGGGTTGGGTTTCAGTGGAAACATATGACGTGTACATGTTGCATTTTGACCCATTTCCTGTTGTGGGCACTAGGCCTACCCACACAAGTGACACACCGTTTTTAACCGGCGAACTAGGGAAATTCAAAATAGTAGAACAAGTGTTGTTACCATTCTCTTTCTGTGAATTTTTACCTTCCAAATGTAGAAATGAATATATGACGTTACATTGCAGTGTTTACACTGCAATACCTTTACAACGCAAGTTGTTACTGTAGGAAGGTGGAATCTGACTATATGGTTGCCCACACTTTTTTCCTGGTGTTTTGCTGGTTTTTAGACTTAGTTGGGCTGGGACCCTTCTAATCAGCTTTTCTGGTTTCTCTGTAAAATGCACTCTACGTACTTTAGGGACATACCAGATTGGGTATTGGGTCACCTCTGTGAGTCCCTGTATAGTGTACCATAGGTACCCAGGGCATAGGTGCATCCAAGGACTACCAGGGGCTGCAGCATGTATTATGTCACCCAGGCTGGCCCTCCAAACTGACACCACAGGTCTGTTCACACAGCCTGGGTAAGGTGGTGTAATCACCCCTTACTTAGATATAGTACCCCTATATCTACATATAGATATAGACACATATAAGCCTATAAGCCACTCCTATGGTAGGCCTCGACAATCCTGAAGGCAGGGTGCTTGGTTTTATGTGAGAGGGTGCCCTAGCATGAGCTGAGCCCCTCTGCAGCTTTCGGAACTATCTCCTTATAGCTGTTCTATGATATAGCTATACCATATACTCTTAAGTGCATTATAATCCTTGCAGTTAATGCTAACTTTGGTTTGGCTTTATCAAAACATGTCGTGTAAGGTGTCAAACACTTTGGAATACTACCCCTCCTGCCAGTCCTGGCGGCGGGGGTAGCATTCCACCCTTCTAGAGGGAGAAGACATGTTGTTACTGTGAAACCCTGTAAAAGTTAAACAGAGCCCCAGCATCACAAAATGGATGCTGCTGCCACAGACACGAGTCTGACCTCCTGCTGCTGGACGAAACTCCGGCAGGGGAGGCTTGGACAATAGGTTTCCTGTCCAGGGAGTTGCTAGCACCTCCCCAGACAGGCTTTAGTGTATTGGGGCACGGAGGGCTGCATTTAGTGAATGCTTTCCAGACACTGCCTGGGGCACACAAGGTGCTCCATGCATAGTCCAGTCCAAACCGGTTGCTGTGTCACACAGCCCCAGCTCTGGCGCAAAACTGGACAAAAGAAAGGGGGTGTAACCACCCCCTCTCCTGGTCCACCCAGAGGAGGGACCTAGGCATGTAGTCCAGCTCACAAACTTAGTATAAGTATAGGAGCTGTGTCCCTAGGACTTTAGATTACCCTGGACGAATCTTTGTAAGACATATCCTGGACCTTCGACGTACCATTTCGACTGGAAGATGGAAGACATCTCCCTTGTGGCCAAGGAGTGACCGATCTGTTCAAACTGGCCCCAACAGCAACTTTGCCGGTCTGCATTTTCAAGGCTTCCACTAGATCCCGAAGAATCTGCGACACAGGACATAGACTTCCAGACATCTCTGACCCCGAACCACATCCACAGCAAAGCTGAGACACGTGGCGGACACGAGAGACGTGGGACTGGAACTCCTGGACATCCTGCATTTTGCTAACTGCATCAACTCCCGAGGTACCCTCGCAGTTGTGCATTGGGGTACAAGAAGCCCCAGCCCCGAGCTCCCATTGCACCGAAGCACAGGCCCCCACACTCCACAAGTGTCCCGTGGGCCCCCTCTTTTGCATTTGAGCTTGTTGTGTCGTCCCGGTTCCTTGCCCGTTGGCTATTGAGCCCCCTGAAGACTTTTCTTACAATTTAACTTGCTTTCCTGGTTGCCCCAGGCTTGCTCCAGCTTCCCTCAAAAGGAGAAGCGCCGCAGACCTTGCTGGTCTGCAACAGAGCCAATCTAGACATCCTGTGTGGGTTGTGGTTGCCAAGGCTTGTTGGGTCCAATCCGGATACCAACACCGCAGTCTACTAGGTCCGTCGTGGGACAGCTCGAATCCAGCGTCTGGTCATTGTCGATGCCGCCTGGACCTCGTGGCTGGAGAGACAAGCTTCACTTCTTCACCTGCAAGCACCCGACATCGCCTCGCTCCTTGCTGGTGCATTCCTGGTCACTGGCTAGTGACCCAGACTCTGTTCCCTCTGCTTCCAGGTTCTTCAGATCTTTGATCCAGCCTTGGATCCACCCGGACACTTTTCCTCTGGTCGCCTGCAGCACTTCTTTGCAGCTCTCCATTGAAAACGACGTCAAAACCAGACACGAAAAGGCACCTATGCACCCAGCTGCCCTATGTGAGGTAACACGAGTACTCCGGTGCTCCCGTGGGTCTTGACTGTCGAAGTATCCTAGTTTAAAAGGGTTCCATCCTAGTCCATCCGGAAATGTCCTTACATTTTACTTTTGTAACTTCTTCGTTTCTCATAGAAAGTCAATGGTAACCCGCGGCTGTGTTTAGACACTGCGCGCGTCTCCCGTGGGCCTCCTACTTCCTAACCTTTGGTTCTTTAGAGTAGCCCCAGTGCTTCCACAGGCCCCAGGCCTGCTTTCTATCCCACACGTGGTTCTTATACCACCATTTTAGTATATGGTTCGTGAGGCCCCTAGGGCATAACTGTATTTGTGCAACTTATCGTATGCTAATTGAGATTCTTGTAGTGTACTTTGACCTCTGACCTCATAAAGAGTGTAGAGGGGTTGTGTTTAGAATAAATACATATATATTTGATATATACCTTGTGTGGTGTCCTTTCATTTGGTACTCAAGGGATTATAATTGGTAAAACAACTTGCTTAATACGCTCTCTGAAGTCTTAGCCTGATGACTGCTTGTCCATGCTAACACTAGGATAGCTTTCTATAAGGTTGACTTTACAATCACCATCAATAAGGGTCGATTAGACTGGTGCAAGGTGCCCACTAGAACTAGTGGACATCATATGCAGGTTAACTTCTCACAGTTACAACGACTTGCGCTGGAGGGCGCTGGACTTAGTAATAGTATGATTTTCTATTCCAACTCCAGCCTATGTTACAGAAGGGAAGGTGTAAACACTGCGATGTAACCAATGTTTCCCTGTAGAAAGTATATAAAAAAAGAAGATATTTTGAAAAATGCCCTCTAATTCTCCTGCTAGTATGGCTACCCACAAATTCCGAGAAATACAAATAATCACTGCTTCTAAACTCCATATCTTGTTCCCATTTCGGAAATACATAGTTTTCTTGATGCTTATTTTTCACTCCTTATATTTTACCAAATGAATTGCTGTTTACGGTACACAATGAGAAGTCATTGCAAGGTGCAGCTCAGTTATTTGCTCTGGGTACCTTGAGTTATTGGTAAACCTACCAGCCATATATATCCCTCAACCAGAAGAGTCTCGCGGACATAACAGTATATTGCTTTCAAAAATCTGCCATAGTTAGAAGAAGCTACAGGTGAAAATGTACGTTCAAATGGATGCCTTTTCAACTCAATTTCAATATTTTTCTTTTTCAAGTGTTACTTTCTATAGGAAAACCTTAAAGGATCGCCACAAATTACCCCTTTCCAATATCCATTATTGGTTTGACACCCAGATCTACCACTAACTGGAATAAGGTTGAAAGCACAAAAAAAGAAAGCTAGACTATGTCCCAGTTAAATGCCAAAACTGAGCAGAAAATTTCGGTTTTCTGACAAAAGTCTGCCTGTTCCTGAAAGCTGGGAAGATAGTGATTTTAGCACCACAAACCCTTTGTTGATACCATTTGCAGGGAAAAAAACATACACCTTTTTCATAAGCAGCTTTTTCCCATTTTTCTCTTCAAAGCCCCCAATTGTAGCTGTATTGTTTCTTGGTCCCTTCCAGGGGAATCCAAAAACACCTAGTACCTTTAGAATCCTCAGGATGTTGGAGGAAAACAACGCAAATTTGGTGTGCATACTTTATGTGTACAAAATGTTTTTGGGATCTAAGCGCATACTACTTCAAATTGTGAAAAAAGGGAGTGGCGCGGGGAAGGGTATGGGATGCCTTGCAGCGAAAGGGTTAAGGCTATCGTTCAGGGAACTAAAAATGTTCGATAAAATGGAGCAGTTAACCTGGTTCAAGCATATCAAAAGTTGGCTGACCAGACTTGGTATGGAAGAATATGCGATCAATCCTGATCAACTTAGGAAGAAGACATTGGCATGTCTAAAGAGTAAATTTCGTAGCTATATTTGTGAAAGATGGTTGTATAATAATGATGCAGGTGTATTAACAGTGAGGTTCCTATATTTTAAGAGCACTATGAAGTTTGAATATTGTCTGGATAGAATTAAACCATCGCAAGCTAGAACCATTTCCCACGAATTCAGATATGGAATATTGCCAATAAAAAGTTCCTTAGCAGAAGAAATGATTATCACATTCAATCATCATGCCCCACTTGTGAGATGAGCAATGAAACAGAGGAACATTTTATCTTTTTTTGGCCTGCTTGTTCCGCATATAGGAGGACATGGATAATCCCAATTTTTCACACTCTATCCATATCACATCTGAAGGAAGCTACACTCTCTTTTTTTTAAGTTTGATTTTATTGAAGGGGAAAAAGAGGGGGGGGAGAAAAAACAGGAAAATGGATGTAACAATAAAATACATCTTAAAGAAGAGCATTAGCTATTATAAAATGGTATAAAATACACAAAAGAAAACAAGCAGTAAATGAAGACTTCTAATAAAAGGAATGTATAACGAGCATGAAATTTACATGAAAAAAGGGTGAATATGTATAAAGCAAATGCACAATGTGAGAAGTTGGCCTGATATATGATGTTTCCAATTCTGGAACCACCTTGTATCAGTCCAAACAATCCCTTATGGTGTCTGGTTGTAAGTCAACCTTATAGACAAGCTATCTTAATGGTAGCATAGACTAAGCAGCCTTAAAGGCTAAACTCAAGAGGTCGTGTTAAGCGAGATTTTTTACCAATCACAATCCTGTAATATGAAATGAAAGGATACCACACAAGTATATATTATAAAAATATATGTGTTTACTTCTAAAATAATCCCCAGTACTCTTTTTGAGCAAAGGGGCACAAGCGTTAAATCAAAAGCACAGTATAACATATGAAAGTTCCGCAATTATGGATGAGGGCGGGTGGCCACTCAAACCATATATTAAGAAAGTGGTATAAGAGATACCAATTGAACAGTGGTTAGGACTAGGGCCTAGGGAATTGCTGGGAGCAGTCGGGACAAGCAATACTGAAGTCGGGAAAAGCCCGCAGGATTCGGGTGCAGCGCTTAAAGCACACGCATGCACCAATGCAAAGTCAATGGTGCATAAAAGTTACACAAATAGAGTTTAAGGATACTTCCGCTGAACCTAGAAGGACAAAACTTTAGACACAGGCCCTAGAGGTGTGTACCAGTGTGGGAACACCGGCGTTGCTGAGTTACCTCACCCACAGGAAGCGGGTGCATAGGGTCGAAGTGGCAACGGGTTTCGTCACGCAGGAAGTTGGTGCTTGAAGCTGAAGAAGCTGCAGGCGATGTGAAGGAGAAGTGTCCGGTGTGATCCAAGGGTGGATCAGAGTCGTAAAGTACCTGAAAGCAGAGGGGACAGAGTCTGGGTCACTCAGCAGTGACCAGGGTGGAACCAGGACGGAACCAGGCAATGTCGGGCGCAATCAGGTGGTTGTCGAGGAGCTTATCTCCGCTGCCACGTGGGCTCTGGGGCATCTGCGACGTCCAGGAGCAGGTCACGAGCTGTCCCACGCAGGCTCTCACCGTCGGCGCTGTCGGCTTCAAGATCGGAGCAAACAACACTTGGCAAGAGCAATCCACGCAGGACTGGAAGATTGCTTCTTACTCGGACCAGGAGGGTCAGAGCGGGTGCTCCTTTTCAGAGGAGCGGGTGCAAGTCTGGAGAAATCAGAATCACAAGTCGTGTTTAGGTCTTCACCAGCACAAGGGCCACAAGCCAGCTGGCAAGTGACTGGGCCAACGCGTCGAGCCAAAGAAAGCAGAAGGGCCCCACGCAGCACTCGTCAAGTGTAGAGGGGTGAGCTTCGGTGCAAGAGTGGCTCAGGGTGGGAGCTTCTTAAACCTCGGTGTACAGCTTCGAGGGTCACTCGTGGGCTGCAAGGTCAGTGTCTCGTGGTCTTTTCAAGATGGGGTGCCCCACGCTTCCGTTCGCCTCCACAGGTCTCAGCTCTGCAGGGACTGTGGATCGGGCTGTAAGAAGGCAGGCAAGCTTGATCTCGTCGATCTCTGTCGCTCGAGTTCTGGCGGGAACTGCAACAAAGCAGATGTTGAGGTGCTGGATGGTGCCTGTTTGCACAGGGTGGTCACTCCTTGACCACAAGGGAGATTCTTCAGTCTTCTACGTCGAGTAGGATGTCGAAGGGTCCAGAGTTTTGTTTCAAATGTGTCATCAGGATAATCTGAGTGCGTTGGCACTGCTCCCATTCTTATACCAATCTAGGGGGCTGGATTACCTGCTAGATCCCCTCCTATGGGTGGGACCCAGGAAGGGGGGTGGATACACCCCTTTCCCTTTGATCCAGGCCGCGCTGGGACTGGGGCTGGTGTGCCCCAGAACCGGTTTGGCCGGATTATGCAAGGGTCAGCCTTGTGCTCCACAGGCAGTGTCTGGTTTCTTTCAAACCTCCCTGCTACAATCCACTATCTCCTGTCTGGGGTGGTGTGACACCTCCCTGCGACAGGAAAGCCTTTGTCCAGGCCTCCTCTGCTGAGTTTCGGTCAGCAGCAGGAGGTCAGACTTGTGTCTGTGGCAGAAGCATCCATTTTGTGGATCTGAGGCCCTTTTAAAAATCAACTGCGTTTTAGTAAAGTAACATGTCTTCACCCTCTAGAGGGGTGGAATGCTATCCCCGTCGACAGGACTGTCGAGGGGATAGTATTCCAAATTGTATGACACCTTACACGACATGTTTTGATAAAGCCAAACCAAAGTTACAATATAACCACGAGGATTATAATGCACTTAATAGTATATGGTTTGGCATTATCCCGGAACAGCTAAGGGAATTGGTCCCGACAGCTGCAGACAGGCTCAGCTCATGCTAGAGCCCCATCTCACATTAAACCACGCACTCTGCCTCCAGGATTGTTCAGGCATGCCATAGGAGTGGCTTATAGGTTTATATGTGTCCAGTTAGGTTTAGATATAGGTATACTATATCTAAGCAAGGGGGTGATTACACCACCTTGCCCCAGCTGAGGAATCAGCCAGTTGTGTCGATTTAAGTACCAGCCAGGGGTGGCAAAAGATATGCTGCAGCCCCAGGTAGGCCTTGTTGGCACCTGTGCCCTGAGCACCTATAGTGCATGGTACAGGGGCTGACAAGGAGTCCAGTTCCAATTGGGTTATGTACCTATAGTACATGTATGTGAATTTAGAGAGAGAACAGCAGGCTGGGGGTCTGATTAGAAGGCCCACAGCCTCATTAAGTCGAAAACCAGTGAAGCAAAAAGCAAAAGTTTGGGGTGACCATAGGATAGCAGACCCTACTCTCCTACACAACCCCCCCCCCCCCCCCCCCCCAAACGCAGGGACATTAAACTTAACCTTGACCAGATAAGTCTTCATGTTCTAAGTGGAAGTACCTGGAGAGACCATCTGCATTACCATGGTCAGTCCCTGGGCGGTGCTCCACTGTAAAGTCCATCCCCTGTAGGGAAATGGACCACCTGAGTAGTTTGGGGTTTTCACCCTTCATCTGATTTAGCCACAAGAGGGGCTTATGGTCTGTCTGAATTAGGAAGTGAGTACCAAACAAGTATGGCCTCAACTTCTACAGGGCCAAACCACAGCAAAGGCCTCCCTCTCAATAGCTGACCAACGTTTCTCCCTGGGGGCCATCCGTCTGCTAATAAAAGCAATGGGCTGGTCTTGACCATCTTGAATAAGTTGTGAAAGCACAGCTCCCACCCCCAACTCAGAAGCATCTGTCTGTACAATGAACTGTTTGAAGTAGTCAGGGCTCTTCAGGATAGGTACAGAGCACATGGCCTTCTTCAGGTCATCAAATGCCTTTTGACAGCTAACTGTCCAGTGAAACTTTCTGGGCATCTTCTTGGATGTCAAGTCATTCAATGGTGTCACAATGGACCCATAGTTTTCCACAAATTTTCTGTAATACCCAGTCAGGCCGAAGAAGGCTATGACTTGTGTCTGGGTAGTTGGAGGAGCCCAGTCCTGTATGGTCTGGATCTTGCTCTCCAGTGGTTGAACTTGAACCCCCCTACTATGTGGCCCAGGTACACAACCTTGCTCTGCCCTATCTGGCACTTAGTAGCCTTGATAGTCAGGCCTGCCTTTTGCAGGGCCTCCAGAACCTTCTTCAGGTGGATCAGGTGATCCTGCCAGGTGGAGCTAAAGACAGCAATATCATCTAGATATGCTGCACAAAAGTCATCCAACCCAGCAATGACTTGATTCACCAACCTTTGGAAGGTGGCAGGTGCATTCTTCAAACCAAAGGGCATTACCACAAACTGATAATGTCTACTAGGGATAGAGAATGCTGTTTTGGCTTTTGACTCTTCAGCTAACCTGATCTGCCAGTAGCCAGCTGTCAAATCAAATGTGCTCAGAAACTTGGCAGAAGCCAATTTATCAATTAGCTCATCTGCTCTTGGAATGGGATGTGCATCTGTCCTAGTGACTGCATTGAGACCTCTGTAGTCCACACAAAACCTCATTTCTCTCTTGCCATCCTGGGTATGAGGTTTTGGCCCAAGGACCACTGGGCTAGCCCATGGGCTCTCTGATGGCTCAATCACTCCAAGCTCCAACATCTTTTGCACCTCAGCCTTTATACAATCCCTGACATGGTCAGGTTGCCTGTAGATTGTATTCTTCACAGGCAGACTGTCACCATTGTCCACTTCATGGGTGCACCAGTTAGTTTGACTGGGTGTGAGTGAAAACAAGTGTCTGTGGGCTTGCAAAACCTGTTTGCAGTCCATCTGCTGCTGCTCAGTGAGGCTGCTTGCCAAGGCTACTCCATCAACTGAACCATCATCAGGGTTATGGGAAAGCAGGTCTGGGAGAGGGTCACTCTCTTCCTCCTGTTCCCCATCTGTGGCCATGAGCAAGCTCATTTCCTCCCTGTCCACAAATGCTTTCAAACGATTCACATGGAGCACCCTGTGGGGGCTCCTAGGGGTTCCAAAGTCAACCACATAGGTGACTTCTCCCTTTTTCTAAACAATAGGGTAGGGTCCAGTCCATTTGTCCTGGAGTGCTGCTGGGGCCACTGGCTCCAACACCCACACCTTCTGCCCTGGCTGGAACTCAACCAGAACAGCCTTTTGGTCATGCCAAGCTTTCTGTAATTCTTGACTGGCCTCCAGGTTTTTGGATGCTCTCTCCATATACTCAGCCATCCTGGAGCGGAGACCAAGTACATAGTCCACTACATCTACCTTAGGCTTTTTGAGAGGTAACTCCCATCCTTCCTTCACCAAACATAGTGGACCCCTCACAGGGTGGCCAAACAAAAGTTCAAAGGGGCTGTAGCCAACTCTCTTCTGTGGGACCTCTCTGTAAGCAAAGAGCAAGCAGGGTAAAAGGGTGTCCCATTTCCGCCTAAGCTTCTCTGGTAATCCTTTTATCATTCCCTTGAGGGTCTTGTTGAATCTCTCCACAAGCCCATTGCACTGTGGGTGATAGGGTGTGGTAAAGTTATAGTTTACTCCACACTCCTTCCACATTGGCTTTAAGTATCCAGACATGAAGTTGGTACCTCTGTCTGAAAGAACCTCTTTTGGAAAGCCCACTCTTGAGACAACTGCAATGAGGGCTTTTGCCACAACAGGTGCTGTTGTGGTCCTCAGGGGAATTGCCTCTGGGTACCTGGTGGCATGATCCACTACCACCAGTATAAATCTGTGCCCAGATGCTGTTTGAGGATCCATGGGATCCACAATGTCTATTCCAACTCTTTCAAAGGGTAACCCCACCACAGGTAGTGGTATCAGGGGGGCCTTTGTTGTGCCACCTGACTTACCACTGGCTTGGCAAGTGACACAGGAGTGACAAAACTCCTTGACATTTTCTGACATATGAGGCCAGTGAAAGTGACGGACAAGCCTGTCCCAAGTCTTGTTCTGGCCTAAGTGTCCTGCAAGGGGAATATCATGGGCCAAGGTAAGAAGGAAACCCCTAAATTTCAAAGGTATGACCAACCTCCAGGCTTGGGGTCTCTAGCCTCTGAATAAAGGAGCCCATCATCCCAATACACTTTATGGGTACCTTGAGCATTCCCTGCAGCCTCAGCAGCAGCTTGCTGTCTGAGGGGTTCAAGAGAAGGGGAATCTAGCTGGGCCTGCCCCAGGTCTGCCCTTGAGGGTCTCCCTGTCCCCAGAAACTGAACCTGATCAGGCTCAAGTTCCTCAGAGACAGTTTCCTCTTAGACTGCAGAATCATCTCCCTGTGGAGGCTGATCCTCAACCTGGGGCAAGGGGGAAGGCACAGCCTTAACACTCTTGCTCTTTCTCTTGGGTTGTGGTTGGTCTATTGTTCCAAGATCCACCACTGGTTCAGGAAGGCACTTCTTAGCCTGAGTCCTTGTCACTGTAAGGACATGTGCTGAAATCCCTAGCATTTCTGCATGAGTCCTGTACTCCACTTCTGACCAAACTGAGCTTTCCAGATCATTGCCTAACAGACAGTCTACTGGGAGGTCTGCACTCACAACAACTTTCTTTAGGCCAGTTACTCCTCCCCAGGAGAAGTTCACAACAGCCACACTATGTGTAGTAGTGGTATTGCTTGCATTGGTCACTAGGTAATTCTCACATAGTACAATCTGTCCAGGGTCCACAAAGTCAGGTGTCACCATAGTGACACTGGCACAAGTGTCCCTGTAGGCCTGAGCCAGTTTCTCATTTATCAAAGGCGTCTGCCTATACTTGCCCAGGTTACTGGGACCCACAGTAGTGGACAAAGATAAGTCCACATCATATAGGAGAACTGCCTGAGTAGGGACTCTGACTAGGCCAGATTCCATCTCAGTACCCAAGGTTAACCCCACTAACCCCTTAGGTTGTGCACTACCACTGCTGACTGTACTAGGGGTACAGGTGCTTTAGGAGCTGCAGTGGTAGGAACTAGATTTTTCTTGGTGCATTCACTGCCCCAGTGTGAAACTGATTTGCAGGTATTACACCAAGGTTTCTTTGGGCCATCATTCTTCTTCTTTGTGTTACCATTTTGGGAACCACCCTCCTTATTAGAATTTGGTGGGCCTGAAGAAGACCTCTGGTCTTTTTCTTTATCTTTCTTATCCCCACCCTTCTGGTCTGTTTCTTCTGGTCACCACCATGGTTCTGGGGTTTCTGCTTAATCCTTGTTCTGACCCATTTGTCCGCCTTCTTTCCCAATTCTTGGGGAGAGGTCAGATCAGAGTCAATAAGGTATTGATGCAACAGCTGGTTCTGACAGTTATTAAGGATCTGCTCTCTCATTATAAGATTGTGCAATCCTGTATGGTCTGAGACTTTACTTCCCTGCAGCCAACCCTCCAGAGCCTTAGTGGCACAATCAACAAAATCAGTCCAGTCCTGAGTCTGTGCTTTTTAGGTGTCTCTGAACAACAAACTGTATTGCTCAGTGGTTAGGCCAAACCCTTCAATAAGAGCACTCTTCAGAACAGAGTAGTTTTTGGCATCCTCAGGTCTAACTGTGAGGAGCCTATCCCTCCCTTTCTCAGAAAAGGAGTACCATAAAATTGCAGCCCACTGATCCTGAGGAACCTGCTGTACCATGCAGGCTCTCTCAAGAGCAGTCATTCATTTGTGGATGTCATCCCCTTCCTTGTAGGGAGGGCACAATTTTTGTCAGGTTTCTATTGTCATAGCCCCTGTCTTTCTCTCTAGGAATATTGCTGCCACCAGTGGAATCTAATCCACACAACTTTTGTTCTCTTGCTAAAGCAAGTTTAGCTTGAGCCAAGGCTATCTCTTTCCTCTCTATCTGCAGTTGGACAGCCCTCATCCTGGCCCTATGCTCTTTCCTCTGGGGGGAAGTCATTCCCCTTTGAGATTCCCTGGAGACACTAGAAATGTTAGACTCCCTGGAAGGGGATCTCACTCTTCTATTGCCTGAAGGAATTATGGTGTATGGTCTGGGGAGGTGCTGGCCCTCTCCATTCCCATGTAGGTCCAAGTTGATCTGGTTACACCTGCCAACATGTACCTGGTATCTTGAGTAGGCTCATCTACCTCTGAGTCCTCCTCCTCCTCTTCTTCCTCTTCTTCTAAGTCCACCACTGGGGTGTTCTCATTCTCAGAGGGGTTCACTCCATCTCCTGTATCTAGGGGAGCTGCACTCGCCTTGTCTAAGTCATCCTTTGTCAGGATGGCTATCAGGGAAGGAATGGTGGGGTTGTGACCCCTTTTTAGCCCTCTTGCAATGCATAAGGCACCCAAGTCTTTATGGCTAAGTTTGTCATAGCTGGAAGTTGCCTTGGTAAGGTCAACCTTCACAGGCACAGAGCTGGGAGCTCCACCTGCGTCAAACATGATTGCTAGTGAGGTGCAAGTGGTGCACTTACCTACAGTAAGCGTTTTCCTACTGTACCTTGCTAGTGAGTTGTAGTCAGGGTGTGCTACTCCCTTTAATCTACAACTACTAAGTTCATTAGAACTTAAATATGCTAAGCTTTTGATTTATATGTACCTAAGGTACTTGATGTGATCTTTCAATTTGATAAAAAGATTGCAATGGTAAAACAACAGCAAGCTCAAATCCGCACCGCTGCACACCAATGTGAGAAGTTGGCCTGATATATGATGTTTCCAATTCTGGAACCACCTTGTATTAGTCCAAACAATCCCTTATGTTGTCTGGTTGGAAGTCAACCTTATAGACATGCTATCTTAATGGTAGCATAGACTAAGCAGCCTTAAAGGCTAAACTCAAGAGGTCATGTTAAGCAAGCTGTTTTACCAATCACAATCCTGTAATATCAAATGAAAGGACACCACACAAGTATATATTATAAAAATATATGTTTTTTTTTTTCTAAAATAATCCCCAGTACTCTTTATGAGCAAAGGGGCACAAGCGTTAAATCAAAAGCACAGTATAACATATGAAAGTTGCACAATTATGGATGAGGGCGGGTGGCCACTCAAACCATATATTTAGAAAGTGGTATAAGAGATACCAATCGAACAGTGGTTAGGCCTAGGGCCTAGGGAATCGCTGGGAGCAGTCGGGACAAGCAATGCTGAAGTCGGGAAAAGCCCGCGGGATTCGGGTGCAGCGCTTAAAGCACACCATGCACCAATGCAAAGTCAATGGTGCGTAAAAGTTACACAAATAGAGTTTAAGGATACTTCCGCTGAACCTAGAAGGACAAAACTTTAGACACAGGCCCTAGAGGTGTGTACCAGTGTGGGAACACCAGCGTTGCTAAGTTACCTCACCCACAGGAAGCGGGTGCATAGGATCGAAGTGGCGTCGGGTTTAGTCACGCAGGTTGTTGGTGCTTGAAGCTGAAGATGCTGCAGGCGATGTGAAGGAGAAGTGTCCGGTGTGATCCAAGGGTGTATCAGAGTCGTAAAGTACCTGAAAGCAGAGGGGACAGAGTCTGGGTCACTCAGCAGTGACCAGGGTGGAACCAGGACGGAACCAGGCAATTTCGGGCGCAATCAGGTGGTTGTCAAAGAGCTTCTCTCCGCTGCCACGTGGGCTCTGGGGCATCTGTGACGTCCAGGAGCAGGTCACGAGCTGTCCCACGCAGGCTCTCACCGTAGGCGCTGTCGGCTTCAAGATCGGAGCAAACAACACTTGGCAAGAGCAATCCACGCAGGACTGGAAGATTGCTTCTCACTCGGACCAGGAGGGTCAGAGTGGGTGCTCCTTTTCAGAGGTGCGGGGGCATGTCTGGAGGAACTAATGCAATGCTCCCTCTATTGAGAGAGAGCGCCTCTAAGTACAACGGTGGGGACCAACTGGTCTTATTCCATAACACAATAGATAAGCCAAAGGTAAATGGCAGAAAGCAACAAACTGTTCTTTACAGCATTCAGAATTTATTGAGCTGATGTTAAAGTTGCAGCTTCATGATTCAATGAATGAAAGGTATTCAATAACATATCTCCATCATTGGAAAAGTTTTTTAAACAAATGATCACAAATCCCGATGCATTTCGGGCCACGCCCTTCTTCAGGGGATTAGTCTACAAAAAAATCCAAATGAAACAGTTCAATCACATGTCTATCTATTCATAAGCAAACAAAATATGCGTAGTGTTCCTGAGAAACCGGAAAAAAGTGACAAAGAAAAATGAGCTGAAATGCCCGAAATGCATCGGGATGTGTGATCATTTGTTTAAAAAACTTTTCCAATGATGGAGATATGTTATTGAATACCTTTCATTCATTGAATCATGAAGCTGCAACTTTAACATCAGCTCAATAAATTCTGAATGCTGTAAAGAACAGTTTGTTGCTTTCTGCCATTTACCTTTGGCTTACCTATTGTGTTATGGAATAAGACCAGTTGGACCCCACCGTTGTGCTCAGAGGCGCTCTCTCTCAATAGAGGGAGCATTGCATTAGTTCCTTCGGATTTTGCACTGCCAGGCCAGACAGTGTTTTCCTCTTGCAGCACACTATACCTCTTTACAACCCATCACCTTTTGCATAACCAGCTGTGCGAGTTCCTCTCCGTTGTAGGCAAGTCTGGAGGAACCAGAATCACAAGTCGTATTTAGGTCTTCGCCGGCACAAGGGCCACAAGCCAGCTGGCAAGTGACCGGGCCAACGCGTCAAGCAAAAGAAAGCAGAAGGGCCCCACGCAGCACTCGTCGAGTGTAGAGGGGTGAGCTTCGGTGCAAGAGTGGCTCAGGGTTGGGGCTTCTCAAACCCCGGTGTAAAGCTTCGAGGGTCACTCGTGGGCTGCACGGTCAGTGTCTCGTGGTCTTTTCAAGATGGCGTGCCCCACGCTTCCGGTCGCCTCCACGGGTCTCAGCTCTGCAGGGTCTGTGGATCAGGCTGTAAGAAGGCAGGCAAGCTTGATCTCGTCGATCTCTGTCGCTCGAGTTCCGGCGGGAACTGCAACAAAGCAGACATTGAGGTGCTGGATGGTGCCTGTTTGCACAGGGTGGTCACTCCCTGACCACAAGGGAGATTCTTCAGTCTTCTACGTCGAGTAGGATGTCGAAGGGTCCAGAGTTTCGTTTCAAATCTTTCATCAGGATAATCTGAGTGCGTTGGCACTGCTCCCATTCTTATACCAATCTAGGGGGCTGGATTACCTGCTAGGTCCCCTCCTTTGGGTGGGACCCAGGAAGGGGGTGGATACACCCCTTTCCCTTTGATCCAGACCGTGTTGGGACTGGGGCTGTTGTGCCCCAGAACCGGTTTGGCCGGATTATGCAAGGGGCAGCCTTGTGCTCCCCAGGCAGTGTCTGGTTTCTTTCAAACCTCCCTGCTACAATCCACTATCTCCTGTCTGGGGTGGTGTGACACCTCCCTGCGACAGGAAAGCCTTTGTCCAGGCCTCCTCTGCTGAGTTTCGGTCAGCAGCAGGAGGTCAGACTTGTGTCTGTGGCAGAAGCATCCATTTTGTGGATCTGGGGCTCTTTTAAAAATCAACTGCGTTT
The DNA here is from genome assembly GCF_964263255.1 of Lissotriton vulgaris. Classification (NCBI taxonomy): domain Eukaryota; kingdom Metazoa; phylum Chordata; class Amphibia; order Caudata; family Salamandridae; genus Lissotriton; species Lissotriton vulgaris. The sequence goes on from NC_141698.1 coordinate 220,748,809, forward strand.
TAGTAAAGTAACATGTCTTCACCCTCTAGAGGGGTGGAATGCTATCCCCGTCGACAGGACTGTCAAGGGGATAGTATTCCAATTTGTATGACACCTTACACGACATGTTTTGATAAAGCCAAACCAAAGTTACAATATAACCGCGAGGATTATAATGCACTTAATAGTATATGGTTTGGCATTATCCCGGAACAGCTAAGGGAATTGGTCCCAAAAGCTGTAGACAGGCTCAGCTCATGCTAGAGCCCCATCTCACATTAAACCACGCACTCTGCCTCCAGGATTGTTCAGGCCTGCCATAGGAGTGGCTTATAGGTTTATATGTGTCCAGTTAGGTTTAGATATAGGTATACTATATCTAAGCAAGGGGGTGATTACACCACCTTGCCCAGCTGAGGAATCAGCCAGTTGTGTCGATTTAAGTACCAGCCAGGGGTGGCAAAAGATATGCTGCAGCCCCAGGTAGGCCTTGTTGGCACCTTTGCCCTGAGCACCTATAGTGCATGGTACAGGGGCTGACAAGGAGTCCAGTTCCAATTGGGTTATGTACCTATAGTATATGTATGTGAATTTAGAGAGAGAACAGCAGGCTGGGGGTCTGATTAGCAGGCCCACAGCCTCATTAAGTCGAAAACCAGTGAAGCAAAAAGCAAAAATTTGGGGTGACCATAGGATAGCAGACCCTACTCTCCTACACAACCCCCCCCCCAAACGCAGGGACATTAAACTTAACCTTGACCAGATAAGTCTCCATGTTCTAAGTGGAAGTACCTGGAGAGACCATCTGCATTACCATGGTCAGTCCCTGGGCGGTGCTCCACTGTAAAGTCCATCCCCTGTAGGGAAATGGACCACCTGAGTAGTTTGGGGTTTTCACCCTTCATCTGATTTAACCACAAGAGGGGCTTATGGTCTGTCTGAATTCGGAAGTGAGTACCAAACAAGTATGGCCTCAACTTCTTCAGGGCCCAAACCACAGCAAAGGCCTCCCTCTCAATAGCTGACCAACGTTTCTCCCTGGGGGCCATCCGTCTGCTAATACAAGCAATGGGCTGGTCTTGACCATCTTGAATAAGTTGTGAAAGCACAGCTCCCACCCCCAACTCAGAAGCATCTGTCTGTACAATGAACTGTTTGGAGTAGTCAGGTCTCTTCAGGATAGGTACAGAGCACATGGCCTTCTTCAGGTCATCAAATGCCTTTTGACAGCTAACTGTCCACTGAACCTTTCTGGGCATCTTCTTGGATGTCAAGTCATTCAATGGTGTCACAATGGACCCATAGTTTTCCACAAATTTTCTGTAATACCCAGTCAGGCCCAAGAAGGCTCTGACTGTGACCTAACTCGCAAATAAAGAAATTTTCAAAAAAAGATAACAGCTCACAACCAAACTGAGTCTCCTCCTGAAAAGGTTGGTGGGGCTGTGATGGCCACAGCCCAAACTCAAACTGACATATGTGTTGTGAAGCCTGAAATGATGGATCACTCCACACAAACTGAGAGCATGGAGGGGGAAGAGAAATCTCCCCCTCACCAGACATTAGGACAGGATCAGCCTCCTCAGGGAACTGATCTTACCCCTGATGAAGGAACTGTCCCAGAGGTTGTTAGGCCTGGCCTGACAGAGCCTCTGATGGCAGTGGACCCTTCTCAGGTGGGACCCAGTCTGGAGCAGGTAACCTGCCCCTCTCAACCTTGCCTTAGTCAGCCCAGGGCTGCAGAAGACAAGAAGGACAGTGAGACCCAGAGGGCCCCCTGTCAAATAAAGCACCCCCATCAACAGATTAGGGGCACCAAAGTTAGCAGTCCTAGCCAGGTGAAAACTTTAAAAACTCCTGAGGGAGCCCCCTTAAAAGTAGTTAGGGACCTCCCACAGATGGATTCTGTTGGGCACAGCCAAACCTGGGACCCAAAGGGCCCAAACCTGAACTGTCCCTCCAGTAAGCCAAAACAAGGGACCCAGCCTCCAGGTGTAGGCAGCCAGAGGTTGACCCTGAGAGCACAGTGCAACTCAGTTGAAGAGAGAAAGGCACACATGGTGGAAGATATTTGGAGGAAGCTGAGCCCTAAATTAGTGGAGCCTAACTTCAAAACTCCATATCCAAACCAGCCTTCTAACTTGCAAAGACACACCCAAGGTAGTGATTCCCTATGGTGGAGACCCTCTGATACCCCAAGGGTGAGGGACTGGTTAGTGGACCATGAGACAGGGGGTACCGATGCTAGTGCAGGTACTTCCTTATATGGCCACTCAGGCAATATAGGCTTACCTGGCCAAGGATAGCCTTATCTCCTTTCGTTTGGGGGGGGGGGGGGGGGGGGGTGTACCTGACTATGGACCCCAGATTTTTTGCCTTGTGTTTAGCTGGTTTTCGACTTGGTTGGGTGCATACCTAAATTCGCTTGGGTCACCTTATCAGCCCCTGTACAGAGCACTATAGGTGCCCAGGGCATAGGTGCATCCAAGGCCTACCAGGGGCTGCAGCATATATTTTGCCACCCCTGGCTGGCTATCCAAAATCGACACAACTAGCTGATCACTCAGCTGGGGCAGGTGGTGTAATCACTCCCTTGCTTAGATATAGTATACCTATATCTAAACCTAACTGGACACATATAAACCTATAAGCCACTCCTATGGCAGGCCTTAACAATCCTGGAGGCAGAGTGCGTGGTTTAATGTGAGGTGGTGCTCTAGCATGAGCTGAGCCTGTCTGCAGCTGTCGGGACCAATTCCCTTAGCTGTTCCGGGATAAAGCCAAACCATATACTATTAAGTGCATTATAATCCTCGCGGTTATATGTTAACTTTGGTTTGGCTTTATCAAAGCATGTCGTGTAAGGTGTCATACGATTTGGAATACGATCCCCTCGACAGTCCTGTCGACGGGGATCGCATTCCACCCCTCTAGAGGGTGAAGACATGTTACTTTGCTAAAACGCGGTTGATTTTTAAAAGAGCCTCAGATCCACAAAATGGATGCTTCTGCCACAGACACGAGTCTGACCTCCTGCTGCTGACCGAAACTCAGCAGAGGAAGCCTGGACAAAGGGTTTCCTGTCACAGGGAGGTGTCACACCACCCCAGACAGGAGATAGTGGATTGTAGCAGGGAGGTTTGAAAGAAACCAGACAGTGCCTGGGGAGCACAAGGCTTCCCCTTGCATAATCCGGTCAAACCGGTTCTGGGGCACACCAGCCCCAGCTCCAGTGTGACCTGGACAAAGGGATACGGGGTGTAACCACCCCCTTCCTGGGTCCCACCCATAGGAGGGGACCTAGCAGGATATCCAGCCCCCAAGATTGGTATAAGAATGGGAGCAGTGCCAAAGCACTCAGATAATCCTGATGAAACATAAGAAACGAAACTCTGGACCCTTCGACATCCTACTCGACGTAGAAGACTGAAGAAACTCCCTTGTGGTCAAGGAGTGACCACCCTGTGCAAACAGGCACCATCCAGCACCTCAATGTTTGCTTTGTTGCAGTTCCCGCCGGAACTCGAGCGACAGAGTTCAACAAGATCAAGCTTGCCTGCCTTCTCAGCCTGATCCACAGTCCCTGCAGAGCTTAGACCCGTGGAGGCGACCGGGAGCGTGGGGCCCGCCATCTTGGAAAGACCACGAGACGCTGACCGTGCAGCCCACGAGTGACCTTCGAAGCTGTACATCGGGGTATTAAAAGCCCTAGCCCTGAGCCACTTTTGCACCGAAGCTCACCCCTCTACACTCACCGAGTGCTGCGTGGGGCCCTTCTGCTTCTTTTGGCTCAACGCGTTGGTCTGGTCACTTGCCAGTTGGCTTGTGGCCCCTGTGCCGACGAACTACGAAATCTAACTTGTGATTCTGGTTGCATCCAGCACCTCGACCCTTGCATCCAGCACCTCGACCCTTGCTTTGTTGCAGTTCCCGCCGGAACTCGAGCAACAGAGATCAACGAGATCAAGCGTGCCTGCCTTCTAACAGCCCGATCCACAGTCCCTGCAGAGCTGAGACCTGTGGAGGCGACCGGAAGCGTGGGGCCCGTCATCTTGGAAAGTCCACGAGACGCTGACTGTGAAGCCCACGAGTGACCCTCGAAGCTGTACACCGGGGTTTGAGAAGCCCTAGCCCTGAGCCTCTCCTGCACCGAAGCTCACCCCTCCACACTCGACGAGTGCTGCGTGGGGCCCTTCTGCATCTTTTGACTCAACGCGTTGGCTCGGTTACTTGCTCGTTGGCTTGTGGCCCCTGTGCCGACAAAATCCGAAATGTGACTTGTGATTCTAGTTGCTCCAGACTTGCACCCGCTCCTCTGAAAAGGAGCACCCGCTCTGACCCTTCTGGTCCGAGTGAGAAGCAATCTTCCAAACCTGCGTGGATTGCTCTTGCCAAGTGTTGTTTGCTCCAATCTTGAAGCCAACTCCGCCGACGGCGAGAGCCTTTGTGGGACAGCTCATGACCTTCTTTTAGACGTCGCAGATGCCCTAGAGCCCACGTGGCAGCAGAGAGAAGCCCCTCGACAACCACCTGATTGCGCCCGACATTGCCTGGTTCCGTCCTGGTTCCACCCTGGTCACTGCTGAGTGACCCAGACTCTGTCCCCTCTGCTTTCAGGTACTCTACAACTCTGATCCACCCTTGGATCACACCGGACACTTCTCCTTCACATCGCCTGCAGCATCTTCAGCTTCAAGCACCAACAACCTGCGTGACGAAACCCGACACAACTTCGACCCTATGCACCCGCTTCCTGTGGGTGAGGTAACTCAGCAACGCCGGTGTTCCCACACTGGTACACACCTCTAGTGTATGTGTCTTAAGTTTCATCCTTCTAGGTTAAGCGGCAGTCTCCTTAAACAGTAACTTTATAACTTTTACGCACCATTGACATTGCATTGGTGCAAGCCGCGCTTTAAGCGTTGCACCCGAGTTCCGCGGGCTTTTCCCGACTTCAGCATTGCTAGTCCCGACCAGTCCCAGCGATTCCCCAGGCCCTAGGCCTGACCACTGTTCGATTGGTATCTCTTATACCACTTTCTTAATATATGGTTTGAGTGGCCACCCGCCCTCATCCATAATTGTGCAACTTTCATATGTTATACTGTGCTTTTGTTTAAACGCTTGTGCCCCTTTGCTCATAAAGAGTACTGGGGATTATTCTAGTAATAAATACATATATTTTTATAATATATACTTGTGTGGTGTCCTTTCATTTGATATTACAGGATTGTGATTGGTAAAACAGCTTGCTTAACACAACCTCTTGAGTTAAGCCTTTAAGGCTGCTTAGTCCATGCTACCAATAGGATAGCTTGTCTATAAGGTTGACTTACAACCAGACACCATAAGGGTTATTTGGACTGATACAAGGTGGTTCCAGAATTGGAAACATCATATATCAGGCCAACTTCTCACAATCGCCTCCAGCAGTGGGCAGATGAGAATAAGATCCTCTCGGAGCTTCAGTTCGGGTTTCGAGAAGGGCTTGGGACTACGGAACAGGTCCTTAATTTGACACTTTTTCTAGGCAAATATGTACATGCCAAGGGTGGGTCTTTGCACATAGCATACGTAGATTTATCAGCGGCTTTTGACTGCGTTAGTCATGGCAAGTTATGGGCCATCTTGGTGAAATTGGGGGTCGACTTGCCGCTAGTAAATTTTTTGCGTAAATTATACTCGGGTGCGACTGCACGAGTGAGGTACGGTCTTGAAGGACAACTGACTGCGCCGTTCAGCGTACACCGGGGAGTAAGGCATGGGTGTGTGCTAGCCCCCTTTCTCTTTACACTCTACACTAACGGTCTGAAACAAGACATGGTGAGGGGGTGTCGGGACATACCGCAAATAAAAACACTCCTAATACCTGCCCTGCTGTACGCTGACGACGCAGTGATCATGCCCGGTAACGCTCTCGAACTGCAGCATGCCCTCTCAAAACATCATCAATTTATGGCCAAACTAGACTTGAAAATAAATATAAAAAAGACTTATGTTAATTACATCAGGCCATAATACACGTAGATCTAAGGCAATTTTTATACATAACATCAAACTAGAAACTACAAAGACATACACCTACTAAGGGATTGTAATAGACAACAAGCAATCCTGGAAACAAGCAGTTGAGGTTAGGAAATTGTCGTTTGTGAGGGCAACAGCAGCACTAGTTAGTTTTTCACGCAAACTAGGGAAACGACCCCCAAAGGAACTATTGTATATTTATCAAGCTAAATGCAGGAGTACCGCACTTTATGGGGCTGGAGTGTGGGGATACGGGAAGGTGGACTCTATTCAAACCGTGGAAAATATCTTTCTTAGATTTCTTCTGGCACTATCACAGGGCTCCGCAACCTTCGCATATTTTTATAAACTATATTTTTGTAAACAATATTTTTTACTCGATATTTTTGTACTTACCTGTTTGTAGATACAAAGTCGATATTCTGTCTGTCGATATTTTTTCGCCGATATTTTTGCTAGTCGATATTATGTCCCTCGATATTATGTCAGTGATCCGTTTGACACAGCAGTGACAATGGTCCTTTCATGCAACCAGGAGGACATAGGACATTGAGGCAGGCTTCTAAGATTGGTGCATTGTTACACAGCAGACCTTTGTTGGAATTCACAGGGATGGGCACATAGATGATACATACTGTCATTGTGTTAATTCGATGCATTTGCTACTGGAAGGATGTTTTCAGGCATCCATTGCTATGCATTTTCTCACTGCTACTGTTCACTCTACCTAAGGCCCAGTTTCCATGCATGTCAATATGTGTCTTGGACCCCCAAACCAGGACCATGATGACAATAACATACTGCCAACAAAACATCACAATAAGATACTTTCATGTGGATAACTGCATTTTGAGGGATTATAGCAAGGCAACGTGTGGCCAAATGAAATGCATTATTGCAACGTTGTTAATAAGGCCCTTTCTCACCCTTCACTTACCATGGACGGAACAGGAAATATGTGGTTCAAGGAGCATTGCAATCAAAACTGGCATGTTGATATCTTATGGTACACAATCCTACAATACTGGGGCCTTACACAATACTTAGATATGCAGAAACCTATTTCAAAAAGTTGGCAGCACCTTGCCTTTCCAGTATGTATATTATGGAATGTACCCATCATCAACACTAGGTGCTTGCAAGAGATGTGCAGCTTTTCATGTGTACAACAAGGGTGATTCAACTTGAAAAAGTGTTGTCCAACATTTTTAGATGTGGTTATGTGTGCTGCATGTAGCTGCACACATGAAAGCAGCAGTTAAGCCATTACAATTGCTTGTGGCATATTTCAAAGGCACTATCGTGTGAGGACCATCATTATGTTTTACTTTACTGAGGGAAACCCGGTTTCACAATATTTACAAGGCAGTGTTGACCCACTTGATGTGGATTAGCAATATCTTGTAAATGAGGCACACTTCCATTATGTAGTTAGGGTCGTATGTACAGGCCTGTAATGAAATCCAGCTTTAATCTTTTTGGATTGACACGGCGATGAGCCACTTCCAAAAAGTGGGGCTCAGACGTATTTACTACATTACATTGCAGCATGGCATTTCGGCATGCACATGCGTAGCCCCAAGGCAGACACTCTTTCACCATTGTGCAAGAGTGTCTGCGTTGGTTCTAGGCAGCTACATTAATCGCTAGTGCATGTTGTGACAGATGACTGAGCCGTATTGTTTTACATACAGTGCAGTACTACATTCCTAAAGCAGCAGAGCGCTGTGTTGAGGCAAGTAGGCTAATGCAACGCGCAGTGACTTTGCTTGTTAATATGGGCCAGAGTTAGGAGACACATTACTGGTCATTTGTCATTGTATATATGCATGTGTGGTGGATTACAAGTCCCTTACACCATCGTAATGTGTCTTTCTATGTATTTGTTAATGATGCCAACAGCTTGCAGCATATGTGAATTTACCCATAAGTACCTTTGTAGCTGGTATTTCATCTGCACACAGTGTGGGTGGGCACTGAGACATAGTTATATGGACGGAAGCAATATTACTCCCCCGCACTGCCCCATGTCCATGGTTGTTACTTACCCTGTTGCTGATGTAGCTGGTCATAGTCAGCATTATCCTGTCCCTCTATTCCAACCACTGACTCATCACAGATGACTGCGGACATCTGTTCCTCCAAGGCATTAAGGTCCTCCTGTGGCACTGGACTCTCACCTCCAGTATGCAGTGCTGCCTGTCAATTGCTGGCCAGTTTCTGCTTAGTCTTGCGCTTGGCATCATTCCAGCACTTCTTACAATTGGTCACTGTCCTCTTAACTTCTGCTACTGCGTTGACCTTGCTGCCAATAGACTACCAAATGGCATTTTTGGTCCCCCATGACACCCTGGAGCCGACAAAGAGCTTGTGTTGATTCTGCGTCACCTCTGCTATCAGTATCTCATTTTCCTCCTGACTGAAACTAGTTTTCCTCTTCCTTTGGGACTCTGGCTGGTCCCCCTGGCTGTTAGGGGGTTGTTGTCTGCTGCTAAACTAGGCCGAGGCTGCTCCGTTTTGCTTTCAGGTAGTATTTCCTTTTTGCATTTTGTGTGTTTTTTGTTTGTTTTGTGAGCTAGTGCGATACACGACATTCAGAAAATTGCTGCTAAGCAATTCTTGAAAATGTACCCCACTGATTCATACAAGGATGTAAATTAAAATCACCAGCTAAAAGGACAGGACTATTCTCCAAGCAGGATTTAGGCAGGGAATCGCGAAAACCCTTGAGAGAGGCAACATGACTAGGTATTCCTGTCACGGACGGAGAATTATAAAAATTAACAGCTAGCAACCTAGGAGAATAAGGGGTTTCAACAAGACAGCAGCCAAATTTGATATGCCAGCATTAATTATAGACATTGTGCATTTGAGCATTATCAAAACTAAAATTAAAAGGCCAGCATTTGCCCTCCCATGATTGGAAAAACCAGCAGGGACTGAAAAGGATGAAAATCCATTAAGCAAGTGGGTTTTTCATCCTGTATGTGCATGCTTGCGCTCTTCAACAATAACGAAAATATCTCTTTCTTTTTATAAGCACTTTTTAAGTATAAAAAATTAAGAAAAAATAGGACTGTGGGATGAAGCAAATGAGGAGTTGGTGGTTGTAGAAAGGTGGATATCTGACTATGGTTACCCCATATTTTTTGCCTAGTGTTTAGCTGGTTTTCGACTTAGTTGGCCTGGGATCCTGCTAATCAGGGCCCCAGGCTATCTGCTCTCTCTGTAAAATGGACTCCATGTACCTTAGGTACATCACCAATTGGGATTGGGTCACCTTGTTAGCCCCTGTACAGAGTACTATAGGTACCCAGGGCATAGGTGCAACCAAGGCCTACCAGGGGCTGCAGCATATCTTTTGCCACCCCTGGCTGGCCATCCAAACTGACACAACTGGCTGATCACTCAGCTGGGGCAAGGTCATGCAAACACCCCTTGCTTAGATATAGTATACCTATGTCTAAACCTATATCTGGACACATATGCACCTATAAGTCACTGCTATGGCAGGCCTTAACAATCCTGGAGGCAGAGTGCTTGGTTTTATGTGAGATGGTGCTCTAGCATGAGCTGAGCCTGTCTGCAGCTTTCCGAACCATGTCCTTATAGCTGTTCTAGGATATTGCCATACCATATACTCTTAAGTGCATTATGAACCTCGCAGTTAAATGCTATCTTTGGTTTGGCTTTATCAAAACATGTTGTGTAAGGTGTCATACGCTTTGGAATACTACCCCCTCGCCAGTCCTGGCGACGGGGGTAGCAGTCCACCCTTCTAGAGGGAGAAGACATGTTACTTTCCTTAAACGCGGTTAAAATAGACCAGAGCCTCAGCATCAAAAAATGGATGCTGCTGCCACAGACACAAGTCTGGCCTCCTGCTGCTGACCGAAACTCCAGCAGGGGAGGCCTGGACAAAAGGTTTCCTGTCGCAGGGAGGTGCTAGCACCACCCCAGACAGGAGATAGTGGATTGGGGCAGGGAAGGCTGAATGAAACTAGACATTGCCTGGGGCACAAAAGGTGTCCCATGCATAGATTTATGGATTGTTTTGGACTTTTTTCCGAACTCATTTTGGGATAATTTTTCAGCTCACACCAGGTAACTGCACTAAATCAATCAAACAAATTTGTAAAGCGCGCTACTCACCCGCTAGGGTCTCAAGGCGCTGGGGGGTGGGGAGAAGCTACTGCTCGAACAGCCAGGTCTTGAGTTGTTTCCTGAAGGAGAGATGGTCCTGGGTCAGTCGTAGGTGGGTGGGGAGGGAGTTTCACGTCTTGGCCGCCAGGTGGTAGAAGGATCTTCCTCCGGCGGTGGATTTGCGAATTCGTGGGACGGCGGCGAGGGCGAGGCTGGCGGATCGGAGCTGGCGGGTGGGTGTGTAGAATGTGAGGCGGCTGTTGAGGTATTTCGGGCCCATGTCGTGGAGAGCCTTGTGTGGGTGGGTGAGGAGTCTGAACAGGATCCTCTTGCTGACGGGGAGCAAGTGCAGGTCTTTCAGATGGGCAGAGATGTGGCTGTGACGAGGGATGTTCAGGATGAGTCGTGCAGAAGCGTTCTGTATGCGCTGGAGTCTTTTCTGGAGTTTGGCTGTGGTTCCAGCATAGAGGGTATTCCCGTAGTCGTCGACTGGTGACGAGGGCCTGGGTGACCGTCTTCCTGGTTTCGGTGGGGATCCAACAGAAGATCTTTCAGAGCATCCGCAGGGTGTTGAAGCAGGATGATGAGACGGCGTTGACTTGTTTGGTCATCGTGAGGGAGAAGTCCAGGATGAAACCCAGGTTGCGTGCATGGTCCGTTGGCTTGGGTGCGGTGCCCAGGGCGGTTGGCCACCAGGAGTCGTCCTAGGCAGAAGAGGATGGTCCCAGGATGAGGATTTCCGTCTTGTCTGACTTCAGTTTCAGACGGCTGAGCTTCATCCATTCCGCGACGTCTTTCATTCCTTCCTGGAGGCTGGCTCTGGTGGTGGCGGGGTCGTTGGTGAGGGAGAGGAGCAGCTGGATGTCGTCGGCGTAGGAGATGATGTTGAGGTTGTGTTGGCGTGCGATGGCTTCGAGCGGGCTCATTTAGACGTTTAAGAGGGTGGGGCTGAGCGAGGATCCTTGAGGAACGCCACAGATGACTTCGGTGGCCGCGGATCGGAACGGGGGGAGGCGGACTGTCTGGGTTCTTCCGGCGAGGAACGAGGTGATCCACTCCAGGGCCACTCCTTGGATTCCGGTGCTGCTCAGGCGCTGTATCAGGGTGCGGTGGCATACGGTGTCGAAGGCTGCTGAGAGGTCTAGGAGGATGAGGGCAGCAGTTTCCCCATTGCCGAGTAGGGACCTGATGTCATCGGTAGCTGCGATGAGAGTGGTCTTGGTGATGTGGTTTGCTTTTGGTGGTGCGGATCAGCTGGTGGTGTTTGCGGGTGGCGTACTTGAGGGCCGTCATGTTTTCTGTTGTCTGGTCATGGCGCCAGGCTTTCTCGAGGGTGCGGCAGGTTTTCTTGGAGTTTTTGAGGTCGTTGGTGAACCACTGGGCTTTCCTGCTGCCGGGTCTGCTGGGAGGGTTCTTCTTTGGTGCGAGGTCATCGGCGCTGTTGGTGAGCCACCGTGTGAGGTTGCGGGCTGCTTCGCTGGGGTTCGGTGCGTTGGTGGGTGGGTTCTGGCTGAGGGCAGTGGTGAGCTGGTCGGCGGTGATCTTGCTCCAGCTTCGGCGGGGAACCTGTTGCGGGTGGTGGTGGGTCGTGGTTCTCCTGAAGTTGAAGTGGACGCAGCTGTGATCTGTCCAGTGTAGTCCGGTGGAGTGGCTGAAGGAGATGTGCTTGCTGGAGGAGAAGATGGGGTCAAGTGTGTGGCCGGCGTAGTGGGTGAGGGTGTTCACCAGTTGCTTGAGTCCGAGGTTGTCTAGCAGGGCGGCGGTGTTACAGTCCTTGTTGTTCTCCAGGTGGAAGTTGAGATCCCCTAGGAGGATGTAGTCTGAGGAGGAGAGGGTGTGCAGGCTGACGAAGTCTGCAATGGTTTCGCTGAATTGTGTGCGTGGTCCCGGGGTCTGTAGATGAGAGTGCCTCCGAGGGTGTTCTTGGTGTCGGTGTGTATCTGGAAGTGAAGGTGCTCGGCGGCAGTGAGGGTGTCGTCGGAGTTGGTCGTGATGCGGATGGCGTTTCTGTGGACGATGGCGATGCCGATGCCTCCTCCGGTTTGGTTGACGCGGTCCCTCCGGGTGATCTTGTAGCCATCCGGGATGGCTATGGCGATGTCGGGGGCTGAGGAGGAGTTCATCCAGGTTTCTGTGAGGAAGGCGACGTCTGGTGATGTTGTGTCAAGGAGGTTCCAGAGTTCGACGGCGTGCCTGTGGACGGAGCGGGTGTTGAGCAGGATGCACTTGAGGTGATTGTTGCTGGTGCTTGGCTTGGCGGGTGCGGTGCAGGTTCGGAGGCAGGTGAATTTTCAGGCTTGGCAGGTGAAGGGTCCATGGGTGCGTTTCGGGATGGCTTGGTAGCAGGCGGGGTTCCGACCGGTGTTGAGATCACGGAGGGTGGCGGCGTTGTAAGTCCGTCAGGTGGGCCGGCCTCGTCGAGGGCCCGGGGTCCTGGCGTGGGCGCGGTCCAGGCGCGGATGGGCGCAGACGGGTTTGCCTTTGGCGAGCCTTCGGCGCGCAATCGGCGTGCCCGCTGCGCGTAAGCGTGAACTCCGCCATAAGTGGCGAAGTGGGAGGGAGGAGCAACTGGGAGGCGGGAGCGGGGTGGCGAATGGGAGGGGTACAGAAGGGAAAAGGTACGGGGCCGCAGGGGAGCAGCGGCGGGGAGCGTGGGGTGAAACAAGCAGGAAAAACGGTCCTAAGGGCGGCGAAAAATAACAGCTGATACCAGGGGCGGCAGCAGGGCACAAGTACAGAGTCAGTCACAACATATGCACAACAATACAGTGAGAGAAACAGGGGCAACAACAGGGCACAAGAACAGAATCAGGTGTGAAAAAGAGACGAGATACAGAAAAGAAAACACCTCAGGGGCAGCAGCGAACTCGCAGTGGCAGCAGGGGAGACCAGGCGCACTCAGAGGAGCCGCGCGGTGCGAGGAGCGATCAGCCCTGGGGACATGGTCAGGTCACAGCTCTCGGCCGCGCGGGCAGCGCTCTAAATAGCCAGTGGGAGGGAGGAGCAGCTGGGAGGCGGGAGCGGGGTGGCGAATGGGAGGGGTACAGAAGGGAAAAGGGGCGGGTCGCAGGGGAGCAGCGGCAGGGAGGGGTGAAACGAGCTGGAAAAACGGTCCGGTCCTAAGGGCAGCATAAATAACAGCTAAATGCAATACTATCGCTGAAGAATAAACGGTGTCTGTTCTGCGAACACTAGGTTAAGAATTTCTGGCCTAGTATCCCTTAACCAGCCTCGATAGCTCCAAATAATCATTTCCGCACAATTATGGTAGAGTTTAGGTAGATGTTGACAAGGATGGACAGGGTCTGGTGGGGACAAGGCATCCACCCCCAGTAACTGAGACCCTGGCATGGAGTGACTTGTCTTAGATCACACATCGTGTGATGAGACCAGTCATTTAGCAGATGGCTCTCTGGCCCCAGACCAGAACGTTTAATCACTTTTTACGTATGCCCAGGATCAGGCAGTGTGTACATTAACTGAACTGGGACTTAGTATGCAACCATTCCCCGATTAGGCACTTTCGGTAACAGAGTATAGAACATCTGCTCAAGTACTAATTGTACCAGAGTGCAGTGCAGGGGGTAACATTCCGCACGGAAGCACACCCCTGGCTTGTTCCCGTGTGTCTGCTTGCTGTGTAACCTTCAACCGCACCGCCTGGCGTCCTGCTCCCTCACATGTGCCCGTGGTTGTTGTACCACCTGCCTGCAGAATCCTCAGCACTGGCCAGCAGGGTACAGTACCCCAGGGCACCCGGCTGCCTGCCAATTAACTCAAGGCTAGAGATAGGGAATCTGTGACACCCCTGTGCGTGCAAGGCATATCACATCGGTGCATGCGCAATCCTTAAATATTCAAGGGTGCACACAGCTAGCTCAAGGGCACCAGTCCAGAGCCCACCTTATTAATCCGACCCTGAGTACCGGTACTCTCCTTAAAAGTGCCGGTACTCGACTCGGTAAATTTAAGAAGTGCCGGTACTCAGTACCGGTGAGTACCAGCCCATTAAACGCACTGAACTGTAGGGTTGATCTTCACTCAGTAGGACTTGTCTCTGGTTTCTGTCTTTTAATGAGTAATTGGACGCTGTTAGTTTCGAATTTCAGATAAACTAGTTGGCCACACCGCACCAGGAGTTTATATGAACCGCGATCACGCCTTTACTGCGGGATGCAGCGGGCTATGTACTTCTCTGCCGCCCAATATAGAGTTCTTAGCCGCGCTTCCAAAACTCACGACGCATTTAGATCCTTGAAACATGCGAACATGCGCTCCTCCTCCTGTGTGTAGGGCTGTGTGAATCTATAGTTTGTCTTTTTTTTAACACACGCTGTGCAGCAAAGAAAACCCCTTCTACAAAAGCATTTGTTTATTCTGTATACAACAGATTTCCTTCCCCGCCCATCTTTTCCTGTGTAGCTGCAGAGGAAGGGAAGTGAAAGTGAACCCGCCCTCTCCTGCAGCAGAGGAAGCAGTCCCTGCAGCCGCAGCTCCCACAATCCCCCGCGCAGGAGGGACTACCGTACTGTAGGAAAGACAATAGCATCTGAGGGGATAGTGGCAGCAAGGAAGCGCTGGAGAAGCAGACAGGTAAATAATAAACCGATGAGTATTTCGAAGAAAGAAAGAGTAATGAAAAGCAGGGAGAAAGATGGGAGCCAAGGAAGAAGGGAAGCGCGCAAACATACAGTCCGGCAAGGGGGACACATTCAGTGAATGGCTAAAGACCCGAAGACAGGTCTGGGGGATGGGGAGAAACGAAAAGCGACTAGAGCTAAGTATTTATGTTTGGAGAGTGACAGTAAAAAGAAACCATTAAAACGTTTCAGAGAGCAAGGAGAATTGATATAATAATATTGTTGTGGGACCAAGATAGTGGTGTATTGGGCTCTTAACAGAGACATACGCATGATTCAGCGCCACCTTCATTTCCAAAATAAATGCACAGGTAAAAGACTGGGTTAGAAGAAGACGTGTACTCGCGTCCACCGATGCTGTGCCTGCCCCAACCAACGTTGTGCGTGTGTGTGCGCGCGAATGGAAGGTGTAGTGCGTGTTTGTGTTCACGGGAGGTCAGAAGGGTGTGCTAGGGTGTCTCGCCACTCTTTGCAGCTGGGAAATGCACCCACTTGTTTAAGTGCCCGTCCATAACATGCGGTGGTTCGCGGGCATAGTGCACTCCCTTTACACTTCTTGCTTTGGCTGTGTTCTGCTATTCCTTTCGAGAATGTTGCGGACAGGGATAAGAACTGGCCAAGAGGAATTAATGTACTTGTTGTGGCAATCGGAGTGCACACTTTGTGATTGTGCTTGCGTCAAACACAAGAACATTACTATATAAGTCTGGAGAACAGCAAAGGGGCATATTCCCAAGGAGCTATCGCCGAGTTAACGGCACTTTATCGCAGCCAAAGTCGCGATAAACTTATCACCCCATTCACAAGCTGGTGCCAACAGCCCATAGCACCGGTTTTCCTGTGATAGCAGCCGAACAAAACATCGCCACAGATGACCCCCGCAACTGTCGCTAACGAGATGCAGAGTAGGCGTTCCCGAGCAAAAAGCTGCGACAACACCACTCCGCAACATTCTCAATGACCAGACAGATCGGCGATACAACCACAAAAAATGCGATACAGCGCGTTAGCACTAGCAGCAGGAAACTAACACCTGCAAAGTCGGACCACAGCCTGCACCACAAAAGGAAGCCCAGCCCACAGCCATACCTGAAGGGCAACAGATGCCATGGAGCCACTAATCATGTAGCTCAGAGCCCCAAAATCCACCCTCAGGCCCCCCCCCCCCCCCCCCCCGGGCAAACCCCCCCCCAGCCAAAGACATGCCACATCAACTACACAGAATCCTGTACTATATAATCCACCTGATGTTGCACAATCACATCTGGTGACATGCACGTGTCATCACAAAAATGAGCATCACACATTCACCTTTGAATCAACAAATGAAAATGTATTCAACTATGTATTGATCTTTATTGTTCAATTACTTAACATTGTTACAATATAATATCATTACAATGCTCTATAAAAGAAAAAAGAGTTTAAATCCCACACAAATTGCTACAGTGTCGAGGCGGACTCATGCCTCCTCTTTGCTCCATAGGCTACATTGGCTGCCAATAGCACAAAGAGTCGAATTCAAGAGTTTGTGCATCTGCCACAAAGCAATCCACGGACAGGCGCCAGCCTATATAAAAGATCGGCTTGAAATATATGAACCCAAGCGCGCCCTACGATCGTCCAGTTCTTTTTTGCTATCCTGCCCATGCTTTAAGCTGGCAACAAAAGGAGGCAGATCCTTTTCAGTTCAGGCTCCTATCATTTGGAATAAGCTACCGGAGGCGCTTCGCAGAGAATCCAACCTTCTCCACTTTAGGAAGTCCCTGAAGACTTTACTTTTTAAAGACGCATTTACATCTCAGTAGTCGGTTACTAGCTTCAGACACTTCTATTCTCTCATCTTGTTTCTTGTTGCTGTACTTGGTCAGTAGCGCTTTGAGACCTGTCGGTGAGTTGGCGCGATACAAAACCCAGTTACAAATTACAAATTACAAATTAGAAGGGAGTTAAAACATTAAAAACTGATGTCCAAACTGGCAGTAAAGTGCAGGTGCATAAAACTTAGAGGGAAGTTATGTCAAAGTCTCTCTCGTTTGCTAGCCGACTAGTTTCTTTTTGTAACTCAATTTTCTGTGTCAGTGTGGCCCGGATTGATTCTGTAAATTACCCTTGCTGCACAAATGTTTGAGCGGTTTTAGCAGAGAAACACAGTTCTGAGGCTTCTCTGCATCGTACAAGGCAGTGAGATCTGCAGATGGGGAGTACCACTCGGTGCCGCTCGCTAGTTAACTTTGGGCAGCAGTACAGGAAATGGAGCCAAGAATCATGATGATAACTACAAAGTCGACATGCGGCTGAGTTGTGCAGCCGGGCCCAGGTTTGGTTAAAGTCAGCGATGAGCAATGCAAGATGTCTCAAGTAGGTAATTTTTTTCTGGGTCAGGACTATCAGTGCTTGCTCAAAATAAGGCTGTGGTTTTCCCACTTTGTAAGAAGTGTCCAGTGATGAAAGATTGGGTTTATGGTGTAAGCTTTCTAGGTCTCTTTCGTAGGATATTTTCTTGACCTGTGAGTAAGTAAGTAAGTAAAGTAATCGTTTATTTGTACATGATTAATTAAAATCTTTACAAAGTTATAAAACATTGGTAAAAGTTATTTAAAAAAAATCATTTGTGCTCGATCTTATCAAATTAAAAGTTTGGTTAGGATCAGTTCATGATTATCCTTAAAATCTTCCAGTGTTCATCACGCGCTCTTAAGTCTTTTTCCTACTAAATCAAAAAACTTTACAACCTGGCAGTCTAATTTGGTGTTGATGGAGTTGAAACACAGTGTAACAGCCTGCCTGCATGTCCGAATGCCATGTAGTTTGAAGGAGGTTCGTAATAAGTTGTACCTCAAGTCCTTTAGTTTGGGACAAATGCATATCGCATGGACAATGTCCTCCTTGCCGGTTTTGCACAGGCGGCACTGCTGTGAGAAGTTTTTTCTCTCCCAGGATGGTAAATGTGGGAGTACAGGAATCACACACAGGCGTAGTTTTAGAAACTTTTCTTTGATTTTTATTTTCATACCAATATTGAGGTATGCTTGTGGTTGCGTTCTTCCATAATCACCAAGCGTGATCCAGCCGTGCGCTCTGTTTGCTAGTGCCTTCTTGTCCTCAATTGCTGAAATGATGCGAGCTGATTTTTTTGCAACTTTTTTGAAAGACAGGAGGTCTACTGAGGTATCCCAGACGTCAGACAGACCTAGGACTTGAAGTGATTCAAGTAAATAGTCTCTGGCTGAAGATTTATGGTGCCGAAGCAGCTCTTCCCATACATTGGCACTTAAAGAGCCAATCTCGGCAGTGCGAATCTTATGCCAGCTGGTCACATACGCACTCCGCCTTTCTAGTGTTTGTTTAAGAATATCGAATTCCAGTCGGATCTGAGCAGGTGAAACATATCTTGGGAGGTTATAGATGGCCCTGTATGAGTTGGCTATAACTATGTCCAATAATGCGGCGTCCTTCCCATGAAGGGATTCACTCCCGTATGTAAGGGTCGGCTGTAATTTTGCACGCAAGATCTGGAGTAGAGGGTTAAGCGTTAGATCAGGAAGTTTGGCCTTTAACGATTTTATAGCCAAGTAGGTCATGGTTGCCTTCACTCGTAATGAGTCCAGTTGTGGTTTAAATGTGTTTTTTGAGTCCAAAATTACACCCAAGTACTTGTAAGTAGTTGCCAGGTCCAATTTTTTTCCGTTTAAGTGCCAACTAATTCTCCTTTTTTTCCTATAATTCACAGCCAGAACCTTTTGATTTATTGAAATTCATTTGCAGGGCATTCTTTACTGAAAAGGTGTGAGCTACATTCAGGAGATGCTGGAGGCCCGTGGGTGTCCGACTTATCAGCACCAAGTCGTCCGCATATAGCAGGTTGGAAAGGGTAATTTTCCCTAGTTTAGGTGCATGATTAGGGCATTTGTCAAGATCCCCTGGCAGGTCAGCAAGGAAAAGGTTAAATAAAATTGGCGCTAATACGCACCCCTGTTTTAACCCTTTTATTGTCCGGATGGGTTGAGAGGTGTGTGCCTGCTCCTAGTTTGACTTTGATCCAGGTGTTTGAGTGGAGTAGTATTAGCACATCCAGGAGGTGTTTAGGTATTCCCCAGTTGTCCAATTTCTGCCAAAGTCTGTGCAGAAGCGGTCGCTCCCCTCACCTCCTCCCCACCTGGTATCGTAGCGCTTTGACTCTGCCACTGCGCTTTCAACCGCTAACCACTGCTGTTATTTCGCGCTCTGCTGGGCATTGTATTGATTGTTAAATATTTATTGCTGAGTGCATTTTGTCTCGACTGCTTATTGGTTAAATATTTATTGCTGAGTGCATTTTGTCTCGACTGCTGCCAAATATCGTAGCGCTCTGACTTTGCTATTGCGCTTTCAACCGCTAGCCTCTGCTGCATAAACTTTATTCTCCCCCATAGCGCTCCATTGCTCTCACTGCTCTGTGCCCCAATCTCGCCCTGCCTTGCAGCATTTGTTATTGTTGTTGCCATTTTGTTTGTTGTCCCAGACCCTCCCTCCACCTCGCTCCCGCCTCCCAGCTGCCCCTCCCACCCACTGAAGCTACAGGCCGTCCTCGCCCTCGTGGAGAGCTGTGACCGTCCTGACCTGTGCAGAAGCGGTCGCTCCCCTCACCTCCTATTGTTGTTTGTGTTAGCGCTCTGTGGTCGCAGCATTATTCAACTGTTAGCGCTCTCACCCGGTGCCCTTAGAGAGCGCGCTGCCGCTTCTGGCTGTGCTTTAAAGGATTGCTGGCATTGTTTCGTTTTGAGGCTCCACCACCATCTTGTTTGTTGTGCTTTCCCCTGACACGCCTCCCCGAGACGCCTACCAGCTGCCCCTCCCACCCACGAATAGAGGGCTCCCCACCTCCCAAGCCAGATTGTGACCGCCTGGACCTCGTCCTGAACGGCCGCTCCCCCACGCTTCCTGACTCCTGCTAACTGCAGCGCCCAGAGCCCACAGCTGAAGCTGCTCTCGACGCGTGATTCACCTGCATTGTTGACACTAGATTGGTATCGCAGCTCCGCTTTAGGAATTGCGTGCTGAGCATTATTACTTATTCATTTTGCAGCGATTTCTGAACTGTGTATTGTTGTTTGTGTTAGCGCTCTGTGGCCGCAGCATTATTCAACTGTTAGCGCTCTCACCCGGTGCCCTTAGAGAGCGCGCTGCTGCTTCTGGCTGTGCTTTAAAGGATTGCTGGCATTGTTTCCTAAGTTTCGTTTTGAGGCTCCACCACCATCTTGTTTGTTGTGCTTTCCCCTGACACGCCTCCCCGAGACCGCCTCCCAGCTGACCCTCCCACGCTCCGCGCCTCCACTCTCCTTTTAAGACAGATGGACCTACGTGCAGCGTCCACGCGCAGCAGTCGCGCCAAAGGTAAGCCCGTCTACGCCTATCCACGCCTGGACCGCGCCCAGCGCCAGACCCCCTGTCCCTCGCAAAACCCACTCCCCCCGCATTACATACGACGCCGCCACCCTCTCAGCACTTAACCCTGGCCAACTCCTTAACTGCGTCCAAGCCGCCCCAGGACACACCCATGGACCATTCACCTGCAACTCCTGCAAGTTTGACTGCATCAGAACCCTCACCAAATCCACAAACACCAAACAGAGTCCCGACACCAACCACCTGAAATGTATCCTTCTTAACACCCACTCAGTCCACAGACACGCCATTCAACTTTGGAATCTACTCGACTCCACATCGCCAGACGTCGCCTTTCTAACAGAAACCTGGATGAACGCCTCATCAACACCAGACATCGCCATAGCCATCCCCGACAGCTACAAGATTATCCGTAAAGACCGCACCAACCAAATAGGTGGAGGCATTGCCATTGTTCATAAGAACACCATCCGCATCACGACCAGTTCCGACGGCAACCTCGCAACCGCCGAACACCTCCACTTCCAGATCCACATCGACCCCAAGACCACTCTCAGAGGCACCCTCATCTACAGACCACCAGGACCACGCACACAATTTGGCGAAGACATCGTGGACTTCATCAGCCCACACGCCCTCCCTTCCGAGGACTACATTCTACTAGGAGACCTCAACTTCCACCTGGAAAAGGATAACGACAACAATACCACCACCCTCCTGGACAACCTCGCAAATCTCGGACTCAAACAACTGGTAAACACCCCCACCCACTGTGCCGGACACACGCTAGACCCAATCTTCACATCCAGCAAACACATTTCCTTCAATCATACCTCAGCTCTCCATTGGACAGACCACAGCTGTGTGCACTTCAACTACAAAAAGGCCTCGACCCACAACCAACCACAACCTATTCCACGCAGAAACTGGAACAAAATCACCACCGACCAGCTTTTCACATTACTACACCAATACCCTCCTGCCTACTCATCAGACCCAAACCAAGCAGCCACCAACCTTGCACAATGGATCACCTGCAGCGCCGACGAATTAGCGCCCTTGAAAAACAATTCCACCAAACAAGGTCACAAAAAAGCCCCCTGGTTCAATGATGAACTTAAAAAATCGAAAAAGACGTGCCGCACCCTCGAGAAAGCATGGAAAAAAAACCCAACCACAGAAAACCTTGCCACTTTCAAGAACGCCACCCGTAAACACCATCAACTGATCCGATCCACCAAGAAAACAGCATTGAAGGATCGACTCGACGAAAACGCCCACAGCAGCAAGGAACTGTTCAACATCGTAAAAAAATTCACCAACCCCTCAGCAGGCACCAACGACATCTCTCCCTCCCAAAACCTCTGCGACTCCCTAGCCTCATTCTTCCACAACAAAATCGCCGACATACACAACCGCTTCGTTATCCAGTCCGGAGACCAGTCCTCCCCACCCACTTGCGAACCAAATCCCCCTCCCAACATCCTCTACACCTGGAACCCAGTCACCACTGAAGACACCATCCGCCTGATGAACTCCATCCACTCAGGATCACCAACGGACCCATGTCCCCACCACATCTTCAACAAAGCAGACTCTATCATCGCTCCCCACCTTCGAGACGTCATCAACTGCTCCTTCAACTCCGCCACCTTCCCGGAAAGCTGGAAACACGCCGAACTCAGCGCCCTCCTGAAGAAACCCACAGCAGATCCCACTGAACTTAAGAACTACCGCCCTATCTAGCTCCTCCCATTCCCTGCCAAAGTCATTGAGAAAGCTGTCAACTCGCCGCATTCCTTGAATCCAACAAATCCCTCGACCCCTCAGTCTGGCTTCCGAGCCAAACACAGCACAGAGACCGCCCTCATCGCAGCAACAGACGACATTCGAAAACTATTGGACAATGGTGAAACAGTTGCTCTCATCCTACTTGACCTCTCCGCAGCTTTCGACACTGTCTGTCATAGCACCCTTATACAACGACTCAGCAACATTGGAATTCAAGGATTAGCACTGAACTGGATCATCTCGTTCCTCGTCGGAAGAACGCAAAGAGTCCGCCTCCCCCCTTTCAAATCAGAGGCCACCGAAGTCATCTGCGGCGTACCTCAAGGATCATCACTCAGTCCTACCCTCTTCAACGTATACATGAGCCCCCTCGCGACCATCGCACGCCAACACAACCTCAATATCATCTCCGACGCAGACGACACCCAGCTAATCCTTTCCCTCACCAAAGACCCAAACACCGCCAAAACCAACCTACACGAAGGGATGAAAGAAGTGGCAGAATGGATGAGGAACAGCCGCCTAAAACTGAATTCGGACAAAACGGAAGTCCTCATTTTAGGATCATCCCCCTCCGCCTGGGATAACTCATGGTGGCCACCGGCGCTAGGAAACGCCCCCACTCCTACGGACCACGCATGCAATCTGGGCTTCATCCTAGACTCTTCCCTATCGATGACCAGACAAGTCAACGCCGTCTCCTCTTGCTTCAACATACTACGTATGCTCAAAAAGATCTTCCGCTGGATCCCCACCGTAACTAGAAAGACAGTCACCCACGCTCTGGTCACTAGCCGACTGGATTACGGAAACACCCTCTATGCCGGAACCACCGCCAAACTACAAAAAAAACTCCAACGTATCCAAAACGCCTCAGCCAGACTCATTCTAGATGTCCCCTGCAGAGCTCACATTTCCAGTCACTTGAAAGACCTCCACTGGCTGCCCGTCAGCAAGAGAATCACATTCCGACTCCTTACCCACGCACACAAAGCCCTATACGATATAGGACCCGAATGCCTCAACACGCGCCTTAACTTTTACACCCCCACCCGCAATCTTCGATCATCCGATCAAGCCCTTGCTGCGATCCCACGCATCCACAGGTCCACCATGGGGGGAAGATCCTTCTCCTACTTAGCGGCCAAAACCTGGAACTCCCTCCCCACCCACCTCCGACTCACTCAGAACCACCTCTCCTTCAGAAAACAACTCAAAACCTGGTTATTTGATTACTAACTTCCCCCCTCCCTCAAGCGCCTTGAGACCCTATGGGTGAGTAGTGCGCTATATAAATGCCGAACTTGAACTTGCGATCCACATGGTCGAATGCAGCAGTGTAGTCAATGAACGAGAGATATAGAGGTGTTTTAATCTCTTTTGCTGCTCCCATCAGCAAGGTCAATGCCATGATGTTGGTTGTGGTCCCTTGGCCCCGGCAGAACCCAGTTTGATTGATCGGGATTACAGAATTTTCAGATGCCCATTACGTTCGCTCCTCCAAGATGGTTCCTGCAAAATACTTGGCCTCCACGTCTATGAGGGCAATAAGCCAATAGTTCTTTGAGTGTTTCTTACTGCCATGTTTGAAAATTGGGCTGATAACTGACCCGTGCCAGGACTCAGGAAGAGTCTGGGTATTCCTTAAGCTGTTGAATATTGGTGTTAGTGATACGCTCCAAAATTCCGCGTCCGATTTATACAACATTGGTGGAATGCCGTTGGGTCCAGGGGCTCCTGTAGGTCTCCCCCTTGCTATTTGCCTTTTGATGTCGGCTGGCACAGTCATCTGTCGTCCAGAGTCAATATACTGAGAAGAACTTGCTTCCAGAACTAGTTTGTCAAGTTTAAGTAGGAGCATGGCCCCATTCTCACATGTTTCTTGAGTCCTTGTTTCCGTGTAGCAATTGTCTGTTTCTTCTGTTTTAGCCCTTATAACTTGCTGGGTTTTTTTGTTGCTGCGTCTTCAGGACTATCCTCATTATTAAAGTGCTTAAGTAGATATTTTGTCTGTACCTCCTCTGATATGTTTGAATTTAGGCTGAGATGTTCTGGATTCTTTATTCTTTTAATCATTTGCCAGAACCTAGAGCTATTTTTCCGCTTTTCTTCATAAAGAAGTTTTGCCCATAGGTTGTCATTTCTTTGCTTCTGTTTTTCCAATTTCTTCCGTTTTAGCAGTTTCTTTGCTTTCCGTAAGACAATTTGCAAGTCGTGATTTGTTGGATCCTTTCGCATCTGCCTCAATGTGTGGTTTATTAACCGTTTTTGCTTTTTCATTTCTGGGGTAGGTTGTATTTTATTTGAAGTTCCCTTCCCTTGACGTAAGCGATTTGGCGAAGTTTTTAGCAATTTCTCACTGATGTTTTGAATAAAGTTTTGCCAAACTTCTGACAACTTAGTTGAAGAGTTGGCAGTTTGAGTTAAAAGAGTTTTTGCTGCAAGGCTTATGGAGTCTATGTTATCGGCGTTGCACCGAAGCCGCCTTAGATTTGAAGTAACTTCAATGTCAAAGCCTATGTGTGGTCGCTGAGGTCACTCGTCCCTATTTTGAACGTTGTTACCCAGCCAAGCATATTTAAAGATGTAAACATGTAGTCAAGGTGGAAGGATTGTTTGTTGGAATGAAAAGTAGCGACTGGTGGATCATCTTCTACATAACGCCCGTTCAAGGCTCTTAGGTTAAGTTGTTCCAGTTGTCGAAGTAAGTTTTTTGAGTGCTTCGTTGATTTGTTGATTTTTAGGGAGCCTTATCTTGGCACACCCCAGCATCATTCAGTTCTTGGATAAGATCGTTATCTGGGTCTGCGCTGACAAGGAACATGTTAAAGTCTCCTTAAGTCAGAGTCCTTTTCTTCCATTATTTTTCCAGGGCTTTCACAAGGTCATTGGCCGCTTTTTGTTTCTGTTTAGGATGAATATAAGTATTGATTATTATTACTTCTTGAGGCTGCTTCTGTAACCAAAGTGAAATCTTTACCAACTGTATTGCACTAGGAGGAGGTATGTGAGATTCTATTGACATAATTTCGCCTATTTTTGCTATTGAAGCAAAGAACATCAGGCCTCCTGATCTTCGTCCAAAGGTGGAGTTTTTATTTGCTGGAATACAACAAGTTGTAAACTCTTGCAGCTCAAATGCCTTTTCTTCCCAAGTTTCTTGGAGCAGTAGCAGGTCAAATGAGTTCAGATATTTTAGGAACTCTGGATCGTTACTTTTATTGGCTAGGCCATTGATGTTCCAGGAGCAAACGCTGATTTCCCTAGTCTTTTCTAAGGGATTAACAAAGTCTTTTCCCCTTTGTCAATTTGCGCCATTCGTTATATTGATTGTTCGTTGAATTGACTTCCAATTAAGGAGAGTGTCTGGCGAAATGTGGCTACTATGCCTTTGATCTTGTTCAGGTAGGAGTGTTTTTGTATCTTGGGAGTACGCCCTTGGGGAATTACTCCTAGCTCCCTTTAGTACTGAGTTGGTATTTTTTCGCGCCAAAGGCCTAATGAGGGGTAAAAAAGGCGTTGGATAGCGAGGTTGCTTTTCAAGTCTCAATTCTATCCCCCATTGTTGGAACGTTGCTTCTTCTTCCATAATTTTATAAGCTATCTCCAAGGATTTCCAGGTTGCTTTTGTTGTTTCTGAGCGTTGCGAGTTGTTATTTGACCTAAACTCTATTTGCATGAAGTCAGAGGAACTGATGTTTTCTAGGCTTGTAACCGAGTGCAAAAGTCTTAATATGTTTCCCCTGTTCAGTATGTCGTCCCTACCTCGGGACGTATATTCAGGAGTGAAGAGGATAATTGTCGGACTATCCTGATGTTGGGTTGTTGTTGGATTTTTGATGATCCCTCATGGCCGTATTGAACGGACTGGGGGGGACGGCTTGGGCGTTCCGTATTTGGGTAATTTGGTTACTCACTTAGATGGTTATCCGTCCTCAATACTCTTATGTTGCTATTCGATCTTCGTATTGATTGCTGAGTTAACTCTGCGTTGTTAGATGTAACATTGTCCTTAGATTCTATTATTGGAGTGTGTTCAAGTGTTGTTGAGTCAGTATTATGTGCTGGTTGAGTTGTTTTTGATTGTGGAAGCTTCTGTTTGGGTTCACTCGGTCCAGATTTCTGGATGGCACTGTCTGTTGATTTTGTCAGAAGTGCTGGAGACGATGGGAGAGGATACTCTGGGTCCTTGTGCAAAAGTGGAAGTTGTTCGATGTCTTCGGATTTCCGACCACTGGTCGTTACCACAGGGGATGAGTTTAATTGTGCTTCTGTGCTAAGTCTTGCATCCGTTAAAAACCGGTTTCTTCCTTTCCTTTTTTTCGTTCTACGAATCTTGTTCGGGGCCTGAGTATTGACTGAAGCTGATTCAACTGGAGTTGCAGTATTGTTCGTAGATTCGATTTCCATGGTTCCTGGCAATGTTGTTAAAACTGGTCTACCTCCTGAGGGTGGGTTAATAACTGCGGTCTGTTCGGCTGGCTGCTCGGTCGCTAGCGTTGTTTGTACTACAGAGTATTCTGAGCTTAGGTCCCGAGTTTGTGGGATCAAAATTTGTGGGACTACTGATTTTAGATCCCTTATCAGGCCCCCTAGCATAGATGGTAGAGATGATAGTTTGTCTAGGATCGGATCACAGGGAAGTGGTAGTGGTGGTATTATTTGAGCCATGGAGACAACGTCTTGGCCCCTCTTTATGAGACCATTTAGTTCTGAGATTTTCCAGTCAATTCCTGAAATAGTCAGCCATTGTCTGTTGGACTGAAAGCTGCAAATCCATTTTATGTGATTGAAATTCTAGAGCTGTAGCTGAGTTTTGCAAAGTATTTAAAATTGTTGTCCATATGAATTCGGGAAACGAATTTCCAATATTGTTACTTTTATCCAATCTTGGGGAATTGTTTGCTTCATTGGGTAAATTGCCATGGGCTGGTTTAAGGTTATAAGAAGTAACTAGTTCTTCCCATTCCTATGTTGCTATAAAAGTCATATTATTGTATATGGATTGGGAGCCGTATGGTAATAAAGTATGGCGTTGAGGTGACATTTGCGCTGCAGGTCTATTATTTGTCACTGTTTGTTCTCAGGTTCCGTTGGAGTATGTTTGAGATATCTTAGTTTGAATAGGAGGGCTGTTCATCAATTGGAGGAGTTGCGTGCTGCATTCCTGTTCTTTAGTTGTTATTGGTGGTTCTATCTGTATGTCTCGGATTATCTTCATTAAGTTTGGCGAACTACTAAGTAGTTGGGGAGGGAGTGAATCTTCTCTTTTTCCGTCATTGTGGATCTGAGCCTTGATTTTGACTAATGAGTCTAGATTTTCTAAGTGCGATGTACTAACTTTTCTTGAGTGAGTCTCAGCCTGACTGGCTGGGAGTAAATGGGTTGCTGCCTCAGCAAGCTCAACTATCTTTGATGGGCTCCATGTGCAGTCTTTGGTGGTCTTTTCTCTGGAGCATACCGTTTCCAAGTTATCATTGCTTTGGCTGTTGTGGTTATTGTGGTTATTAGCTCCTTGGCCTGATAAGCAGGTGGATACTGCCTCTCTTCTTGTTGCAGGCGATGTTAGTGTTGCAGATGCTACATCAGTGATGGAAGAGTTGAGGGCCCGGCTACCCATGGTGAATCAGCTAGGTTGCTGTGAGTATGACTGCAATCAGGTTTGCTTGATAGGAGTGGTGTTTGGAGACCTTTTATGTTCCCTATCTTAAAATAAATGACTGTTCCAGGGTCTTTTAAAAAGGAAAACTTTGTATATATCTTTGGTTGGTGGGAACATATCTTTTTCCTCGCTGGCGTTCCTTCGATAGTTATGAGGTTATTTAAGTCCTTTGATGATGACTTTAATACTGGGGGTGACAAGGTTTTTGAGGGTAACTGTAATGGCTTTGGCGGAGTTGGTGATCTCAATGGTTGCTGAAGAGCCATAATTGAACAAATGGTAGAGGCGTCGGCCGTCGGTGATACAGGATCCTTGTTATTTCTGTTTTTATTTGGGGTTGCAATCGAGGTTAAATGTAGAGTTGTAGCTGGCATTGAAATTGCCATGATTAGGTCTTCTTTGTTTGTGTTATGAACATTAGGATTTGTTTCCTGAGAGTTGATTGGATGTGGTAACGATATTGGCTCCAGTTTCCTTTTCCGCGACTTAGGCTTAGAGTTAAGTTTTGGTTTGAGTAGTGGTTGCATAACTCTGCCGGATCTCATTGCTCCTATGTGTTGTTTAATTTGTTGTGTCGAGTTTGTTGGTTGAGGCGCGTAGTGCCTCCCCTTTGGTGGTACCTAACCTAGTAAGGTCTGCCACGGGGGTTCTTGCTTAAATCAGTCCTTGGTCTTTTAATGTTGGCTCTGGAGTGTCAATAATATAACTAATTTTTAATGCTGGGGGTGTAGTGTTGTTGGAGTCTTGAGCTTTAATACGGTGCTTGGTAACAGTTAGGGTTGAAATTTTGAGTGTGTTAAGATCCTTGGCTCATCCTGAGCCTGTCCTGTTCGGCTCGGCTCTCCTGAGAGATTACTGATGATCCTAGTTTGGCGCGTTAAAAGGCGCTAGGATGCCCTTGACAAACTCAGGAGGCTCTGTGGGCAATGGGCAATGGGGGGGAATAGGGAGGCAATAGGAGGAAAACAGCAGCAACGGCAGTAATATGGCAGCTGATGGTAGTGGTAATAGAATGGTAACAGGTAGGTTCAGGTAGGTTCACGGGCTCAGATTTTGGAACACTCAGGCAAAACTCGGGCGGACATTCGGGCAGGGCAGGCAAGTCTTGCAGCTAACCCCCCCACCACTCCGCACCGCAGGTCACTTTGCCAGAGCCGCGCCACCTGTTCTCATGGGCTATCCAAGGTCTATTTGAAGTTTAAAGTTGCTGGCGGGTCTGCCAGCGCGGCGCAACACTGATGCAACACTGGCGCAACACCACAGCTGCTGCTCAAGTTGCTTCCGTCGCTTCAGAAATTCTCCGCGGCACCACTATTCTCTGCTGCTCTCTGCTGGAAAGGTACTATACCCCACAGGAGGAACTGCAGGAGATACTATGATTTCATGAGCTTTGTGCAAAGCTTTATACAAGTCTAGTACGAGTCTAGTGCTCTGTCTGTATAAGCTTAGCTGCTTAAGAGGACTTGGCGTGTGGAAGGATCGGACTCACCATGCAGCTGTGTGCAGACTTCAGCAGACTTCAGCAGAGAGGGACCTGGAGGTGTGCCAGGAATACCAAGAGATGCCAGGAACGCCGGGAGCTCCAACGCCGGGAGCTCCAACGCCGGGAGCTCCAACCGGCCGCACACCGCTCTCCAAGTGCGGCCAAGCGCTGTACTGCAATCACCTTTACTGCCCTTTACTGCCTGCTTCTGATCCCAGAACCGGAGCTCGCGCCCCCGCAATTCAAAATCCTTTCCCAGAGCCCCCGCGGGGGAAGCAGCAGCATTGACAGCAGCAGCAGCAGGGAGCCGCGGGAGTGGAAGCAGCGAACAAAGACAGCTGCAGCGGCGGCAATACGTGACTCCTCCTCATCTTCGCAGTGGCTCGACCTGTGTGTTCAATGATCTTTTCTAGGCAGATACAGGAATGTTTAAGTTGTGCAGGTTTTGAACGTATAACAATTTTGTGGCTGCTGCCAGCTGAACCTGCCATGAAGATCCACCTTCAAAGATTGTCTTAATTTGCGTTTTCAGAGAAGTTACTGGAGGGTGCTAATATAGTATTTTAAAATGTCCCCTGAGCAGGTGATGTCGGGACGGGTGAGTCCCAACTCCAACCTTACTCTTTCTTTCCTGGCCTGTCGTGGGAGTCCTAGAACCTTCTTATAGGCAGACATTTGGTGGTTCGTGAGGAACTTGGTGAAGGTGCCAGGGAAGACTAAGTGGCCGTAGTTAAGAGGGGGAACTAGTTTTGCTGTTAAGACTTTCAGGATAGGTTCTGCAGTCAAACTGTGTAGTCGTCGATTGAGATTTCTCAAACTGTAGATGATATCGGCCCCCTTGCTTCTTAGATGTTTCAGATGGGCTGTGGGTTTAACCCCTTCTGATAACCTGAGACCTAGATAGTTACAACTTCTGCATGTTCTGATTTGCAGGTCACCTAGGTGCCATTGTGCTGTCTTCTTTCGGTGATGCTTCCCAAAGATGATTATCCTGGTCTTCTCCTGGTTCACCAAGAGGTTGTTCTTTTGGTTAAACCTGTGCTGTGCATCTAAGGCTTTTTGTAGGCCTGTCCTAGTGTGATCCATTATGACTGTTGTCAGCGTATTGGAGAATTTGGAACCTCAAATTCCCCAGCCTTGGTGTTAGTAGACTTGCTCCCTCCAGGGCTTTTCCCAGGTCAGATGTGTAGAGATTAAAAAGTAAAGGGGCAAGAACGCACCCTTGTTTGAGGCCATTATTAGTTGGAACCTTAGTTGTTACAGTCGTATGGCTGGTTTTTATATGAACCCAGGTCCCTGCATGAAGGGCAATTATTGCCTTTAACAGCTTTTGGGGAACGCCCCAGGAGTCCAGTTTTTCCCACAGCTTCCCATGGTCAACCTGGTCGAAGGCTGCGCTGTAATCAACAAAGCAGCAAAACAGGGGTAATTGTGATGGCTGGGTCGCATGGAGTGCAGGGTGACATATGTCCCAGTACTAAGATGTTATCTATTGTGGAGCTTTGGGGCCTGAAACCGGATTGAAAGAAGGGAAGGATGTTATGATCCTTTGCCCAGGTTTCTAGCTCTTTCAACAGTATTCTGGCATATGCTTTCGCTTCTATGTATAATAGAGCGACAACCCTGTAATTTTCAGGTTTCAAGCTATCCCCTTTTTTACGAATGGGGAAAAAGTATTGAGCCTTTTCACGACGATAGGATGGTAGAATTGGCGAATGCGAACTTGTAGAGTGGTGTTAGCTGTTCTGCCTAGAATCTGTGAGAGGCTTTGAACACTGATGCCGGGAATCCTTTGGGACCTGGGGCACCATCTGTCCTCATGTTTTAGGTCTCGCACCTGCGATGCATCGCGAAGCAATGTCGCAGCTAGACCTATAGTCGGCGAGTCTGCTTTCAAGGAGATAGGAGATGGGCACGCGCAGCTTGTCTGAATCGGATCAGGTTGCGCATCTCCTGTCTCCCTTGAAAGCCTCATGCACTTCTCGCATACACACACAGCCACCCCCCTGCTTTCATTTTGCACACGCATGCACACACGTACACGAGCGCACACTCAGAGACACACGCACGCACACACGTGCACATACACACACATACGAGCGCACATACACGCACACACACACACAAGCGCACACATACAGAGACAAATCCCCCCCCCCCCCCGTGCCGCGGCCGCCGCCACCCCCAGTACAACTAAGCCCCACTCACCGCATCGGCGCAACTCGGGACTTCTGCAGCCTCCACGGGGCTCTCCCTCGGGCATGGGAGCCCCGCGTCACCACTGCTCCTCTGGGCCAGCCACTCCGTAGGAGCGGGCTTCTCGCAGAAGACAGAAGTCCCGCCCCACAACAGGTTTCGGCAGTGCACGCTCACTTCTTGTTTTTTTCATTACAGCGCCTGCGCGCTATTCGCGGGACTCTCTTCTTTATGTAAGGCGCGTTTCTGATTTTCTCCACTGTGTCGGTTTAGCCCCACCCTTCCCTTTTCATGCCGTGCAGTTCATTTGTATTTATTAAGGCGCTGCAGCGAGTTTGGATTGAGGGTGACTGTGTTCGTGCTGCTTTAGCCCCACCCTTCCCTTCTCATGTTGTGCAATTCATTTGCATTTACTAACAATGCGAATATTGATTTCTTTATGTTGAACTGTGCGCAGAGCGCACTTTCACGTTCCTACTAGCTGCTACACGCTCTACGCCTTCCAGCGCTGCTGCTCCCCCGGACTCCTATGACACCCCCACTCCTGAGCAGCAGAAGCCAGGAGCAGAGATGCCACCCGGTCTCAAAATGCCATCCTGCATGAAAAAAACAGGTGGCAATGCAAGGTAATTTGCACGAGATCAGCTTTTGTCAGTGTGTCCCCTTGAAGTGGATGTGTGGACATTGCAAGCAGGAGTTACCCCCGGAAGTATGAACATTTGCAGGTCATTCTGAACATAAACTAGCAAATATTCCCTTCCTTCGAGGCCTTCAATTTCACGGCACTAACCGCGTGTGCCATTATGCCGTCAGAAATACATGCCCGACAAGTTAGGGACGCGAACTTTGGGTCTGTTTTTGTTGGTGAATAAAATATACACCGTATAACAAGGTTTTGTACAACTTCGGATCAGAGTCTCAATGTCTCATTGCTTGCGTTTGTGAAATCATTTGTAAAACACGCTACTTGGGCGCCATGTCCTCCTGCTGCCTAAGAGCACTTGTTTCATAGATCTCGTTACAACATTCTTGTTCATCTTCATGGTCCCCAGTAAGTCAGATAAGCTTTATGCATCATGCCTCAGTATAACAAGTGAAAGTACCAAAGGTGCAGTACAAACGAGCATGTGCAATGCAATGAAAGCTGCAGTTGCAGCAATCTGAAACCTTGACAGCTATGCCTCTCTCCATATCTGTATCCCAAGCCTTTGCATCTACACCTGCCAGCTGCCCTCCATGCTCAGTCCTACACTCACCTTGCCATACAGCTCAAGTTATCCCATCTCTAAGGCCAGGAGCCCCAAACGATTTGCATTCTGGGGCTTGTAGTTCTAGATTTATCCTGGAAGC
Organism: Lissotriton vulgaris; assembly: GCF_964263255.1. Classification (NCBI taxonomy): domain Eukaryota; kingdom Metazoa; phylum Chordata; class Amphibia; order Caudata; family Salamandridae; genus Lissotriton; species Lissotriton vulgaris. Next base: position 220,781,468 of record NC_141698.1, read on the forward strand.
TGGGTGGCCTAATCACACTTCACCTGGACCCCTTGAGATTGTGAACTGTGACACTCGCCCGTCCTGGTAGCTGACCAGGATTAAACGCTGTTGAGTGACATGTAGCCTGTTTAGTAAGAGGTGTCTTACATGTGTCCAGATTGACACCATCCTCTCAGTTCATTTCCATACTCTTAAATCCGACACTTTCCTTATCCAAAACCATAACACTCGTCATGCATCACCACACCGCAAAAGTAAATAGAATTAACATTGATGCTGGAAAACTTCTTGCACACTTTACATATCACTGGTGAAGCAACATCTATCTTGGCTACAATCTCCCTCGTGCTGCGCCCTCCTCCACCAGAAGGTCTCCACTTAATGGTCACTTTAAGCACAGGGCAGAGGTGTTTCTGAAGGCTCAGTTAATGCCTACTTTAGGGTATCCACATGGGGTACCCTTGAATACAATCCTCTAAATGAGTCTTTTACAGAGCGAATGCGCTGAAAACCTGGGACAGACCCTGCCCTCTTAGAGCGATGGACACTCCTGTGGGGTAAAGCACAGTTAGCATAGCAAAGCCTCCCTGATTGTTGTGGCACCTTCCCTGTAGGAATGTCTTTCCTCAGAGTATCTTTTTTTTATTTCTTGTTTTAACTGTCGCCTGCCCAAGATCAGGAAGCAGGCATACCGAACCGGCACCTCCTCACCACTTCTTGTCAGCCAATAGCAACCCCCATGCCCAGCATACACAGAGAACTACACTGCTATGGCACAGCACTACCAACTGCCTGCCTTCCTGCCCCTACACGGTTACCCCGCGGTGCAGCCACAGGACAGTGGCTACATTACCCGTGTCTGCACCGCAACACATTGTTCCTGCCATGGAGGTTTCCCACAGCTGGGGGCAGTTAATAAATACAGGGACCCAAAGATATGTGGCATCGCAGAATAGGAACGGACGTGGTACAGGTAGGCTTTTTAAAATTTATTTATTAGTTTTCACTTTTATATAGCGCAAACTTTACCCGCAGGTATCAGAGCGCTTTAAATCAGCATGCTTATAACAAGCAAGACTAGCACTCTATATTACTGCCAACTTTGCTTCGCATAAGCAACAGCTAACCATTCACAAACAATGTTTATATACCAATTGCAAATAAAAAAAAAATTATTAATGCAAAATATTGTCGTTTACAATGCCAGTACTCAAATTTTAATGCCGCGAGACCTATTGCATTGTAAATGCTTGTTTAATCAGGTTAGTTATCTCGACCTTGGAGATGACAGGTGTTTTTACCCCTTTGTGTGTTTCTGGGAGAATTGTTGTGTTTGGGTATAAGTCCTTTTCTGATGTGTTGTATACAGTTGCTTTGCGTATTTATCCCACTCAGAGGCTGCCACCCCGTTTTCCTTGTTTTGACTGATGTGACTATGTTGCTTGATATGTCTCTAAAGTTGGCTGTGTCCCTTTTCTTTGAGAAGGTTGAATATTTTCAGCCACCCTGCCTCGATTTTTCTTTAATTGTGTCTCCCATACTTTCTTTCTATGTTCTGTACGAAGCGCTGTTATTGCCGGTGTTTGGCGATCTGTTGCTCCTTTTCTTCTTGCCTTCAAGGCCTTTGACAGGCTGTGCTTGGTTTGAGATAGGGTCCTTAGTTTTATTTGTGATGGTAGGCATTGGGGAAAGAAGTCCTGCGCTTTAAAGATTCCAGTTCGTCCACCAAGAACGGTTTTTAATTCAACAAGGAGTGTTTTCCAGAGCTCCAAGGGGGATACAGTACTTGTGTCTGTGGTGCTCAACTCTTTATGTATAATCTACTCCAGGAGTTTTGGACCTAGATTTGTGGACCATTTTATTCTGCTCAGGACTTCGTGGTGCTCTTCTCCAGTTCAAACCCCCAATGATTCCAGTTGTTTTGCGGGTTTCCCGTTTAGCTGAAGAGATACCCTCAGTGGTCTGTGGTCACTCTTGTCCCTATTTCCCACTTCAAAGTTGTTGAAGTAGGTTACCAGGTTATCCGAAATAAAGTAGTAGTCAATTGTGGACTTATCCCTGAAGGTGGGGAGAGGAAGCCAGAGAGGATCCGCAGCTTTTTTGATGGTGTGGGCAGAAACTATATTTTGGGTGAAGAGGAGCCGCTGCAGAGGGGCTTATAGTTTGTTGGGAGCCCATTTTTGAGTACCCCAACTCCCGTGTGTTGAGGTCTCCGATGTGAGAAATTGGCCTGGTATATGATGTCCACTATTCTAGTGTGACACTTTGCACCAGTCCAATCGACCCTTATTGATGGTGGTTGTAAAGTCAACCTTTTAGAAAGCTATCCTAGGGGTAGCAGTGGCGAGCAGACTTCAGGCTAAGACTTCAGAGAGCGAATTAAGCTAGTTGTTTTACCAATTATAATCTCTTGAGTACCAAATGAAAGTACACCACACCAGGTATATATAAAATATATATGTATTTATTCTAAACACAACCCCTCTGCACTCTTTATGAGGTCAGAGGTCAAAGTACATTACAAGGAACTCAATAAGCATACGATAATTTGGACAGTATACGTTTTGCCCTAGGGGCCTCACAAACCACATATTAAAATAGCGGTATAAGAACCACGTCTGGGATAGAAAGCAGGCCTAGGGCCTGGGGAATCGCAGGGGCTTCTAGGAACAACCAAGGGTTAGGAAGTAGGAGGCTCATGGGAGAGGGGTCCAGTGTCGAAGCACAGCCGCGGGTTACTATTGACTTTCTATGGGAAACAAACAAGTTACAAATTTACAATTTAAGGACACTTCCGGATGGACTACGATGGAACCCTTTTAAACTAGGAGACTTCAAGAGTCAAGACCCACGGGAGCACCGGAGTACTCGTGTTACCTCACCCAGGGAATCCGGGTGCATAGGTGCCTTTTGGTGTCGGGTTTCGTCGTCGTTTTTGTCATGGTTCACGGCGCTGGCCGCTCCCTGCCATCCCCGCATGCACGCACAGAAACACCAGATGACTCACTTCCGGGCGAAGGTCCGACCCGGTCTAGTCTTTGACAGCTGGCCTGAGGATCCTGAAGCACTTCCGGGGGAAACGCTTGAACATCGCGTTTCCCACCGGCTCAGGGCTTCGAATTCTATCCTGAGGAGTATTCCTGCGACACGGCTTGGATTGAAGCGCCGTTACCTCAAGCCGTCTTCCCCGCGCTGGAGCGATGTTTGCCGGCTGTTGTCCTCGCGCTGGGCGCTCTATCACAGCTGATATACGCCACGCTGGAACTTTGTCTTTGGGTTTGTTTCCTTCGCGCAGGAGCGCTTGCTTGTTTTCCGTGTGGCCCCGCGCTAGAGCGCAACATAGGGCCACCCATTTCTATCTTCAGTACCCTAGTCGCGCAGGAGCGCTGTTTAAGGCACAGGAGTACTTTTCGTTTTGGGTTTTCTTTTTTTTTTAACATTGGTTCTCCATTGCGCAGGAGCGCTGCTGGGAGAATAGCTCTGCTGGACTGAGCCTTGTACATAGCAAAGTCAGGGTGCCACCGAACTAGAGACCAAGATTTGATTTCAGTTTCCGCGCAGGAGCGCCTTCATTTACGTTTTGCTTGGATGTCTCGCGCTGGAGCGCTTCTACTTGGTTATCCTCGTGAGATGCTGATTGATGCCTGAAAACCACGAACAACAGAATCACAGGTGAGTTCACGGAAGGTTACTTCTGTGTGTGCTTGGGTGGGCTGCGCAGGAAGTGGGAAGGGTGGTTCCTTCTGATCTGGTTCTTTTCAGCTTTCCCAGCTGGCACCGAGACACCTGCAAGCTCCACACCCTTATCAAGCCTCTGCATCCTGGCTCCCTTCTCTGCGTCCATCTCATCCCTGCTGTGTCATTCACTCCACAAGGGTCAGGTGGGTACAGGGGCGGGCGCTCTTGTCGTCTCTGCGGAATAGCTTCACAAGCAAAGGTAAGTCTTGTGGGGCACCTGACAGTTTTCAATGGAGAGATGCATAGAAGTGCTGCATGCGACCAGATGTAAAGTGTCCGGGTGGCTCCAAGGGGGGATCGAAGATCTGAAGAACCTGGAAGCAGAAGGGACAGAGTCTGGGTCACTTGCCAGTGACCAGGATAGGGATGGAAACCTGCCAGCCAATGTCGGGTGATTTCAGGTGAAAAGGTGAAGCTTGTCTCTTCAGCCACAAGGTCCAGGAGGCATCGACAATGAACAGGAGCTGGATTCGAGCTGTCCCCCGAAGGATCTAGTTGACTCTGGTGTCGGTATCCAGATTGGACCCTACAAGCCTTGGTAAACGCAACCCACACAGGATGTCGAGAATGGCTTTGTTGCAGACCAGCAAGCTCTGGGGCACTTCTCCTTTGCAGGGAAGCTGGAGCAAGCCTGGAGCAACCAGCAAAGCAAGTTTGATTCAAGATTGGTCTTCTTGGGGGCTCACTAGCCAACGGGCCAGGAACCGCAAAGATGCATTGAGCGGAAATGCACAAAGCGGGCCCACAGGACATACCTGGAGTGTGGGCCTCTGAGCTTCGGTGCAAATGGTGCTCGTGGCTGGGGATTTAAGCACCCCAATGCTCAACTTCGGGATACATCGAGAAGTAGGTGAAGGTAGCAAAATGCAGGATGTCCAGGAGTTCCGGTCCCACATCTGTCGTGTCCGCCACGTGTCTCAGCTTTGCTGTGAGCGAAGGTCGGGGTCAGGGATGTCTGGAAGTCCATGTCCTGTATCGCAGATTCTTCGGGATCCGGCGGGAGCCTCGAAAATGCAGATCGGCAAAATTGCTGTTGGTGCCTGTTTGAACAGGGTGGTCACTCCTTGACCACAAGGGAGATATCTTCCGTCTTCCAGTCAAAATGGAATGTCGAAGGTCCAGAATATATTTTGCAGAGTTTCGTCCAGGGTAACCTAAAGTTCTAGGGACTGGGGTTCTATCTTTATAGGAAAGATAGGGAATGGACTAACTCTATGGCTCCTCCTATGGGTGGACCTGGGGAGGGGGTGGTTACACCCCTTCCCCTTTGTCCAGTTTCACGCCAGAGCTGGGGCTTAGTGCCCCAGCAACCGGTTTGAACTGGGCTATGCATGGAGCACCTTGTGTGCCCCAGGCAGTGTCTGAAAAGCATTCACTGAATGCAACCCTCCCTGCCCCAATTCACTAAAGCCTGTCTGGGAAGGTGCCAGCACCTCTCTGGACATGAAACCTATTGTCCAAGCCTCCCCTGCCGGAGTTTCGTCCAGCAGCAGGAGTAGACCTGGAGGGTAGACCTATGTCTGTGGCAGCAGCATTCATTTTGTGATTCTGGGGCTCTGTTTAATTTTAACAGGGTAAACCAGTAACTACAGGTCTTCTCCCTCTAGAAGGGTGGCATGCTACCCCCACCGCCAGGACTGGCGGGGGGGGGGGAGGGGGAGGGGGGTAGTATTCTAAAGTATTTGACACCTTACAGAACATGTTTTGATAAAGCCAAACCAAAGTTAGCATTAACAGTGAGGATTATAATGCACTTAAGAGTATATGGTATGGCTATATCATAGAACAGCTATAAGGAGATGGTTCCGAAAGCTGCAGAGGGGCTCAGCTCATGCTAGGGCACCCTCTCACACAAAACCAAGCACTCTGCCTCCAGGATTGTCAAGGCCTTCCATAACAGAGATATATATATATATATTTCAGCAGAGCAGAGGAGTAGCGATGGGTTCCTGCTTCTCCCCCAGTTATGCTTGTTTGCATATGGGACTGTGGGAGAAGCAGGTTCTCGGAGCACAGTTTGCTGAAATTATGCACAACAATGTTGTTTGCATTTACAGATACATTGATGACTTGTTTTTGATTTGGAGAGGGGAGGAGAGTTTGGCTTTTGCATTCATTGACAATCTGAATGTCAACTCCTTAAATTTAAAATTTACCTCCAACATAAGCAAGTCCTCTGTTAACTTTCTAGATGTTGAAGTCTTTGTTGATCAACTAACAATCCAGACTAGATTACATCGCAAGGCAACGGCAGGTAATACTCTACTGCATGCGTCCAGCAACCATCCCCGTCATTTGATTCACAGCATCCCCTAAGGGGTGATGCTGCGTATCAAACGCATTTGCAGTAGAGTACAAGACATGGAGGAGGCTCAGGCGGCGTGCCGCTTGCTCTTTCTAGCGAGGGGCTACAATGATAAAACCATCATGACGGCTATTAAACGTACACAGGCCCTACCTAGAAATGAAGCGCTAATTAAAAAGGCCATGAGACAAAGTAATCTACCAGTGAATCATGATGATACCATCCGCCTAGTAGTCACCTACAGCAAACAGCACCAGGCGATTAGAAAAATCATGGGAAAACATTGGTTGTTAATTCAAAATGACCCAATGTTAAACATGGGATCCTTGAAATCACCAACTATAACCTATAGAAAATCAGGATCACTTCAGAACAGCCTGGTCAGCAGCAGCCCAGAGGTCTTGGCTAAGACCGACTGGCTTAGCAGCCGGACAGGCTTTTATAAATGCATGACGTGTAAAGCCTGTAAACACGGGGTCAACAAAAAATCATACAATTCCCCGTTCTCCGACAGACAGATTGCCATTTCAAAATATCTAACTTGCAAAACTGAATTTGCGATTTATGTCTTGAAGTGCCCTTGTGGACTTAAGTACATAGGAAGCACTAAACTTCCAGTCCACAAGAGAGTGCTTCAACACATGAGGGCCATCACGCATTGTGATGAGGCTTATCCCGTTGCAAGACACTTTAACGACTGCCACAATAGAGACCTACAACTACTACAGTATTATGTGGTAGATGCAGTCATGCTCCTCAGAAGAGGTGGCGACAGGGAAGGAATACTTCGTAAACTAGAAACTTATTATATCTTCAACCTAGATAGTAAACACCCTAATGGATTGAATTCATGGGAGGACCTTCATACCTGTCTTTAAACTATTGTTTAAATTGTCTATTGATAGTTAATCAGTCTTGATAGAATTGCAAGTATTACGTCAATATCTGTCTTCTTCTTTAGCAAATATTAAATGATTGCTCTGTGTTTTTCTACTTTTTGATAAATTGATTTTATGAATTATAATCAATTTCATCTATTACTGAGTTACACTTTTTAAACATTTTACTATTTATGGATTTTTTAAATAGTGACTTGTTCTACACTTTTTAACATATTCACGGTTTGCACAATTGTTTTTTTAATATTGTTTTGCACAGCTTTGCACGTTGCCTTGGATATAAAAAATTGGGTTATCAGCAGTGTCCGTGCCTATGATCTTAATTATGGAGGAATATCCATCAGATCATATATCAATTGCAATTGTATTTTACAGATATTTCACGAGTCAGTATCTATTACAGTTTTAAACCGCTATTTTTAGCAATAATTTAACTGACTTTCTCTATGAATTTTAACATCTATACATTTACAACATCTGTATTTTACATGTATTATTTTTAAGCATCAACCACAGAAAGAATGGCATTTGCACATGAACCAATGTTTTGAATGGTTTTAAATTACTATTTTAGCATTTATTTTATGGATTCACTTTGGTATTAACATTACCATTCACATGTGTATAATGGTTGTTGCATTATTATAATTATTTTATGTACGGATGTTTGGTTGAAAAAGACAACCTGCTTAAACTTTGGTAGTCATATTGTCTATTTCCATGATGACGTCTCCAAATGCGACTTGCACTGCCACTTTAAATTTGTAAATCACACTCCATAGCGTGTCATGTGATCAAGGGCCAAGGTAGGCCCGAAACGCGTCATGGCTGAGGTGCGGGGTCTTATGCACTAATAAAGAAAATTGCACCTTTAACTGCTGGGTCCGCTGTCGTCCTTCCACTGCCTCAAAGTGTCGACTCTCCTGCGTGTGTATATTATATATCACTGAAAAAAACCATAGGTTTCACACCAGTTATAGTTAGGAATTAGCATTTAAAAAACCTATTAAATTCACTGAAAAAATCATAGGTTTCACACCAGTTATAGTTAGCTGGAAATTTTACTGATATAAAACCATTGAAATTCCCACGTTATAGTTAGTCGGACTCACTATAACTTGCGCGTGCAATGCACTGCTGATGACATCACATATTACATCACTCATGACATGGTCAGTGACATCACTCATGACATCACTGATGACACCATCCTTGTGACACAGTCACAGACCTCCTCTCAGTGTAAAGTAACCCTTGAGACACATATTCAAAAATAGAAACTGAAATTTTTAAAAAATGGACATACCTATATCAGTTACAACAAGCAATTCTGTACTTCCACTATCTATATACACATCCACTCATTCACCAACAGTTCTATATAGTCACTCATACATATACTCACTCATCATATGAAGAGATACACCTATACATCCTGTTACACACCGACATTCATCCAAAAGTTACTCACACACATATTCACACGTGCAAATAAACTATTGAACAACCATTTATTTGAATATAGAGTTATACACACACTACCACATTACTTCTAAGGAAACGTACACATACTTACTCTCTTAAACAATCACTTATAGAAAACATACTTATTTAAACAAGAACTCTTTCAATCTCTCATTCTCACATATACTCACTTATATACATCAATACTCCCATATACTAGATTAAAACGTATGTCGTTACTGATAAAGACACTAGTGAGACAGTCATTCACTCACTAACACACACATATACACACTCATACACCCATACAGTCCTGCCCATATGCTGTCTTCAAAACACATACAAACAGTGAGTCAGTCATTAATGCATCTATGTGCTAAGTAACACCCCCACCAAACCATACAGACACTCATACTGATATTAAAAAAACATCTAATAACCCATGTACACACACATGTAGCTACTCACCAACCCATGCAGACACTTATACACAAAGTGAAACACTGATACATATATTTAAATTTTTAAACATTACTCACTAATATATGTATTCACTAAGATACACTTAATAAGCCTGTTAACCAATCAATAAAAAAAAATCCATTTACACACTTATTTAAACAATAATTCTTCGATCAACCTTTATATATATACATATATAAAACATATTTATTTTTCAGAAAGACACACATTCACTGGATGGTGTCATGAGTGATGTCACTGACCAGGTCATGAGTGATGTAATATGTGACGTCATCTGCAGTGCATTGCAGGCGCGCAAGTTATAGTGAGTCCAACTAACTATAACGTGGGAATTTCAATGGTTTTATGGCAGTAAAATTTCCAGCTAACTATAACTGGTGTGAAACCTATGGTTTTTTCAGTGAATTTAATAGGTTTTTTAAATGCTAATTCCTAACTATAACTGGTCTGAAACCTATGGTTTTTTCAGTGAATATATATATATTACCTACTGGCTATCGCCAGTAGGTATATATGGTTAGGATTTTTTCTCTATGGGACTTTTGAAAATTCTATGTCTAATAACTTTGGCGTTTGTGGACGGAATCGGCTGAAATTTTCAGGAAAATGGCACATTTTGTTTCTGAGCAGCCCCTGAAAATTTGGGGGGTTCGTCAAGGGGGGGCCGAGAAAAAAGGGGGGTCCCAAAACGCGTTTTTCCCATGTTAATTTCCATAGGGCGTTTGGCCTCACTTTTAGCTCGAACGGCTGAATGGATTTGCACGAAACTTGGCAAAATTGTAGGGACTGTTAGCCCGACGTGCCTTTGCTGGGTCTCAATATATGTGCTCCAGTGGATTTTGAGAAATTAACGTTTAAAAAAATTTATATATCTGTGACAGCGTTCCAGATTGCGCTCCAGATCGCGTACTTTTCGCGTCACGGAGCTTTGCGAAGCGATGCTGATTGGCTCTCCGGTGTCTGTCAACATTCTAAACAGTCCGGAGCGGCCGCCATCTTGTCACTCGGTAGGATCGAGAGACAAGAAGAGGTGAAAAACGAAGGGGGAATTTAATGAAAGGGGGCAAGGTAGACCCCTCTTGACCCCCTAGGAATGATGTTGGGGTTATTAAAGGGTCCCGTGGGGCAAATAAAAAAAATTTGATTTTTCGCGGTAGAAGCGCTTCTCGGTTCGCAAACTGGTAGCGAAACGTAAATTCGCCATTTTGTGTTTCGATTTCATTAAATTACTAGGTATAAGGGGGTACGGGAGACGTATCCTGACCCCTTTTGTTTTCTGAGGGTGGCTGAGGAGGCTCATATATGTTGATACATGTCTTCCAGCGGCTGTGCGTGAGCGTTTTTTTTTTTTGCTGCGTGACGTCTGTTAACGTTCGATTCGATGGAAATCAGGAAGTGTTGACCGCCATTTTGTCACTGCGAGTAAATATTTTATTTGTTATAAATAAATCATTATTGATAAACATTGTCTGCGCCATCTTGCCTTTTTTGCAATGCCACACTTTTGTCGAGCACAGCAGCCATTTTAGATGCCTTGACCAGACCCACTGTCTGCACCCTCGCAAGCATCTCCCCCACGCACTGGTCACTCCCGCTCTCTTTCTCATGTATGGGCTAGAAACCTCCTCCCATCTGCGCTGTTCTTCTCTGAGAATCACACCCTGTGCCCGCCCGACACCTGCCTTTCACCCTATTTACTACCGCACCCTCTGACACTCCTCTTCCTCTGTGTCCGATTGTCCAGGCCGGTCCCAGGCTATCACCTAGCCCTGCAGATGTAGTTAATGGCCCCAGCTGTAGAGAATCACCCCTCTTCAAAGGAGTTAAGTAGATCAAGGCCCCCACCCGATGAGATCCGTCACACCACACGCGTTCCTACTATCTGATAACCATCCTGTATTGTGCTTGGGGAGGGGATTCTCACTGTGAGGGTGTGTGGGTCCGAGCCTGAAGCGGAAGATTCCAGGGATGCCTTTTTGTACATCAAAGTCTTCACAATTATGTGTCACATTAAAAATATATAGCACTCCAACAAAGTAGTAGGTTTATAACACTTTAATAACTTATAAATATGTACATCGCAACAAAAACAGTAAACACCTTAACATTTTTTTTATTAAAACAGAAGCAACAATGGTCAGTAGCGGTCTGTTGTGCGAATAGTTCCAAGGCAGCACAACGTGCTGAGTTGTGGACGGCATCCAGGTGAAGAACCATCCCTTCTTTAAAAGCCATGAAAAAACGAAAGTGACAACTTCCTCATCCTTAATTTGTCTTTCTTTGTTCCTTAAGATGTCATCTGTGTCAACCTCTTTCGAGAATGCTGATGCGTTAGGGATTTCCTGGTGTTTCTTAATAGCATTGGTGTCTGCACACTTCTTTGTCAACTCTGTGAAGATGACAGCTGCTTCATAGACAGACGATATCTTTGTTAAGTCATTAGTGTTAAGTGTGTCTGAAACTACAGTGCCCTTCTGTTTTACTTTCCTCAGACACTACAGAGTTTTGTGTGTTGTTCTTCTGAGCGACAATTATTCCAGAGGTTTCAGGTTCACTTGTTTTGTCCTGCAGTGAGTTAACAGCTTCAGAGACTTCATGTTTATTTGCTATGTCCTGCTGTGCGTCAACTGCTTCAGAGACGTCAGCCTCATTTGTTATGTTTGACTATAGCCTGGACCTGCCCGGCCGCGCCCAAAATGGAGCCGGTATAAATGGGACTCGTAACTCCTTGTTGTGTACTGGTTGCCCAACCTTGATATCACGAGATACGTATGCAGTTTTGAAGCACATGGCGAGCAGGGACGAGAATTGATTGAACATTTTGACATCCCTATTGATATTAAGTTCTGATGTGTTATTGATTACTGTACTATTGAAAGATCGAATTAACGTCACTCATGGTACTTGCCCGCTTTAGCTGCACTGTGCCTCGTCAGTAGCGGTCTGTTGTGCGAATAGTCCCAAGGCAGCAGAACGCGCTGTGATCTGGACGGCACCCAGGTGATGTCCAGTAAGTTGCCGCACTGGTTTTGGTATCCTACAATGCTGCTCCGAAAAACGGTGTGGGGCTCCCCGGGGGGGGGGGGAGGCGGCGTGAACGGGCCTCCCCAGGTGGAGGCTCGTCTGCTGTAGTGGGGCGCCCCTTTACCGTTTCAGTTGCCATTCCGCCCGCTTTTGCTACACTGTGCCTCATCCGCCATTCAGCTGTTTACCGCCCGCTCTTGCGGCTACAGCGTCTCGCTCACCATGTAGTTGAGTTGCTCCCACTCTTGCGGTGCAGCGATAGGCGGCTGCCACAGGAGTCTTAAAATGGCGGACGGCTCTTCGGATTTGGGCCTGGTCCACTAACATGGCCCTGGGACACCTTGGAACTCGGACGTCCCCTGAGCCTTGAAGATTTTACAAAAGTCTTGGGGGCTCCCGACTCCTGCAGGCTTCCGGTGGGGAGCGGCTGCCATGATTGCTCGCGGAATGACCACGACGGAGCCACGAGATGGTGGTGCTCTCAGGCTGACGCCAGCTTTAGTCTGAAACATATAGAAACAAGGTGGGGCTTTCATCGTTTGGGAAAAAAAAATGTTTTAATCCAATGAAAAGTGATATTTTTAGGTCATATGATCAAGCCTTCCATCATTAGGAAACCAAAAGTAAAATGAACCAATGAAAAGTTTTATTAACAAGTCACATGACCTGTTATGCTTACGTTACGCGCTGCGCGCCGCGCTCTGGATCGTTTCCAGGAAGCTGCGCCTTGCGCACCGGAGCACTTCCGGGTGCGCTAACGCGGCGCGTCATATGACGCATTACGCGACAACGCAGGTCCAGAATATAGTCAAAATGTCTCCACCAACCAGCGGTCGGAATACAACACCTTTCAGCAGTCCAAAAAGTTCTGTTAAATGACAACAGAAGGGACAGGCAACAAGAACAATCAGTCAAAGAGGGGAGGGCAAGTTCTTCTCTACCGGGTCACGTTGGGGCTCCACCGGAACTGATTGAATTGGTAGTCTACAGTGTTTCTGGATGTTTCAGATTGAAGCTGGCGTCAGCATGAGAGCACCCAATTCTAAAACAGTAAATGCTTCGATAACAATCAATCAAATGTAGAGGGAAGCAGGCACGACGGGTTACAATGGGGGCAAAGGCTTACGTTCCCTACCCTTCACTATCTGCAAAGAGAGAATACTCCTAAAAGAAAAGAGAAGGGGGGGGGGGCAGCGTTCAAAGCACATCAGCGTGCATAAATACGAAAATGTTTTTACCTACCACGTACTTGACATTTTACAGCTTTTGATATTTGCTATTAAAAAACCATTGAAATTCACTGAAAAAACCATAGGTTATAGACCATATATAGTTAGGAATTAGCATTTACAAAACCTTAATTTACTCGCACAAAACCATAGAAATTCGCATATATAGTTAGTTGCAATAACTATATATCGCGCACCCGCAATCCACTGCTGATGATGTCACATATTACATCATTCATGACATGGTCAGTGACATCACTGATGACATCACTGATGACATCTCATTTGACATTACTGATCACATCACTGATAATATAATTCATGTGATAACACGATGAACCTCTTCAGACTCTAATATAACCTTAGATACAATCAGTGTAAACAGACACTCACAGATTGTCACTCATCCATGGAGTTACTCACATATCTAGTCAGTCATGAAAAGAATCAATCACTCCTCCATTTCCTCAACTATACAGTTATACACACCTTACTAATTCAAACATATTCTAACACATATTTACTCTCTTATACAATCTCTGATACAAGTTCACAATGATTCATAAAGCCACTCTCACATTCACTGGCTCTTATGCTCAGTTATTTATATATGTCAACTCTCACATGTACTGTGTTTTACATATGTACTTACTTTGACATGTAGCACTGAGATATCCATTCACTCACCAATACACTCATGCACACAGTCAACTGCCCATACAGCTGTTTCCACATGCACGTTTGAACCCATACATCTAGTGAATCAACTGCTCACACATCTATGCACAGAGTCATACACCTCCCAGCCACCCACACACATACTCAGTCTCCCATACAAATACTTGGGCAACCAATCAATAACCCATATAGTTACTCATATAGCTACTGATTAACACATGCAGCAGTTTACAGAACAACAGACATAATGATGCACAAATTATGACATTTAAGTCACTAACCCATGCACTCAGTGAAACACATTTAATCACTCTCTCATACAGTAAGTCATGCACCTACTAAACCCTTCATCCAGACACTTATACATCCACTCATTCTTCAATATGTAAGACATATTTTAACTTTACACAAACATACAAACACTGGTTGATGTAATCAGTGATGTCATCAGTGATGTCACTGACCATGTCATGAATGATGTAATATGTGACATCATCAGCAGTGGATTGCGGGTGCGCGATATATAGTTATTGCAACTAACTATATATGCGAATTTCTATGGTTTTGTGCGAGTAAATTAAGGTTTTGTAAATGCTAATTCCTAACTATATATGGTCTATAACCTATGGTTTTTTCAGTGAATATATATATATATATATATATATATATATATAATATATACACACCACTCTTCCAAAACAAAAGGAAGGAAAGCATTCCGTGAAGCATGAATATATTAAGAGGTTTATTCTAATATGTAGCTTGAAAATCAATAAAGGAGCGTCAATGCTTTTCGCACCAAGCCTTTTTCACGATGCTGGCTCACAGTATCAAAAAAATGGGTTATGCCCTAATCCCCCCAAGGATACATCTGGGCAGAAGCAAACCTTGAAAAGGAACTGATTTCCGGGTATAAACATACACTAGTTACTACAGCAAATAGGGACAAAAGTATTGATCCCCTGCATGGGAGCCTAGTCCCCAATTATAACTTGTAGACAGTTTACCTACTCATGAAGGCATCCTCCATTCTTTCACATATCTTTGCATTATTTTTTGATATAGATATCTACACAATTATGAATTTTTTACACATAGTTATAATTGGGGACTAGGCTCCCATGCAGGGGGTCAATAGTTGTGTTCCTATTTGCTGTAGTAACTTGTGTATATTTATCCTCGGACATCGTCATTTCCTTTTGTTGGTTGGCTCACAGTTAGTAAACACAATTTATCATGGGTGTCAAAATAGACATAGAAGAGGGGCGCAGACATTTCATCAACATATCCTATGAATGAAGCCGCCATCTTGTAATATGTGTATATCATCTTTTGCCCCAATCAATATTTTGACTATTGATGGCATTTGTGAATAACATATCCAATTTCAGAGCTGAGAAAACAACAGAGGTATAAAATGAGCATTGCGTACTCTGATATTACAATGTTTCAGATAAACAAACAATGTTGCAATATCATATTATTATACCCAGAGAGCTCCTACCTCAGAACAAATCATTTGCATAAAAAACAGAGAACTTTTTTTATTTCCACATGAAAGCAATATCACGCCCTTACTGTCAGACTGGCGACCATATCAGTGTTTCACAGTATTTCTGTATAGCGCCATTGAGCAAACTGCAAAATATCCATGGGCAGAGATATCACTATAATTTTAAACTTACATTTCTCAACAACTACTGAACAGATTTACTAAAATAAGCAAAAGACACTTCCTTGAACCAACATCAGCTTCCATGCCAAATCTGGTGTAAGCCCGTTCAGCGGTTCGGGCTATAGGTGTTGCTAAAGGTTCCTAGAGTAATTAACATTACAAATGCAACCTTATTTTGGGCCCCAAATTCTCGTCCTCACTGCATGGATCACCCCCAAACTTTCCATAACCATGAAATCCACTTTGACACTTTTTTGGGACAATTTCAAGCAGATTGGTTAAACGACGCCAAGTTATAGCCAAGTCAAATTATGCTATTCTATGGAAACTAGGGCATAACTATAACTACCTACTGGCAACCACCAGTATGTAATATTCTGACAAAACTAAAAGTTACTGTAATGTTATAGTGAGATTCAAATTTCACTCATGCAAACCCAGTGAAATTCAGCCATTATAATTACCTGAGCTAACTATAACTTACGCCCTAGCGATGCACTGCTCATGACATCGTCAGAGACATCACTGATTACACCACTGATGACATCTCAAATGCCATCTCATATGATCTCACTGATTACATCATCCAGTGAGCGCAAGTATGTTCTAAGAGTTTATGATTGTTAAAAATATATACTAACATACTACAAATGTTCAATTAGTATAAAAAGGTGTACTACTAATGAGTGATACTACTTCCAATATATATTTTGTGAGTGGCTGTGTGACTGTGTGCATCTATCTGTGAGTGGTTGTGTGAGTGACTGTTTGGATATGTGTGTGAGTGGCTGTAGGGGTGAATAAGTAGGTGTGTGAGTAGTTGTGCAAGTGAGCAAATAGCTATGTGAGTGGCTGTATTGGGGAATGAGTGGGTGTGTCATTGGCTCTATGTGTGAGTTGGAGGCTGTATGAGTGGCTTTATGGGTTGGTGGGTGGATGTGTGAGTGACTGTATGGGTGAGTAAGTGGGAGTCTGAATGGCTGTATGAGAGAGTGGGTATATTAGTGGCTGTATGGGTGAGTAAGTCGGTGTATGAGTGGGTGTTCTGTTAAGTGGGTTGGTATGTGAATGGCTGCATTAGAGAGTGAACAGATCTGAGAATGCTTATATGGATGTTTGAAGGGATATGTAAGTGGTTGTGTGAGTGAGTGTGTCTAGTACTTGTATGGGTGAGTG
This sequence comes from Lissotriton vulgaris, assembly GCF_964263255.1. Classification (NCBI taxonomy): domain Eukaryota; kingdom Metazoa; phylum Chordata; class Amphibia; order Caudata; family Salamandridae; genus Lissotriton; species Lissotriton vulgaris. The sequence goes on from NC_141698.1 coordinate 220,798,121, forward strand.
AGTAGCTGTGTGAGTGGCTGTGTTGAGAAACTGTATGGGTGAGGGAGTGGGTGTGTGAGTGGCTGTATGTGGGAATAAATAGGTATGTGAATAGCTGTATGGGTGAGTGTGTGGCTGTGTGAGTGGCTGTATGCATAAAAGTGGTTATCTGAATACTTGCATGGGTCTATGTATGTGAGTGGTTGTCTGGGTGTGAAAGTGGGTGTATGAGAGGTTGTGTAGGGGTGTGAGTGGGTGTGTGAGTGGTTCTATGGATGATGTTATCAGCGATATCAAATGAGTTGTCATCAGTGATGTCAGTGACCATGTCATGAGTGATGTAATATTGTAAAATGTAAGGTCATAAGCAGTGCTTTGCGAGGTCATTTTTTACTGCAAGCTCAGGTAACTATAACTGCTGAATTGCAATGGTTTTATGTTTGTAAAATCTGAAACTAACTATAACATCCCTGTAACCTTTGTGTTTTTCTCTCTCTCTCTCTCTCTCTCTCTCTCTCTCTCTCTCTCTCTCTCTCTCTCTCTCTCTCTCTCTCTCTCTCTCTATATATATATATATATATATATATATATATATATATATATATATTGACATTCACTGAAAAAACCATAGGTTTCACACCAGTTATAGTTAGGAATTAGCATTTAAAAAACCTATTAAATTCACTAAAAAGTTATAGTTAGCTGGAAATTTTACTGACATAAAACCAATGAAATTCCACGTTATAGTTAGTTGGACTCACTATAACTTGCGCGCATGCAATGCACTGCTGGTGACGTCACATATTACATCACTCATGACATGGTCAGTGACATCACGTGCCTCACACCCACGTGACTTCCACAGGTGAGAATGTCTTTAGGCATGCTGGAACCTGTAGTATGATAATTGCGAAGAGGTTTTACCCAAGTGGGTGCAGTTCAAAAACACAGTCTTTTTCTTTTCAAAAGTAAAATCCGAGTGGACTGAGATGAAAGCGCCGGTTCGTTTTCATTACCTCCCACTGCGCTTAAGGTCCGTGATTCAGTGACCTTCAGCTCCATATTTTGCATGGCAGGGCTTCCTTCTCGGCCAGGCTGCCGAGTTAAATTCCATCACAAAAATGCCTTGCAGCAAGGAAACCCACGCAGAGAAGTGCTTAACAGCTTTAATTTCCAAACCAGCCGAGTTTCATTACATGAGCAAAAGTTCTTTTCCTGACGCGTTTCAGAGCCAGAGGGCTCCTTCATCAGAGGATGACACTGCTTTTTGCTGACAAGCTCGCGTTTCAGGCGCCATTAGCTGCATGCTGAGAAATGTACTCACGTGCCACGTGCCTCACACCCACGTGACTTCCACAGGTGAGAATGTCTTTAGGCATGCTGCCAAGCTACAGCCTTTCATTAAAGGCGTTCAACTCTCTGCTGTGTGGCGTCTTCACTGTTTGGGCAGTTTTGTGAATTAATTAAATGCGGCCGGCCTGGTCGCGAAGACGCCCTGCTGTTTTCATACAGATTTTGGGTTCGTACTTGCGAACTTGGTGAAGCAGGGAGTGCCGTGTGATTGGACTTTGGAAATATAGCACGCAGCGGTTTTCAGCTCCCTCACAACCCACTGGGGTAATACCATGGATTTAATATGAGTGATGACAAGGCGCTCACTGGGGAAAAACAACAGGAACTCAAAATACCGGCATGCTCAGCATGCACACGCCTACATAGGCGGGACTATTTTGCACATCAGCTGTTCCTGATTGATCGCCAGCAGTCATCTCTGCCGCTTTGCCTGTGAACAAGAGCACCACGGTGCTTGAAACGCGTTGGGCCTCTGACGAACTGTGAAGCGAGATTGTTGCCCTGCCAAGCTACAGCCTTTCATTAAAGGCGTTCAACTCTCTGCTGTGTGGCGTCTTCACTGTTTGGGCAGTTTTGTGAATGAATTAAATGCGGCCGGCCTGGTCGCGAAGACGCCCTGCTGTTTTCATACAGATTTCGGGTTCGTACTTGCGAACTTGGTGAAGCAGGGAGTGCCGTGTGATTGGACTTTGGAAATATAGCGCGCAGCGGTTTTCAGCTCCCTCACAACCCACTGGGGTAATACCATGGATTTAATATGAGTGATGACAAGGCGCTCACTGGGGAAAAACAACAGGAACTCAAAATACTGGCATGCTCAGCATGCACACGCCTACATAGGCGGGACTATTTTGCACATCAGCTGTTCCTGATTGATCGCCAGCAGTCATCTCTGCCGCTTTGCCTGTGAACAAGAGCACCACGGTGCTTGAAACGCGTTGGGCTTCTAACGAACTGTGAAGCGAGATTGTTGCCCTGCCAAGCTACAGCCTTTCATTAAAGGCGTTCAACTCTCTGCTGTGTGGCGTCTTCACTGTTTGGGCAGTTTTGTGAATGAATTAAATGCGGCCGGCCTGGTCGCGAAGACGCCCTGCTGTTTTCATACAGATTTCGGGTTCGTACTTGCGAACTTGGTGAAGCAGGGAGTGCCGTGTGATTGGACTTTGGAAATATAGCACGCAGTGGTTTTCAGCTCCCTCACAACCCACTGGGGTAATACCATGGATTTAATATGAGTGATGACAAGGCGCTCACTGGGGAAAAACAACAGGAACTCAAAATACCGGCATGCTCAGCATGCACACGCCTACATAGGCGGGACTATTTTGCACATCAGCTGTTCCTGATTGATCGCCAGCAGTCATCTCTGCCGCTTTGCCTGTGAACAAGAGCACCACGGTGCTTGAAACGCGTTGGGCTTCTGACGAACTGTGAAGCGAGATTGTTGCCCTGCCAAGCTACAGCCTTTCATTAAAGGCGTTCAACTCTCTGCTGTGTGGCGTCTTCACTGTTTGGGCAGTTTTGTGAATGAATTAAATGCGGCCGGCCTGGTCGCGAAGACGCCCTGCTGTTTTCATACAGATTTCGGGTTCGTACTTGCGAACTTGGTGAAGCAGGGAGTGCCGTGTGATTGGACTTTGGAAATATAGCACGCAGCGGTTTTCAGCTCCCTCACAACCCACTGGGGTAATACCATGGATTTAATATGAGTGATGACAAGGCGCTCACTGGGGAAAAACAACAGGAACTCAAAATACCGGCATGCTCAGCATGCACACGCCTTCATAGGCGGGACTATTTTGCACATCAGCTGTTCCTGATTGATCGCCAGCAGTCATCTCTGCCGCTTTGCCTGTGAACAAGAGCACCACGGTGCTTGAAACGCGTTGGGCTTCTGACGAACTGTGAAGCGAGATTGTTGCCCTGCCAAGCTACAGCCTTTCATTAAAGGCGTTCAACTCTCTGCTGTGTGGCATCTTCACTGTTTGGGCAGTTTTGTGAATGAATATATATATATATATATATATATATATTCACTGAAAAAACCATAGGTTATAGACCATATATAGTTAGGAATTAGCATTTACAAAACCTTGAAAATTCACTGAAAAAACCATAGGTTATAGACCATATATAGTTAGGGATTAGCATTTACAAAACCTTAATTTACTTGCAGAAAACCATTGAAATTCGCATATATAGTTAGTTGCAATAACTATATATCGTACACCCGCAATCCACTGCTGATGATGTCACATATTACATCATTCATGACATGGTCAGTGACATCACTGATGACATCACTGATGACATCTCAAATGACATCACTGATGACATCTCAAATGACATCACTGATGACATCTCATTTGACATCACTGATGACATCTCATTTGACATTACTGATCACATCACTGATATTATCATTCATGTGATAATACGATGAACCTCTTCAGACTCTAATATAACCTTAGATACAATCAGTGTAAACAGACACTCCCAGATTGTCACTCATCCATGGAGTTACTCACACACCTAGTCAGTCATGCAAAGAATCAATCACACCTCCATTTCCTCATCTATACAGTTATACACACCTTACTTATTCAAACATATACTAACACATATTTACTCTCTTATACAATCCCTGATACAAGTTCACAATGATCCATACAGCCACTCACACATTCACTGGCTCTTATGCACAGTTATTTATATATGTCAACTCTCACATGTACTGTGTTTTACATATGTACTTACTTTGACATGTAGCACTGAGATATCCATTCACTCACCAATATACTCAGGCACACAGTCAACCGCCCATACAGCTAATTCCACATGCACTTTTGAACCCATACATCTAGTGAATTAACTGTTCACACATCTATGCACAGAGTCACACACCTCCCAGCCACCCATACACACACACTCAGTCTCCCATTCAAATACTTGGGCAACCAATCAATAACCCATATAGTTACTCATACAGCTACTGATCAACACATGCAGCAGTTTACAGAACAACAGACATAATGATGCACAAATTAAGACAGTTTAGTCACTAACCTATGCACTCAGTGAGACACATCTAATCACTCACTCATACAATCAGTCATGCACCTACTAAATCCTTCATCCAGACACTTATACATCCACTCATTCTTCAATATGTAAGACATATTTTAACTCTACAGAAACATAAAGTCACTGGATGTTGTCATCAGTGATGTCATCAGTGATGTCATTTGAGATGTCATCAGTGATGTCATCAGTGATGTCATTTGAGATGTCATTTGAGATGTCATCAGTTATGTCATCAGCGATGTCACTGACCATGTCATGAGTGATGTAATATGTGACATCAGCAGTGGATTGCGGGTGCGCGATATATAGTTATTGCAACTAACTATATATGCGAATTTCAATGGTTTTCTGCGAGTAAATTAAGGTTTTGTAAATGCTAATCCCTAACTATATATGGTCTATAACCTAAGGTTTTTTCAGTGAATTTTCAAGGTTTTGTAAATGCTAATTCCTAACTATATATGGTCTATAACCTATGGTTTTTTCAGTGAATTTCAATGGTTTTTTAATAGCAAATATCAGAAGCTGTAAAATGTATTCTTATTCTAATTCACAAATATATTTTATATATTTTTGTATTATATTTTTTTAATTTAATTTATATTATAGTTTAAATTATATTTTCTTGTTTCGCTGCCGGTCCGCAAACCGGTAAACGTTCCGTTAGTGCAAGTACCGCGTTAGAAAGCCACATTGTGACGCGTCGCGTAATCGCAACGTATCGCGTTACTGCGTAATGCGCCTTATGACGCGCCGCGTTAGCGCACCCGGAAGCGTTCTGGAACGCGAACCAAGGCGCGAAACGCAGAGCCCCGGAAACGATCCGAGGCGCGGCGCGGAGCGCGTAACGTAAGCATAACAGGTCATGTGACTTGTTAATAAAACTTTTCATTGGTTCATTTTACTTTTGTTATTCTAATGATGAAAGGCTTGGTCATATGACCTAAAAATAACGCTTTTCATTGCTTTCGAACATTTTTTTTTTTCCCCAAATGATGAAAGCCCACCTTTTTTTTCTCACTCTGACTTGTAAAGCAAAGGACCCAGATGCATTTACAGTTTATCACTAACAATGTTCCAGGCTAATGTATTTTCCCGGGAAATTTACAACTGTCCTGCAAGTAAAATATTCCTTTTTCGAGAAAAAGGGCGTTTCTTCGTCCCATGAGGGAGCCGTTGAGCAAAAGAGGCTCGGCCTGCTGCCTTAGTCGCTGATAGGCATGAATATCAGATTCTTATCGATCACTTTATGTTGCAGGAGTAGAAAACACAACAGCCCTTGACCATTTATCTTTACTGCGTTCCTGCGTATTATACCTTTTAACAGTCATGTAATTGGACTGCTTTATTTCACTTGCCTTTTACTGATTCGAAAACAGTGGCTATTATTCAAAACTTTACCAATGTAGGTACTACTACCATGTTTTTTTTAAAAAACCTTTATTGTGAAAATGTCAGTATACAAATACGGGCCTATAACCACGTGGGCCGGCCACGGAGCAAACTGGAATCGTATATGATGAGGGCACATTTACACTGTAGAAGAACGTAACGGGCGACCCATTAGATTGCAAGAACTAAGGTGTCTAACATTTGCGGAATCGCTGGACGTACATTTTATAATTAAAGTACGACAGGGCCAGTTACAATAAAATTATCTAGATATACATTTGCGGGCAAGTACCATGGGTGACGTTAATTCGAACTTTCAATAGTACAGTAATCAATAACACATCAGAACTTAATATCAATAGGGATGTCAAAATGTTCAATCAATTCTCGTCCCCGCCCGCCATGTGCTTCAAAACTGCATACGTATCTCGTGATATCAAGGTTGGGCAACCAGTACACAACAAGGAGTTACGAGTCCCATTTATACCGGCGCCATTTTGGGCGAGGCCGGGCAGGTCCAGGATATAGTCAAAATGTCTCCACCAACCAGCGGTCGGACCAGAACCATTTTCGGCAGTCTAAAAATGTTCCGTTAAATGACAACAGAAGAAATAGGCAACAAGAACAATCAGTCAAAAGAGGGGACGCTTTCGTGAATGGGGCCCATGCCCTAGCAGACAAGCGTCCGAGTTCCAAGGTGTCCCAGAGCCATTTTAGTGGACCAGGCCCAAATCCAAAGAGCTGGCCGCCATTTTGAGAGTCTTGTTGCTACCGCCTATCGCTGTAGCCGCAAGAGCGGACGGAACTCAACTGGATGGCGGGTGAGGCACTGTGCCGCAAGAGCGGGCGAAACTCAGCTGGACGGCAAGTGAAACGCTAAGAGGCGCCCCACTGCAGATGAGGTGCCTCCACCTGGGGAGGAGGGAGAGGCCCGTTTGCACTGCCTCCCCCCCCCCCCCTGGGCACCCCACGCCGTCTTTCGGCGCAGCATTGTAGGATGGCCACACCAGTGAAACTTGCTGGACACCACCTCGGTGCCATCCGGATCTCGGCGCGTTCGAGTCACTGTACCGCAAGAGCGGGAGAAACTCAGCTGGAAGGCAAGTGAAACGCGAAGAGGCGCCCCACTGCAGATGAGGTTCCTTCACCTGGGGAGGCGGAAGAGGTCCGTTTACGCTTTTTATAGCCCAAAGCCGCATAACAGGTCATGTGACTTGTTTATAAAACTTTTCATTGGTTCATTTTACTTTTGGTTTCCTAATGATGAAATGCTTGATCATATGACCTAAAAATAACACTTTTCATTGGATTAAAACATTTTTTTTCCCAAACGATGAAAGCCCCACCTTTTTTTTTTCTCACTCGGCAATCAAAAAAGGTTCCGTTAGATGACAACAGAGGGGACAGGCAACAAGAACCATCACTCAAAAAAGGGGAGGGCAAGTTCTTCCCTACCGGGTCACGTTGGGGCTCCACCGGAACTCATCGAATTGATAGTCTACAGTGTTTCTGGATGTTTCAGACTGAAGCTGGCGTCAGCATGAGAGCACCACCATCTCGTAGCTCCGTCGTGGCCATTCCGCAAGCAATCATGGCAGCCGCTCCCCACCGGAATCCTGCGGGAGTCGGGGGCTCCCAAGACTTTTGTAGAATCTTCAAGGCTGAGGGGATGCTTTCGAGAATGGGGCCCAAGCCCTAGCAGACAAGCGTCCGAGTTCCAAGTTGTCCCAGGGCCATTTTAGTGGACCAGGCCCAAATCCGAAGAGCCGGCCGCCATTTTAAGAGTCCTGTGGCAGCCGCTTATCGCTGCACCGCAAGAGTGGGCGCAATTCAACTATATGGTGAGCGAGACGCTGTAGCCGCAAGAGCGAGCGGTAAACAGCTGAATGGCGGATGAGGCACAGTGCAGCAAAAGCGGGCGGAAAAACGCTGAATGGCAAGTGAAACGCTAAAGGGGCGCCCCACTACAGCAGACGGGCCTCCACCTGGGGAGGACCGTTCAAGCCGCCTCCCCCCCCCCCCCCCCCCCCCCCCCCCGGGCGCCCCACACCATTTTTCGGAGCAGCATTGTAGGATGCCGAAACCAGTGCGGCAAGTAATGAACATCACCTGGGTGCCGTCCAGATCTCAGCGCGTTGTGCTGCCTTCTGACTATTCGCACAACAGACCGCTACTGACGAGGCACAGTGCAGCAAAAGCGGGCGGAAAACCGCTGAATGGCAAGTGAAACGCTAAAGGGGCGCCCCACTACAGCAGACGAGCCTCCACCTGGGGAGGCCCGTTCAAGCCGCCTCACCCCCCCCCCCCCCCCCCCCCGGGCGCCCCACACCATTTTTCGGAGCAGCATTGTAGGATGCCGAAACCAGTGCGGCAAGTAATGAACATCACCTGGGTGCCGTCCAGATCTCAGCGCGTTGTGCTGCCTTCTGACTATTCGCACAACAGACCGCTACTGACGAGGCACAGTGCAGCAAAAGCGGGCGGAAAACCGCTGAATGGCAAGTGAAACGCTAAAGGCGTCAGCAGACGAGCCTCCACCTGGGGAGGCCTGTTCACGCCGCCTCCCCCTTCGTCCCCCCCCCCCCCCCCGGGGCGCCCCACGCCGTTTTTCGGAGCAGCATTGTAGGATACCAAAACCAGTGCGGCACCCAGGTGACATCACCTGGGTGCCGTCCAGAACTCAGCACGTTGTGCTGCCCTCGGACTATTCGCTGAATGGCAAGTAAAACGCTAAAGGGGCGCCCCACTACAGCAGACGAGCCTCCACCTGGGGAGGCCCGTTCAAGCCGCCCCCCCCCCCCCCCCCCGGGCGCCCCACACCATTTTTCGGAGCAGCATTGTAGGATGCCAAAACCAGTGCGGCAAGTAAAGAACATCACCTGGGTGCCGTCCAGATCTCAGCGCGTTGTGCTGCCTTCTGACTATTCGCACAACAGACCGCTACTGACGAGGCACAGTGCAGCAAAAGCGGGCGGAAAACCGCTGAATGGCAAGTGAAACGCTAAAGGGGCGCCCCACTACAGCAGACGAGCCTCCACCTGGGGAGGCCTGTTCACGCCGCCGCCCCCTTCGTGCCCCCCCCCCCCCCCCCCCCCCCCCCCCCCCCCGGGGCGCCCCACGCCGTTTTTCGGAGCAGCATTGTAGGATACCAAAACCAGTGCGGCACCCAGGTGACATCACCTGGGTGCCGTCCAGAACTCAGCACGTTGTGCTGCCTTCGGACTATTCGCACAACAGACTGCTACTGACCAGTGTTGCTTCTGTTTAAAAAATTTTTTTTAACGTGTTTACTGTTTTTGTTGCGTTGTATATATTTATAAGTTATTAAAGTGTTATAATCCTACTACTTTGTTGGAGTGCTATATATTTTTAATGTGACACATAATTGTGAAGACTTTGATGTACAAAAAGGCATCCCTGGAATCTTCCGCTTCAGGCTCGGTCCCACACACCCTCACAGTGAGAATCCCCTCCCCAATCACAATACAGGATCGTTATCAGATAGTAGGAACGCGTGTGGTGTGACGGATCTCATGGGGTGGGGGCCTTGATCTACTGTAACTCCTTTGAAGAGGGGTGATTCTTTACAGTTGAGGCCATAAACTACATCCGCAGGGCTAGGTGATAGCCTGGGACCGGCCTGGACAATCGGACACAGAGGAAGAGGAGTGTCAGAGGGTGCGGTAGTGAATAGGGTGAAAGGGTGGTGTCGGGCGGGCACAGGGTGTGATTCTCAGGGAAGAGCAGCGCAGTTGGGGGGAGGTTTATGGCCCATGCATAAGACAGAGAGCGGGGGTGACCAGTGCGTGGGGGAGATGCTTGCGAGGGTGGGGAGCCATGCTGAGGATCGGCGGCGTGCAGAGAGTGGGTCTGGTCAAGGCATCTAAAATGGCTGCCGTGCACGACAAAAGTGTGCCATTGGAAAAAAAGCAAGATGGCGCAGACAATGTTTATCAATACAAATTAATTTATAACAATTATTTTTAACAATATATTTACTTGCAGTGTCAAAATGGCGGTCAACACTTCCTGATTTCCTTCGAATCGAACGTTAACAGACGTCACGCAGCAAAAAAAAAAAAACGTTCACGCGCAGCCGCTGGAAGACAAGTATCAACATATATGAGCATCCTCAGCCACCCTCAGAAAACATAGGGGGTCAGGATACGTCTCCCGTACCCCCTTATACCCATTTCTCACATTGTTTTTCCTCCATCTTGTAATTTAATTAAATCGAAACACAAAATGGCGAATTCCCTTTTCGCTTCCCGGTTCACTACCCGGTTCGCGAACCGGAAAGCGCTTCTACCGCAAAAAATCAATATTTTTTTATTTGCCCCACGGGACCCTTTAATAACCCCAACATCATTCCTAGGGGGTCAAGAAGGGTCTACCTTGCCCCCTTTCATTAAATTCCCCCTTGTTTTTCCTCCTCCTCTTGTCTCTCGATCCTACCGAGAGACAAGATGGCGGCCGCTCCGGACTGTTTAGAATGTTGACAGACACCGGAGAGCCAATCAGCTTCGCTACGCAAAGTTCCGTTACGCGAAAAGTTCGCGAACCGGAGCGCTATCCGGGACGCTGTCACAGATATATCTGTTTTTTAAAACGTTAATTTCTCAAAATCCACTGGAGCACATATATTGAGACCCAGCAAAGGCACATCGGGCTAACAGTCCCTACAATTTTGCCAAGTTTCGTGCAAATCCATTCAGCCGTTCGAGCTAAAAGTGAGGCCAAACGCCCTATGGAAAACTCAATGTTAAAAACGCGTTTTGGGACCCCCCTTTTTTCTCGGCCCCCCCTTGACGAAACCCCCCCAAATTTTCAGGGTCTGCTCAGTAACAAAATGTGCCATTTTCCTGAAAATTTCGGCCGATTCCGTCCACAAACGCCAAAGTTATTAGACATAAAATTTTCAAAAGTCCCATAGAGAAAAAATCGACCGCCAGTAGGTAATATATATATATATAATCTTGCTACAACCCATGAATTTATTCAGTCATAATTTTGTTTCCATGTGGAATTAACATGGGCTGTTACTATCACTTACCCCTGTACTCTGATGTGCCATGCAAACGTAGTAGTATTTTTTCTATGTCAAATTGAATCACATGGTGTGCACTAGCATTTTAAAAATCCAGGCATTGTGGGTAAACATTTGACTTTGAACAAGGGCATCCGCCCGAAACGCGTCAGTTCGCTTTGCTGCCAAGTTTGCCTTAAATAAATTCCTTTTGCCTTACATCGGATTTGTCTGGTCATCTGTTTCGCTTTGGGGAACCGGAGTTTCAGTTTGACTAATTCGTGCATCTCTTCCGCGGAAGGTGGTTGCTTCCGCCACAAATCCACTCCCTGAAAGTTGTCCGACGTCGTCAACCAACGTGTGTTTTCTCTGTGGAGCAGAATTTGACGACGGACCCTGCCTGCCGGCATCTAACACACCCACCTTTGAATTGAGTCTGCCGAGAACGCCCAGAAGGACTCTTCGTGTGAAAATTCAAGTGAAATGAGAAAACCGGGCAGTTCACGGCGCGGCTAACAGCACTGGGGTGAGTGTTCCTGAGCGCATGCCAGGCGGTGGGGAGGAATTAGGCATATGCGTGAGGGCCAACAACGGAATTGAAATCCCCTCCGCATTTACCAACATTATCAACGTGAAACTGAGCAAACCGAGCAGCAGCGGCGATCATGACGGAGGAAACAGTTAAAGGGCGAGAGGTGGCCTCGTTAGAACAGTTTACTAATTCGCCTAAGATTCCTCAGAAGGGAGCTGCAGTGGCAGCTGGAACATCAGGGGGTGTACAAATCAACCCCCCTTCTGATGAAGTACGAATTAAAGCTCTGATGAAACGCCTTGAGAAAATGATGAAAAGCGAGGTAACCAAATGTTGGGAGCACAAGTCTCTTACAATGTATATAGTAGAGGGACGTATTCCACGGGGGCTGCGAATTTTACTGGCCCCAAGCTCCGATAAACCTCATCCAGAAATGTTGAAAGAGTGGGGGCACAGCAATTTGGATGCCTCCCGTAATTTAGTACAAAGACTAATCAAATATGCAGAAATTGATCGCACGCAGTTGCTAAAAGACATGGAAGAAATTAATGGGGAGCTGCTCAAATTTGAACCAAACGATCTTATAGTCAAAATGAGAAAGGAGATCCAGGAAAGGGGCGATAAACATGAGGAAAAAATCAAAATACGGAAAGCGTGGAAATTTGCACGCGACGAGGATGACTATGAGCATGGCAAAATCTACACGTTTGCGTGCAAATTTGAAAATGCGAAACGCCTTAAAATGAACCAAAAGTCAGCCCCAGCCAAAGCAGCAGCAGGGGCAGCAGGGACAGGCATTGACCCACATAATGAAGTTACTGAACAGGCTCCAGGCACGAGTGAGTCAGTCTCAATTTCCAGTAGCAACAGCAGTGTATATTCGGATGATGACGCATTAACAGGGTGTGAAGGTGAAGAACCTCCAATGAGATTAGATCTAGGCGAAGAGGTTGATTTTTTAGTAAGTGCTCGATTACAGACCTTGCGCCCACGAAACCAACTACAAAATCAGCGGAAAAAAGGGCCAGAATCAACCGCCGCCGAAAATAATGTCGCCAAAAACACAAACGCAAACAACAGCAACAAAAAGAAAAAGTTTTGCCGCAACAACAAGAAATAAATGACAAAACTATTGTAAATCTTTCTTCTGCAACGTTAACAACAGCAGAAAAACAATTACTCAGTCTTGGCCTCACCTTCTGCCCCCTTACTGATTTTAATTACACGGCAACAATATTAGACTTGTTTCGCTACATCCGGGAACTCAAACTTTGCAAATTTTTCAACATCAAAAAAGGTTTAAGCAACACAGAATCTGAAACAACGGAACCCACCTCACCAGTCCTCCAAGCGCGTGACATCAGAGGCTTATTAACTTTAGTTCAATTGGGCGAGAGCAACAGTGATACTAATATTGACACGTCCACACAGGAGGAATTAAGAGAGGCTGAAATTCAGCAGATGGGAGCAGGATTAAGTCCTTTCAAACCAACATCATGCTTCATGCCCACCATGCCAAGGGATGCCATAGATTCATTCCATGATGTGGTGGTTGCAGACCTCAAGAAACTGTACCACCAAGTGAAACATCGCAGGAGAACTAAGCAAGATCAAGAAAAACAATACTGGGCTCTGGTAACCAAGTTGAAAAATGATAATCAGAACGTGGTATGCAGCTCGGACAAAGGAGGCAATATTGTGATCTGGCCTCAAATACAATATATCGCCGAGGCAACCAGGCAATTGTCAGATGATGCATGCTACGTAACCACGTGCTTGAAACAATATGACTTGGCTAGGGAAAAACTAAGGAAACTTCTCTTCCGTTACAAAAGGGAGGGTTTGATCTCCATCCAAGAATTCAAATTTCTACACGTTGAATTGCCAGTAATGCCACGGTTTTACCTCATACCTAAAGTTCATAAAGGAGTGTCACCAGTCCCAGGACGGCCTATTATTACAGCTATTATTAGCGTTGGGGAACATCTTGCTCAATACATAGACTATTTTATGCAACCCTTGGTTACAAGCCTGCACACATACATCAAGGATACTGGACATTTCTTGGATCAAATCAAAAACATTACATGGACTGAGAACTTTTTGTTGATAACATTAGACATCGAGGCTCTTTACACGAGTATAGAACACCCCAAGGGACTCAAGGCTCTAGAATATTTTTTGAGCACCAGACCGTCAGATTGTTACAATCATAATAAGATGCTGGTTGAGTTAGTGTCTTGGAGCCTATACCATAACTATTTTATGTTTGGTAAGGATGTTTTCTTGCAGAAGAGGGGTGTGGCCATGGGGGCCTGCTTCTCCCCTAGCTATGTGTGCTTGCACGTAGGCTATTGGGAGAAGCGGGTCCTCATGGGTGATCACCATGACATTTTCTCAAAACATGTACAAATGTGGGCATGTTTTATTGATGATGTGTTTTTAATTTGGAGGGGGGATGAAGCCAGTGACATGAACTTTATTGATAAACTCAACATCAATTATTACAATTTAAAGTTTACTCATCATATCAGTAAAAGCTCAGTAGACTTTTTAGATGTTAGGGTTTACACTAAGTCTGGCAAGTTGGCAACCACCCTCTTTAGAAAGGACACAGCGGGTAATTCCACCTTGCACGCGAGTAGTGCTCACCCGCCACACACAATTGATAATATCCCCTAGGGGGAACTGCTCCGTCTGAAAAGAATTTGCAGCAGTGCAGAGGAATTGGAGAAATGTACATCAGAAGCCCTTACTAGATTTAAAACTAGAGGGTATAACGATCTAACTCTCAAAAGGGAAATATATAAAATGAAGCACAGATCCAGGGATTCACTTTTAGAGCAGACCAGTGAGATCACTAGGAATAGTGAGGACCCTGAGAACTCTCCCATCAGGTTTATTACATCATTCAGCTGCCAGGATAGGAAGATTAGGTCCAACTTGTCTAAAAGTTGGCCTATTCTCCAAACTGATGGTGTTTTGGCGGCTGAATTACCTGCCAATCCAAAAATCACATTTCGGAGGGGACCCTCCTTACGTAATCATGTCTCCAATTCATTTCCTGAAATACTCCAAAAGAAAAAATCCTGGTTTCCACCACAACTTGGGTTCTTTAAGTGCTCAAGTTGCCGGGCGTGTACATTTGGTGTTAACACCAGCACCTATACAACCCCATTTAGTCCTGTGCCATTACAGATCAAGGGCAATTATAATTGCAGGACAGAATATGCTGTATATGTTCTGGCGTGCACCTGCGGCCTGAGGTATGTTGGGAGTACTCGGCTTGCGGTGCACACCAGAATATTGCAGCATCTTCGGGCGATTGTGAACAATGACTACGCGTATCCAGTGGCGAGGCACTTCAAAAGTGTACACAATAACAACCTAGAGTGTCTCAGCTACTTTGTGTTGACGTCTGTCCCTCAACAGGGGAGGGGATAGAGATAAGATGCTACGCCAACTAGAGTCCAAGATGATACTAGAACTAGATACCAAGGTGCCAAATGGGCTTAACACCACAGAGGATTTATATCATTTTCTTTAGGGTTGACTTAGTAATTAAGGTCATTATTAGCCTGTTCCCTAGCCCTCAACTAGTTAATGAATAACATCTGAATTCTAGAGGCCGTTCTCATATGGCATTATCCTTTTATATCGCCCAAATGTCATTTTCTTTGCTGTATTTTTTTCTCTATATAAACATTTTCGCCATTCACCCTTATTTTTCTTTGCCCTGTTGACATTGTAGATAGGGAATGACAAACCAATCTACATTATGAGTTTTGCACTTGTCATTATAGGTGTTAGGGGCACAAATAGTTTATTAGTAGATATTTACTAGACGTAGGCGCGATATCCGAGAACAGAGGGGTTGCCATCATTAGTAGATGTCCCAGAGGCATCATTATTAGTAAAAGGGGTTGCCATCAATTTTAGATGTCCCCGCAGGATTTTAATAGTATTCATGGTCTTAACAGTAAAGTATTTATTAGCGTTTTTTGCACAGAGTATCTAGTTTACATTGCATAGGATTGCACATTGTTCAAGGACAGTTTTTTATAATAACAATTGATTTTTGTATTTAAAATGTTTTTAAGTATTTATATCATACTTTTAAACTAAATTGTCTTTTTGCACTGAGTGTTATGTTTACAGAATGCGATGATTTGCACAAATTATGCACTGATGGTATTATAGTGTTTTGACTGAACTATGCATTTATGCAGAAACAATCTTGCTATAACCCATGAATTTATTCAGTTATAATTTTGTTTCCATGTGGAATTAACATGGGATGTGATTATCACTTACCCCTGTACTCTGATGTGCCATGCAAACGTAGTAGTATTTTTTTCTATGTCGAAATGAATCACATGGTGTGCACTAGCATTTTAAAAATCCTGGCATTGTGGGTAAACATTTGACTGTGAACAAGGGCATCCGCCCGAAACGCGTCAGTTCGCGTTGCTGCCAAGTTTGCCTTGAATAAATTCCTTTTGCCTTACATCGGATTCGTCTGGTCATCTGTTTCGCTTTAGGGAACCGGAGTTTCAGTTTGACTAATATATCAAACTCAAATATATGTATTCACTAAGATACACTTAATAAGCCAGTTATCCAATCATTTATTTAAAAAAAAACCATTCATTAAGACAATAATTTAAACATTTATTCTTCCATCGACCTTTACATATACATATATAAAACATTTATTTTTCAGAAAGACACACATTCACTGGATGGTGTCATGAGTGATGTCACTGACCATGTCATGAGTGATGTAATATGTGATGTCATCAGCAGTGCATTACACGCGCAAGTTATAGTGAGTCCAACTAACTATAATGTGGAATTTCATTGGTTTTATGTCAGTAAAATTTCCCGCTAACTATAACTGGTGTGAAACCTATGTTTTTTTCAGTGAATTTAATAGGTTTTTTAAATGCTAATTCCTAACTATAACTGGTTTGAAACCTATGGTTTTTTCAGTGAATTTAATAGGTTTTTTATATGCTAATTCCTAACTATAACTGGTCTGAAACCTATGGTTTTTTCAGTGAATTTCATAGGTTTTTTAATAGCAAATTTCTATAGCTATGAAATGTAATATTTTTTTAAATGAATCCTATATTGTATATTTATGTAATACTATTTTTTTTACATAGATTGTTCATGGTTTTTATTTATTTTTATTTTTTTTGCCTTGGAGCGCTCCCGGTACGCGTACCGGTGAGCGCACCGGTAAGCGCATATTTTCTTGCGCGCCCCGGTGCGCGTACCGGGGCGTGCATAGGAAAGCGCTCCCAAAAAAAATTTGGGAAATGAAATTACATAAAAACCACTGAACAGACTTTCACCAAATATAGAATAGGCCCTACTACATACCAGTCCCTACCATTTTCCCAAATTTGGTTGAATTCCATTGACGCATTTAGGCTGTAGCTCTGTCTAAATATCCTGAGGTAAATTACATGACAAAAACTCATATGAAAGTGTTAGAATTTACAACCAATTAAAATGTTACTTACATTTTTTACTTTTATGTGCTGACATTTGATTGGTTATGTACATGAATATATATGAAAAATGAGAGGGAAACGCAGCCATTTTGACTACTACTACCTGAGGTACATTTGGAAAGAATTTTCACTGAAAACTTCAACTACTTTGAAATAGGTAAGTTGTTAATTTGAAAGGAAAACTATGTTATGCACTTTAAATTAATTTGGGAAAACGTTTTCAGATCGTTATATACTGTCCCTCTGTAAGAGATTGAGATAGGCTTCACTGTTATAATTATGGATTGAGTTAGGCTTCTCTGATATTTATTTATTTATTTTTAACATTTCTTAAGCGCGAACAATTGCCCGCAGGCGTCTCAGCGCTGTACTTTGTATGCTCTCCTGTGCGGTCTTATGAGTATTTAGAGGTTGAATAACCATGTTTTCAGATTCTTTCTAAAGGACATGAGATTTGGACTGGATCGTATGGATTGCGGGAGTGTGTTCCATAATTTTGGAGCGGCAACCAGGAAACGTCTGTCTCCCCAGTTGACCAGCTTAGTCCGAGGCACTACTAAATCGTTCAGTTTAGCTGAACGGAGTGTCCGAGAAGGAATATCTGGAACAAGATGGTCTCTCAGGAATTGAGGTGCTTGGTGATGTAGCGATTTGTACACAATGCACAGTGTTTTAAATTTAATTCTGTTCCTGATAGGGAGCCAGTGAAAATTTCTTAAGGTCTCAGTTATAGGCTTGAATTTGGGTATATCTGAGAGAAGTCTGGCTGCTGCATTTTGGACTGTCTGCATTTTCTTGATAACCCTAGCTTGGGCATTGGCAAACAAGCCATTGCAGTAGTCTAATGCCGATAGGACAAGAGCGCTAACCAATGTCTTGCCTACATTTTTGGGAAGAAAGGGAAGAATCTTCCTGATCAAGCGTAGTTTGTAAAACGCTGTGGTGGCTGTCTGACTAGCATGGGCCATGAAGTTTAAATTGTCATCGAAGATGACGCCCAAATTTCTCACCTTCGTGGCAGGTTTAGGCAAGGCTCCGAAGGATGATGGCCACCATATTGGAGACCAGTTAGGACTGAGATGGCCAAAGGTTACCACCTCAGTTTTATCGGAGTTCAGTTTTAAACAGTTTGCTGCCATCCATTGTCCAATGGCCAGCATACCTGTTTTAAAACTCTCCGCCACTGTTTCCCCATCGTTTCTGACGGCCAGAATCAGCTGGGTGTCATCCGCATATGAGGTAAGGTTCATCCCGTGCGCTTTGATGGTTTTAGCGAGGTCCGACACATAGATGTTGAAAAGTGTCGGACTAAGGGATGAACCTTGAGGTACCCCACATGGCAGTGGCAACTCTGCAGACTCGAATTGTCCCAGGATGACTGCCTGGGATCTATCCGTCAGAAAAGATGCCAGTAGTTTTTTTGCCAGGCCTTGCACGCCCATCTTTTCGACACGGTCGACTAAGATCCTGTGGTCGACCGTGTCGAAGGCGGTCGATAAATCTAGAAGCACCAATAGTGCAGCACCACCTTGGTCTCTGATAAATCGGATGTCGTCCGCCGCTTTGATGAGCGCTGTTTCAGTTCCATGAAACTTGCGGAATCCAAATTGTGTTTCATCGAGCAGATGGTGTTGCTCGATGAATTCCGCAAGTTGGGTATTCATGGCTTTCTCAGCTATTTTGGCAAGAAACAGGAGGTTGGCTATGGGCCTATAATTTTTCAATTCGGATTTATCTAGGCCGGGTTTTTTCAAAAGTGGCTTTAATAAAGTCTTTTTTAAGGGATTAGGGAAAATTCCTGTACGGAACATAAGATTGCATATTTGGGTTATAACAGGAATCACGGTATCCATTAGTGAACGAAGGGTATTCAGGGGGCAGGGATCCAATGCAGATCCAGACTTAATGGTTTTGATGATATCCTGGATTTGGTTTTCTGTGATTTCTGCAAAGTGAGACAGGTTATTGCTTATGAGTGGAGTAGTTATTTTTTCAATACTTTGATTCTCACCAGAATTGAATGCCGAAATAATATCATTGACTTTGGTGAAAAAGAAGGATGCCAATGAGTCACAGAAGCTTTGTGAGCAAGGAGGGTTCAGGTCAGGAACGCATCCCGCCAGCTGTTTGGTTATTTCGTGGAGCTTTTTGTTAGAGTTTTTAGCACTTTCAATTTGCTCACTGTAGTACTTTTTTTTGTCCTCTGTGATCAAGAGTTTATATTGAGTTAGAAGTTCCTTATACGTCTTTCTACTTTCGTTGTCATAGTTTTTCCTCCAATGTCTTTCTTTATTTCTGCATTGCTGTTTGAATTTTCTGAGCTCCTCTGTGTACCAGGGAGCTGAAGGGGAACTTCTATTTCTAGACATCCTTTTTACTGGCACTAGTTTATTGGCAGCCTGATCTAGCCATGCTTGGTATTGCTCAGTTGCAATTTCTGGGTCATTGGACTGAGTGGGTTTTGAGATGTCTAATGCGTCCTTAAGGTTAGGAATGTTGATATCTTTCCATACTTTAAACGATTCCTGTTTGGGGTCAGGCGTTGTAATGGTAGGAGATTTGTTAATTTTTATCGTGGCCTGTACCAAGTAGTGGTCAGTCCAAGTCATAGGCAGGACGTCGGTTACCAACAGATTCTCTAGATTGGTAAATATTCCATCTATAGTGTGTCCTGCGTTGTGGGTAGGTCCCTTCACCAGCTGTGATAAACCGAAGACCTCCATTTCGGACTGTAGGGACATGGTGTCTTTATCTTCACTGCAGTCAAGATGGAAATTGAAGTCTCCTAGGATTGTTATGGATTTATCATTTGCTGAGGCTTCTAAGATAGTGGCGATATCTGTAAGAAATCCTGACCGAGTTTCTGGTCGTCTGTATAGTAGTATGCCTCTAAAGTTATAGGAGGGGGACAGGTAAATGTCAAATTGAAACGCCTCGCATGCTGTGGAGGGAATTGCCGTGATTCGGATTTTAAGAGTATCACAGGCAATTATGGCTATCCCACCTCCTCTTTTGCCAATTCTGTCTTGCCTGTAGGATTTAAATCCTTTTGGTACGGCTATTACAAGATCTGGATCCAATGCTTTATCCAACCAGGTCTCTGTCAGGAACATTATATCAATGTTCCTGTCTAGAAGTACATCTGCAATTTCTTGCCTGTGTTTGGCCAGAGAACGCACATTAATGAGGGCTATTGTAACATTTTGTATTGTCTGATTTGGGTTGTCACTTCCCACCGGTTTGTTTAGTAGGGGTATGGACGCTTGACAGTGCTTGCAGTTTAATATAGTCGTAGACGATATAGAGTCTGGGCTATATCTAGTGCATCCTTCCTTGATTTGAGGGCGAAGGTCCGTTAGCACAGAATGAGAATATGGTGGTAAACGGGCATATTGGATAGGGCCAGGGGTTGTGGCCCTAGGCCCGTGTCCGGCGCAGACGAGCTTGCCTTTGGCGCGCCGCCGGCCCGCCCGCTGCGCCCGCCCGCTGCGCGGACGGGAAGACATCGTCTTTTTATCCCTTGTGAGGCGGGTGGGAAGCGTCCAACTACTGGACCGCAACCCGAAATGTTCGCCCAAGATGGCGCCCGTTCAGTCCTGCCGGCGTCAGCCCCAAGCTCGGCTGTACCGGTCAGGAAGTGGACGAGGTGCCTCGGTGCAGCTTAAATCTTGCACCGAGAGTTCTACTGTTCAGGCAGAGGTAAAAACGGCCTGTTTAAAATATTTATACAATTTTTAAAATAATGCTGCCACACGTGAACAGAATAATTCTTGCACAAAGGGAAAGAGGGAAGGGAACCCCCGGCTTTCCGCCTCAGGGGAGAGCACACGCAATCTGAGCCCTACCTGAGCTGCAAGCTAAGTAACGTGGGCGGGCGGGAAGCGTCCAACTACTGGACCGCAACCCGAAATGTTCGCCCAAGATGGCGCCCGTTCAGTCCTGCCGGCGTCAGCCCCAAGCTCGGCTGTACCGGTCAGGAAGTGGACGAGGTGCCTCGGTGCAGCTTAAATCTTGCACCGAGAGATCTACTGTTCAGGCAGAGGTAAATTATGAATTTAATTAGGCTTCATCACAGGCACTTTTTAATAGTTCTACTTCCTGCCTGAAACCATACACTGCCCTAAGATCACTTCACTGTTAAAAACTCAGTAGTACCTGTCTGATCTTAAACCCAACAGTGCCCTATCTCTACTGATATATTTATTTTTTATGCAATTTACAGCAAGAAAATGGAAGGAGAACAAAATAAAATTAATATTTCATTTGAAATTAATATGGAAAACAATCCTAAGGAAGACAAAGATGAAATAGACTTTTTGGATCACTCTCTGGACCAAGACTTACTTAATTGTGTAGAAGAAATTGAATCATGGAATCCAAATGAGGACATACCTGACAAATTAATGTTGGAATTTCTTTTAGATTTTGAAAAATCACAGCAATACATTTTTATTTAAAAATTAAAAATAGTTTGAGACATTATTCTTTTTTATATGTAAATTATGAAATAGTACCAAAATAGATATAATATAAAGTGAGACTTAAAATATACTGTGCAACTTTTTTATGTTACATAGTAATTTTGCTCATAGTTACTTCCATTCTCCCACTATATTATCTCCAATGTGTATTTAACATCTCTTTATCATCTCCTGCCTCCATGTTGTTTCTGCTTTCCTGACAGACTATGGTATGAATTCCATATACCACAATAACTTCTGTAACAACATGCAAGATATCTACAGAGGAGACCGTGTATATTAAATTTTAGACTCTGCATTGGTACCATGTTGGTACTTAATGATAAAAAAAACAACAAAAAGAACAATTAATAAACATACACTTTTTAAAAACGCTGTGATTCTTTTTTCCCCATGGTACGCTCCCTGGTGCGCTCCCCGGTGCGTGTACCGGGCGCTCCCCCCGCGAAAATCGAATTTTTTTTTTTTACCTCGCGGGGCCCTGTTATAGCCCCCACATCAAACCTAGGGGATCAGGGGGTCTACCCTGCCCCCATATGGTCAATTCCCCCCTTTGTTTTTGCCACCTCTTGTGTCTCCGAGAGACAAGATGGCGGCTGCTCCGGACTGTTTCGAATGTTTACAGACACCCGAGAGCCAATCAGCTTTTCACACGCAAGTCGCGTGGCGCGCCCGGTACGCGCCCCGGTGCGCGTACCGGGGCGCTGCCATAGATATATATTTTTTTTTAACCTAAATTACTCAAAATCCGCTGGAGCACATATCTTGAGACATAGCAAAGGCACATCGGGCTACCAGTCCCTACAATTTTGCCAAGTTTGGTGGAAATCCATTCAGCCGTTCGGGCTAAAAGTGAAGTCGACCGCCCTATGGAAATTAACATGGGGAAAACACGTTTTGGGACCCCCTTTTATCTCGGCCCTCGCTTGACGTATCCCCCCCAAACTTTCAGGGAAGGAGCGGAGTGGAGCGGGCCATTTTCTTGGAGAAATTCGCGAAGATTCGTCCACCGGCGCCAAAGTTATTCCCAATAGAATGTTGCGGTATTCCTATGGAAAGTAGATCCTAACTATAACTACCTACTGGCGACCGCCAGTAGGTAATAATATATATATATATATTGCCGCTCCCAACTCCACAGTAGATTGTTGTCCACAGGAATAAAGCACTCGCGGGGGGCTGTTTGAATCCGTTTATTGTGAAACAAACACAGCAACCAGCAAACAGACGCGTTTCGGTCGTAACCTTCGTCAATGTTTACCAAAACGTCACACAAGTCAACATTATAACCAGTGTGCATGGAAATCAAAAAAGGACAATCAATGACTCAAATAGAGTAGAAAGCATGGACGCCATCTTAACATGCCTAATACTCAATCTAAAATAAAAGATGTGAGTAATGCTCATTTGCTTAATAAATAGAAAGCAACACAAATCCAACGATGTCAATCACACACTCGTGATAAAACTAATTGAGCCCACTGTGGAGTTGGGAGCGGCAATGGATTAGCGAGTGCACCCTCGCTTGTCAGCACCCGCCTGAGAGTGCCGCGCACTAGTGTGTGGAGAGCGGTTATATATATATATTATGGAAGGCCTTGACAATCCTGGAGGCAGAGTGCTTGGTTTTGTGTGAGAGGGTGCCCTAGCTTGAGCTGAGCCCCTCTGCAGCTTTCGGAACCATCTTTTTATAGCTGTGTGTATATATATATCCATCCATCCCGTTGTTGTCCGGGTATGAATTGCTGCCGGCCAGTAGTATATTGTTTTGTAGGATTTCGTTTTGATAGCATTTCTTATCTGTGACAGGCCTGTGAAACGCTCAGATTCACAGTGCACTGCTGATACACTTAAGAGTGCACGTTCAGTAGTGTGAACTCGAGTTTCCCTACTTTATTTTTCCTTGCAATATTATATAGCGCAAACTCGACAACATGGCATGAGCACAATTTACATTACAGAAGAACACATTCATTTGTGGTAGGCTCGGGGAGACAAAGCGATTTGCCTGGAATCACAGGATGTTGAGCTGATGTCGAGATTCGAGCGTAGCTCCTCAGCTCTAAAGTTCGCAATTCTAGAACTTGTGGCGGGAGGTGTGTCTAAAAGTGTATGTCGGTGCTGGCCATTAATGAGAGAGACCTGTGTATTTTTCAAATCGGTAGTGAAAAAATTTGAGTATGTTTATTTATTTAGTGATTTAGTGATTTGTAGAGCGCACAGCTACCTCCGACTGAGGTGTCCCGGCGCTGAAGACAGTATCTCGAAAGGTTCAGAGGGATGCAGGAGGAAGTGGGTAGATTAGATTAGGGAAAAGAGTCAGGTCTTGAGTTTTTTTCGAAACAGAGGCTCTGAAGTCAGGAATCTCAGTCTGTAGGAAGGTGATTCCACAGTCTGGAGGTGGCTACTGCAAAGGCCCTTCCTCCCGTTCGTACGAGGCAAAAACGGGGCAGATCATAAGGCGGAGATGGTTAGATCTGAGGTTTCTGGGTGCAAGTGAGAACTTCATTCTACGTCTCAGGTAGATAGGGCCTCGATCATTAAGAGCTCTAAAAGCCAGGGTCAGAGACTTAAACTGAATGCGAAATCTCACTGGGAGCCAATGGAGTCTGATCAAATGAGGTGAGATGGAGTGACGGTAGGGGATGTTGCAAATCAACCTGGCAGCTGAGTTCTGAACTCTCTGTAGTTGATTTATGAGATACGCCGGGGCTCCGACATACAGACTATTTGCGTAGTCCAAATGAGCGGTAATGAGGGCGTGGACTACTGTCTTGCGTGAGTCTAATGGCAAAAAAGGGATGATTTTTTTAATCATACGGAGCTTTCCAAAGCAAGATGCAGTGACTTTGTTAATTTGGGTCTTGCAGGAGAGGGCAGTATCAAATTGGAAGCCTAAATTACGGGCAGCTTGGACTGGAGGATTTAGTTCAGTCGGCCACCGGAGACTGGGAGAAATGGGAGATTTCTGATTGAAAAATAGGACTTCCGTCTTATCTGTATTCAGTTTTAAATTGTTAGAGGACATCCAGGCGGCAATATTCACCATGCAGTGGCGAAAGTTGTGAAATGAATTTTCGGAGTGATCCCTGAAGGAGAACACCAGCTGAGTGTTGTCAGCGTAGAAAATTACTCTGACGCCACAGGATTCCACCACTTTTGCCAGTGGCTTCAGATACACATTGAATAGGAGCGGGCTGAGGGCAGAACCTTGTGGAACTCCCCAAATCAATGGTTTCTTGGTAGAAAGGAAGGAGCCCAGCATCACCTGTTGAAATCTGTCCGTAAGGAAAGATTTAACCCAAGCGAGGGGAGTCCCGCTGACTCCTACCTCTTGCAAGCGTGTGAGTAGTATGTCATGGGAGATGGTGTCAAATGCTGCGGATAGGTCGAGGAGGACCAACATTGCCTCCTCTCCCCTATCCGTGCACTCCCGAATCGACTCAGACACCTCAAGTAGAGCTGACTCGGTACTGAAGTCTGGCCTAAATCCTGATTGAGAGTCATGGAAGAGCGAGTTTGACCCAAGGTAGTTGGACAGCTGCTCTTGTACCGCCTTCTCGAGCACTTTGGCTGGCTTGGGTAGGAGTGAGATCGGTCGGTAATTGCGCAGGCAGGTTGGATCGACACCTGCTTTTTTTGAATGGGAATTAGCATTGCGTGTTTCCAAGCGGAAGGGACAACACCTGAATATAGGGAGGAGTTCCAGATTTCAAGCAGGGGGTTATTAGCTAACGGGGCAATTTCATTCATGATCAGGGCCGGGGCTGGGTCCAATGGTGAGCCTGATTTACATTTTAAAAATATGTTCAGGGCATGCTCCTTGGTGAGTGGTTTAAAAGTAGTGAATGCATTCGTGCAGATGGTGATAGGGACTTCAGTAATTTCTGTACCATTCTGAAGAATTGTTGCCGTGATGTTGGCTATTTTTTTTGCAAAAAAGTCTGATGAATCTTCACTAAATGCTTGGGAAGGGGATACTAGGGCGGACAGAGCAGTGGGATTAGTAAACTCTTTAACGATGTTAAAGAGGGCCTTAGTAGAGTTTTTTGCATTGGCAATAGTTTCTGCAAAGTAGACACTCATAGAGTTACATTTGAGTTCATGAAACTCTTTAAGGGCCTGTCTGTAAAGTGACGGCTGCAGGGTCATATGTCCGACGCCATTGTGGCTCCATCTTTTTATATCTGCTTCTGTTTTCCCTTAATTCCAGGGAAAACCAGGGGGCTGATGGTTTTAGTCTACGGGAGGTGAGGGTCTGTAAGGGGGCAACTTTCTCAATGGCAGTCGTGAGATCATTATTGAATGTAATAACCGCTCCGTTGAGATCGTCAGGGAATGGGTCTAAGCTGTTATTGTACGATTGCTCTAGGGCAGTGCATGAGATCTTGTGCCATTTTCTGCCTTGTGTTCTGATGGCAGATTCCTTCTTGACGATTTGAGTTAAAGATACCTCGAATGGGATCAAAAAATGGTCAGACCATGTCAGAGGTGTGGAAGGAAGGATTTTTAGCTTCATGCAGTTGGAAAAGATTAGGTCAAGGGTGTGACCCGCAACATGTGTGGGACCCCTAACCCCTTGTGTCAGATTCATACTTTGCATGGAGTCTAGGAGATAAGTGGCGCGATTGCAGCTACTTACATCAACGTGATGGTTGAAGTCTCCCAGTACCGTAAAGTGAGGGTGTTTAAGAGACAGATCTGCGGTGACTGCCAGTAGTTCAGAAATGGCAGACTGTGGGGTATTAGGGGGGCTGTAGACCAGGATCCCTGAAAAAATGGCTGTGGTAGAGTCCGAGACGGAGAAATATAGTTCCTCTATAGGCTTTATGTTCGTAATTTTTCTAGACGTGATTATCAGGTGAGTCTTTAGGATTACCGCAATTCCTCCTCCCGTCTTGGAACCCTCGCGGCTTATTCCTGTAAGACGGTAGCCGGAGGGCAAGGCAAGGGAAATGTCTGGGTTGGAGGAGTCTTTAATCCATGTCTCAGTCAGGAACAGTAAGTCCCAGGACATGGAAGAAAGTAGCAGCCAAATGTCACTAGCGTGGCATGGTAAAGGGCGACAATTCAACAATCCTATAGAATATGTATTCATGAGTGTGGGATGACTAATTGCAGAGTCATGGGGGCAATTAGAGTAAGGGGAGAAAAAAAAAAGGGCAACTGTGACGTTTGAACAAGAAAGGGCTAGACAGTATGTTGCTGGAGATGTGGGCCGACGTGCCACCTATGTACTTACCGTGGGAGGGTAAACGCCCATTATTCCGCAACTTTCTTTCCGCATACCATCACTCCGCATACTTTAATTATAATGCATGGCATTACATTTTATATGCTTTTACCACGCATACATTTACAACGAAATTCGTTGTAAATGCATGAATGGTAAAAGCATGTTTTTTTTATGTTTGGTTCAGGTAAGTATGGGTGTAGGGGGTATATGTTTTGGGGTACTGAGGTATATGTTTTGGGGTGTTTGGGTATTTTAAGGGTTCAGATATAGTTTTGGGTTATGGGGTACAGGGGTATTTTTAGGGTTCAGGGCTAGGTTTGGGTTTTGGGGTATAGGGGTATTTTTAGGGTTATGGGGTAGGTTTGGGTTTTGGGGTACAGGGGTATTTGAAGGGTTCAGGGCTAGGTTTGGGTTTTGGGGTACAGGGGTATTTTTAGGGTTCAGGGCTAGGTTTGGGTTTTGGGGTACAGGGGTATTTTTAGGGTTCAGGGGTAGGTTTGGGTTTTGGAGTACAGGGGTATTTTAAGTATTCAGGGCTAGGTTTGGGGTTTGGGGTACAGGGGTATTTTAGGGATAGGTATGGGTTTTGGGGTACAGGGGTATTTTTAGGGTACAGGGCTAGGTTTGGGTTTTGGGGTATAGGGGTATTTTTAGGGTTCAGGGGTAGGTTTGGGTTTTTGGGGTACAGGGGTATTTTAGGGTTCAGGGGTAGGTTTGGGGTACAGGGTTACTTTTATGGTTCAGGGCTAAGTTTGGGGGTACAGGGTTATTTTTAGGGTTTAGGGATAGGTATGGGTTTTGGGGCACAGGGGTATTTTTAGGGTTCAAGGCTAGGTTTGGGTTTTGGGCTATAGGGGTATTTTTAGGGTTCGGGTAGGTTTGGGTTTTGAGGGTACAGGGGTATTTTTAGGGTTCAGGGCTAGGTTTTGGGGTACAGGAGTATTTTAGGGTACAGGTGTAGGTTTGGGTTTTGGGGTACAGGGATATTTTTATGGTTCAGGGCTAGGTTTGGGTTTTGGGGTACAGGGGTATTTTTATGGTTCAGGGCTAGGTTTTGGGGTACAGGGGTATTTTAGGGTACAGGTGTATGTTTGGGGGTACAGGGGTATTTTTAGGGTTAGGTTTAGGTTTTGGGGTACAGGGGTCTTTTAGGGTTCAGGGGTAGGTTTGGGGGACAGGGTTATTTTTATGGTTCAGGGCTAGGTTTGGGGGTACAGGGGTATTTTTAGGGTTTAGGGATAGGTATGGGTTTTGGGGTACAGGGGTATTTTTAGGGTTCCGGGCTAGGTTTGGGTTTTGGGGTATAGGGGTATTTTTAGGGTTCAGGATAGGTTTGGGTTTTGGGGTACAGGGTTATTATTATGGTTCAGGGGTAGGTTTGGGTTTTGGGGTACAGGGGTATTTTAAGGGTTCAGGGCTAGGTTTGGGCTTTGGGGTACAGGGGTATTTTAGGGTTCAGAGCTAGGTTTGAGTTTTAGGGTACAGGGGTATTTGTATGGTTCAGAGGTAGGTTTGGGTTTTGAGGTACAGGGGTATGTATAGGGTTCAGGGCTAGGTTTGGGTTTTGGGGTACACGGGTATTTTTAGTGTTCAGGATAGGTTTGGGTTTTGGGGTACAGGGTTATTTTTATGGTTCAGGGCTAGGTTTGGGTTTTGGGGTACAGGGGTATTTTTAGGGTTCAGGGGAAGTTTTGGGGTACAGGGGTATTTTAAGGGTTCAGGGCTAGGTCTGGGTTTTGGGGTACAGGTGTATTTTAGGGTTCAGAGCTAGGTTTGGGTTTTAGGGTACAGGGGTATTTGTATGGTTCAGGGGTAGGTTTGGGTTTTGAGGTACAGGGGTATGTATAGGGTTCAGGGCTAGGTTTGGGTTTTGGGGTACAGGGTATATTTATAGGGTTCAGATGGGTTAGTGTTTAAGGGTGTTGGGGTATTTTAAGGAGTAAGGGTGGGTTATGATTATGGGGTACAGGGGTATTTAAAGGGAGCAGGGTGGACACCCGGAGCTGGAATGCACAGAACCTGGGAAGAAAAGACAATGAAATATTGGGCACAACGCTCGCTTTTTTTTCCGTAATCCCACGCCGTGCATATGCCCACGCCCCCAATATGAGACATGGCATGAAGGGCGGAACGTACCACATGCCCCCGCGTTTGTCATGCCCCCAGCACACGCCCACAGCCCAACGCAGACACGCCCACAAGGGACTACTTTGCTGGCACGGTTCTTTTACCTTTTAAATGTATATGGTGGGCAGCTGCATAGCCTGTGTCCTACTGCTGCAATTGCCCTTTCCAACGCTGTATTGGGTGTTGTGATTGGTGCTGTAGTTCCTGAGATTACCCGCCTCAAAGGTTTGGGCTCTCTCTTTATTATATTAGTGTGTGTGTATATATATATATATTCACAGAAAAAACCATAGGTTATAGACCATATATAGTTAGGAATTTGCATTTACAAAACCTTGAAAATTCAGTGAAAAAACCATAGGTTATAGACCATATATAGTTAGGGATTTGCATTTACAAAACCTTATTTTACTCGCATAAAACCATTGAAATTCCATATATAGTTAGTTGCGCTAACTATATATCGCGCACCCGCAATCCACTGCTGATGATGTCACATATTACATCATTCATGACATGGTCAGTGACATCACTGATGACATCACTGATGACATCTCAAATGACATCACTGATGACATCACTGATGACATCTCATTTGACATTACTGATGACATCTCATTTGACATTACTGATCACATCACTGATGATATCATTCATGTGATAATACGATGAACCTCTTCAGACTCTAATATAACCTTAGATACAATCAGTGTAAACAGACACTCACAGACTGTCACTCATCCATGGAGTTACTCACACACCTAGTCAGTCATGCAAAGAATCAATCGCACCTCCATTTCCTCAACTATACAGTTATACAAACTTTACTTATTCATACATATACTAACACATATTTACTCTCTTATACAATCCCTGATACAAGTTCACAATGATCCATACAGCCACTCACACATTCACTGGCTCTTATGCACAGTTATTTATATATGTCAACTCTCACTTGTACTGTGTTTTACATATGTACTTACTTTGACATGTAGCACTGAGATATCCATTCACTCACCAATACACTCATGCACACAGTCAACCGCCCATACAGCTGTTTCCACATGCACTTTTGAAACCATGCATCTAGTGAATCAACTGCTCACACATCTATGCACAGAGTCATACACCTCCCAGCCACCCACACACACACTCAGTCTCCCATACAAATACCTGGGCTACCAATCAATAACCCATATAGTTACTCATATAGCTACTTATCAACACATGCAGCAGTTTACAGAACAACAGACATAATAATGCACAAATTAAGACAGTTTAGTCACTAACCCATGCACTCAGTGAGACATATTTAATCACTCACTCATACAGTCAGTCATGCACCTACTAAATCCTTCATCCAGACACTTATACATCCACTCATTCTTCAATATGTAAGACATATTTACACTTTACAGAAACATACAGTCACTGGATGTTGTCATCAGTGATGTCATCAGTGATGTCACTGACCATGTCATGAATGATGTAATATGTGACATCATCAGCAGTGGATTGCGGGTGCGCGATATATAGTTAGCGCAACTAACTATATATGGAATTTCAATGGTTTTATGCGAGTAAAATAAGGTTTTGTAAATGCAAATCCCTAACTATATATGGTCTATAACCTATGGTTTTTTCACTGAATTTTCAAGGTTTTGTAAATGCAAATTCCTAACTATATATGGTCTATAACCTATGGTTTTTTCTGTGAATTTCATTGGTTTTTTAAAAGCTAACATCTGTAGCTGTAAAATGTATTCTTCTTTAAATCTTAAAATATATTTTAGATGTTTATTGATAATTTTTTTTTTAATATTTTTTTTTCTTCGCTTCTAGTTCGCGAACCGGGAAGCTTTCCGTTAGCTCATCTTCATGCCGCGACCTAGTCCACGTTACGTTAGCGGAACTGTGATGCGTCGCGGAAGCGCGACGTATCACGTTGTCGCGTAATGCGTCTAATGACGCGCTGCGTTAGCGCTCCCGGAAGTGCTCCGGACCGCTAACCGGAAGCGATCCGAGACGCGGCGCGGACCGCGTAACGTAAGCGGAACAGGTCATGTGACTTGTTTATCAAACTTTTCATTGGTTCATTTCACTTTTGGTTTCCAAATGATGTATGACTAGGTCATGTGACCTAAAAATAACACTTTTCATTGGTTCAGAACTTTTGCTTTTCCCAAATCATGTAAACCCCTCCTTCTTTCCTCACTCTGACTTTCATCTTGGTGAGAGAAAGACCATTTACCTGGAGTTCAACAATGGCTTCCATACTTGCTGCAGCTGGTGCACCCCCACCACCACCTCCACCTCCTCATAAGAAGAGAGGACCACCCAGTCAATTTACCTCCAACAGAGAAGAGGAAGAGGAGGAAGAAGAAGAAGAGGATACAGATCAACAACAATTTATCACGGAGTTGCCCCGTGTTTCTAAGAGAAAAACCAGTTTCATCTGGCAGTTTTTTTCCATCCCTCCAGGGGAGAAGAAGGTGAACGCGAAATATGCCACCTGCCTCATCTGTGATTACAGATTGTCAAGAGGCACAGAGAAGAAATATAGTATGGGGAACTATACTATGCATCGACATATGACCAGGTGGCATCCCTTGAACTACAGCCGGGCTGAGTTAAGGGACCTACAAGACAATCCCCCGACAACTCCTGTGGCCAGATCTACCTCATCAATGTCTTTGTCAGGAAGAGAGGCACAGGAAACTGTGCCAAACATTCAACCCAATTTTAGACATATGAGGTTTACTTGTATATATTGTGGTGCTATGTTGTCGTATGGGAACATGAGCGTCAACTTGATTAATATGGTGTTCGAAAACCATAAGTGCCCTAATGCACCCAAGCAGTAATTTTTTTTTTGCTCCTGTTGAGCCGTTTTCAATGCCTGTTTTTTTGTTGTTTCCCCTCCATAAAAAATACAAAAAAATCAAAAAATGTTCAGAAAAAAAATAAAAATAAATAAAACAACAAAAACAAAAAAAAAAGTTCTTTTCAGAACTACCCCCCCTTTCAAATAAAATTGCTAGAATGTTTATCACTCTGGCAAGCTCTATTTCTTTTGGTTCGCTTCAAGTTCGCTGACCGGTTCGCGAACTGGAAGCGAACCAAAAAAATATTTTTTTTTAAAAAAAGAAGAGTTAGTATAAGGGAAGTAAACAGAGAATAATGTAAAAAGAAAGACAGCTATAGAGAGTAAACCAGAGATAGTGTCAGAGACATCATCAGCAGTGCATTGCGGGTAAAAAGAGTAGAAAACATGTACCTTATAATTCTTGTTACCTTTTTAAAATATTTTTTCATACTTTCAATCTGTAAAACAGAGAACAAACATTTCCAAAAATATTAAAACATGTATTTAAAAATTAGAAAAGAGTACTGGCGGACCTGCGGAAATGGAAGCCCCTGATGGTCTCCTGGCTGGGGCGGCTCAACGCGGTCAAGATGTCAATCCTCCCCCGCATCCTGTATGTCTTCCAGTGTCTCCCCACCCCGATACCGGTCCATTGCATCAAGCACCTCCAACGCGACCTCACGTCTTTCATATGGGGGGGCAAACGGCCCCGGTTCTCACAAAAAGTCCTCATGGAGCCGCGTGACAGGGGCGGCCTCGCCTGTCCGAATCTTCTCCACTACTACTGGGCGGCGCACCTCAGGTTCGTGATCGAGTGGGGCGCATGCGAAAGCGACAAACACTGGTTCCACATGGACCGAGTGGTCACGGGACGCACCATCTGGGACCTGCCCTGGCTGCCGCGGGCGGCGCGCTCCAGAAGTGCGTACATGGCGGTCCCCACGAGGACGGTTCTTGAGGTATGGGACAAAGTGGCAGTGTCCAAAGGTCTGACCACGTTCCCCTCCCCACATACCCCCATTGCAGGTAACCCGCACTTTCCCCCTGCTGCTCAGACCCGGGCGTTTGAGAACTGGACCCAGGGTGACTGTAGAGTTGCAGGTGATCTCTTTCTTGGTGGGTCGCCTAAATCGTGGCCGGACTGCAAGGAAGAATTCAACCTTCCTCGCACCGCCAGCTTGCAGTACGCGCAGCTGCGCCACTGGACCACGGGAGAAGATATGTACCAGGCTGCTTCCAGGGAGCACACTCCATTTGAGAAGCTGGCTCGCACCCTTGGGGGACTGAAGCGGCTCATCTCCCAAATCTACAATATCTTGCAACATCCCGCCGCTCCGCCTACACATCCATACCAGAGACAGTGGCAGACCGCCACTGGCTCTGACATCACACCGTCTCAATGGTCTAGACTCTGGTACGACATACCCAAATCCTACCGCAGCATCCCGCAGAGGGAGAACGCATACAAGATGTTAACACAATGGTACTACACCCCCCTGCGGCTCAGCAAAATGTTCCCTGCCTCCTCGCCGCTATGCTGGAGGTGTGGCGCTGCGACTGGCGACTTCATACACATCTGGTGGTCGTGTCCTGCCTTGGCTGTCTTTTGGAAGGAGGTCCTCAGTCACATTAAGGAGGTGTTGGGCTTCCCTCTCCCTGAGGAGGTTTGCACACTACTGCTAGGCGTACGACCCCCTGCACTTAAAGCACTCACGCGCAGCGACTGGATCCTCACCCTCCACATGCTAGGTGCTGCCAAACAACTCATTGCCCTGTATTGGAAGAGGGCCGAGCCACCACCGGTAGCCTCCTGGTTTGTGCGTCTCTGGCAGGTCCTGACCATGGAACTCCTTACGGCCCGGATACAATCAAGGGGGGTGCGCTTTAAGGCGGTGTGGGAACCTCTTGTGCGTCACCTGTGCTCCATCAGCTACGCCCGCCACATGCCTCCCAGACTCCGCGCTCTGCAACTGTTCGAGGACGCCCTTATCCCCGCTGATCCAAGCAGGCTTGGCCCATAGTCGCCTCCCCCCCCAGCACTGATTTGCGTCTTAGGCCCCTGGTAGACGAACGCAGGCACACCTCCCTGGCCCCTCTTCACCTCACCCCTGCTCTCCCATTTCCGACTTTCGCTTTCCTCCTACCTTGCCACTCTGGCTTCCGTCCCCCTTCGGGACAGTTTGGTCCCTGTTGGGCCGTTGAAAATGTGACACCACTGCTCTCCTTTCCATAAGCGCCTCCACCGTACTGTGGCACACTGCCGACCCACGGCTACTCCTTGCTTTCTGCTCCCTTAAGCCACGCGGCCGGCCCCCCCAGGGGTTGTAGGCAGGGCGCTGTGTTTAAAACTTCATCTTCCCCTGGTCACCTGCTCCTATTGCCAATTTTTTCTCTCTGCGCGGCCGGCCCCGAAGAGGGGTTGTAGGCTTATCGCTGTGTTCACAATAAAAACAGATTTAAACAAAAAAAAAATTAGAAAAGACAAGGGAAAAGGTTCAAGAACAAACAGTTTTTCAACAACTTGGACATTTACAGAAGTCTCTGCTTCTCTACGTCCCCTACACAATCCTAAATATATATATTTTAAAGAAACTGTATCTTGATGTTGATGAACTGAGGCCTATTTTGGAACATGGTGCTTTTTTTGCATTGCTTATGTCTCACAATAGTGATGCAATAACAGCGCAAAAGAGATGTAAATCCATCATAAAATTGTGTCTAACATTTTAAATGATTGTTTTAGGATGCAAATAAGATGTGTACTTTCAAGAGCTTTCTTTGAGGTGAGGCCTATTTCTTTTTTTTTTAAAAAAAAAACAGTACCCAGAAGTACAGCACTGTAAGCATTAAAATTGACACTTACAGAAAACTCAGCTTCTCCATATCTACCTCACATTTCTAAATGTATATCATAAGTACAAAAAGCATAACATTAATTATACATGTTAAATGGTTTATTTTTGCTGTTCTCAGAATGTATCAAATTTCACTTAAATCAGTGACTTGAAGATATTCATCATGTAACAGCGGGGAAAAAAAAACACAATCAAAATGACTGTGTTTAAAAAACCCATACAACCTAAGAAATCTGATTTCAAAACTCCTTAAAATTAACTTACTTTCAATGACGTCGAAGGATCTCCTATGAACAGCATCCACTCTGTTGTGCTATAAATATTTTCAGCCCGCCACTTTCTGAAAGAAAACCTCCATCGATACGAAAAATATGTTACATAGAAAAAAAGACTTCTCTCATTCTATCACATGTTTCCACTAGGCCAAATCATGTTGCCGCGATTCGCAAGTCTTGTAATTCTTCCAATCAAATCCCGACATTTTCTATTTTCGCAACTTGCAAAAAGAAAACTTTTGAGATTATTTTCACAATCCTGGACTACTAATATCTTACTCTTCTTTGTCACTCATGTTCTCCTTTTCCTATGACACTGATACTGCTTACTATGAAGCAGACTTACTTGCATCAGGTTTATATAGTCGGACTTTTACAAAATAACATTATAATTAAAAGTTTTGGACCAATAATCTAGACAGCATTGCAGACTTACATTCCCTCAACTTGATGAACCTTTTCCAATTCTTCACAGGAAATCTCGAGATTCTTTCTTTAAAATTTTGGTTTTAAAAACACCAGGTAAGAATTTTTAAGGTCAAACGGCAATTTTTTTTTGAAACTTACAACGGAATCATTGCAGAATGACCAGCCGTTTCGAGACTTTAAATAAGCTGTATAATGTCCTGAAGTTGTTGAAGGACCATCGTGATAGATAATTGCTACAGTTACAAAAGTCCTTCCTGATATTGAAAGCTGAGAAGCCACAAATTTTTTTATTAAAGTTGACAATTTTGATCCATCAGGCCTACATCGTTGCATCATTAAAATGACATACTGTCCATATCTACGTATAAGTAATGTTGACATCATTTCAGATTTACATTGGCTACACTCCATGTTGTGATCCGCTGCATTTACTAGCTTATTAAAGGAGACTGATTTACTGTCTGGCAAAGTTAAATATATAAATCTTTCTGAGTCTACACTAGTAGTACTTGATACCCTACAATTCTCGCAGTCATGCTGCCATTGATAAGAAAGCCCAAACAGGTGATCTACATCTACACCCTCAACTTGCAATATATCAAGCATATACATTAAAAACTCCTGACAATCTTGCTGATTATTTTCAGAGAAGTCTGTTTGACCTGAACATTCATCTAACAGATAACGAACTTCAGACACACTTTCTACTTTTGTTCGATCAGTGCTACATTTCTCGAAAACAGAATTCAACAAACAGCATAAAATTTGTTCAGAATTCAACAGAATCTGTTCTTTTAAACTCTCTAGTGAAAAGAGAACATTAACCACTACATTTGCATAGCAGTTGACACCAGAACTGTTTTCAAATTGAAAACCGACAACATCTTCAACAGAATCCACTTTCTTTCTGCTAACAACTTTCGGTTCATTGACTTTTAGTCTTTTTGCAACAACCTCCCTACTATTACTGCTATTTCTACGCTTGCGGCCTACCACACGTTTCTCAAACAAAGGATATTGAGGCAAATGTGGCGCATACTCTCTTCTTAACCTATTGTATTCCTTAACACACTCTAGATCCGCACAAATGTTTGTGACATCACAGTCAATTAAGTACAATCCCGATAAAGTTCTAACTCGTGACAATGCCACATATGCCATACCCTCCTTGAACACAGAACTGCCAATATTCACCAATGCACAGTCGACACTTAAACCTTGCGATTTATGGATTGTCACCGCATATGCCAAGCAAACAGGAAACTGTTTACGGCGAACATATAAATCTTTAACAAGCAAAAACCTAGCAGAACAACGACCAATTTGCTGTACTTCCTCAATGCCATCAAATTTAATTCTTAAAAATTCTATTCCATCTCTATTTCTGTATTTCTCAAAATCAACAACATTACCCATTGATCCATTTACCAGACCTCTTTCTACATGTAAATTCCTTCTCAAAATAATTCGGCAATTTAAACACACATTCAAAGTCTTTTCAAAACCCGCTGTTTTAGATATAGTCTTCTCTAATGAATCCAATTTTGATTTCAAATTGTCTGACAAAATAATTGTTGATCCCATATGCTCTAATTTGTCGATAGCTTCAAGTTTCACAATCTCTTGCTTTTCTAAATTCAACATTTTGTTGTTGAAGATGGCACATTCTGCAAGAGTTGGCATGAGACATATCCCGGATTTCTTCTCAGTAATTTTCTGAAAAATATTCTCAGGCACAATCTCTTGTTTGGGATATAAATTTGACAGTAATCGTGCATTTAAAGCTTCTTTCCCATGCTCAGTCACTTTTCCAATTCTAATATCTTGTAGAATATTCTTGTAATCTTCATCCTTTGCCTGACGCATATTTTGATGCAGTTCTGCATAATTGAAGTTTAACCATATATTGACGTTGCCAATGCTCCCTAGGCACTTCCTGGTATCTTCATGCGTGAGTATTTTGAACACAGGTTGACCTTTTACTGGTGTCAGCTGCAGAAGATCTCCGAAAACAATGATGTGTTTCCCACCAAATAACACATCATATTCAGTTTTAAGTACTTCTTGCATTCTCAAATGCACAAAGGCAAGCATGACATTGGAAACCATGCTTACTTCGTCAATGATAAGTAGTTTCATTTTCCTCAAGACTCTTGAAACTTCACAGCAAGCATCTCCAGATAACTTGTTGTATTGTAATTTGTTGTCATGCTCCACCGGCAGCATCAGTAGACGATGCAAAGTAATACCTTTAATGTTATGTGCTGCCAGTCCAGTAGGAGCGGTGACAACACAAGACAGCGATGACTCAGTCCTTTCCTGCAAATAACAAGAGATTGCTTTAATGAGGAAACTTTTTCCAGTTCCCGCTTCTCCACTCACGTACAGTCGGACAGGCTTCAACGATGTACATGAGCACTTGTTCTTCTCATGACTTAATCCGTGCTCAATTTCCGTGGTAACTTCATCATATATTTTCCTCTGCTCAACGTTGAGTTGTTTTTCCAAGTCTTCTAAGTTAACTGAATCCTCCTGAGCATGTGCCATGGCTCTTTCTACTTCATTCATAGCAGTGGCAGCTTCATTTTCGATAATAGGTCCTCCAAGTGGATCTTGACTCAATGAAACAGAACTCTGACTGTCCTGAGAACTGTCTCTGGCAATCTCGGCTGCAATCGTTGCTTCCTGCTCAATTTCCAAAGTTAGCATTTCTTGATATTTAGAAAAAGCAGGACATTCTATGGACTCCTTGGCTGCATTGAAAGAGTCTTCGTAACAGAGGAAATCTCCAAGCAGTTCCTCTTCTGCACGCCAAGGCTTGAAAAGTTGCAAAAGTGCTAAATAAAAAAACTCCTTTTTTTCTGGAGATTCACCACTCAATTTTCGATGGTTTACTAATTGGCATTTTCTTTGCTTGACCAGGCATCCCTCACTTCCAATTACAGCAAACACTCCTTTCTCAATATCTTCTTTGATGTTCCTCTTGAATATATAATTTTGGAGAACCTCATATAGACAAACATTCTCAAGGTGACTGCTTCGATTTGGATAATATGTATCCAACATGTTGGTCTTCAAAATGTCGGTACTGTTTGGTTCCTTTTCTGCCAAATACTCAATTTCCCGGACAGGTTTTAGAACTCGATTTCGCGTTGCAGCAAGACCAAGACTCGCCCAAACGAGACTCCTGGATTTGGCATACATTTTAAATCACCATGACGACGGTACCAGTACTCATTAGTACCACGCTGACACGCCATGAGATTAATTAAGTGAGAATCCAAAATACTGTCTTGGACATTGACTTTATGCATAAAGTCACTTGCCGAGATGTTTCGCATCTGTATACCACTTTTTAAGATGTGGTTCACTGCATATGACAGTCCAGACAGATCGCTTTCAAACAGGAGATGAAACAAATAGGGAATGCATTGCCGAAACCTAGGATCTTCTGCATACAATCGTAAAGTCCGGTATTCAGACGCAGGAATTTGATGAGGTCGCTCATCATATCTTCCTCCTTGACCTGTGGGAAATAGCTGTGGGAAACACCGAGCTTCCAAACTTTCCTCCCAAACACTAATGGGACTCCCTTTGGCTTGTTTCATTTGAAACAACTCAATAGCATTCCCCATGACTTCCTTGGAATGCAAAGGATGAACACTATAATGTTCATATATTTCTTCACTTTTAGAGGCCTCTACTTTCTCAATTTGGCCAGCACACAAATCGCTATCCTCTTCATCACTTACTTCCTCTTCTGCAACATATACATTCTTATAGTACTTATTATTTTTCTTCAAATACACTGTTGCCTTTTTGACTTTCCTAACATCCACTAAATCTTGCCATATTTTCTTATTCTTTGTCGGAACCCCATTAACCAAGATAACCAGAGGTTCCTCTTCCACTTTTTCTATTCCAATTGTGTTAATGTTTTTGTTCAAATCTAGAGGCAAATAAACAACTCTTCCCTTTAATCCTCTCTGTAAATCTGCTGGAGGCAACTTTCCTGTCTTTGGCTCCATTCTTACAATAGCCTGAAAGGGATGGATACTTTGAATCAAAATAGATTCATAAGTATTTAAATCCTTCAATTCAGAAGGAATCTCAACCAATTCCAGATTATTATGAACTGCCCTAGCAGGCATCTGGTTTTGGTTTAATTTATTACAACAATAAGTACACACACGTTGATCCGATCCCAAATCAAAATAATTTTCTACCATCAAGTATGTGGCAAAATCCTTCCATTCACTATTATTTTCCCTTTCACTTTTTGCATATAAATCCACTACCTTAGTCTGATTCTTATAATAAGTGCGTCGACAACATACACAAGTGAAATTAGGCCTCTCACTTGATTTCATCTGAAACGTGGCAATTTCCTTCTCAAAATTATCTGTACTAGAAACCTGTACATTATCTTCCACATTACCCTCTACTTCAGGGTCAATTTGAACATTCTCATCTTTACTACCAAAGTAACAAAACTCAATTTCTTCACAAATATTCTTCACATCTATTTCAGAACCATGCAAAAGAGCAGCACATAATTGTTTAAGCATAATTGCTGGACTCTTAGCATAATACAACATTCTCACTAATTTTCTCACTTTATTATGATGCACTGCTAGCATCCTGAAATGATGAAAAACACTCTGGCATACTCTCCTGGAAAGACAAGCCAGTGAATGAACACGCAAACCTGTCATTTGTCTCACTCTGCAAGGATCTAAATCTTGCAACAACTTCATTTTCTGCTTCAAACTTTTCTTATTAAATGTCCGTATAAAATCACAAAGCAAATTGATGGAAACCTGTCGCACACTGCAAATAGAACTACACTTCCAAATGTACACAGGACCCTTAGGACGTCTTCCTAAAACCTCATCACTTAGCGCCTCTTCTGTCTCTGTTGTCACAAGTTGTTCTTTTTCAACTGGACAACCATCCTTCACTTCATAAGCTCGACCACTGATGTCAACTGCATGCACCAAATCATTATCCTGAAAATAAGTCTCCTCATTAAAAAATGCCTCAGAACTTGAACTATGCATCCATTCTCCGGAAAAAACTTCACAAAAGTTAGTACGATTTACTACTCTCTTCCATCTACTTTTTGTTTTGAAATCAGAAATTACCTTGCTTAGTTTCCTAATTCTATTGATTACCAAAATAAACAACTTTCGCTTAATTTCAAAAGCATGATCAATAATTTTCTCTACATTTTTCTTCTTCTTATAAAATGCCGCTTTCTGTTGGCCTTTCTTTTTAATATTTTTCAATAAATTAACTAATATCCTATTACGGAACATTCGATTTCGAATGTCCCTAAACTGTTGTTTCCTTCTACTATCATGCACAGAGTTATCTCTTCCTCTACCAGTAACATTTGTAATGGGTCTCTCCTTTCCATTTAAATTACTTTTCTTTTTGTGAACTGAAACATTTTTTTGAGCAAAACTTTTTTTACTACAAATATTTCTTAAGAATGATTTCGTGCTCTTACCCGGACCTTTCTTGCTGTTTTGACAAGTATTTGGGGAAGAGGACTGCTGCAATAAAACATCATCCTGCTGTCTTTGACGTTTTCTCGCCTTTCTCATTCTGTTTTTTGTAGGCATTTTCAAAACTATGAAAGAATCTGCAGTTGAATCTGTGGAAAAATATAATATAAAATGTTATTAACCACTATTACCAAACAGTAAATAAATAACAGTCATCTAAAACTTAATGCCCTACTAATTATTTAACATAGCAAATGTTTTCCACAAGCACTGCATCACAAAAATGACACTCAATGGTACAAAACAGGCATACAACACTCATAAATTACTCCCTAATATTTTAAATCATTAATTCAGGATGACGATAAGATGTAGCCTATCGAAAGATTTGTTTAGGCCCAGATCTTTAGACTGGGGTGAATGTGTGTCATTGATCCACATTCAGTCCATCACCTGTTTTGTTTATTTGAGGTGAGGCCAACACATGGTTGCAGATAACATTTTCACTGAAAAAAACCAAGGTAAAAAAACATGTGAAGGCCTACCAATGAAGTAAATCATTAAATGAAAACCAATACATTTCTGGAAATATGCACTACTAGTGCTTCATAAGATGTTTTGGGTCATATTTATAAGGCATTTGAGTGTTTAGTATGCTATTTTACGTTCTTCATGGTGCAAAT
Source organism: Lissotriton vulgaris (assembly GCF_964263255.1). Taxonomy (NCBI): domain Eukaryota; kingdom Metazoa; phylum Chordata; class Amphibia; order Caudata; family Salamandridae; genus Lissotriton; species Lissotriton vulgaris. The sequence goes on from NC_141698.1 coordinate 220,839,474, forward strand.
TTATTGTAAATACGCTCCCACCTGCGGTTGGCAAATTTAGATTTTGATTATGGAAGTTAGATAGGCATGTTAATAATTTCCCAAAAATGGTGTATAACCCCAAACAACCTTTGAAGCAAATGCTCTTAGCCATGTTATCCACCTCCCATTGGATAACATGGCTAAGAAGTGCTTGCAAATGTGAAAAAAAACGGCCGCAATGCATGAATATCGCTGAAAAATCAGCGATATTCATGCATTTTCCAGCAAATGCTCTTAGCCATGTTATCCACTTCCTATTAAATAACATGGCTAAGAACTGCTCAGGGCCCCATGAGGAACGCTTTCCATTTAAAAAGGGAAAAATAACATCAAAGACACTAAAATGCCTTCTAAATATGACCCCAAACAACCTATGAAGCTCTAACAGTACATATCCTGAAATTTAATTGATTTCAAAATTCGTTTTTAAACACAGCATATAAATCAATTGTATACCTGCATTCATGAAGAAATGACTAAAAATGTCCTTGAGACACATGAAAGTGTTTTCTGGAATGCCCTAACCCAATTTTTGGGACACTATTAACATGGCTAGGTAACTCCCATAATCAAAATCTAAATTTGCCAAGCGCAAGTGGGAGCGTATTTACAAGACACTTGCCCCAAGAGGAATGCTTTCCATTTAAAAAGGTAAACATAACATCAAAGACACTAAAATGCCTTCTAAATATGACCCCAAACAACCTATGAAGCTCTAAAAGTACATATCAAGAAATGTAATTGTTTATCACAAATGCGATTAAAAACAGCCGCAATGCATGAATATCGCTGAAAAGTCAACGATATTCATGCATTATCCAGCAAATGCTCTTAGCCATGTTATCCACCTCCCATTGGATAACATGGCTAAGAACTGCTCGCAAATGCTAAAAAAAAAAGGCCGCAATGCATGAATATCGCAGAAAAGTCAGCGATATTCATGCATTTTCCAGCAAATGCTCTTAGCCATGTTATCCACTTCCTATTAAATAACATGGCTAAGAACTGCTCAGGGCCCCATGAGGAACGCTTTCCATTTAAAAAGGGAAAAATAACATCAAAGACACTAAAATGCCTTCTAAATATGACCCCAAACAACCTATGAAGCTCTAACAGTACATATCCTGAAATTTAATTGATTTCAAAATTCGTTTTTAAACACAGCATATAAATCAATTGTATACCTGCATTCATGAAGAAATGACTAAAAATGTCCTAGAGACACATGAAAGTGTTTTCTGGAATGCCCTAGCACCATTTTTGGGACACTATTAACATGGCTAGGTAACTCCCATAATCAAAATCTAAATTTGCCAAGCACAAGTGGGAGCGTATTTACAAGACACTTGCCCCATGAGGAACACTTTACATTTTAAAAGGAAAACATAACATCTTAGACACTCAAATACCTTATAAATATGGCTCAAAACAACCTATGAAGCTCTAGCAGTACATATCCAGAAATGTAGTTGATTTCTTAAATCGTTTTTAAAAACAACATATCTGTTTCAGCTTACATAACAGACCATGGAATGGGCTCCATGTACCACAATAACTTGTGTTACTGCATGCCAGAATGTTACACCAAATATGCAATTACAATTTCTCTATAAAACTAATTCTATTAGTATATCACTAGAGACAAAACCACATTTTAAAAACACAGCTTTCTTCATCATTTTCTCCTTAAATCATACTATTCTCTATCTAAATTAAATAAATCTTTTCTCACCTTAGCAAATATTGTTTGAGTTTTGAAAACAGTCTCAGAAATACACCAAATTGTCTTCAGCAGAAGAAAAAGGATGCACTCCAAAGGCTGCAGCTATTGAAAGCACAGAAATACAGATATTCATTTCACATATCTCTCATATTAGCCAATCATACCTCTTCCCTCACTTTTTTCAAATCAAAACCCTTCCCCCCTCTGCCCTCTCTCCCTTGTTTCCATAGCAACCACCTCCTGGAAGACCTCTCATGTTTGCAAATTCACACAACAATGTTTCAATTGAACTCTGAACTCTCAGTGCACCTGCGTATCCAGAGCAATCTTTCAATAAATGTTTCTTCCTTGACCATTCAAATTACATGTTTCAAAGAACACATCCATGCACCCTAACTTTCTGTTTTCAGAAATGGAAATGCACCAATCACTGCTAATGAATCATTAGCATTGTAAATCCACAGTTTTTTTTCTTTAGAAACTCCTACTGTTTCCACTGCCCTTTCATTACCACACTTCATCTGACTGCAGAACAACCTTCTCCCACCATGTTTAAGGTCTGGATTGTTGGACATAGTTACATCCACTGGGCTCAAAGGTATGCTGAGAGCAGAAATTTACCTAACCTCAATTTACAAGATGTGGAAATTAAGTGGTTGGGCCAAAGAGGATTAAAATGTCACCAATTGATACCATTGGTGAAAACCTTTATGCATTTGCCAAAACCTGACCTGTTAATAGTGCACTGTGGAGGTAATGATTTGGGCACTTTGACAGGGGTAGGTCTGGAAATGCTTTTAAAGGACACCTTTGAGCAATTAATGGCACTTTTTCCTCAAACTGCCTTGGTATATTCCAATATATGCCAAAGACAGAAATGGAGGTGGTCCAACCAATTTTGTCCACAAATTGAGAAAGCGAGGAAGCATGTAAACAAATCTGTTTCAGCTTACATGAGAGACCATGGAATGGGCTCTCTGTACAACAATAACTTGCGTTACTACATGCAAGATATCTACAGAGGAGATGGAGTTCACTTCTCAGATGAGGGCAACAGAATTTTCATTCTGAATTTAAGACTGTGCATTGGTACCTACTTATAAGTACCTAAATGTACCATAAACCCAAAAGCTCTTCTCAGCTACCCTACATCTGATCACTCACAATTATTATTTTTCTCTAACTTTTTTCACTAATTTTCCACAAAATTCGCTCCCCGGAGCGCTACCCGGTTCGCTAACCGAAAGCTAACCTCGCGGATTTTTTTAAAAAAAGTTTTTTTTCCGCACATATAAGCCTCCTCAGCCACGCTCAGAAAACCTAGGGGGTCAAGATAAGTCTACCATGACCCCTTCTACCCATTCTAAACATTATTTGCCCTCCATCTTGTATCTTAATGCGACCGAAACACAAAATGGTGGACTCCCGTGACGCTTAAGGTTCGCTAACCGGGCCGCTTTCCGGAAAGCGGTCCTAAAAAAAGGTGGGAAAGTAATTTACAGAAAAACGACTAGAGACACTCTCACCAAATATAGATTAGCTCATACTACATAACAATCCCTTCCATTCTCACAAATTTCATTGAAATTTCATTTAGCCATTTAGCCTGTAGACCTCTCCAAGTACCGTGAGGTAAATTACTTCACAAAACACATCTGAATTGTTGGAATTGACAACCAATGAAAATGTTACTTTCATTTTCTACTTTTATTACCTGACATTTGATTGGTTATATACCTGTATATATATATAAAGGAAGAGAAGGAAACACAGCCATTTTGACTACTACTTCTTGTTGTACCTCCTATTTCAATAGCTTCAAAAAACTTCAACTTCTTTGTGAAGGTAAGTTAAAATTTAATATATTGTGCACTATAACTTAATATAGTAGACTTTTTCTGCTAGATATACACTATCCCTCTGTAGTAGTAATGTATTTAGATAGACTTCTCTGTTATAGTTATCAATGGAGTAAGGCTTGTCTTGGTTAAATCACATACACTTTTTTATAGTCCTATTTCCACTCTCATACTATACACTGCCAAAAGATAAATTCACTGATAAAAACTGCCTATCTAAAATTAATCCCAACAGTGCCCTATCTCTACTAATATATATTTTTTTAATCCAAATTTCAGGCAAAATGGAAGGCGAGCAGCAAGTTTCTTTTGAGATTTTCCTGCAAGAGAGCAGCCAGGAATTAATTGAACAAATTGACATGGAATTTATGGATGAAAGCTTGGATAATGAACTGCTGCAATGTGTCCAAGCAGTAGATGTCCTCCTTGCAAATGAGGACATTTTGCAACCTCACAGATTGCAAACAATATTTCAAGAAAATAATGACATTTCAGACACTGAAATGTTAGAAAGTTTAATAAATTATGAAAAAGAATCAAAATAAAAAAAACACTTTAAAAAAAAGAAAACAAAAAAAAACAAGAAAAACAACAAACAATTAACATACAGCATTAGAAAAGTCTTTCATTCTTTTATCCATAAAGTTCGCTGCCCAGAACGCTTTCCGGTTCGCGAACTTGGCGCTTACCACGCAAAAAAATTTTTTTTTTTTTTTTGGACCCTCCTAGGCCCTTTTAAAACCTCCACATAAAACCTAGGGGGTCAACGAGGATCTACTATGCCCCCTTATGGTAATTTCCCCCTTTGTTTTGGCCTCCTCTTGTCTCTCGATCCTACCGAGAGACAAGATGGCGGCCGCTCCGGACTGTTTAGAATGTTGACAGACACCGGAGGGCCAATCAGCTTCTCATCGCAAAGTTCCGATACGCGAAAGGTTCGCTAACCGGATAGCTGCCCGGAGCGCTGTTACAGATATATATCTTGATTTAAACGTTAATTTCTCAAAATCCACTGAAGCACATATATTGAGACCTAGCAAAGGCACATCGGGCTAACAGTCCCTACAATTTTGCCAAGTTTCGTGAAAATCCATTCAGCCGTTCGGGCTAAAAGTGAGTCCAACCGCCCTATGGAAATTAACATGGGAAAAAGGCGTTTTGGGACCCCCCTTTTTTCTCGGCCCCCCCTCCACAAAACCCCCCCAAATTTTCAAGGGCTGCTCAGAAACAAAATGTGCCATTTTCCTGAAAATTTCAGCCAATTCCGTCCACAAACGCAAAAGTTATTAGGCATAGAATTTTCAGAAATCCCATAGGGAAAAAATCCTAACTATATATACCTACTGGCGACCGCCAGTAGGTAATATATATATTATTCCCCAAAATGGGCCGGGGCAGATGAGATGGGGATGTTGACATAGATCAGTCACGCAATTACACCTGGAAGGGGAAAAAGCTGGGTGGAGTAACCCTGTTGAATCAATGATACACAACGAAGTTGAAACAAGCCCATCATCTGAAGTAGTGAAGGTGAATGATGGGAGCACCATTGCAAGTCCGGCAGGTTGTGCGGGTGAACTAGGCATTTCAACCACTATTTGTATGAAGGAGGTAATAGATGTAAATTGTGTAAATATTGCTTTAGGAGAGGATTGTGATGGTGGGAAGCTGGATGATTTCTTGCCCATGGCATGTAACGAAAAGGGCACTTGTATAGAAAACACTCTGGAGAGACTCCTGTCATGGAACATAGCGGAGTTGGGGGCCAGACTATTGTCACAGCATTGGATTGATTTTGTAAGTGGATTCGAAATGTGCCTTTTCCAAGAGACGTGGGCTTCTGACCCAATTTACCTCCAAGGATATCTAAATTTTTGTATACCAGCTACGAGAGGCCCCAGGGGTAGACCTATGGGTGGCCTCGCAATTTGGATCAAACAAAACTCTAATGTTAAAGCAAAAATTATCGACCTAGGTTGCAAGGACATACAATTATTGAGATTATCCGTAGGAAAGGGTGGTTTGATAGACATCTACAATATATATGCTAGGGGCAGGAGTCTTGGGAATTCTCCTACCCTAGAGGTCCTAGCCGCCTCCCTCGAATCCCGGTCACTTGGAAACAAAGTAATCTTGGCTGGTGATTTGAATAGGACTTTTGAGCCTTTAGAAAACAATGCATACCCAATAGGAATTGAGGAAGATGCCCTTTGGGGCATCCCAAATCTAAACCTCATACCTGTGAAGCGCTGGACAAAAGACATTTTGTTGTTGAACGCGTTATGCTTGGAGTATGGTTTGAGGGCCCTCAATGGCAGGACAAAAAGTGACCAAGGTGGCAATTGTACATTCGACAATGGGCACAATAAAAGTAGGATTGACTATGTCATCTGTAGTCTTGAGTTATGGTGTGGAGTGGGCGACATGGAAATTGTGGGGAGAGTAGAAAGTGACCATAACCCCCTCTGTGTCTCCCACTCATGGTGGAAGGCTGCACGAACTAACCTAGTCTCAGGTTGTGGGAGTGTACCTGTTATGGCTAATGACTCAAGACGGGTGAGATGGCCATACGTCCTGGCCAATTCGTCCACTATGGAGTCCATTAATATGGAGATAGTCAATGCTATTGATGCCATGGCAAAAGTAGACAAGGTAACACCAGACTCTGCCCAAATAGCTGACATACACGACACATTCTTCTCCTTGATAAAACCGCACTTTACCAAGCCTCCAAAGACTACCAGGAAAGCACCAATTACAATGGCGACCTGGTTCAACAAACAGTGCAGGGTAGCTAGACTGGAGTTGGGCAGAGCACTCAAAAGCAGGGACAAGGCCTCGATTAGCGCCACCAGGAAACTCTATAAGGACAGTATCCATAAGGCTAAGAAGCGGTGGGATGAGGAGCACTGGGAGGAGTTACTCGAGGCTTCAGGACAAAAGGATTCCAGACTTTTCTGGAAAAAAAATATATATATATATATATATATATATATATATATATATATATATATATATATATATATATATATATATATATATATATATATATATATATATATATATATATATATATATATATATATTCTAAACAAGGGCTGATTACAGCACCTTACCCTGGTTGCAATTGCAGACCTGTGGTGTCAGTTTGGAGGGCCAGCCAGGGGTGGCATAATACATGCTGCAGCCCCTGGTAGGCCTTGGATGCACCTATGCCCTGGGTACCTATGGTACACTGTACAGGGGCTCACAAAGGTGACCACCCAGTACATAAAGTATATGGTATCAATTTAGAGAGAGAGCAGCTAGGCTGTGGGCCTGATTAGCAGGGCCAAAGCCAGACTAAAGTCGAAAAACCAGAGAATCACAGCAAAAAGTGGAGGTAACCATAGGAAGCAGACCCTACTCTCCTACACCCGACAATAATTGGAAAGTGTGAGACATATTTATTTATGAGGTGGTCCATTTTTGTTGTCCATATTTTTAGTACTTGATTTTTTTGCTGGGAGGCGGGGTTGACGTAGCAGTTAATTAACAAAAGACTAATTGAGTTGTTGTTGCTTTTTAATCCGCAGATCAGTACCGCTTGCAGATCAGCGGTATTCGTTGTTAATAAGGTTGCCTCTATTTTGCGGGCTTGATTATTAAAAATTGAGAGCCCCCTAGATTCTCTCCCGAAGATGTTACGTTTTATGGCTGCAGACTGAAATTCGTAAAAGCCTGGGAGAATTAGTGGTTTGCTGGCCCATGTCTCTTGTAGGCACAAGATGCCATTTTCTTGAAGGTAATTGCTTACTCAATTGCATCCAAGCAATCTTTATAGCCCAGCGATGTTCCAGGATATGATGGACAGCTGTATGTTCTTTCCCTGTGTGCTGGTCATGATCTGATGACCAGCAGCATTTATAGTGTTAGAAGTGCCATCGTGGAGGCTGGCCTTCTGGGCCAGTCTGAGTGCAATGCATAAAGGTGTGCTTTAGCTCTCTGATGTGTACCGTCCTGTGGTCAAGCGTGCTTGTTGTCCTGTAGGCTCCGTAAAGTCTTGGCTCTGCAGCTGAGCTTTTCCCTATTGATATCTTGCTGTCCCCCTTAGGACCGAATGAACTTCCTTTTTCGGCTGTGATGCTGCTAGTACGTGTGGATATATATTGTGTATGAGGAAAGCGATGTCAATTCCCCAATCAGCCATTTGAGCTATTGCTTCTGGTGTTCGCCTCACCCGAGAGTGACGACTCAGCCCTATCGAGGTTGATTTCCCCATGAAAGTCACTGGAGAGACTCAGGAACTTAACCTAGGCTAGGTTGTCTGAGTGTACTTCTGTGAGGGTTGGGATATGCTTAAATAGTCGAAGTACATTGCCCCTATTTAGGATGTTATATAGGCCTTTAATGAAGTATCTGGGGGTGAGGATTACCTTGAGAGTTGTTTTACTGTCTTGGTTTGCTTTGGCCTGGATACTTAGACCTGTCTGTGAAATACTTAAATTAAGGCTTAGGCCAGTGTCCCATTGGCATGGCTCTGGACGGTGGATGGAGACTTGGAATGGCTGAGCGGGTTGATCATGGGGCCTCTGGGAGTCCGGTGGTAAGAGACCCTGAGATAAATTGTGCCCGATGTTGGATCCTTGTTCCTTGGTTGAACATAGTAGACTTCTCTGCTCTAACTACATGATGTTTGATGAGTGAGGTTGTTGAGTTGTTGTTGCCAGGCCTGATGGGCTATGCAAGTCCCCCGTTCAAGGAATTAGTTGCAACAGCCTGTCAGTCTCTTGTTTGGCATCCAAAGGGGTTGGTGCTGTGGATGTTGAGTTGCTTAGGACGTGCTTTTTAGTGAAAATTCGGTGAATTTTGAGTATGGGTTGGTAATAGGAGGGCAACTTTTTTTGCTGCCTTGGCCTTTTTCTCTTGTTTCTTTAATTTTTTCTTGGCCCTCCTTGAAAGAGGTTCTTCTTTCCTTGTCGGAATGGAGGCGTTGCCCTCAAGATTCTTCCCCGGATTTAAGATTCGGGAGCTGGAATTGAGACTGGGTGGACTGATGGATAGTTGGTGGATACGAAAAGTCCTTGAGTGTCAGGCTTTGTTAAGGAGTTGCCCGAATTGTTTATGACTGGGTTACCATGAGGGTCGGCGGAGTTGAGATAAGTGCAGTGCTGCTGTTGTTCATCAGTCTCGTGGTGCATCCTGTTTGAGCTTTTGATGAAACTACCAGGTCTGTTAACATTTTTGGAAGTGTTGCCCATTTATCAATGAGATCTGCACAGCTGGTTATTCTGATTGTCTCGGAGCTTGTTCTCTATGAAGTCAGTCGATTTGCAGCTCTATTTTGTTCGATTGCCAGAGTAATGCCATGGATTGGACTGTTTCACCGGGTGAAGTTGATCCTGGGTCATTAATGAAACTGCTAACGTGTGGACTATTACTTTGAGAGCTTCGGGTAGGGGAGGGGGAAACCGGGTTACATTGGCCCTTCTGAAGAGCTTTGGGGTGAGCTCCAGTGTACTTTGTGTCTTTGATTTCAAGTTTTGCAAAAATATCGGTGATAAGTACCCAAGGTTTTTTTTGATTCTCTGACACTTCTGTCTTAGTTGATCCAGGTCCTGTAGGTTCTAAGGGAGGTGGCTGAACAGGAGACTGCAGAATGAGTTGTTGCTGGCAGTGTATTTGGGCTGTCACAACTTGCTTGTGGTTTCCTTGGGTTAGAGCAGTGGTGTCAGTGGGTGGATCACTTGCATATCTATGTTTGATTCCTGGGGGGTTACACGGCCAAGAGCAAGATTGAGACCAGTGTCTTTCAATGTTTATACTTTCAATGTTTGTACGTTGTTCTTGTATTGCAAGGAACTTGTTGTTGGAAGGGCTCCCTGGCAGGCGGTTCATTCCATTACTGGCCTTGGCCCTTCTTGGTCGGTCTGTTGAGGCGGGGGAGCTCTCATCATTAGGGAGAGGTTTATATAAAAATTGAGTTATAAGCCCTGCTGCAGGAGACTTTAAAAAGGACTTTTTGTCAGGTACTGTGTTCCGTGCAGTCCTTAGGATTCTTGGTGATACTTGAGTCGGGGGGATTGACTTTACGAGGGCATTTTCTTGGCGCTGAGAGGCTTTTCCTTTTTATTTTGGCATCCTTCAATAGGGGTGCCCGATTGTCAGTGACCATTTTGGGCCAGGGTCGACTTAAACTTTCTCCTTGGGGTTTGGAGTTTTAGCAAGGCAGGTGTTATGCCCTGGGTCCAAGCGATGTGGCTGAATGATCTTTGGGCTGTTGTCTTCGCCTTGTTACTACCCACTTGAGCTAGGCGCTGGGGTCACCAGGGTGGCCCCAGCCTAGATGACCGGCAAAAGTCAGATGGCTGTGGGCCACGCCAGGCTGCACCGGAGTTCAAGTGGACCTGCCTGTACTGCAGCAGCGGCAGCAACAAAACCAGGGATTGGTTCCGGCCACTGTCAGTAAAAATTGCAGAAATAGCAGTGGGTTAGGGCAGCCTGGGCGTGATGGTGGGAGAGGAGAACGGGAACGCCAGGGGCAGTGCTCGAAGCCTCGTTGCTGCCCCGTTCGCAGCCACTGACCGCAGGAGGTGCCCTTAGGAGAGCCGCCGTGGCACCAGGAGCTGTGGGGCCGCAGCGAGGGCGAGGCTGACCCCCACGTAAACTCCTCAGCTACTGCCCAGGTGTCCTGCGACTCTACCCGCCTCTCTGGTACCAGCTCCTGCTTACAACTCACTTGGGGTGGTACGGTGAAATGCGATACTCCCTCCTGCTGCTGCTGCTACTCATGTTCTGCCGCCATAGCTGCCACTGCTGCTGCTCAGATGCGCTGGGGAACCTGGACTGGATCGTGCTGCAGCTCCGGCTCTGGTTTCCAGTTTCCAGCCCCAACTCCAGCTCAGCTCACACTTACAGCTTTTCCCCGTGGTAAATACTGTTGTTAGCAGTTAGCAGCTAATGGCAGCTATTAGCGGAAGGTAAGCCGCAAAACCGCCGTGGCGATCTGAGCTCCCGCAGCCGTCCATCGATAGCAATCCGGGAAACCAGCCAAGAAAGCAGCCCCTAGCAGCCGCTCCTGCTCCTCTCGATCCTCACCGTCAATCCGTCAAACTAAAAACTGAACAGAAATGAAGACACATGGCGGCTCCCATCAGGACAATCCGTAGGTCACAGCCTGCAAGACAAAAATCATGATGAGAAGATGTCTTGCGCACATCAAAGGACAGAGAGAGGGCGAAGGAGAGAGAGAGATAAAGAGGTAGAGGAAGAGAGGGAGAGAGAGCTAGATGGACAGAGGGAGGAGAGATAGACTGACAGAGAGGGAGAGAGAGAGAGATAGACGGACAGAGAGGGGGAGAGAGACACAGATAACAGAAGAGACGGTCAGGGAGAGAGAGTGCCGACACTGCGCACCCAGGCCTCACTTCTCACCTGCTGCCACCGGTGTGTCTCCAACCACGTGCCGGTATGTAGTGCAGTTCACCATGTCCCACATCTGAGACAGACCCGTCATCTGAAACAGAGTCCAGATACATGAATGGCACAGTGCATACAATTGCAAATAACATCATAACCTGTCCGCCCCTGCGCACCCAAGCAGGTGCACCCCAGCCCCTCCGGCCGCCCAGCGGTGCATGCCCTCCCCAGCGCTCCCAGGTAGCTGCGCCCCTCCTGCCGCCCAGTGGTGCATGCCTGCCCGAGCGCACCCAGGCAGCTGCACCCCAGCCCCTCGCGCTGCCCAGCGGTGCATGCCTGCCCCTAATCTCCCAGGCAGCTGCACCCCAGCCCCTCCCACGCTGCATGCCCGTCCCATGCGCACACAGGCCTCACTGCTCACCTTCCGACACTGGTGTGTAGAAAAAGGGACCACCACATGGTGCTGCAAGCCAAAGGCCGGGGTCCATGGACATGGCACCTTCCACATCATGCAGCCCCGCAGGACACCAGGTCTCACTTTTGATTCTGGGTCTTGATTTCGCAATGCCAGATGACATACCAGTGCAAAAGGCATCATCGCAGGCTGCACACCCGCTCAGCCTTATCAGTGCCACTAACTCTGTTATCCAGGAGGCGACACCATGTGGCGGTAGACCCCCGCTGTCTTCTGGCTCAGGCCTACACTGCGGTCCAGCAGGGCACACACAACCTGAGATGTCCGGACCGCCGGGACGGTACATCATCACAGGCTGCACACCCGCTCAGCACTTAAGGTGCCCCTACCTCAGTGCACCGAAGTCACCATCCCGTGGCGGTGTGCCTGTGCCGGCTGCAGTGTATCCAGTGCCACCAAGTCTCTGCCCCGCAGGACATGGACCCTCTATGATTGGGTTCGTGGTGCGAATGCCAATAGGTCACCTCCTGGCCGGCGGAATGTGATGTCGCAGGCCCCAGGGCCCCCATGCCTACATTCATACCACACGGATACATCCTAAGAGAGGTTGGAAGTGGCGTTGATCATGTGCGCCCGGCCCTTTTTATTAGCAGGGTCACATGTCCTGTGACGCGTGTGCTGGATGGGTGTGGCGTGGGTGTAAACCAGCCATGAGGGAGTGGCTGTGGCATGCTGACAACTAGATCTGTGGTCAGCAGATCACTACAGGGAAGTCCTGGCACATGTAGCGTTGTTGTCCCCTCCCCCTCTCCCCTGTGTGCGAAAGCGTAGTGGGCTGGCCTGGTGTATGCTAGTTCAGCATAAGGGTGTGAAAAATGACCCCGGGGCTCTGGGCGTTGTTCCGTAAGGGGCTGGACAAGGAAGTAACAAATGTGTGTGCCGCTGTTGCCTCGGCGCCACCCAGACAACATTCGGCAATGATTCACCCTGTGACCCAAGTCAACGACATGAGCCACATGCACGTAAGCGGGATTCACTAACACTACATCCATCCGTACTACCACACTTGTAAAACCATATACACAACACATCTGTGTGATTCGGAATGTTTAATGCACATTCAGTGGAGTGTTGCATCTGGAGCAGTACAGTGTTAGCCCGTGGAGAGCCAGCCAGAGTCCTTCAGGGAATGACCAGCCCAAAGGAAGAAGTGTTCAGTCCGCAGTCTGAGTGCTGTGTCATTGGCGAAAACACAGTATATGGCAGTCCATGTCAAGGTCCAAGGTGAGTGTCGCAGGGTGCATCGGGGGACAGTGGAAGGTGATGATGCAGAGGGCAGAACCAAGCCGAAACCGGCCATATGGCGGAGATTAATGCTAATGCATCCTTCTCGCCACGAAGGCGGTTTCATCCACATCTTCGTCCTCTGCTGTTCCATATGCCTCACGTGTGGGTGGTGCTGGCCTTTCTCCAGCACTGTGTGGCAGTGACACCTCAGGGGCCGGAGGTGGAATGTCTGCTGCACTGTGTGGCACTGAAACTTCAGGGAGCGGAGATGTGGATTTAGTGGTAGCAGCAGCATGCATCAGCACCAGGCCTTGTGGCGGCAATGCCATGAGGATGGTTTTGAGGTCCTTGAGGAACCCAGCTACCACTTGCTGGTGTGCAGCTGTCGTAGCTGCTCTTTCCGCATTGGCCCACTCCATGGTCTCCATTAACCTCCGCGTGTGTCCCAACTCCCGGGTAACCTCGCTAGAGCCACTCTGACTGGGCAGAAGAGGGTACACGCAGATTCCCCACAGGTTGGTGGTTACCCTGTCCCGGTCCTGCTATATGCAGATGACACAGTTTTACTCTTGCGTACTCCGAATGGACTCCAAAACCTTATGAATTATTTTTACGATTTTATTAAGGGGAGAAAACTAAAAATAAATAACTCTAAGACCTTCATTATGGCCTGCGGGAAACGGATGAAACTTTCTAAATCATTTCATTTTAATAATCATAGAATTGAGGTAGTGGACAAATTTTGTTATCTTGGCATAACTTTTAATAATAGAGGGACTTGGGCATCTGAGATTTTAAATGTGAATGCCAAGATGGGCAAAAGCTCCTCCGGAGTATTCCGCTTTGCATCCAAATTAGGCAGTCATCGTATCCCTGACATGTTAAACATCTATAGGCATAGATGTGTATCTATTGCCCTATATGGTTCAGGTATATGGGGCTACTGTAACCATCTGCAAGTTACAGAGAACCAGTTCCTTAAAAGACTCCTTTGCCTCCCCTCCTCGGCATCCACAGAACTGAGCCATAGAGAGGTGGGGCTGGACTATCTTACAGACCTAACGGGATTGAGACCTCTTATGGCTTGGAGGTCAATTTGGGCTAGGGATGAGACAGGTTTTACCAGGCAAATTATTTTAGACTGTCTTCGGTTGGACAATGCCCGTAAGATCCCCTGGTTAAATTATGTTTCATCTTCTTACAGTGAAATTTTTAATCTTGATATTTTTGATGAGCCCCTGAGCGCTGTCACTGTACCTAAAAAGGAGCTTAAAAATGTTTTTCTAGGGACTAAATCTAACCTGCGTAGTGTCCAATGTAGCCTCTTGTCAACCCATGTTTTCTACCACTCTAACATGTCGGTCGATTCGGGCATGCCTATGTATTTAAAAGCCATTACCAAACAATCTCACCAGTTTGTTCTCACCAGGTTGAGATTAGGCATTGCCCATAACCTAGTGGCCTTCCCACAGATGAAAATTTATAGCCCAACCCCTTGCCCTTGTGATGGCTCAACAAAGCAAAGCACATTGCACTTTATGCTTATTTGCCCTCTTTACTTGCACCTTCGTCTTTACTATCTCAAACCTGTTTTTAAGAAATATTCTGTGTTCACTACTGCCGAAGCGATGAAATTGTTATTTGCACTTGATACGTTGGACATTTGTTTTTCTACCGCTACCTTTATACTAAAAGCTGTCACCCATAGGAAGAGCCTGGTGTTTTAACCTTGGTCTTTTATAAATACTGGACTGTCTGGCCGACATATTTGATGCTAATTGAGCTGCTTTGTTTACTGTAATATGTGTTGCATGTTCCGTATTTTACTCCGTATTTTTAATACTGTATGCTTTTATGATTGTTTTTAATAATCGAATAAAGCTTTGAAATTTGAATTTGACTGGGCAGTTGTTCTAGTCTCTGGGTCAGGGCTCCAGCAAAGTCAGCCAAGGTCCGTTGGAGAGCATGGAACGGACAGTGGGTGTCGGTTAGGGACAGTGAGTGGTCACTGATGGGACTTGGACACCCACGTATGGCATCTAGTTTTTCTGCCATGCGGTCGAAGCCCACCCGCACCTGTTCAGCCTGCTGCTCCTGGCATCACAACACACGGTGTTGGAAGGCCATGTGTTTTTCGTTGGGGGAGGCAGCCGTGGTGGTGGGTACTGCCTGCTGTGTGGTCTGTGCATGTGGTGGGGTGTCCTTGTTGCCGCTGCCCTGCTCCTGGAGGTGAGCTGCGGAGGCTGTGAATGAACTCTTGGAGGGCGTTGGAGTCGAAGCTGTGGTGGTCCTCTTTGTCATCAGAGAAGAGAGGGTCAGGCTGCTCTGCAGGAGGTGTTGGACTTCCTTCTGCAATGTGAAGGGGAGATGCAGTTTAACAATGTGTTCACATGTGTAGGAGAGTAGGGTCTGCTATCCTATGGTCACCCCAATTTTTGCTTTTTGCTTCATTGGTTTTCGACTTAATGTGGCTGTGGGCTTGCTAATCAGACCCACAGCCTGTTGTTCTCTCTCTAAATTCACAGACATGTACTATAGGTAAATAACCAAATTGGTACTGGACACCTTGTCAGCCCCTATACAGTGTACCATAGGTGCCATGGGCATAGGTGCATCCAAGGCCTACCAGGGGCTGCAGCATAGCTTTTGCCACCCCTGGCTGGTTCTTAAATTGACACAACTGGCTGATCACTCAGCTGGGGCAAGTTGGTGTAATCACCTCTTGCTTAGATATAGTATACCTATATCTAAACCTATATCTGGACACATATAAACCTATAAGTCACTCCTATGGCAGGCCTTATCAATCCTGGAGGCAGAGTGCGTGGTTTAACGTGAGATGGTGCTCGAGCATGAGCTGAGCCTGTCTGCAGCTGTCGGGAACAACTCCCTAAGCTGTTCCGGGATAATGCCATACCATATACTCTAAAGTGCATTATAATCCATCGCGGTTATGTGCTAACTTTGGTTTGGCTTTATCAAAACATGTCGTGTAAGGTGTCATACGATTTGGACTACTATCCCCTCGACAGTCCTGTCGACAGGGATAGCATTCCACCCTTCTAGAGGGAGAAGACATGTTACTTTACTGAAACGCGGTTCATCCTAACCAGAACCTCAGCATCACAAAATGGATGCTGCTGCCACCGACACAAGTCTGACCTCCTGCTGCTGACCGAAACTTGGCAGAGGAGGCCTGGACAAAGGGTTTCCTGTCGCGGGGAGGTGCTACACCACCCCAGACAGGGGATAGTGTATTGGGGCAGGGAGGGCTGAAAGAAACTAGGCAGTGCCTGGGGCGCACAAGGCTTCCCCTTGCATAATCCGGTCAAACCGGTTCTGGAGCACACCAGCCCCAGTCCCAGCGCGACCCTGGACAAAGGGAAAGGGGTGTAACCACCCCCTTCCTGGGTCCCACCCATAGGAGGGACCTAGCAGGTAATCCAGCCCCCTAGATTGGTATAAGAATGGGAGCAGTGCCAACGCACTCAGATTATCCTGACTGAAACTTATGAAACGAAACTCTGGACCCTTCGACATCCTACTCGACGTAGAAGACTGAAGAATCTCCCTTGTGGTCAAGGAGTGACCACCCTGTGCAAACAGGCACCATCCAGCACCTCGACGTTTGCTTTGTTGCAGTTCCCACCGGAACTCAAGCGACAGAGTTCGACAAGACCCTGCGTGCCTGCCTTCTAACAGCCCGATCCACAGTCCCTGCAGAGCTGAGACCCGTGGAGGCGACCTGAAGCGTGGGGCCCGCCATCTTGGAAAGACCACGAGGCGCTGACCGTGCAGCATCCGAGGCCCCCTCGAAGCTGTGCTTTAGGGTTTGAGAAGCCCCAGCCCTGAGCCTCTCTTGCACCGAAGCTCACCCCTCTACACTCACCGAGTGCTGCGTGGGGCCCTTCTGCATCTTTTGGCTCAATGTGTTGGTCCGGTCACTTGCCCATTGGCTTGTGGCCCCTGTACCGACGAACTTTGAAAACTGGCTCGTGAGTCTGGTTGCTCCAGACTTGCCTTCGCTCCCCTGAAAAGGAGCACCCGCTCTGACCCTCCTGGTCCGAGCATTAAGCCATCTTCGAATCCTGCGTGGGTTGCGCTTGCCAAGGGTTGTTTGCTCCAATCCGGAAGCCGACACCGCCGACAGCGAGAGCCTGCGTGGGACAGCTCGTGATCCACGCCTGGACATCCTCGGTGCCCCAGAGTCCACGTGGCAGCGGAGAGAAGCTTCACGACAGCGACCTGAAAGCGCCCGACATTGCCTGGTTCCGTCCTGGTCACTGCTGAGTCACTTTCTTGAGAATATCCCCCCTGTGTTCACTTGTATTTGCCATGAGTTACCCACATCAAACATGACGCCCAAATAACAAATATTCTGGACAGAGCACAGATGCTTCTGTTGAAGCTTTAGGGACACCAAACATTTCTTACCAGGCCCAAAACCCATTATATGGGATTTCCCATAGTTGGTTTTCATATCAAGATTATTCATGAAGGACCCCAAAGGTATCTACAAGAATGTGCAGAGCTCAAGGTGTCCTAGACATTAACAACGTTGTCAGCATATAATAATGTCGGGACAGGGGAGTTGGCAATTTTTCAGACTTTGTCCCCTCTGCTTTCAGATCATCTTTATCTTCGATCCACCCTTGGATCACACCGGACACTTCTCTTCACGACGCCTGCAGCATCTTCATCTCCAGGCACCATCAACCTGCGTGACGAAACCCGACACTACTTCGCACTTGTGCCCCCGCTTCCTGTGGGTGAGGTAACTCTGCAACTCTGGTGTTCCTACACTGGTACACACCTCTAGTGTATGTGTCTAAAGTTTCGTCCTTCTAGGTTAAGCAGAAGTCTCCTTTTGCAGTAACTTTATAACTTTAACGCACCATTGACTTTGCATTGGTGCAGGTGTGTGCTTTAAGCGCTACACCCGAATCCCGCTGGCTTTTCCCGACTTCAGCATTGCTAGTCCCGACTGCTCCCAGCGATTCCCTCGGCCCTAGGCCTAACCACTTTTCGATTGGTATCTCTTATACCACTTTTTTAATATATGGTTTGCGTGGCCCCCCGGCCTCATCCATAATTGTGCAACTTTTATATGTTTAACTGTGCTTTTGTTTAAACGCTTGTGCCTCTGCTCTCATAAAGAGTACAGGGGATTATTCTAGTAATAAATACATATATTTTTATAATATATAACTTGTGTGTTGTCCTTTCATTTGATATTACAGGATTGTGATTGGTAAAACAGCTCGCTTAACACGACCTCTTGAGATAAGCCTTTAAGGCTGCTTAGTCCATGCTACCCTTAGGATAGCTTGTCTGTAAGGTTGACTTACAACCATCACCATGAGGGATTGTTTGGACTGATACGAGGTGACCCCAGAATTGGAAACACCATATATCAGGCCAGCTTCTCACAACATGTATGTTGTCACATTGTACATGTTTACATACATACTGCATGACATGGTACATTGTGATTTGGGAGGAGCTGCCTATTTGATGCGGGACAGTGGACATTTCGACATCACTGATGTGTGTTTGTACTTGTACATTATCAACTCTCATTTGCCTGCAATGCCAAATGTGATTGGCCAATTTCTTCACACAAGCAGCACCAGTTGCGTCCTGTGTTCTGTTGTGGACGTGTTGCGGTTTGTACCACATCGTTGTCAATGTTGATGGGCTCTGCATGTTGTGTGTTTGTTGCATTTTGGGGGAGTCGCACCTGCAGCTCTGATTTTGATGCCCCTTCTCCCTTACATGCGGTGTGCCTTTGACTTCTGTGCTTGTACGGTGCTGGAATTTGCATACTTGGGTCTCTTGGTTGGAGTTGGAGGTCTGGGGCATGGTTTGTCCGCAGATATGCTCTACTTAATCGTGCATGGGAGCCACTGTGCCCATATCCCCCCGTCCCCCCAGTCCCTGGTCGTTACTCACCCTGGTGCTGTTGTGTCCGGTCATGTTGGGCAGTGTAAGGTCCCCCAACTCCTGCCACTGTCTCCCCACTGATAACTGTGGGCACCATTTCCTCCATCTCTTCCAGCTCCTTCTTTGGCGCTGGACTCCCACATCTAGTCTGCATTGCTGCCTTCATGTTGTTTGTGAGTTCCTGCTTGGTTTTGCGCTTCATCATTCCAGCGCCTCTTGACCTCTTCCATTGTCCTCTTCAGCACTCCGACTGCATTCACCTTGTCCACGATGGACTACTATATTCTATTTTTTGTTGCCAATGACACAGTGGAGGTGACGAACAGTAGTTGATGGTGTTCTACCACCTCTGTTATCAGGATCCTGTTTTCCTGTGGACTGAACCGCTTCTTCCTACTCTTTTTTTCTCCTTGGCCTTCCCTGACCCCGAGGTCCCAGGCTGGTCCTCCGAGGGGCGTGTGGGGTTCTGGTTGTCCTCTGTACATGCTCAGGCAACATCCATTGTGCTTCTCTGTTGTTTGGCTTTTGTTTGTATGTTTTTTTTCCACTTTTATGGTGATTTTTCCCACCTGAAGTGTGTGAATTTCAGGCCTGTTGCTGGTTTTTGCTGATTTTTGTATCAGAATTGTCCTCATCGCAAAATTTTTTGCATTCGTGTTTCACATTTTTGCAGCGTCGCATTGATTTTATCTCGGACATTTTACGCGTTATCGTGGGCCTATCGCATGGTACTGCCGTATTGTGAGTACAACGTTAACACTGCGTTGTTTTCCTGAGATAGACTGCGATAAGAAGAGTTGTGTTAAGCTAATTTTGCGGTAATTATTACACTTTCTTGAGAATATCCCCCCTGTGTTCACTTGTAGTTGCCATGAGTTACCCACATCAAACATGACGCCCAAATAACAAATATTCTGTACAGAGCACAGATGCTTCTGTTGAAGCTTTAGGGACACCAAACATTTCTTACCAGGCCCAAAACCCATTATATGGGATTTCCCATAGTTGGTTTTCATATCAAGATTATTCATGAAGGACCCCAAAGGTATCTACAAGAATGTGCAGAGCTCAAGGTGTCCTAGACATTAACACAACGTTGTCAGCATATAATAATGTCGGGACAGGGGAGTTGGCAATTTTTCGGCACTTCCCTAGTAGCAGTGGGCAATTGAGTGCTGAGATAATTGATATAGATAGTAAAAAGGAGGGATGCCAAAACATGCCCCAGTCGCACCCCACTAGCAAGAGGGAAGATATCAGACAGTTCACCAGCCTGACAGTACCACACGCTCGCCCCCAGATTC
Organism: Lissotriton vulgaris; assembly: GCF_964263255.1. Lineage (NCBI taxonomy): Eukaryota > Metazoa > Chordata > Amphibia > Caudata > Salamandridae > Lissotriton > Lissotriton vulgaris. Next base: position 220,859,424 of record NC_141698.1, read on the forward strand.
TCATGCTAAAAGTATAGAAAATTGAGTAGGAAAACATCTACCCCCCCCCCCCCCCCCCCCCGGTTGATTAAAATCCTCCACAATTTACCTCTGTTCAAATAGTTAAATGCAGAAGACAGGACCATGAAAGCCAGGTACACTGGGCAGCGCCTGGCTATGGTATACTTACTTGCAATCAAATGTAAGCACAGACACTTCTCCCCTGTACCAAGCCCAAGACGAAAGCCATACCGGCATGGAGATAGAATGTCATTTTTATCCACCCAGATCTGCATGCGACTGAAGATGATTATCCTCAGAACCTTAACAATAAGATGTATTGGCTTATAGCGTTTGGGGAAACCTCTATCTGCTTTTTTTTTTTTTTAGCAATTTTTATTTTACAGAACAAATACAGGGCAAAAATTAATCAGTGTGCATACGTAGAGAGCGGCGAGCAAAGTATTCAGTTACAAATACACATGATAGGAATAGATACACTTATTACAGTTAGGTGCATCCCGCACATTGCAAAAGTCCCCCACCTCCTCTTCATCTTTACTCAGTCACCCTCGCTGTCCAGCATCGGTGGTTCACACAGAAACCCCCTGTATTCATTCCACGCACCCCAAAGTCTGACCCATTTTCGTGGACATTTCCGGTTCAGGTATACTGTTCTCTCGGCTAACATTGCAAAGTCGAGATCGGAACACCAATCCTTGACCCCTGGTACCACTGAAGATCCCCAGAATTCGGCTATGTTTCTTTTGGCATACATTATACCTAATGTCATCCAATCCTGTGTGGAGTGAGTTAGATCATTGGGTTCCCAGATGTTTAGTAGGCAACACTGTAGTTCCGGAACTACAGAGTCCTTTACCACTTGTTACATAACCTTGGCCCAATACTCGGCTACTTGAGGGCATTCCCAGATGGTGTGGAAGAACGTCCCTTCCTCCCCACACCCTCGTAGACAGTATTTGTGCGCAGCTCTCCCAGTCGCGTGTAGGGTAACCCTAGTGTAGTACACACGATGTAGTATTTTCAACTGTACAAGTCTAAGTCTGGACGGTATAGCTACATCCCGGGGGGATGAAAGCGCAGTCTGCCCATCGGACTCATCAAACTCTCCCACCTCTTTAGTCCAGGTGTCCTTCAGCTTCAAAGTTGGGTCCGGTAGGTTATTGATGAGTTCACGATAGACGAACGAGGTCGCCTTTTTGGGCATGTGTTCAATTAGAAGCCTGTCTTCTAATGGGGTAGATTTAGGTATGTCTTCACCAGGTTGGATAAGTGACCCCAAGCGTGATGTACTTGCAGATATCTAAACCGTTCTGTGGGCGCCAAGTCATATTGCGTCATAAGTTGCTCGAATGTTAAGATGGCACCTCGTTTCCAGAGGTCTCCCACCGTGGAAATTCTGATCAAATCCCATGCCCCAAAGCCTTTACTATTGCATAGTTGGCCCAAGCGACGCGACGACCAAAGTGGCGCCATTTGTGTAATAGTGTCTTTACATTTAAGGCGGGTCTGAGCCACATACCATAAATTAACTGTGTGCGCCATTGGGCCAATCAAGGCCGAGGCGCCTCATTTATCGTAGAGTGCAGCAAGCACCACACCGTCTCCCAGGTCGTACCTATCTGCCTTAAACGCTGGCTTCGTCTGGAGGACATGCAGCCACTGGTTTATGATCTTCAACTGGGCCGCCCAATAGTATAATTGAATATCTAGGAGAGCAATTCCACCATCATACCAGCTCCTAACTAATTTATGCCGGGATATGCGTGCCGGTTTATCTCCCCAGAGCAGACCCGAGACTAGTGCGTCAATTGATCTGAAGTATTTTGGGGGGACAGGAAATGGGGTATTTTCGAGGACATAGAGCAGTCGAGGCAATGTCATCATTTTATATAAAGCCTCTTTACCCAGAAGGGTCAGGGGCAAGGTATGCCAGTGTCGTATATCAGTACGGAAACGTTCAAGAGGGGGCGCCAAATTACGGCGGAAAAAGGCATCTTGCATAGGTGTCACCCAGATTCCTAAATATTTAAAGGGTTATTCTGTAATTTTCAACTGACAATCTGCCGGGAGTTGCAGCGAAGGGCCTTTGAGGACGAATAAAACAGACTTGGACCAGTTAATATTATACCCTGAGACCCGCCCAAAAATTTCGCAAATGTTAAGGAGCACTATGATCGAGCGTCTGGGTAAGGTCAATATAAAAGGATATCATCCACGTACAGTGATATGCGGTCCTCCCATGTCGCGGTCCAGCTTAGCCCCTTAAGCATGGGGTCCCACCGGATCCAGGCTGCCAACGGTTCTAGAATCAAAGCAAAAAGCAAGGGGGATAAAGGGCACCCATGATGCGTGCCGCGACCAGGCGGAAAATTCCTGGAAATATGGCCGCCAATGGTTTAGTATAAAGTAATTTCACCCATGCACAAAATGTGGGTCCAAAGTCAAGATGCCGAAGGACCGCAAATAAATAGGGCCATTCCACCATTTCAAATGCCATTTGGGCATCCAGGGATAGAATAACTGCAGGCTCTGGGAGGGTTGGTATCTGTGCCATCACCGCGTGGACCCGTCGCAAATTAACAGCAGTGTTTCTATTGGGCAGAAAAACGGATTGGTCCGGGTGGATCAGTGTTTCAAGATGCGGAGTTAGTCGGTTGGTAATCATTTTTGCCAAGATCTTGGCTTCCGCGTTAAATAAGGTGATCGGACGGTAAGACGTACATTCGTCCGGGGGGTTGCCAGGTTTCGGTATTGCAATTATGGTAGCTATTCGCTGATCCTGTGGCAGTTCCCCCTTACTCAGACTATTTAGAAACATTGCATGAAGATGTGGGACTATTAGATCAGACACGCGCTTGTACAGTTCAATAGGGATTCCGTTAGGTCCCATAGCCTTACCCGACTGCAGGGAATGAACAGCGGTGAGGACCTTGTCTTTTGTAAAGTCTGATTCTAGAAGTAAGGCCTATTCCTCTGACAGGGACGGCATTTTTATGTCTTTAATGTAAGTTTGTGCCTCCTTCGTTGTCAGTTGCCAGTTGGATGTATAGACTTGTTCATAATAATCAGCTAGGGTGTCAATAATGTCTACAGGGGTGGTGACTATTGCGCCCGTTGGGGTATGTAATTGTGCAATTGTCCTCTGCGCCCTCTCTTTCTCATCCATCCAGGCCAGAAGCTTGCCTGCCTTATCTCCTACTTCATAAATAGTGTGCAGTGTGTTTTAGAGCCGCAGTTGGACTTGTTCACTTTGGTGTTCAATGAGCTGGCATTGTTTGAGGCGTAGCTTCTGGGCTGTCTCTACAGTGGGGTCAGTCTCATGCTGCATCTGTAGCACGGCCAGTTCAGCCTCAATCGCATCTATGTCACCCCTTGGTGCCCTCCTGTGACCGGTTATCGAGGCAATAGCTTGCCCTCTCAGCACTGTCTTATAGGCCTCCCATAGAACACCGGATGATTGTACTGAGTCTACATTATCTTGGAAATAGTGCTTTGTGGCTGCAATAATTTCCTTTCGAATTTTGGGAATCTCTAAATAGCCAGGAGAAATTGGGAAAATTTGTGTCCGAGCTTTAATGTGAGAGGTATAGGTCGTAAAGACAGGCGAGTGATCGGAGATGCCCCTGGGTCGTATCTCTGTCTCAGTCAAATGGGGGAGGCTATCTGCGGAGAGAAAAAAATAATCAATACGAGAGAGGCTATTGTGAACTCCCGAGCGGAAAGTATACCCACGCTCCCCAGGATGTTTGTATCTCCATCCGTCCGTAAGGCCCAGTGCATCCAAAAATCCAGTCAGCCGGGACCTACCCGTCCCCATCGCCCTGCAGGGGTGGCGGACTAGCGCTTCATTCAAGGCTGCATTGAAGTCTCCCCCTATAATGAGTTCCCCCTCCGGCAAGTTCAGTAGAAATGTGCTGAGGGCGGGAAGGGTCACAGAGTGAAGGGCCGGGGGAATGTATACTGAAACTATATTAAATCTCTTTCCCTCCCATTGACATGAGATAGCAGTAAATTGTCCCTGTGTGTCCCTCCAGAACTGCTGTACAATTAGGGGGAATTGTTTGCCTACTAATATGCCTACTCCTCTAGAGTCCGTTGAGAACTCTGAATGCGCTACCATTGTATATCCCCAACGGTCCATAGCCTTACATGTCGAACCCACCAGATGCGTTTCTTGGAGCAGTGCTACGACTGGTGCTGTGCGACGTATATATTGTAGCATCAATCCTCGTTTAATTTTATCCCCTAGCCCATGCATATTCCAAGTAATTAGAGTCATAGGAGACATCGGGGCCAGCAAGGGGACGCTAGTACCAGTAGTGTTACACATCAAATCCGTTTCTCCCATCATAATTAAGACAGCTTTGTAAACCATTCTCATCAGCATGCACCATGTGAATCATAGCAGTTAATTTCAGCCCAAAACTTAAACTTCGAACAGAACTCTAGAACCCCTCACATTCCCTTCCCACAGTTGTCGTGGTCTCTTCGTTTTCATAGCAAACTAAACAACATTCATTCCACCCCCTAGTAACTCCCCCATCACTCCCATCCACCCCCCTCCCTGCTCCCCTGCCTGTGGATGTAGAACTACCCACCCCCCAATGTGGCAGAGTGCCTTTACCCCCCCCAACCATGCTAAAAACGCAGAGGGGAACTGAGCCCCCCATCCACTGGCAATCTATAATGTCAACAATAAGTCACAGCCATAAATCTGAGATAGAACCTTAAGAAGCATCATAACATGTCTAAACAGTCGGCAAATAAATCACATCACAGACCCAGTGTCCTTTGAAACGTAGTATGTCTTTAAGTTTGTGTATTCGCGGGTCCCCCCCTCACGCCCTTCCCCATTACTTGCGCATGTCCTTGATGTCAGGCCCTTCAATAGATAAAAGATGTGCATCATTCCTGCTCATCCAGGACACTCGACTCTGTCGCTGCCTTCGACGCTGTGATTTCTGGGCCTCTACCGTTCCTCCGTTCTGTTCTGCCCTGATGATTGCCTTTCTGGCCTCCGACAGTAGTCCAGCCCTCCATCTAGTCCCAGGCCGCGTCCTGTGAGTCAAAAAACCATGGTTTACCGTTCCATTCCACTCTCAATTTTGCCAGGAAAAGCATTGCGTACTTAATGTCTCTACTGCGCAGTTCCTGCTTAACTACTTGGAAACTCCTCCTCTGTGCTTGGACTCTGGCTGTAAAGTCGGGGAAGAAAGATACCTCATAGTTGTCAATTTTTAGCGGGGGGCCGGATCTGGAAGATTGTAAGATACTGCCCCTGTCCCGATAGTTGAAAACTCTGGCGATCAATGGTCGCGGTGGAGCTCCAGGCTTGGGTCTTTCGCCTGGCACCCTATGGGCCCGCTCGATAGAGAAATAACTGGAAAGCGCCTTGGGTTTTAAGTGTTTCGTAATTAAGTCCTCCACATAAAGGTTCGCAGCCGGTCCCTCTGTTTTTTCCGGAACTCCAAGGATTGGGATATTATTTCGACGGGCCCGCCCTTCATAATCATCCAGCTGCTGCACCATCCTAACCTGCCTTTTCTCCATTTCTGACATTTGACGTTGAAGCTCCGAGGTGTCATCCCGTAGGGCTGTCGTCGCTATTTTGAGATCCTTCACTATCTCGTTCATTTGCTGTAAGTCAGCTCTGAGCAATGAAGCCTCTATCGTGACTGAGTCCATGGATGTGCGCATTCCTCCTATGGCCGCCAAAACATCATGTAGCGTTGGTTCCTGATTTGATGGCGGATTTCGCCTCCGAGCCACCCTTATCTGATCTCGGCGAGTCGCTTTTATCTTCACCTTTGGTCCACGCAAATTTGGACAGTTGTTTCTGAGCATTACTCCTTGAACCCCTGCCACCTGTCGCCATTCTCCGGGTCGTCGTGGGAAGCTCATCAAGGGTGTGAATTAAATCGGTAGCATCAACCCTCTTTCATCAGCCATTAAGTCACACAATCTGCGTGCGGCCCATGTTTCTGTTCCTCCACTCCGCTGGGAAAAACTGCTGCTGGTTCTGTGGAGTAGTCCTATTTCTAAAGATGCGGCGCTATGGGGCCAAATAATGCCTGTCCAATGTGATTATCATCCTAGAATTCCATCCACACAGTGAACCAATCTGTACAGGTATCACAATCCGAACCTCAGTCCTCAGCCAGTCCTCCCGGGCCACCACCTCATGTAAGTCAGGTGAGTTCACCTATGTTAGATAGCAGGGGCAGAGAAATAGGGCCGGCAACACCCCAGTCATGTATAGTTATACAGGGGCTAGTGGAGGGGTAGACATGTACTCTGCACGTCCACCGAGTTCGTCCACTGGCCACAGGATCACACAGTTCAAGTAGAAGCAGGCCCCCGGCATCCAATGTCGGCACAATAATTGGGACGCTCCTCAAAGGTTATGTGCATTGGGTCTCTATACCGCGGTATTGAAGCGGGTCTGCCTTCCTACCTCGTGCAGGGTGTACCCTAGGCCCAGAAGCCCGGGCTTCAGGTGCTGCTATTCCCCGGTGCCTTCCCGACCCCTGGGAGCGCAGTCGGCGAGCCGGCTCATATGCTGCCGTCAGGCAGTTCTCGTCACTCGTGCAGAGCTCTCCAGGGGAGCTGAGATCACACCACAGCATCCCCTACGGGCGGTCGCAACTCCGTTGCTCGCCTCCAGCCGCAGTTAGGCCTCCGATCCGGTGTCTCAATTAGCGCCCCGCCCTCAGGCCGATGTTTTCACTCGTCCGGGGACTCCAGGGGGAGGAGGCCGGTCCCTCACACGGTGAAGAGCTGGCCACCTCTTCTGCTCCACACCGGTATGCAGCCGATCAGAGTCGCGGGCAGCGCTCAACAGGAGGCGCTGCGAGGGGCAAGTTACTGAGCAGTTTCGCCCCAGCAAGCCAGCGCCGCCATCTTCCCTCCTCGGCTCCCGGAGCCGCCAAGACGATAATATGCCAGCTCGGGGGTGCTGGTCCCGCAGAACTCACTCCGCTACCACAACGGAGGTGCCAGATAGGTATTAATGATTCAGAAAAGGGGGTGGTGATGGACAGAGCATCTGAATTAAGCAGACTACTCGTACCCAGTCAACAGATCAGGGCTTGATCCATCACCGTTTTTTAGCTCACTGCACCATCCCAGCTCAGAACCTGGCTACATTCAAACCAGTTTGTCCCTGGCCCAGTGCATCATGGGAACAGGGCGGACCAAACTACCAAGCCAATTCTTTAACTGGAAAGGAAACAAACTTCCGGGGACCGGTTTCTGGCATTACAGCCGTCTTCGACCCGGCTTGCTTGAATCCTGACGGTGTAGTGAGCAAGGGACTCACATCTGAGTATACCCTTCCACGCTTATGGTGGACAAAACGATTCAGAAAAGGGGGTGGTGATGGACAGAGCATCTGAATTAAGCAGACTACTCCTATCCAGTCAACAGATCAGGGCTTGATCCATCACCGTTTTTTAGCTCACTGCACCATCCCAGCTCAGAACCTGGCTACATGCAAATTAGTCTGTCCCTGGCCCAGTGCATCATGGGAACAGGGCAGACCAAACTACCAAGCCAATTCTTTAACTGGAAAGGAAACAAGCTTCCGCGGACCGGTTTCTGGCATTACAGCCGTCTTCGGCCCGGCTTGCTTGAATCCTGATGGTGCAGTGAGCAAGAGACTCACATCTGAGTATACCCTTCCACGCTTATAGTGGACAAAACGATTCAGAAAAGGGGGTGGTGATGGACAGAGCATCTGAATTAAGCAGACTACTCATACCCAGTCAACAGATCAGGGCTTGATCCATCACCGTTTTTTAGCTCACTGCACCATCCCAGCTCAGAACCTGGCTACATGCAAATTAGTCTGTCCCTGGCCCAGTGCATCATGGGAACAGGGTAGACCAAACTGCGTGGAAGGGTATGCTCAGACATGAGTCCCTTGCTCACTGCACCATCAGGATTCAAACAAGCCGGGCCGAAGACGGCTGTAATGCCAGAAACCGGTCCCCGGAAGCTTGTCTCCTTTCCAGTAAAAGAATTGGCTTGGTAGTTTGGTCTGCCCTGTTCCCATGATGCACTGGGCCAGGGACAGACTGATTTGCATGTAGCCAGGTTCTGAGCTGGGATGGTGCAGTGAGCTAAAAAACGGTGATGGATCAAGCCCTGATCTGTTGACTGGGTGCGAGTGTTCTGCTTGATTCAGACACTCTGTCCATCACCACCCCCTTTTCTGAATCGTTTTGTCCACCATAAGCGTGGAAGGGTATGCTCAGACATGAGTCCCTTGCTCACTGCACCATCAGGATTCAAGCAAGCCGGCGAAATCTAATGTTAGAAAGTACTGGCTTTGGTCCCGCCTTCTCTTCCATTGGCTAGCTCCATAAATGGAGGCTAGCCATTGGAAGAGCGATCTGTCCGTCATTGCCGGAGCAGATTCGTGGGTGTTCAGGCCATTTTTACTCATCCCTCCCCTTTGCGATCGTCATGCGGCAGTGGGCGGTTGCTTTTTTTTTTCCTGCAAGGCGTGTTTTTGTCATTCCGGCCAAGATGGTGCCGGGGCCCGTCGACTTCTCGTTGCTCTGCGCGTTTCTGCATCTTCTTTCGTTTATTTTTTTTCGTCGTCGTCCTTGGCTTCTTTCCGTCTTGTTTTTTGGTTGTCTTTGTTTTCCGTCTTTGCGTTGCTCACGCTGCTCGGGGGGCGCATCGTGGTGGGGCTCGGCATCGGTGAGTGTCTGCAACCTAGCGCTTTGTTGCCTAGCGCCTATGTGACTTAATACAAACTCGCGCGGCTCTTCAGCGCACCTGCATATCATGCGCCTGCTTTCCATGTCCTGTCTGTGCTACTTGTTGAAGCGCTTCTACATCGTTCAAGCGTCTGTGCTTTATTTTCACTGCAGCATCTATGCCCAAAGCCTTGTTGTTGATGCAGCTTTATATAGCGCGAACCCGACCTTAAGGCATTGTAGCGCTTTCTATAAGCACCGGTTTCGTTTTTTTTACACGGGGAGAAAAGTGATTTGCCTAGAATCACAGCATTCTGACGCGGCGCTGAGACTCGAAACTAGTTCCCCAGTTCAAAAGACGTCGGCTCTGGCCCCTCGCTTTGACGCCATTACTGTTAGCCATGGCCATTGCTCATAGTGACCCAGAGCCAGATGGGGCTGCCGTGTCCCCCGGGGGCTGCCGTACCCCGGTCACCCATCAAGTGCAGACTGCTGCCTCGGTGACCTCCAGCCTCGCGGAGTGCTCCCTTTCGGGAGGGCGTGGGCGGCGCTGCTCTTGGCTTTCAGCAGTGGTCAGGTTGCTGTTTGAAGAAGCGAAATCCACCTCCAGGCTACGAGAGGGGCTTTCTTTGATACCAGGATCAAAGCGTTAAAAAGACCCAGCCGATGACAGTCCGAAATATCAACACCTTCCTCCCGAGAGAACCTTGTTCAACATTCCGCCACCTTCCTCCCGAGCCGCCCCCCCTCCCGCTGTCCGTGTGCCTGTTAACCCGTCCCCCCTTCCGCTGTCCGTGTGCCTGTTAACCCGCCCCCCTCCCGCTGTCCGTGTGCCAGTTAACCCGCCCCCCCTCCTGCTGTCCATGTGCCTGTTCCCACCCCCCCTCCTGCTGTCCGTGTGCCAGTGCTTAATGCTGTGGATTGCTTAACCCGCCCCCTTCCCGCTGTCCGTTTGCCTGTTCCCGCCCCCCCCTCCCTCTGTCCGTGTGCCCGTGCTTAATGCTGTGGATTGCTTAACCCGCCCCCTCCCGCTGTCCGTTTGCCCGTCCCCCCCCCCGCCTCCCCTCCCGCTGTCCGTGTGCCCGTGCTTAATGCTGTGGATTGCCTTCTCACGTACTTTTTTCAGGCTGTTTTTAACTAGACGTTTGAAATCTTCTTGGCTGCCTGTTGTCTCCTAACACCTCTTAGTAAGCTATGTGGTGTGGGTTTGCTCGCTTGCTGTGTCAGGTCTGCTCACTCTTTCAGTTCCCTCTTCGAGCTTCCCATTTACTTTGATTGCTTCTCGGGTCCACAGCAAGAATGGAAAGGTAAGACATGTAGATCCACCCAGGAGGGCCCGTGCGCTTCGACTGTGAAGGTCTGTCTCTGCAGACCCACAGTGGTCTGACTCCAAATGTGAAGCTGTGTCTCCCTTTGAATTTGTTATTTTTCAAGTCTGACGTGGATTTGAGACCCTAGGAATGATTAAAATTTGGGGCATTAATGGTATTCGGGAAATTAAGATACCTTCATTCAAATGTGGTTATTAATGAGCTGTGATTCCTCCAGGGAGCTCTTTTTAACTAGTGCAGGGATTTCAGCAAGGAAACCACAGAGAGAGCGAAGTCACATGAGCCATTATGTTTTTTTTTTCTTTTGCAGTTTTATATAGCGCAAACTCAACCCGAAGGTATTGTTACATTACAGACGGACACATTCATTTTAGGCACAGATTAAGTGTTTTGCCCAGAATCACAGTGTTGAGCAGACGCCGATACGCCAGAGTCGGCAGCTCTGATCGTTACACCATAGCGACTTGGCAGCGCAGCGCTGGGGGAACCAGTGCAGTGGCTAACACAGAGGCATGTGCGCCCCGGATGTCACTTCGCAGGGGCACTATTAGATGCACGGGAGGAGGCGCATAAGCCCTCACACTGGGTCAGCACTATTTGTGTGGCTCTGGGTGGGTGTTTGTGGCTCTGTGTGGGTGTGGCTCTGGGTGGGTGTGTGTGGCTCTGGGTGTGTGTGTGTGGCTCTGGGTGTGGCTCTGGGTGTGGCTCTCTGTGTGTGTGTGTGTGGGGTCTGTGTGTGTGGGGGTCTGTGTGTGTGGGGGTCTGTGTGTGTGGGGGTCTGTGTGTGTGGGGGTCTGTGTGTGTGGGGGTCTGTGTGTGCGTGGCTCTGTGTGTGTGGCTCTGTTGGTGTCTGTGTGTGGGTCTGTGTGTGTGTGTGTGGGTCTGTGTGTTTTTGAGTGGCATTTGCCAGAGATTAAACTATTGGCATTGTAAATGACAATGCCATTTATTTATCTGTTTTCAAAACCAACACATAAATACAAATTTTGTCATTTACAATGCCAATAGCTCAAACTTTTCAAAAGGCGAAACCATTGCATTGTAAATGCTTGTTTGAAGATTGGTACTATGCTTGAAATCTTCCAGGACCTTGGAATTAAATTGCACAGAGAATTGTTAAATAGATTTGTGAGTAGGGGTCCCCACATACCCAAATTACATTTGAATAGGTTCATCGTGATGCCGTTGGGCCCCAGAGCTTTCCCACTAGGGCTAAGTCTAGTTCCTCCTGGAGAGTAACCTGGAAAGGAGGAGCCTGCACTAGTCTGGCAGTGCACAACTTACCTTCAATTAGGTGATGTATGGAGCTAAAATGCTTCACCCAATTCTCCCTCGAGATGTTGCATATAAGGAGTGGGTTGGGGTGCATCCTGTTGTCGCATCTTACCTCATTAATTTAAGTGACTACCATGGTGGTATATCACTTCTCAATATTAGGAAAATGTGCCCACTCTTAGCAAACAAGTTGTTGTTAAAGTTTAGGAGCTCAAATCGACTGTAGAAAAAATAGCCCAACTTGTTTATTGGCATGCACAAATGGTTTTCTAGATCAACATTCCAACTTTATTCAGTGAACTGAAATGCTAATCCTCACTGTCATAGGAATGTACATGGGGTGCATATCACCAGTACTCTTAACATCACACTCTTAGAGGAGGTGTAGGAAGGTGAAGTATAATGTAGTGATGTTGGTTAGGCTTCCCAACATTACTCTCACAATTCCCCAAAGATTGTCCTTGGATTCACAAGAATAAATTCTTAGCTCAGTCATGGTTGTGTGGCAAAGAGCAGTCGGGCTTTGCTAGAGGAACATGTGTTAAGCATTTCAAAGTACCAACATGGCCGAGAAGTAATTGACACGACTTTAAAGAAATCTGGCAATAATTTATCAACATAAAGCTGATTTTTATATCAATTTAGACACCAAAACGAAGTCAGTCGGCTACGTATAACCGAATTGTGGATTTTAGACATTGTGGCCAATGGGGAAAAAATCACTAGTGACAATTGGTCACTTGCAGGTTGAGTTGAGTTGCGTTGCGTTGAACCGAAGGCGGGTTAAGGTGATGCGGACAGGACCAAGCCACAACAGTCAGTTTGATTTTATCTGGCTCTAGGAGCCAGGGTGCACAGTTGTCCTGGCTGTCATTCGTGCTGAAGCGGTAGCTGCGGGGGAACTGTTTTCACCGCTTACACCGTGCAGGTGAGGAAACTACTGTAAAAAAAATCAACAACTGGTCTGCTGCTGGCATCGGATAAAGGTGTTACGGTGATCCCTTGAGTTGCAGCATTGAGTAAAGGTATTGGTTGCTGGACTGGCGTCTAACAACCTTTGGAGACGGTAAGCTCAGCAAAAAGTAATTTTGACGTCCGGAGGAGCGGGGGAAACCGGGAGCCACCTTAAACTTACTTGGGCCCACTGACTATGTTTCCCACAATGCAAAGGACCATCTACTATTGAGTGATCCCTCAGACGGCACATGGCCAGAAAATCTTTGGTTATGGTATGTTGTTTTTACCTCCAGACTGCAGGGGACTAATGCCAGTAGTCCAAGGGAGTCTGAAGTTGCCTTTGGTTCTCAAAAAGATCTCTCTGTCTGGGGTAATCAAAGGGACTGGGCGAGTCGCAGTTGTGCAATTCCAGGAAGGTTGCCACAGGTTCAAAGGATCACGCCTTTGGTTTGTACAGCTCCTATTGTCGCAGATTCCGGTCTCTTCTGTATCCTTTGTTGCAAGTCAGATCAGAACGGAATTCAAGGTTTAGGGACATTAGGGGTGTGGATGCAAGTGTCAAATAAGCTACTTGCCCTAGCAGCTAATCAGCCCCTGAGGTGACCACATCTGGGGGTGTGTGTCACCTTTTCTACCCAGAACCCTCAATTCTGCCACCGTTGAAAATGGTGGAAACCTTTTTTAGTTGTACAGACCAGGTAGCCCTACCTAAAGGTGTGGCTAGCCTTCTGGGATTGTACACCTCTTGACTACAACCATTTTTTATCTGCCTGGGTGCAAAAGTGCCTGGGGGCAGGGGTAGGATTTTTTCCTCCTTTGGGAGGCAGCTTGGTTGCATATTATAGGCAGTGTAAGCTTTGATGCTTACTGCCTTGGTGTTCCACATCACTAGTCATCTTGTCGGTGACAGAGGTGTGACCTTCCTGTCCAGGACATTGTTTCTGACTCCCGGGAGAGTTCACACCTCCTGGCAGGAGGTCAGATCCATGTCTTGTTGGCAGCAGCTGCGGGCTGACACAGAGCACAGGGAAGGCTGAGACAAATAGGTGGGCAACCGCTAAGGTAGCCACCTGGGTGCGTGCTACATCGCACTCAACACAAGAATCATGTCAGTGGTATACCAAACATGACATATTTTGGCTGTATCATAATGGAGCTGCCAACTTCGGGGGTTCCTGGTTGCCAGCCCATGTTATCCTATGAACCACGGATTACTTATTGTAGCTCCCAATAGAAAAGGCTACTATAAGGACTTATAAGCTTGCACATATACATTCTCACCTTTATTATAATGCACCTACCCCATTTGCTCAGGAAGCCTTCCTTAGGGTGACTGGCATATATTAAAAATAATGTTTTGAACTTGCCACACATGGTGAGGGCAAGTTGAGTTTGATTAGTTGACGCTGCTCCTGCAGGCTGCAATGGCAGGGATCCTGTCATCTGCTTTCTTGGGTCACCCAGGGTGGCACAAACAGTGCTTCAGGCCCTTGTGGCCCCTTTAACTCCCATACCATGGGTACCACTGGTACCATTTACCAGGGACATATAAGTCCTTTCCAATTGGGGTTACCAATTCACATGTATCAGTGTTAGGCAGAGAGTACTGGCGGCAAAAGGGCCTGGGCAGCAGGTTCTAATGCACTTTCAGAGTCATAACCATCAAGCATTGGAATACAAAGTGAAGGGGGGGGGGAAGGTGGCCATACAAAATGAACACTTTTCTACATGACCCCCTTCCCCTACGAAAGGTGATTAGCAACTAACCTATCCCCTTGTAGTTCTCTTCATCTAAGTTTAAAAAAAAAAAAACCTGGAAAGGGCATCTGCATTGGCATGGTCAGTCCCTGCTCTGTGTTCCGCAGAAACCACCTCAACAACATGGGGTTCTCTCCTCTCATCTGCATCAGCCACCTGAGAGGCCTGTGGTCGGTTTGAACCTTGACGTGAGTACCAAACAAAGTCTTCTTCATGGACCAAACCACAGCAAAGGCGTTCCGCTCTATGGTACTCCAACTCACTCTTTAGGGAGGAGTTGCCTGTTGATATAGGTAACTGGTTGACCCTCATTATTTGTTTTTGACGACACTGCCCCAATCCCATGTTTAGAAGCATCTGTTTGGACATTGAACTCCTGTTCATAGTCTGGTGCCTCCAGGATAGATGCCGAGCACATAGACTCCTTCAGGGTGTCAAAGGCCTTTCAGCAACCAGTAGTCCAGATGACACTGTTAGGCTGCTTTTTGCTTTTTGATGGTAAGTTCAGTAAGTGGGGCCACAATCGCCCCATACCTCATTTACAATCCTCCTGTAGTAACCAGTCAAGCCAAGGTAAGTCATTGCTTGGGTCTGGGTTTTGGGAGCCTCCCACTCCAGAATGGCCTAGATATTGGGTTGGAGAGGTTGGACTTGGCTCCACCTACAAGATGGCCCAAGTACACTCCAGAACTCTTCCCTTTCTGGCACCTACTGGCATTGATATTTAACCCACTCCTATACTAGCTAGTCCCTTGGAGCATGCTGAATCTCCTTGCTTATGTCTCGCCTGATGACGGTCATGACATAGACCAAAACCCTTTGCGGGGTCCCAGTTCTTACCATGATAACCCTTGCCTTTGGTCTGGGAGAAGTCTTCGGGGCCCACCCTCCCGAGAAGATTTTTGGGTGCCTTTTGAGAACTTCTTTTCATCTTTGTTGTTGCCCACACCTTTCCACTGCGGGAAAGTCTGAACACCCTTTCCTTTTTCTGGTCACCTCCACCATGGGTCTTTCTGTAAACCGTGGTTCTGACCCATTTTTCAGCTGACAACTTAGAATTCACCAAATGCTGATGCAATTTCATGTAGTACAAATACTGAAAATGTGCTCTCTCTTAATTAAATGTCAGTAGCCCATCATGCGTATCCACCTTGTTGCTTTTTAACAGCCTTCTAGTGCTTTGTCTGAAAGGTCCACAAAAACCACCCACATCTGGTTTTGAGCGCTATGGGTGTCCCTAAACTTCAGTCCATATTCCTCTGTGGTGAGTCCAAATCCTTCCATCAAGATCTCCTTCATATGGAGATAGGACAAAGACACATCCCCATTGAGGGTGAAC
Source organism: Lissotriton vulgaris (assembly GCF_964263255.1). Classification (NCBI taxonomy): domain Eukaryota; kingdom Metazoa; phylum Chordata; class Amphibia; order Caudata; family Salamandridae; genus Lissotriton; species Lissotriton vulgaris. The sequence goes on from NC_141698.1 coordinate 220,874,792, forward strand.
AAAGCAAACATATTCTTTAGCTCAGTTTACCACCTCAGTTCAGACCCAGCTATATACAAATGAATCTTGACCCTGTGCCTCATGGGAACAGTCCAGCCCGAACTGCCAAGTCAGGTATTCCCTGAACCGGAAACCAGCATCTTGGGACTGATTTCTGGGTAACACCATTCATCAGCCAGGCTAGCTTGAATCCAGTAGCAAAGTGAACAAGGGACCCACATCTGGGCATACCCTGCAAACTTAGGGTGAACAAAGCAAACACAAAGAGATGATGGACGGAGCGTTGAAACATTTCAGACACTCGCCCCCAGTCACAGACCTGGGTTGAATCCATCATCATTCTTTAGCTCACTTCGCCACCTCAGTTCAGACCCAGCTATTTGCAAATCAGTCTTGACCCTGTGCCTGATGGGAACAGTGCAGCCCGAACTGCCAAGCAAGGGCTTCCCTGAAACGCAAAGAAGCATCCTGTGACCGGTTTCTGGGTAACACCCTTTATCAGCCAGGCTAGCTTGAATCCAGTGGCAAAGTGAGAAGGGACCCACATCTGGGCCTACACTGCCAACTTAGGGTAAACAAAGCAAACACAAGGAGATGATGGACAGAGCAGTAGGAAGGTGGAATCTGACAATATGGTTGCCCCCACTTTTTTCCTGGTGTTTTGCTGGATTTCAACTTAGTTGGGCTGGGACCCTGCTATTCAGGCCCCCAGCCTATCTGCTTTCTCTATAAAATGGACTCCATGTACTTTAGGTACATACCAGATTGGGTACTGGGTTGCCTCTGTGAGTCCCTGTATAGTGTACCATAGGTACTCAGGGTATAGGTGCATCCAAGGCCTACCAGGAGCTGCAGCATTTATTATGCAATCCATGGCTGGCCCTCCAAACTGACACCACAGGTCTGTTCACACAGCCTGGGTAAGGTGGTGTAAAATATATATATATATACATACACACACCAAGGTTCCCACCTGTTGGAGACGCACTCAGACATCCACTGCAGCAACCATCATGAGGTAAAAGCCAGATCGGCGAGCGGATCCAGTTTACAGCATGCCTGTCGATTCACGCCGGACGTGCTCATTGCACTCTTCAGCGGCGCGACAGTCATTTTGGCATAGAAGCCACACCTCCCACTTAAAAATATGAGCCCTCCAATGGGCAACTCAAATGAGTCCGCGCTGATTTGTGGGTCTTGTAGTGTGTGCTTCAGTTATGTGCCGCTGTTTCAAGCCCACCAATGGGCCTCCACTCGCACCTCCGGCTTGTCAATCCTCCATGGATGTCTCCACATTGAGACTCCGTGATACGGAGCTCCGTGGCCCCAAATTAATGGGTGGTGCATCTCCCGCGGCTGGGAGGCCGCGTATAAATCAAAGCTCCAAGGTTCCTACCTGTTGGAGACGCACTCAGACATCCACTGCAGCAACCTTCATGAGGTAAAAGCCAGATCGGCGAGCGGATCCAGTTTACATCATGCCTGTCGATTCACGCCGGATGCGTTTCGTGCTCATTGCACTCTTCAGCGGCGCGACAGTCATTTTGGCATAGAAGCCACATCTCCCACTTAAAAATATGAGCCCTCCAATGGGCAACTCAAATGAGTCCGCGCTGATTTGTGCGTCTTGTAGTGTGTGCTTCAGTTATGTGCCGCTGTCTGAGCTGTTTCAAGGCCACCAATGGGCCTCCACTCTCACCTCCGGCTTGTCAATCCTTCATGGATGTCTCCACATTAAGACTCCGTGATACGAAGCTCCATGGGCCCAAATTAATGGGTGGTGCATCTCCCACAGTTCTTGTGGAGTGCAGCGCCAGAGAAAGCCAGACCAAGCGCATTGTGGGGCCCATCCAGGGCTAAGCATTGGGGACACCATGGACACGGCACCCATTTGGGTAGCAATACCGCACTAGAGGTCCCAGAATCCTGTGAGGGACTATGGATCACCTGTCTATTTTCAACACCCTATCAGAAGGCAGTATCCATTTGAATAAAGGGTGTGGTTAAAACGCTGTGTGTTTGGTGAACTATGCCTTTGAAGAAGGGAACCAACCCGAAACGCGTCAGGCTGCTCCTGCCTTGCGCCTGATTTACTGGAGATTCGCTGCAGCTCGTGTGCTCCCTCGCCTGTGGGTGACTTTGGAGCTTTCATTTTTTCACGGCAGCCCGGCCGTGGAGGGAGCACCACCGTGAAAAGGGAAGCGGTCCTTGGGGCTTGGTATCCTGCCAAGTTCTTGTGGAGTGCAGCGCCAGAGAAAGCCAGACCAAGCGCATTGTGGGGCCCATCCAGGGCTAAGCATTGGGGACACCATGGACACGGCACCCATTTGGGTAGCAATACCGCACTACAGGTCCCAGAATCCTGTGAGTGACTATGGATCACCTGTCTATTTTCAACAGCCTATCAGAAGGCAGTATTGTTTTGAATAAAGGGTGTGGTTAAAACGCTGTGTGTTTGGTGAACTATGTCTTTGAAGAAGGTAACCAACCCGAAACGCGTCGAGCTGCTCCTGCCTTGCGCCTGATCTACTGGAGATTCGCTGCAGCTCGTGTGCTCCCTCGCCTGTGGGTGACTTTGGAATATATATATATATATATATATATATATCTCCATCTCCTATGGTAGGCCTTAACAATCCTGGAGGCAGAGTGCTTGGTTTTATGTGAGAGGGTGCCCTAGCATGAGCTGAGCCCCTCTGCAGCTTTCGGAACCATCTCCTTTTAGCTGTTCTATGATATAGCCATACCATATACTCTTAAGTGCATTATAATCCTCGCAGTTAATGCTAACTTTGGTTTGGCTTTATCAAAACATGTTGTGTAAGATGTCAAACACTTTGGAATACTAACCCCCCCCCCCCCACCCCACCCCCCTCCCGCCAGTTCTTGCGCCGGGGGTAGCATTCCACCCTTCTAGAGGGAGAAGACATGTTGTTACTGTGAAACCCGGTAAAAGTTAAACAGAGCCCCAGCATCACAAAATGGATGCTGCTGCTACAGACACGATTCTGACCTCCTGCTGCTGGACGAAACTCCGGCAGGGGAGGCTTGGACAATAGGTTCCCAGACAGGCTGTAGTGTATTGTGGCAGGGAGGGCTGCATTCAGTGAATGCTTTCCAGACACTGCCTGGGGCACACAAGGTGCTCTATGCATAGTCCAGTCCAAACCGGTTGCTGGGGAACACAGCCCCAGATCTGGCGCGAAACTGGACAAAGGAAACTGGGTGTAACCACCCCCTCTCCTGGTCTACCTACAGGAGGGACCTAGTCAGGTAGTCCAGCCCACAAACTTAGTATAAGTATAGGAGCTGTGTCCCTAGGACTTTAGATTACCCTGGATGAATCTTTGCAAGACATATCCTGGACCTTCGACGTTCCATTTCAACTGGAAGACGGGAGACATCTCCCTTGTGGTCAAGGAGTGACCACCCTGTTCAAACAGGCACCAACAGCAACTTTGCAGGTATGCATTTTCGAGGCTGCCCCCGGATCCAGAAGAACCTGCGACACAGTACAAGGACTTCCAGACATCTCTGACCCCGACCCACATCCACAGCAAAGCTGAGACACGTGGCGGACACGAGAGACATGGGACCGGAACTCCTGGACATCCTGCATTTTGCTAACTGCATCGACTCCTGAGGTACCCTCGCAGTTGTGCATTAGGGTACGAGAAGCCCCAGCCCGAGCACCATCTGCACCGAAGCACAGGCCCCCACACTCCACGAGTGTCCCGTGGGCCCCGCTTTTGCATTTGAGCTCGACGCGTATTCCCGGTTTCTTGCCCGTTGGCTAGTGAGACCCCTGAAGACTTTTCTTTCAACTTAACTTGCTTTCGTGGTTGCTCCAGGCTTGCTCCAGCTTCCCTCAAAAAGAGAAGCGCCACAGACCTTGCTGGTCTGCAACAGAGCCAATCTCGACATCCTGCGTGGGTTGCGGTTGCCAAGGCTTGTTGGGTCCAATCCGGATACCGACACCGCAGTCAACTAGATCCTTTGTGGGACAGCTCCAATCCAGTGCCTGGTCATCGTCGATGCCTCCTGGACCTCGTGGCTGAAGAGACAAGCTTCACTTCTTCACCTGCAAAGCACCCGACATCGCCTGGTTCCATCCTGGTCACTGGCAAGTGACCCAGACTCTGTCTCCTCTGCTTTCAGTTTCTTCAGATCTTCGATCCACCCTTGGATCCACCCGGACACTTTCCCTCTGGTCGCCTACAGCACTTCTTTGCAGCTCTCCATTGAAAACGACGACGAAACTCGACACGAAAAGGCACCTATGCACCCGGCTTCCCTCGGTGAGGTAACACGAGTACTCTGGTGCTCCCGTGGGTCTTGACTCTCGAAGGGTCCTAGTTTAAAAGGGTTCCATCCTAGTCCATCCGGAAGTGTCCTTAAATTGTACATTTATTTTTTTCTTTTTAAACTTTATTTTTGTTGCAGACAATGATAGCATATAACATTTGCGCCAACAGTCCCAAGTGAGCAACGACATTAGCAAAGATCACACGTCTGTATACACGGCCCATCAGCCCACAACCCGAAGGCCGGGCGGCGGTAGCTGGTAGCATGCAAGCCAGGCCATGAGCCTAGCCCTGTGACTGCACGGCAGGATATTCTGGTCCGCTTTTTCGTTTTAAATTGTACATTTATAACTTCTTTGTTTCCCATAGAAAGTCAAATGTAACCCGCGGCTGTGTTTAGACACTGCATGCGTCTCCCGTGGGCCTCCTACTTCTAACCTTTGGTTGTTTAGAATAGCCCCAGCGATTCCACAGGCCCCAGGCCTGCTTTCTATTCCTCACGTGGTTCTTATACCACTATTTTAGTATATGGTTTGTGAGGCCCCTAGGGCATAACTGTATTTGCGCAACTTATCGTATACTAATTGAGATTCTTGTAATGTACTTTGACCTGTGACCTCATAATGAGTGCAGAGGGGTTGTGTTTAGATTAAATACAAATATATTTGATATATACCTTGTGTGATGTCCTTTCATTTGGTACTCAAGGGATTATAATTGGTAAAACAACTTGCTTAATACGCTCTCTAAAGTCTTAGCCTGATGACTGCTGGTCCATGCTACCACTAGGATAGCTTTCTATAAGGTTGACGTTACAACCACCATCAATAAGGGTCGATAATACTGGTGCAAGGTGCCCACTAGAACTAGTGGACATCATATGCCAGGCTAACTTCTCACAAGAGCGCTGAAACTTTTTAGACACTCCCTCCCAGTCACAGATCTGGGTTGAATCCATCATCATTCTTTATCTCGCTTCGCCACCTCAGTTCAGACCCAACTTTATGTAAATCAGTCTTCACCGTCTGCCTCATGGGAACAGTCCAGCCCGAACTGCCAGGTCACATCTTTCCTGAACTGGAAGCAGGCATCCTGGGACTGGTTTCTGGGTAACACCCTTCATCAGCCAGGCTAGCTTGAATCCAGTGGAAAAGTGAGCAAGGGACCCATGTCTGGGCATACCCTGCCAACTTTTGGGTGAACAAAGCAAACAAAAGGAGATGATGTACGGAGGGCTGTAACTTTTCAGACACTCACCCCCAGCCACAGATCTGGTTTGAATCCATCATCATTCTTGAGCTCACTTCGCCAGTTCAGACCCAGCTGTATGCAAATCAGCCTTGACCCTGTTCCTCATGTGAACAGTCCAGCCCAAACTGCTAAACCAGGTGTTCCCTGAACTGGAAACAAGCATCCTGGGGCCGGTTTCTGGGTAACACCCGTCATCAGCCAGGCTAGCTTGAATCTAGTGGTAAAGTGAGCAAGGGACCCTCTGGGCATACTCTGCCAAAGTAGGGTGAACAAAGCAAACACAAGGAGATGATGGACGGAGCACTCCAATTTTTAACTCACCCCCAGTCACAAAGCAAACACAAGGAGATGATGGACGGAGCGTTGAAACTTTTCAGACACTCACCCCCAGTCAAAGATCTGGGTTGAATCCATCTTCATTCTTTAGTTCACTTTGCAACCTCAGTTCAGACCCAGCTGGAGTCAAGCTATCCTGGCTGATGAGGGGTGAAACCCCGAAACCGGTCCTAGGATGCTTCTGTCTAGTCCAGGGAGTACCTTGCCTGGACTAGACAAAATTCAGGCTGTACTGGTCCCAATGGGTGGAGGGTCAAGACTGATTTGCATATGGCTGGGTCGAAACTGGAATGGCATGGTGAGCAAAAAAACAATGTATTTAGGCGCAGATCTCTGTACTGGGGTGAATGTATGACATTGTTCTGTTTTCTGTCCCTCAATTGTTCTTTTTGCATATGTCACCCCGAGTGGAATGGGTATGCCGAGACGTGGGTCCCGTGCTCTCCATGCCACTGGAGTCAAGCTATCCTGGCTTATGAGGGGTGAAACCTTGAAATCGGTCCTAAGATGCTTGTTTCCAGTGCAGGAAAGACCTGGCCTCCAGTTCGGTCTGGACTGTTCCCATTGGGCGCAGGGTCAAGACTGATTTGCATATGGCTGGGTCCAAACTGGAATGGCACGTCGAGCAGAAAAACTATGGATTTAGGCCCAGATCTCTGTACTGGGGTGAATGTATGACATTGTTCTGCATTCTGTCCATCAGTTGTCCTTTTTACATCCTCTTTGAGGGTAAGAAGTCTATCTCTGCCCTTCAATCAGAATAACTCCCACAGTAGGGAGCCCCTGGGCTGGTGACCTATCCTCCTCATTTTGCAGGCCCTCTCAAGGGCTGTAAACTATTTGTCAATATCATCACCATTACTAAACCTTGGGACAATCTCTCTGGGGATCTTAGGGTCAAAGATTTCCTCTTTTTCCCTTTTAAAGTTACTGCCACATTATTTCTGGGCTTCCGGCCCCTCTTGACCCTTCTCTCTTCAAGGGCTGGTCTCCTTTCCTCGAGTTCAAGCTTTCTCTCATCTAGTGGAAGGGGATCAAGCTCTTTCGTATGGATTTCTACCACCTTACCAGTAGGGGTCTGTTAGAGTGACTTCTGTCACTTCCTGTTGGTGAAGGGTGTCTAGGAAAGGGTAGAGAGTTTTGGTCTTCGCCTTCTTCCCCATCATCGTAAATCTAGGCTAGGGCATCATGCTCACCTTCTTCAAGGGCTTTTCCTGAAGAATGACACTCCCTCTCTAGTTTCTCTTTCTCATAGAAGCTGAGGGCTTTTTCAAGTTCCTAGTTTGTAGCTGTTACTCTATAGCTAATTCCCCTAGCTTTGAACAAAACCCTTAGATCACTAATCTTCAGGACTGGGATGACCGACAGGTCAAGATTCTTATCAGCCTCCATTGTGCCTAATCGTTTACCTGAAAGATGTGTCTTTTTTAAAACGTTGAAAATGTTTATACATTTTTTACCAACATCTTATGTCTTTTGTTTTACTATTGGAATGGGCGGGGTCTACACAAGTTTCTGAAATTCCAATTTAAAAAAAATCAAAACATTTATGAAAAATATGTTTTTTTATTTTTAAGTCAATAGTGGATATCTCGTCCAAAAATCACTTATGACAAAGTGGTACTGAAACACAAGTTCAGGATCCCACAGTTTTAATACCAGCTTCAGCACACAACAGCTTCAGCACTCAACCGACGATCACCACGACCGAACCACCGCCCCCCACCACCACCCTCCACGCCTGGACTCCGATCAGCACCGAAGACACCGTCCGCACGATGAACTCCATCCACTCCGGATCTCCGACCGACCCCTGCCCTCACCACGTCTTCAACAAGGCCGACGCTATCATCGCACCCCACCTGCGGGACATCATCAACACCTCCTTCGACACTGCTACCTTCCCGGAGAGCTGGAAGCACGCCGAACTCAGCGCTCTTCTCAAGAAGCCATCGGCTGACCCCACCGACCTCAAACTACCGCCCCATCTCGCTGCTCCCGTTTCCTGCAAAAGTCATCGAGAAGACCGTCAACAAGCAGCTGGCCGCCTTCCTCGAGACGAACGGATCCCTCGACCCCTCACAGTCTGGCTTCCGGGCCAACCGCAGCACCGAGACCGCCCTGATCGCAGTCACCGATGACATCCGAGCGCTGCTCAACAACGGAGAAACAGCGGCCCTCATCCTCCTCGACCTCTCCGCGGCCTTCAACACTGTCTGCCATCGTACCCTAGTACAACGCCTCAGCAACGTCGGAGTCCAGGAGAAGGCACTGGAGTGGATCATCTCCTTCCTCGCCGGAAGGACACAGAGAGTCCGCCTCCCTCCGTTCAGATCTGAAGCCACCGAAGTCATCTGCGGCGTCCCTCAAGGCTCCTCGCTCAGTCCAACCCTCTTCAACATCTACATGAGCCCCCTCGCAGACATCGCACGCCAGCACAACCTCAACATCATCTCCTACGCCGACGACACCCAGCTGATCCTCTCCCTTACCAACGACCCCGCCACCGCCAGAGCCAACCTTCACGAAGGGATGAAAGAGGTAGCCGAATGGATGAAGAACAGCCGCCTGAAACTGAACTCCGATAAGACGGAAGTCCTCATCCTGGGATCCTCACCCGCCGCTTGGGACGACTCCTGGTGGCCCCCCGCCCTAGGCAGCGCACCCAAACCAACAGACCACGCACGCAACCTGGGCTTCATCCTGGACTCCTCCCTCTCCATGACCAGACAAGTCAACGCCGTCTCCTCGTCGTGCTTCAACATCCTGCGCATGCTACGTAAGATCTTCCGGTGGATCCCCACCGAGACCAGGAAGACGGTCACCCAGGCCCTCGTCACCAGCCGTCTGGACTACGGCAACACCCTCTACGCCGGAACAACCGCCGAACTCCAGAAGAGACTCCAGCGGATCCAGAACGCCTCAGCACGACTCATCCTGGACATCCCCCGTCGCAGCCACATCTCCGGACACCTGAGAAATCTGCACTGGCTCCCGGTCAACAAGAGAATCACCTTCCGTCTCCTCACCCACGCACACAAAGCCCTACACAGCCAAGGCCCAGGATACCTCAACAGCCGCCTCAACTTCTACGCTCCCAAACACCAGCTGCGATCGACCAGCCACGCCCTCGCCGCCGTCCCCCGCATCCGTAGAGCCACCACAGGGGGACGGTCCTTCTCCTACCTCGCCGCCAAGACATGGAACTCCCTCCCCACCCACCTCCGCCTGACCCAGGACCACCTCGCCTTCAGGAAGCAACTCAAGACCTGGTTGTTCGAGCAGTAGCAGATTCCCCTTCCCCAGCGCCTTGAGGCCCTCTGGGTGAGTAGTGCGCTATATAAATGCGATGATTGATTGATTGATTGAATGTAGGAAGGTGGAGTATCATGTAGTGATGCTGGATTGGTTTCACTATGCCATACTCTCACAGAACGCCAAATATGGTCCTTGGATTCACAATAATAAATCCTTGGCTCAGTATTGGTAGAGTGGTAAAGAGCAGTCAGACTTTACTAGAGAAACATGTGTTAAGCATTTCAGAGTACCAACATGGGCGATAAATAATTGACCCGACTCAAAAGAAATCTGACAACTATTTATAAAACTAATGAAGATTTTTCTATAAATGTAGACACCAAAATAAAGTCACTTGGATATGTATAATCTGAATTATGGATTTTAGAAGCAAAAATAATTCAACACTGCAAAACTTTTAACCTTGCGGTGAATGTGAAAAAGCACTAGTGACAATCGGTCACTTGCAGGTCGAGTTACGTGGAAACCAAGGAGGGTTAAAGTGATGAGGGTCCCATGATGAAGCCACGACAATGGGTTTGATTTTACCTGGCTTGAGACGCCCGGGTCCGTAGTTGTTATGGCTGTCCTCGTGCTGGAGTTGGAGCCGAGAGGGAGATGGTTTTATCTGCTTATACAGTGCTGATGTGAGGAAACAAGTGAAAAAGTCAATAACTGGGCCACTGCTGGTGTCGGATGAAGGTGTTGCGCTATTCCCTCGACTTGCCGCGCTGAGTAAAGGTGGTGGTTGCCGGACTGTCCACCAACAAGCGTTGGAAGTGGTAGGCTGAGCAAGAAGTAATTTTGACTTCCAGAGGTCCAAAGGAAAATGGTTACCACCAGAAACTTGCTGGAGGTCAGGATTATATAAATAAATCATATGTTCTTATATAGCGCCTTTCAACGTAAGGTCTCAAGGCGCTTGCTTTGGGAACCCGTCCTGGCTTTTCCCTGCGAGATAACCCCTACCGGGCATCTCCAAGGTGAAAGCCAGGCATCCCATCGCGGTGGGGCCGTAGTGGAGATTAAGCAAGCTATTGCCCAGAGTTGCAGAGTGTGAACCCATGATTCGAGTAGGCACCGAGGCGAGAATTATCGAGTCCGTGGACATTTTGAGCTCAAGACCCTGCCGCGTCGGGGATTGAACCCTGGTCCCGGGTCTGACCTCTGCGTCCAGGTCTGCCTCCTCTAACCAGTGAGCCACACTTCTCCACTATTATGTTTCCCACAATGTACTGGTCCATCTAATTTTGGGCGCTCCCTCAGAAGGCCCGATGGCCAATGATTCTTTGGTTCTGGTATGTTGTTTTTACCTGCGGACTGCAGGGGACTGGTGCCACTAGTCCAACGAAATCAGGAGTTGCCTTTGACTCTGAGAGGGGTCCCCCTGTTTGGGGGAACCGGTCTTTGGTCTGGGACGAGTCAAAGTCATAGTGTTCCAGGAATGTTGCCACAAGCGCAGATAATCATGCCTTTGGTTTGTGCAGCACCTATTGTCACCGACGCGGCTCTCTTCTGGATCCTTTGTTGCATGTCAGATCAGAACTGAGGTTCTGGTGTCAGGGGTAACCCTTAAGTCCTAAATATAGGGGCAGTAGTGGTGTAGGTGCAAGTGGCCAATGTGCTACTTGCCCCAGCAGCTAATTAGCCCCTTAGGTGACACATGTTGGGGGAGTGGGGGTGTCACATTTTCTACCCGAACAATCTATTCTGCCAATTTAAAAAATGGCAGAAACCCTTTTTAGCTGTACAGACCAGGTAGGCAGCAGAGATGTGGCTAGCCTTCCTTGGGTGTACATCTCCTGACTACATAATTTACCTGCCTGGCTGGGTGGAAATATGCCTGGGGAAGGGTAGGGCTGTTTCTTTATTTGGACGGTGGCCTGGTTGCATATCACAGGCATCGTAAACTTTGAAGCTAACCTGCTTGATATGCCACTTGACTAGCCATCCTGTCCGGGAGGGAGTTGTTACCTCCTTCTCGTCCAGGCATTTATTTCAGACTTTGAGGAGAATTCACACCACCTCTCAAGGGGTCAGATTCCGGTCTTGGCAGCAACTACAGGCTAACAGCCAGACCACAGGGAAGGCTGGGGGAACCAGGTGGGCCACGTCTAAGGTAGCCACCTGGATGCATGTTACATCGCCTGCGACACAAGAATTATGTCATGGGTCATGAGGCAAGTTGCTTGATACGAAACATGACATATTTCAAGAATATCATAATGGAGCTGCCAACTTTGGGGTGTCCAGTTGCCAGCCTATGCTATCCCATGGACCTCTGATCATATATAGTAGCCCTCAATAGGAAAGGCTGCTATAGGGACATATAAGCTTGCACTTATGTCCTCATATAAGTGACACATGTTGGGGGAGTGGGGGTGTCACCTTTTCTACCCGAACAATCTATTCTGCAAATTTAAAAAATGGCAGAAACCCTTTTTAGCTGTACAGACCAGGTAGCCCGCAAAGATGTGGCTAGCCTTCCTTGGGTGTACATCTCCTGACTACATAATTTTCCTGCCTGGCTGGGTGGAAATATGCCTGGGGAAGGGGAGGGCTGTTTCTTTATTTGGACGGTTGGTAGGGTTCTACTGGAGAGGATCCTTCTGTGGGCGGAAGAGAATAACATCATATCGCAATATCAGGTGGGGTTCAGGCCTTGTACGAGCACAATTGACCAGGCTTTTAGGCTGGTACTACTGCACTGGAATGTTGTAACCATTGGCAAGGGCGGCCTTTATCTCGCATTCATAGACCTGAAGACCGCCTTTGACTTGATTCCCCTCGAGCGTCTTTGGTCAGTCTTGCGGGATATGGGGTTTCCCCCGCCTATTCTGAACCTTCTGGCCCGCATGCATGACGGTAACTATGCACATATTAGGTGGGGTTCCCAGGCTCAAAAAACAGACAAAATCCCTGTGAACAGAGGTGTTCGCCAGGGATGCGTCCTGGCCCCAACCCATTTTTCACTATTTGTAAATGGGGTTGTCTCCTTTCTATCAGAAATCAACGCCGATGCCCCTGTCTTGGCTGGTGTTAAGGTCCCCACACTACTCTTTGCGGACGATACGCTGTTGGTATCGAAAACTCCGGCAGGCTTACAGAAGCTGCTTGATCGGTTCTGTCTGTTCTGCAAAGTGAGGGGCCTAGTAATCAACACCACTAAAACAAAGCTCCTTTACTTTAATCCGAGCAGGTCGGCCAATTCCACGCTCACGCTCGACGGGGACCCCTTGGAGCGTGTTAAAGTCTTTGATTATCTGGGGATTAGAATTGCGGATAATTTAAAATGGCAGCCGCACATCGAAAAAATGGCCCTAAGCCATAAGCGGGTTATGGGTGTTATTGGGAGAGAACACCGAGCCTTAATGTCCAGACCTATTGCCCCCCCTCTGGAGATTTATGCTGCAAAAGCAATAGGCTGTGCATTATATGGAGTCGAGATCTGGGGCTTCAATAATGTAGATGCCCTTGTTACAGCAGAAAATAAGTTTTTCAGGGAGTTTGTTTCACTTCCCAGGGGAACCCCTAGTAAACTCCTCTTGAGTGACCTGGGCCGTCGCTCAATTAAGGATCTAATTGGCTTACGCCCCCTTCTTTACTGGGGTCGCCTTTGGCGTACCCCAGACCTATCCAGCTATGCCGATGGCCTAAAGGAAGTAATGAATCTCCAGGGATCTTATAAGATCGCCTGGTTAGCTAACATCAAAAGACTTCTTTTGGCCACTGGCCTTAATCCTCTATGGGAGTCAGGGGCCCCGTTGTCCAAAACGGCAATTAAGAGACTATATTGGGCATGGATTGACAATCAAGCTTATAGAGATACCAACCAGGGCAGACTAACTGATGAGTTTCACCAGCACAAGTCAGTGCCTCGCCTCGAGCCCTACCTGGGTTTTATCCAGAAACCTAGAGATAGGGCTCTCTTTATTCAGTTTAGAGTGGGAACTCTCCCCGTCCACGAAAGTACAAACAAGTGGAAACCTCCCTACCAAACGTCTGCTGACTGCCCAGTTTGCGCCGGGGTAGTGAAAACCATCCCACACTTTTTCTTTGTATGTCCAGCTTACTCTAAACCGAGATTGAAATGGTTAAGACCTGTCTGTCGACAGTTAGATACAAGGAACCATTCAACCGCCCTCAGAATTCTTCAGGCGGATGCAAATACTGCGCTAGCATGTGGGGTGGCTAAATATTAAGCGGGGCTTGGCTTATAAGATCGAAAGCCTTACGATGAATTGACATTGCTAGTCCTCAGGAAAGATGTCATTGGATCTAGATTTTTAATAATTTTTCTACTAATGTATTTTAATGATGTTTGTTGTATTGAAACTTTCATCAAAGCTGATTCTTGGTTTAATATCCTTTTACTATTGTATTGTAAAAATGATTGTTAGTTTTAATCTTTTTATCTGATTATTCCCTGAAAGATATGTATTTTTAACTGTGATGTGCTTTTTAAGATATTTTATATCGAAATAAAGCTTAGTTGAACTGAACTGATTAAAAACCAGACACGCGTCTAAAAACAATGTAGTTCTGTAGTTCTATCGACAAGGCAGAAGAACCCCCTATCCATCAATCAAGAGACTATATTGGGCATGGGTTGATAACCAAGCTCATAGAGATCCTAATCAGGGCAGGCTGACTGATGAGTTTCGTCAGCATAAGACAGTGCCCCGCTTTGAGCCTTACCTGGATTTTATCCAGAAACCCAGGGACAGGGCCCTCTCATTCAGTTTAGAATGGGAACTCTTCCGGTCCACGAGCGTACTCATAAGTGGAAACCTCCTAACCAAACCCCTGCCGCTTGCCCATTTTGCACTGGGATAGTTGAAACATTCCACATTTGTTCTTTGTATGTAAAGCTTACTCCAGACTGAGGAAAAAATGGTTAAGACCTGTCTGTCGATTGCTAGGTACAAGGAACCATTTAACTGCACTTAGAATCCTTCAAACGGAGCCAAACACTATGTTAGCCTGTGAGGTGGCTAAATACCTAAGCTGGGCCTGGCTGATAAGATCAAAAGCCTTATGATGATTCTGTATTGATATTCCACGGTAAAGATGTCACTGGTTTTAGACTTTTAAACATTTTTTTTTTTGTAAACAGATTTTATTGTTGTTCACACGCAAAAAAAAAGCACAGGGCACAACTCGCCATCTTGCCCACGCAGGGGCCCATTAATCAAGAAGCATCCTATTCCCAGCATACCTAAGGGGGGGGGTCGTTACATCTCCACGACGCTAGCCGCCCCTGGCCCATGCCCTGTAAGTCTATAGCAATCCATACGTAGGCCGCCGGGGCCGAGTCTCAGCAGAGTCCAGGAGGATGAAAGTCCGGGTGCCCAGGTGCAGCACCGTACCTCTGTGCATGGCAGGTATTCACGGCCTCCAAGCCCCCCCCCCCCCCCACCCCCACCCTTCGAGGGACTCTGCTAGGGTAGGGTTCCCAGTGCCCCAGGTCAGCTAATGGTGAACATTTTATACATATGCGAACAGCAATACAAAAACACCAACACCCCCCCCCCTCCCCCTCCCCCCCCATCCCCCCGAACACCCTGTCCCCGCCCCCCGTGGTAAAAGTGCCATTAGAAGTATATCAGTCCTCGAGGCCCACCTAGAACTGGAATAAGTGCAAGGCTCTCACAGTAGAGGGGCATACCGCAGATGGCAGGCCCTTGGAGAGGAACGAGACCAGCGGTCCCCAGCGGAACTCAAAGTTCTTAAAGTCCTCACAGGAGATGTCAGACATGCGCTCTAGGCTAAGCAGCTGCCACAGGCGGGCGTGCCACAGTGACATCGCCGGTGGCGCCTTCTGTTTCCAAGCGTTAGCTATTGCCAGTTTAGCAGCCCCCAAGCATAACCACATGATCCTTTTATCGGCTCTGGTTTGGTGCTCCAACTGGGGGTCCCGGAGGCCTAAAAGGGCTTCCGCCATCGTAATCGGGACCGGGTATCCTAAGATGGATTTTATCTGAGCAAGAATCTCCTCCCAAAAGGGCCTAATGGAGGGGCAGTCCCACCAAATGTGTTGGAAGTCGCCCAGTAGACCACACCCTCTCCAGCACCTATCCGAGGCCCCTGGAAAGATCTTAGCCAGTCTAGCCGGGTACAGGTACCAGTCCGCCATTACCTTCAGGTGCGCCTCCCTCAATTTCGTGGAACGGTTGAAGCGAAAGATGTCAGCCCACAAGTGTTTCCACTCCTCCTCCCCAATGTCCCGCTGGACCAACCCCTCCCACCAGGACATAAAGCGTGGCCGTGGTGCAGTGTCTGTGGAGAGCAGCAGTTTATACAGTGTCGAGATGGCCCCCTTCATGGATTTCGCCTTGAGTAGGAACAACTCAAAAGCGGTAAGGGCTCTAGTGGCACCCTCCCTGATCCGCGGGTTCAGCGCCCAGTGGAGGAGTTGTGCGTGATGGTAGCGCTCCCGGTCCCCCACCCCATATTCCCTTTTGCAATTGTCAAAAGTAAGTGGATCGTAATTGTTGAATAGGTGTGTGAGTGCGAGACATCCGCCCGCCCTCCAGGCGTCGAACGGGCCCTCTCGGAGCGCTGGAGGGAAGGAAGAGGTGAAGTGGATCGGGGTGAGAGGCGATGTGAAAGTCGTCCAGCCCTCCCTCTCAGCCACAGTGTCCCACACTTTAAGGGTGGTGCGTGTCGGGGTGCTGATGTATGCATTGAGGGGCCTGTCGTTCTTAGCACGGCATATGAGGTCCCAGATAGTTCTACCTGCCACGCTGCGGTCCATGTGGAGCCAGTGCTTTTCCGACTCCATCTGTGCCCACTCGACTAGGATGCGCAATTGTGCCGCTTTATAATAGAGGCGAAGGTCCGGGAGTCCCGCCCCCCCCCCTCGCGCTGTGGACGCCTTAGCATGTGGAAGGAGAAACGAGCCCTTCCCCCCCCTGCCACACGAACTGCAGGATCATGGTCTTGAGACGCACAAAGAAGGCGTCTTCCAGTTCGATAGGGAGCGCTTGGAATAAATAGAGGAGTTTGGGTAGGAGGGTCATTTTGATGGCATGTATGCGTCCCAACCAGGAGAGGAAAAGCGGCTTCCAGCGGGAAAGGTCTCGTTGGAGGCGGGTGAGGAGATCAGGGAAATTGGCCGCGTACAACTGATCGATCCTGGGAGTCAGGTGGATCCCCAGGTACAGCAAAGAGGAGGGAGCCCAGTCCAGCGGGGAGAGCGTCCGGAGCTGCGAGGCCTCAGCACCGGAGAGAGTTAGGTTAAGTATGGAGGAATTGGTTAGGTTAACTTTGAAGCCCGCTACATCCTCTAAGGCGGCGAGCACTTCTTGCAAATGTGGGAGGGAGCCTATAGGATTGGACAAGGAAAGGAGGACATCGTCCGCAAAAAGTGATATTTTGTGGGACTCACCAGTGAAGGGGAGTCCCTCTATCCCTTGGTGTTCCCTGATCGCTATTGCTAGGGGTTCTATGCTGAGGGCGAAGAGTAAGGGGGACAGGGGGCAGCCCTGTCTCGTCCCTCTGGTGTGCCCGAAGGGGACCGATTGCACCCCATTGACCGAGACCCTAGAGCATGGGTGCCCATAGTTGGCCTGGAGCATGGTAATGAACTGGGTGGAAAACCCAAACCTCACCAGGCTGGACCACAGGAAGCTCCAATCCACCCGGTCGAACGCTTTTTCGGCGTCGAGACCGATGAGCACTGCAGGTATTTTAAATTTGTTGGCCTTTTCTATTAAATGGACGATGTGCCTGGTGTTATCGTGAGTCTACCTCCCTTTAATAAAGCCCGACTGGTCGGGATGTATGAGAAGTGGCATGAGGTCGCCCAGTCTCTTGGCCAAAATAGGGTCTATATGAGGGGCAGAGGGAGGGGTCCTTGCCCGGTTTGGGGATTACCGAGATCACCGCTTCGGTCATGGAGGTCGCTGCGTCGCCCTCCGTGGCCATACGATTGAAGAGGCTGACCAGGCGGGGCGCAATCTCTGAGGCAAAGGTCTTATAGAAGACAGAGGTGTACCCGTCTATCCCCGGTGCCTTATGGGCCTTGAGTGACGAGATAGCCGCCAAGACTTCCTCAATGGTGATAGGAGCCACAAGAGTTTCGTTCCACTCCGCTGGCATCTGCGGGATGGGCAGGTCCCCCAGAAAGGCGCCCTGTCGTCCAGCGTCATGGGAATCTGCTGTATATAGGGATGCATAGAACCTCCCAAAGATGGCCGCTTTGTCCTCGTCCCTGTGCTGAAGAGCCCCCACTTCATCACGTATGCCCCCGATGTATTCCCTCTCTCGTTTGTCCTTCAACTGCCTGGCCAAGTGCTTCCCCACCTTGTCTCCCTGCGTGTATGCTAGGCTGCGCAATCTGAGAAGGGTAAATTCCGCTCTATTGTTGTAGATGACGCGCAATTTGCCTCGAAGGGCCGTGAGTGCTCGCATCGTTTGTCTGGTGGGCTTCTGCTTGTGGGCCTGTTCAATCGTCAAGAGTTCCTGTTCTAGGTCTTGCCGTTCTGACGCACGCTGCTTGTTAAGGGCCGAGTTAAGCGCTATGCATTTACCCCTAAGAACCGCCTTGAACGAGTCCCAGGTGTTATACTCGGAGGTCTTAAACATTTTTTTAACTAATGTATTTTAATGATATCTGTTGTACAGAAAAACTCTTCAAAGCTGATTCATAGTTTAATATCCCTTTTAATTATTGCACTGTATAATTGATTGTTAGCCCTAAACTCTTTTCACTGTTGAAAGGACATGTACTTTTTATATGTGAGGTGCTTTTTAAGATATTTTATATCAAGATAAAGCTTTGTTCTACCTACCTATCCATAATTAGTGATTGAAAACACCCCTTGTGCGTTATTACATCGTTAAACTCGAATAATCATGCCCCCTCAATGATCCTAGGGCATAGAGATCTTACCGAGTCCATTAATTCTTAAGGTTCAAAATAGCGCCAGACGGGTGGAGTTCCAAAGAACACAACCTGTGTTCGAAAAAGAATAGGAAATAGAGCCATTGTACAAGCAGTATTTGCAATTTAACATTATGCATGCATCACCGATCTTAAATCGCAAATGCGATAGGGATGCGTTTCGTTTCAAAATGCTTTATTCGGTTTGTACAGGTACAACCATATAGCAACATTCATGAATACAATTGAAGTCACTTTTATAAAGAATTAAAGAATGATGAAACTTGCTAAAACAATTACATTAATACAGCCAATCAAGATAAAGACCTGAAAAAGAAAGTAATCACTAAATATAAACATTTGGTGCAAGGCATGCCAAGTGGGATATACTAAACAAGAGGCCTATACAGGACGTAAAGTGCAGTAATGTGTGCAAAATAAGCAGAGATTGGACATAGCATTTAGCAGCAATTTAGCAAATTAATGCAAAACATATCACATTAATATACCATAGAATAATCACTTATATATAGCAGCCGTTTTAAACGTTTGATACAGCATGCAAATAGGATGGTACTAAACAAAAGACCTATGCTAGGCATAAAGTGCATAATATGTGCAAAATATGCAGAAATTGAACGCTGTATTTAGCAGCAATTTTTAAAATCTAGTGCAAAACTTGCCAAGTGAGGTAGTACCAGTTGGACAGAGGCCTAAACTGAACATAAAGTGCAATAGTATGTGCAAAATATGCAAGGATAACTAAAGTGCAATGTCTATAACATCTCTTACGTATTTTAGCAGCAATTATATACAAGTCAAAAAGAGGCATGAACTGGGCATAAAGTGCAATAGTATGTGCAAAAATATGCAGGGATAACTAAAGTGCAATGTCTATAAAATCTCTTACGTATTTAGCAACAATTGTATACAAAAAGTATAAGTCCAGAGGGGTACAGAGTCAAGGGAACAATCCATACGGGATCTAAAAACATAATAGTAACCATATTTCATATATAAGAGAAATGCAAAAGGTTTGGCAGTAGCTCACAGTTGGTCAATAAGTGTCTTTTCCAACGGAGATCATATGATAATTGATTTTCTGTGCCCGATACATTTAAGAACATAAGTGGCTACACGGTAACATACATTAGGGGACGACAGGTCAAACAACAGTTGCATTGCAGCTCTCATATCACACGTACTGTATTCTAAAAATAGTTGCTTTAGATAAAACTTTCTAAAACCAGTATAAAAGTTACAAAGTAGTAAAAAGTGGCAGATGCTCTGTTTCGATTTCCCATCGCATGGGCACGGGCAAGACCCCGGCTTCTTTACAGTAGGGAAGGCCACCAAGTGGTGGACTATACCCAGCCTCAGGCGTGCCAGAACGAAGCGATGGGAGTTAATACTGGCGATAGGGATGCATAACATTTTAATCACCACAGCGTATCTCCCCCTAACGATCGAGGATAAATTTCTCAGCAAAATCTGACATGGTATTCAAATATCCCTGTGTATACAGAAAACAACGGAACCCCCAGGGCCGGCACCCGCTTACTGTTCTGATGGAGAACTCCAGCACCAATCGTGCCCGCCTTCTGAAACGCTGTGTAGATTCCGGCGTGTGGGAGCTTCCGCCATAGGAGGCTGATCCTAACGTAAACCAGGCAGGCGGTGCGTCACGTGTGAGCCCACGTCAAGGCATCATTACGTGTGTCGTGCTGCCGGGAAGAGTAGTTTGGCCCTTGCTATGAGTACCGATATCGAAGAATGGAAGCCGTATATCTTTCCTACATTAACGATGTCCAAATTAGATATGTGAGTTATAAATTGGTGAGGTGTATTATGGATGAAGTTTATTTTAAACTTTAAAAATAATTCTAAATGTGTGGGGTTTGAGATATAGTAATAAATGAAAATATGTGTATTGTAGTTTGTTTTATTATAGTTATATATTGTTTGAGCTAGTTTTTGAATAGTATTATGTGTATATTTGAAGATGGATTAGTGATTGCGGTAGTTAGTTTTTGTGTGTGGATATGTACATTTCTAGTATACCGCATCATTTTAGCTGTTGCTTTAAATTTGGAGCTGGAGTCTGGCAAGTGTTAAGGTGTGCATGGACTTCTGTCTACACTGAGCTTTGAGATGTTTGTAGAGATGTTATTTGCTAGAGTAATTTATATAATGTGAGGAAAGTTATATTTCATATATACCGCATAATTTTCAGTGTCTGTTTGAAAATTGAAGTGTACTCTGTTAGTTTTGAGCTCTGTATGGTGTTGTGACTGAGATATGTGTCTACCTGGTCATACACTTATACACTTATAAAATCACCCAGGCACTACCTTTAAACTCCTGTTATCACTCAGGCAGTACCTTAGTACTTCTATAATCACCCAAACAGTTACTATGGAGTTATAAAATCAAGCACTCACTTTCTATCCATTGTAGAAATCCCCCAGATATTACTCCTGCAGTCATGCAATTAACCAGGCACTTGTTAGAAACTACCCCTACAGTCATGCTATCATGCAGGCTGTGCCTATGCACTTATATATTAACCCACACACTACCCTTGCAGTCATAGAATCATCCAGGGCCTACTGTTGCATTCATCTTTTCACTTAGGCAGTACTTAATGAGTCATTATAGTTTCAGGTGATATTTATACCCAGGCACTATGTTTGCACTCTTTGAATCATGCAGGGACTACTCTTGTAGTTATGTAATCACTCCGTCAGTAGTCATGCTGTTATGAAATCACACAGGCACTTCCTTTGTACTCCTTTATTCAGTCAGACACTACCTCAGTAGTCCTGCAATCAGCCAAGAATGACACATGCACTTATAAAATCACCCAGTCACTTCCTATGTAGTCATGTCAATACCCAGATATTACCCCTGTAGTCATGCAATCAGGCAGGTGTTACCTATGTACTCCTTTAATCCCCCAGACGTTACTGTTGTACTCATGCAATCACTAATGCATTAGCTATACAGTGGTTCAATTACCCAGGCAGTATGTTTGTAGTCTTTCAATCAAGCAGACTACTCTTGTACTTAGGAATCACTCAGCCAGTATTCATGCACTTATAAATTCTCCCAGGCACTACCTTTGAAGTCCTGTATTCACTCAGATAGTACCTTAGTAGTTCTGTAATCACCCAGGCAGTACTCATGGATTTATAATTTCACCCACTCACTTTCAATGTATTCCAGTAATCCTCTAGATATTACTTCTGCAGTCATGCAATGACATAGGCACTATTTATGTACTACTCCTAGTCATGAAATCATGCAGGCTGCACCTATGCACTCATGTAATAACCCACGCACTACCCTTACAGTCATAGAATCATCCAGGCCCTACTGTTGCATTCATCTGTTCAGCTAGGCACTACTCAATAACTCTACTGAGGTAGTGCCTGAGTGAATAAAGGAGTGCAAAGGTAGTGCCCTACCCCTGTAGCTATTAAAGCTCTATCTAGGTCGTTAATGTAGATGTTAAACAAAAATGGCTGAGACATGTAATAGATCTGCCTGAGTGATTGCATAACACCATGAGTTGTGCTTGGGTGATTGTATAAGTGCACGGGTAGTCACTGGGCAATTGAAGGAGAGGATAGATAGTGACTGGCAAATTGCATGACTGCAGACATAGAGACGTTAATTGCATGGATAAGTGTATGAATAGCTCCCGAAGGCATAGATGATGTGGAGATTTTTAAATATGACAAACTCATAAAAGTTTTGCTTATGCACACAATCAATGTCTTGCACCAATCTCATCAAGGTAGAACCAGTAATGGCAAAGTTTCCCTCTCGTTCTCCACTCAAATACATATGACTAACCAATCACATTCCTTCCTACATTATTTTTACATTTCAAAACACAATTTTATTGGTTACACTTATTAACCCTTACAAACTGACTTCTAAAACTGCCCAAACTCATTCTTGAAGATTCCGAAGTTGTGACACACGGCGGCGGAGCTGTAAACCCACACAGGAGTTAAAAAACATATTACCAATAAAAACTCAACTATTTTTTAAGGACACACCACTAATAAAAATAGTCTTGACTTGGGAAATCTTACTTTTAATGAAATTTCACTTGCATATACATCATAATTTCACATTTTAAATCCACAGCTAAGATCCAACCCTTCCCCCATTCTGCTTAATGCCAGTTTCCATAGCAACAGTTCATGGGACATTCAACTTAACTTACTGGTCACAAGTTCAGCATATTTTCAAGTTCACCACACAATGTTGCAAATACAAACAGTAGTTGTGATTGACTTGCCAGTATACCTTTCCAATGTACCTTCCAAACATTTTTTTACTAACCAATAAGAAACGTGCTTTTTAAAGACAGAAACGTGCACCTTATTTCTGACTGTACAATGTTCTTAAATGAATGAATGAGTACAGTCTTGTATTGCGCAACTTAACCCAGAGGCATCAAGGCGCCTAAAATATGGTACAGTTTGTAATATGAACCGATGCAAGATTACAGATAGGACTCTGCAAAAAGCAATGTTTTTAATGCTTTACGGAAAATCATGACAGATGGTTGCCCTTTTAATTCAGGGGAAGGGTGTTCCACAACGTCGGGGCGAGAGAGGAGAAAGCCCTCCCTCCTCACCTGGCTCTAAGAACCCGAAGGACAGACAGAAGGTTTTTATTGGAAGAACGCAGGGTTCTGCTAGGAGAATAAGGGGATAGAAGAGATCTAATGCCCTTTGAACTTGCTCTATACAAGGCCCCATGGATAAGGCATAGGATCTTAAAAGGGATCCTGGCCTGGATGGGTAGCCAGTGCAGATTCTTCCTGGCTAAAGTGGCAGAGGAGAGGCTGGGGGCATCAAGAACAAGTCTGGCCGCCGCGGTTTGTACTATCTGCAAGCGCTGAATGAGCTTCTTGTTAACGCCTAGATAGAGCGCATTACAATAGTCTAGTCTCGAGGAGACAAGAGCCACCACGATCTGCTTTCGGACATCTGGAGAAAGGTAGTGTGCAATCTTTCTCAAGATCCTGATGACACCACAGCAGGTGGAAACAGTCCTGTTGACCTGACTGTCAAAGGAGAGCGTGGTGTCTATCGGCACACCCAGATTCCGGGCAGATTGAGAGGGATGGGGAACACTCCAAGGGACGGAGGCCACCAGTCGCTTGACCAGATGTCCTGTTTGCCCTCAAAGATCAGGACCTCGGTTTTCTCTCTGTTTAATTTCAGTGAGTTCAGAATCCTCCACTGAGAGACTGCCTCCATACAGTTTCTGAAGTTAAGAGCGGAGATACTCACCGAGTGGGAGAGGGAGACCATGATTTAGGTGTCGTCAGCATATGACAACACCTTCAACCCAAAAGATCTTACTAGCTTGGCAAGTGGGGCCACATAGATTATTATTATTATTATTATTACATTTATTGAGCGCACAGCTACCCGGAGGTTTCCCGGCGCTTGCCTTGGGAACCCGTCCTGGCTTTTCCCTGTGAGATAGCCCCTACAGGGCATCCCCAAGGTGAAAGCCAGGCATCCCGCCGCAGGGGGCCGTTGTGGAGATTAAGCAAGCTTAATGCCCAGAGTTGCAGAGTGAGAACCCATGATTAGAGCCGGCACCGAAGCGAGAATTATCGAGTCCGTGGACATTTGAGCTCAAGACCCTGCCGCGTCGGGAATTGAACCCTGGTCCCGGGTCTGACCTCAGCTTCCGGGTCTGCCTGCTCTACACCGTGAGCCACACTTCTCCAAAAAGTGTGGGGCTCAAGCCCGATCCCTGGGGGACCCCACACTGCACGAGTTTAGAGGGTGAGAGAAACTCCCCCAGCTTGACTCTCTGTTCTCTCTGATTGAGAAAAGAGGTCAAGAGACTCAATGCTGCGCCCTCCACTCCCAGCTCCCTGAGGCGTGTTACCAAGACTGAGGTAGACAGGGTATCAAAGGCCGCTGTCAGGTCGAGCAGGACCGGAAGGGTGGTCTGGCCCCTGTCGACCTTCGAGCGGATGTTGTTGGTGACCACTGTAAGGGCAGACTCAGTACTGTGGGCCCTCCAGAAACCGTGTTGAGATGGTCCAGCAAGCTGGAGGCATCCAGGAAGGCGCTCAGATGTTGATTAAGATGCACCTCAAGCATTTTTGCTGGGGCAGGCAGCTGGAATATCCAACAGAAGTTCTTCAATATCTCGGGATCCAATGTGGACTTTTTCAACAGGGGCTTGACCACCGCCATTTTCCAGGAGGATGGGAAAACGCCTTCAGTGATTGCAAGATTCATCACCTTTAGGAGGGGAGGCAACAAGACCTCCCTGCAATCCTTACGAATCTTAAGGGGACAAGGATCCAGAGGGGATCCAGATTTTACTTTGTCCAAAAGCAGATTAGCTGCTGAAAGGTGAGAAGAGGTAAGTTGAAAAGGCCACTATGGGGTTCATTTACCTGGCGTTTTGTAGGGGGAGAGAGCGGGAGGGATAGGGGAACCAGCTCACGTTTAAGAGATTCAAGAGCAGTATAGATATCTGCTATTTTCGTGTGAAAAAAGGTTGAAATCTTATCACACAGTTCTTGAGATTCCACTATAGGGTCCGGGGTTTGCAGAGTGCAAAGGGAGTCTACAATCTTAAACAGTTCCCTGGGGGATTTAAGGGAGGCCATTCTGTTAGCAAAGTAGACCTTCTTTTCCTCTATTACCTTAGACTTATATTCTTTAAGGAGGGTTTTATGTTTTTCCTTCTCCTTGGGATCTAAAAGAGTACGCCAAAGCCTCTCTTCTTTCCTGCAGCCCTGCCTTAGCAACCTAAGCGATTCGGAAAACCAGGGAGCTGAGGGTCTCTTTCTGGCAGAGAAATGCTGTTTAGCAGGGGCCCGAGAGTCCACTGCTTTTGCAATGGTATTGGAAAAATCGCGAGCAGCGGCGTTGGCATCTCTCAAGGGGGATGGCCTAGGACTGGTCATAAAAGGACCAAGAGTCTTATTTTTGATCATCCTGTAGTTCCTTTTCAGTCCCCACTTTCTAGGGTCGAGGAAGGAAGTGGAGGCATGGTGAGATTTTAGTTCGAGAGGGACGGCCATAGGGTCTGACCATGCAAGGGGAATGGGAGAGCCTGTACCTAATCTGGGATCATTTGAAAAGACTCCATCCAGCGTATGGCCGGCTAGGTGGGTAGGGCTGTCCACCAGTTGCAGCAGGCCACACGATGCCAAGGAATCCATCAAGGAAAAGGTGTGACTGGAGCTTATATTTTCCAGATGGAAATTAAAGTCTCCCAGAACGGGCAGGTAGGGTCTGTCAATATAAGGTTCTAGAATTTTCAGCAGATCATAGCTAAAACCAGGCCTAGGGCCCTGGGGCCTATAGAAAAGAAGACCAGAAAAGGAGACTGTTGGAGAGGAGTTGAGAGAAAAATAAATGGCCTGGAAGGGGTCTGAAGGGATGTAGAGGGGTTTAATGCGGCAGATGGTAGAGCTCTCATACAAAATTCCCAGTCCTCCTCCCCTACGTCCCACTCTGTCCATCTGGGCTAAAGCATAGCCCTCCGGGATGGCATTAACAAGCTCTGGGCCAGAGGAATCCGATGCCCACGTTTCCGTAATGAAGACCCATGAGGGCTTCCTGGCGGAGACAAAGCCCCTGAAAGCAATGTTATTTTTGACTAGAGATCTTGCGTTAATGAGAAAGCCCACTTCGGTGATTGATGAGGGCGACCTTTGCCTCACGGGTGTAGGCAGCTTATTTAAGTAGTCAGGAATTTTGGCGCTGGTGCTTTTCATGGTGCAATTACAGAGAAAGTTCCCAAGGAACGCTTCTGGGGGTAGCACGTGATGACAAGGTAGTCTGCGTGGCTTAAGTGCCAAAAACTCCTGGAGGGGGTAAGTAAGACTTACTTGAGGGCAGATAAGAATAGAACCAGTCTCTCTGGCCCCTGGCGCGTCCTCAGCGCGGACGGGCGCAGACGGGCTGGCCTTAGGCGCGACTTCGGCGCGCGCCCGCTGGGCACGTCCGCTGGGCGCGGAGAAAGCCATCCAGCCTAAATGGGGAAGGATCCTCCGTGTCAAGCCCCACCTGAGCCTATTGCAGCCAATCAGGGCAGGGGGAAGAAATGTTAAACAGCCAATCATTTCTCTTCTTTTTTCAAAACTGCATCTTGTCCACCATTTTAGTTACCTCTCATTCTACCAACTGACTACTTCAGCTACAGACATCTTTACATCCAGACTTCCCTTCAAGATGCTTAGAGTGTGGATTGTGGGTCACAGCTATGTTTTCTGATGCAAAAGGTGTGCTGAACACAGAGGTGTTGACAAAGACCTAGCTTTGCAAAATGTGGACATTAAATGGATTGGACGAAGAGGATCTCTAACCCCATGATTGTGCACTGTGGTGGCAATGACCTAGGCACATTGACCGCCTGGGGACTGAAGTTCATAGGGGGCGAGGGGTTGACAAAGGAACGCTTTGAAGAATTGATGTTGCTTTTGCCTCAAACTGTCTATGTATAATCTAACATATGCCAAAGACAGAAATTGAAGTGGTCCAATCAATTCTGTCCACAGATTGAGAAAGCTAGAAATGTCAATAAAGCTGTTTCTGCTTACCTCAGAGGCCATAGGATGGGCTTCATCTATAACAACAATCTACGTTTCCATATGGATGGCATCTACAGAAGTAATGGAGTACACTTAACTGATCAAAGGAAAAGAGTGTTTCTCAATAACCTGAAGCATCCGCATTTACATGTAGCTACAATAATCTCCCAATGAAAACAAGGGCTCTTTTTAGAGCCACCCAATAACCCAGCATATAACCTAGCTTTAGAAAAAATATCCTAATAATTTTTGCTTGGAGTTGTGCACCCATCGCGACTTCAGGAGCCGTGCACAAGTCTTTAATTATTTACTTTTGAGGAGAAGGGGACCGTGTGGCCCCCTTCCCATGACCGCTTATTGTCCCTGGGGAACCCATCCCCCGGGGCATGCCCAAATGTTTATTTAATGTGTTAAAGGGAGAGGGGCTAAGTGGCCCTCCTCCCGGGCCATTTTTGGCCCAGGGAACCCAGCCCCCAGTGCATGGCCTCTCGTTTGGGACCGTGAGGGGAGCCCCAATGCCCTCACAGTCATGCCGACTCCCCGCCTCCTGCGGGAGCCGACATTGCTTTTGCACAAGGGGAGCTGCTGTCATGCAGCTCCCCTTGTGCAAAAGCAATTCTGCTTTGGTTTTTGGAAGCTCCCAAAAACCAAAGCAGAGTTTGCTATGACAGGGCGAAATACCTACACTCATTTACTGGATCCAATGAACACAGTTCTCCAGGTGTCTTAATTTCAATGTTTTTTATATTGGAATTTGCTTCTCGTATAAATTCAAGTAAATCTTCCCGTGCATTCTCAGCACAGCTAAGTGTTACAAACCATGTTGGTGTACCTAAGTTTCTAAACATACACTTAAAGTCACCATGACGACGAAACCAATACTCATTGGTCCCAGGTTGACATGCCATCAAATTAATTAACTGTGCTTCTAAATTTTCATCTGTTTGATTAACTTTATCCATGAATTATTTTGCTGAAACATCTGATTGATGAACTCCCGTTTTGAGTATGTGGTTCACTGCATACAAAAGAGAAAACAAATCACTTTCAAACAAAAGGTGAAATATATATGGAATGCACTATCGAAATCTAGGATCTTCTGAGTATTGTTGAGCGATATTCTGAAACTGGAATTTGTACAGGTCGCTCATCAAATTGTCTACTTTTTCCAGTGGGGAACAGCTGTGGAAAACAATGAGCTTCTAAGCTTTTCTCCAATACACTCATTGGAGTTCCCTTTGCTTTTTTCATATGAAATTATTCAATGCTGTTACTTCTAGTGTGGAGGACATATTGTGTAATGTTCCTAAATCTCTTCACTCTTTTACTTGTCTACTTTCTCTATTTGACCACTTGAAATTTCTGATTCATCTTCTAAACATATTACCTGTTCATCAACATTTACGGTTTTATAATAAATATTGTTCTTTACAAGATACAACATAGCTTTTTGAAGTTTATTAACATCTACAAACTCTTGCCATATTTTCCGACTTTTTTGGTACACAGTTTACTAAAATAACTACTGGCTCATTTTCCTCTTTGTCTCCACCAACAGTTTCAATATTTTTCTTAAAATATAAAGTTAAGTACACAACTCTTCCTTTCAAACCTCTTTGTAAATCTGTTGGTGTCCGTTTACCTGTTTTAGGCTCCATACGCACTATAGCTTGAAATGGGTGAACAAATTGAATAGGAACTGACTCATATGTATTCAAATCTGCCAGTTCCTCTGGAATATCTACAAACTCTAAATTGTTATGTACTCCTCTAGCTGGTATTTTGTTCTTCTAATGTGTTGTAACAATATTTAGGATAATCCAAGGGGAGAGCAAGGGTTTTTAGGGGCGCGTCCTGTCCCCAAATGTTTTAGGAATATATTTACCTAATCACCCTAGATAGCACATTACCTCCTACCTCCATATTTGTTTTGCTGCTATAACTGCTACTATAATGCAATTTATCTTCTATGTCAATATGTAATCCCCTATCTAATCACCCTAGATAGCATACCGCCTTCTACCTCTATATATGTTTTGCTGCTATAACTGCTACTATAATGTCAATCTGTAATCCCATATGTTAAGCGCTCTGATACCCACGGGTCTTGTCCGTGCTATATAAAACACTATAAATAAATAAATAAAATAAATAAATAAAATAAATTATGTAGAATCAATGTGGACCAGCCCACTATGTGTAGGAATATTCACTGATATTCTAGGTCACTTGTAACAATGGCCTTCTGACTGGACCCGATGGGTCTTGTTAATAAACCCCTCACACACCAACCTGGTTGGTGTCATGCTTCATCATCGGGGTCCAACCAGGCAGCCGAATGCCGCCTGGTTGTGCTTCCACGCCTGACTACAGCGGAGCAGGTGTCGTGCAAACGTGTGATGTGGATGAAGGTGAATTTTAAAAGATACTTCTGGGAATCCTTACCTACTGTTTTATTAGTGGGTTTGCATGTAAGTGTCACCGCAACATTTTTACATATGGTTTCAAAAGCTTTAATGACATTCCCTCCTGTGGTCAATGGGTCCCTGCATATATTTAGTTCAACACTTAGTTTATCACACAAGTTATTAAAAAAGTCCTCAACGTTAATCCTAGACCATTTAACTCGTCTACCTTGGTCGTGAGCCCGGATTGCAGTGGGGTAGATTGTCTGCTGACCAGTATTTATTATGGTAGGATTAATATTAGTCAATTCCATAATAACCGGATTATGGTCACTAAATGCCGTCAAAATGGCGTTATATGAGATGACATTTTTGAGAATGCTAGGTGACCCAAAGATAAAATCAATAATAGTATTACTACCTCTAGCACTATAAGTTACCACTCTGTCTTTTGGGTTCACAAAAGCGGGTTCTGACATATCCAAATTTATCAGCAATTCTTCTAGGGCACCCCCTTTTGCAGAGTGTTCGAAGTGCGGGTGAGTCAAATATTCATCTTCCTGGAAACCACCATTATAACAGTTTAGATGACAAAGGTGTGTGTTAAAATCACCAAAGAGTATATAGTGAACAAAAGTAGATTGACTCTTTTTATAATTTTTTAAAAAATCAGCCAACATTAGGATATTTTCACTTCCTTGTGAACCTTCTGTTGAATTATAAAAATTTACATAGAGGATTTTTTCCCCCGTATTGATCAATACCTCTAGGATTAAACAGTTAGGAGAGTTGACATTTATAATTTTCATCGCCCCCGTGTGGCTTACCGAGATTAAGAGCGCTAAGCCTCCCTTGCTTCTGCCCCTATTTGATTTTTGTGCTGCTACAAAGAAGGATACGTATCCTTCTACCCAAAAGTTACATTCGGTGTCCCAGGTTTCTTGTAATGCAACCACATCCTGTTGCTTAATAATTTCCAGCCATTGTGTATCATTCCTTTTGGCTTGTAGACCGGAGATATTCCATGTCATTAGATTCACAGTTCTGTTGACCACATTATGTCTTGGCTGTTCCTCCACCCCCTCCTGGGTGGTCAGTCAGATGTTAGTGTCAAGATTTGTTAGGGCATCAAAACGGTTTCTTAGCTCCAAGCCAGGGGTCAAAGCCACAGGGTGTTTGTTATCTAGGGTCAGTTGGGAGCTTAGTGGTTGAGTTGCCCAGTTAGCTAGTTGTACTTTGTGTCTTGGGGTATTTTTCCTGTAAGTTGTGTCGTGGGTATTTTGTTGTATTGGGCGGGGGTAGAAAAAGCCCAGTGGGACCGCACGTATTTGTCCTTGGGTAATGTTAGTGGCGTCCCAGAAAAGCCTTGTGCAGACATGTGGATTTCTAAAGTTGATAATGACACAATCATCAGAGAAGCGTTTGGCTGTCGGACCCAGCCAAGTAACTCTTCTCGCCAGGCTAATATGTGCTGAAACATCACTAGGGCCTGAGCAGTTAGTATCGCACCAGCTCTTAACATTTTCCATAAGAGTCAGCTGAGTTTCAGTTACTCCCGGAGTTAGCCTTGGAACGTTAACCAGTACTGCCACGAACGGGGTTGCCTCTGGGGGTAAATTTACCATAGGTTTAGGATATTGTCCATTGCCCGTTCTATTGTGAGAAGTGTAATCAGCAACCTCACCATTTGCCTCGTTAGTGTGGTTAGTTTTAGGGTCCGAGATGTTCTGTCGGATAGAATGCAATGTTTTATCGACATTTTTTGAATTGATTGCAGAACTCACTGTCGGAATAAGTGGCAAATGTACTGGGTTGGACATGGTGTCTGCGCTATTGGTCTCCTCCATAGGTTGGCTATGTTGTTCTGTGGTCTGTAGTGGGTCTAGAGCAAGGCGCTCTGTTACCTTTTGAAGCAACAAAGAGTTCATCCTCTCACATCGGCTCATAATACCTGATACACAATCTTTTAGGGTTTCTACTATATCACTTGAGATCTTAATCGGTGTAGATTCGATGGTATCTGTTAGGACCCTTTCTAGCATATCTTTAATTGAGCCTTCGAGCTTAGTTGATGATTGTCGTGATTTAATGTTGGCTCTATATTGAGAGGATTGTGTTTTGTGAGTTCTTGCTCTTTTTCTGCTTTTGCATATTTTAGGATCCCTCTCCAATGTTTGGACACGCACAGGGGTGTCAGGTACCACTATAGAAGGCTCATGGTGTACTGAGTTTTGGCCATCGGGTAGGATATCATGGGCACTAGTAATAACAATGTTAGGTTCTAGGGGTATCCTTGACTCGTTGTGCTCGATAGCTACACCCTCCAGGCCGAGTTCGCGTTCTTTCTCGGCGATTTCTTTATTAAGTTTCCCCACAGCAGATGTTAGGTAAGTCAAGATACTTTCAGGTGCATTGGTTTTGCGTGCTATTTTGACTTTACTTGTGCCCCCTGTGATCGAGGTCTGTAGTTTTCTCTTACCCATTTCCGAACTGTAGATGTTAGGGGACCGGCCTGTCCTGTCCTCTGTCGTCCCCTGACGGCCACAGACGGCCCGCCCTCTGCCCGTGCTCCGCCCGGCGCCACCCGCGCGCGTCCCGCGACGCGGAGGAAGCCTCCCGCTGAAGTAGCGGCAAACCCGGAAGTCCCCGCTAGGCTCCCTGGGAGCTGTAGTCTCAAGCCGCGGGCCGCGAGATGGAGCAATGCGGCGCGGCGAGACTGCAGCGGTAGGAACCCAGGAGCCTTGTAGCCTTGTAGCTGGTGGCAGGTAGCGTGTTGCGCGTTCTCCTCCTTCCTCAGCACCTCTGTGATTCGAGTGCCTCTCCCCCGCTCCACCGAGGAAGCCTCCCGCTGAAGTAGCGGCAAAACCGGAAGTCCCCGCTAGGCTCCCTGGGAGCTGTAGTCTCAAGCCGCGGGCCGCGAGATGGAGCAATGTGGCGCGGCGAGACTGCAGCGGTAGGAACCCAGGAGCCTTGTAGCCTTGTAGCTGGTGGCAGGTAGCGTGTTGCGCGTTCTCCTCCTTCCTCAGCACCTCTGTGATTCGAGTGCCTCTCCCCCGCTCCACCGAGGAAGCCTCCCGCTGAAGTAGCGGCAAAACCGGAAGTCCCCGCTAGGCTCCCTGGGAGCTGTAGTCTCAAGCCGCGGGCCGCGAGATGGAGCAATGCGGCGCGGCGAGACTGCAGCGGTAGGAACCCAGGAGCCTTGTAGCCTTGTAGCTGGTGGCAGGTAGCGTGTTGCGCGTTCTCCTCCTTCCTCAGCACCTCTGTGATTCGAGTGCCTCTCCCCCCTATGATAATAAATTGTATGCTAAAATCATGGCGACACGGCTGGGCGGGATTATTGAGACCCTGGTCTCCCCCTGGCAGCACGGTTTTATTCCAGGTAGAGGCACGACCGACCATATAAGGAGAGCCATCACATTATTCGATATACATGCTGCTGATGGGGGGAGGGCCGCGATGACCCTACTCGACGCGGAAAAAGCTTTCGACCGCGTCAGGTGGATCTTTCTGTGGAGGGTGATGGGAGACAGAGGTTTTGGCCCCAGATTCTTACAGGCAATTCGGGCTATGTATGCGAACCCAACGGCTAGTATTCATCTTAAGGGCGAGCACTCGGGGAAGATCCATATATCAAGGGGCACGCGACAAGGGTGCCCGTGCTCACCCATTCTTTTTGCTTTGTATATAGATCCCTTAATAACTCTACTAATGAATAGCAAAATTAAGCCAATTGTTACCAATGGATTCCATACTAAGGTTCTCGCCTATGCGGACGATGTCGCTATTTTAACTACGGATCCTGATAGTGCTCTGAATGAAATAGTTAGAATTACTTCAGAATTTGGTAGATTATCTGGATATCGTCTCAATGTAGCCAAAACGCAGGTATTATGCACCAGAAATATAATTAAAACGGACAATAGATATCTGGACTCAGTAGTCTACTTAGGAATCGTAATCAATGCCCAGCCAAGGGACATCATCAAAGATAATTTTGAGTCACTACTGGTCAAGATTAAACAGGATCTAAGGAGAATAGACAAACTTCATTTATCAGTTATAGGAAGGGTTAATGTCATTAAAATGTCTATCTTCCCTAAGATTTTATATAAATTTAGGTCCATCCCTTTCAGAATAGAAGATGCAATGATAAAGGAAATGGAGTCTATCTTCATGAACTTTGTATGGCAGTACAGCAAGGTCAGGAGATCTAATAGGCTTATGTCCCTTCCCCAAGAAAAGGGGGGGTTGGGAATACCCAATCTCAGGTTTTATAACTGGGCCTGCCTCCTTACAGAGATGTCTGTGCTCTTCTTCCCAGAGGATGCTAGATACAGTCAGGGAGACATCCCCACTATTTATCACTTGGCACTGGGGGGGGAAGTACACGGGATATTGTTGAGGAAACATGACAAACGTTTCTTTAAAGCATCTGGCTATAAGATACTTGAAGATATTTGGGGGATATGGTCGTCTATATGTAAAGATCAGAACATCCCAAGATATAATCAGCATACCCTATTATGGAACTCAGATCTATTCCCGCACCTAAGTGATGATGGCCCATGGAAATATTGGGAAAGACAAGGGATTACCACATTAGGCCAAGTAATGATTAAAGACGTTTGCAGGCCTCTTGATTTGTTGAGGACACGGTTTTCACTGCAAGGTGTTCAAGAATTTAAGTATATGCAGTTGGTTAACATTATTAAATCAAAAAGACCAGGTCTGAATATATCTAAAGGCTGTGCTCTATTAGACTATTTGAAAGGGGGAGGTCATAGAATCAAGGAATTGTACAGGATACTTATGGAAAGTCTCCCCGATGATTTGATCAAGGTGGAGGAGAGCTGGGCCTCCAAATTGCAGGATCCAGACATTGATCTTGACAGAGCATTGGCAATGGACAAAAGGTTTCTGAGATCATCAAATTTAAGAGCACAGCACTTTAAGACCCTTTTTAATTTATACTATACACCAGCTAAATTGTTCAAATGGGGCAAGAGACTAGATCATAATTGTCCTAGGTGTGGTAATGGGCCAGCAGACGTATTGCATATGTTCTGTAGCTGTGTAAACTTGGGACCAATTAAAAATGAAATTGAAAAGTTTTTAGAGGGGCTGCTAGCTGTCAGAATAGACCTATCCCCTACTCTTTTAATATTTGGTTGTGATGCAAAGCTAGGTCTGAGCATAGAGATAGAGGCGCTGGTTTTTATATCGACAGCTGTTCTCAGGATACTAATTGCTGCTGCATGGAAGGATGTGGAGCCCCCAACTTTTCAAATGTGGATGTGTAGGTTGTTAGGGATCCACAATATTGAATCAGAACTGTATGCCCTCAAAGGAATTAAATCTAGAGAAATGGGGCTACGGGTATGGGCACCAGTGGCTAGGTGGAGGAAGTCAAGGTGTGGGGTCCTATAGATTATATCGTGGGATGTCATGGTTTATGCTACGTATGATTGGTTTTACCTCGTTTTAATCTCTGTCTCTCCTGTTAAATACTGCTTCTGGTTAACTGTTGTATCTATTGTATTTATATTATTGTATTTATTACATTATCAAGTGTATTTATATATGTCTATATTTTACGTGGATATATTTATATATACTGATGATTTTAATGTACACTTTGATGCTATGAACTTTCAATAAAAAAAAAAAAAAAAAAAGAAAAGTACTTTTACACACTTTTATTCAAAGACAAGCTAGAGAATGTCCGTGCAACTTAGTATATTGTCTTACATTACATGGATCTAGTCCTTGTAATAACCTAATCTTATGTTTAAAACTTTCGTTTGCATATTGTCGTAAAACATTTGACATTGTCACTAGATTTCTGTCGAATAATGCAAATACTGCTACAATCCCACTTATATAAAGGAGCTTTGTGTGCTTCCCTTGCACTTCTTCAGCTATTATTTCTTCTGCACTCCTAACAACCATTTCTTCTTTTGGCATGGGACAATTGTCTTTAACTTCGTAGCATCGACCACTAGTATCAACTGAAAACGCTAATGTGTTTTGTTGAAAGTAGCTTTCTTCATTAAAGAAAGGCTCGGTAGTAGAAGTGTGTTTCCATTCACCTGTAAAACTTTTACTAAAGATATTTCTATTAACTAGTCTTTTTCTTTTGATTTTATCTTTCAGAAACTTCATTATTTTATCCAATGTTTTCATTCTCTTCAATATTAAAAAAGGAATTTTCGTTTCAAATCAAAAGCAGTATCTACTACAGTTTCAATCTGTTGCTTCTGCTTATATGCTAGTAATCTTTTATACTTGCAATCTTTCAATAAATTCTGAATTACTCTACTTCGAAAGAGACATTGTCGAATCTGTTGAAATTGTTTTTGTCTTCGTGTAATCTGTGTTGTTTTACCATTTGAATTGTCATTCTCCTTCTCCTTAGTTGAAAAACTCTTATTTTTTAGGGCGAGCAGACCTAAAAGCAGGCGGAGCCTGCTTTGTCTGCGAAGACAACTGTTGTTGTCGTGTTCCGATGAATCTGAGACAGGGAATGTGCACCCGCTTTCCATCGGCGATTTCACCTCGTGGGCGCGCACGCCCAGCCGGCGCCGTGCACATTCCCTGCCTCCGATTCTCACCTAAACACGCAGTCAGGCACACACGCAGGCAGGCACACACACAGACGCAGGCACATACAAGCGCACGCACACAGTCACACACGCACATGCACCCCCCCCCACCCACCCAGCCACGCACGCAACCCCACCACTCACGGGCGCACACACAGATACAACCCCCCCCCCCCCCCTCCCACTCACCGTGCTCTTTCTGCCTCGTCCGTGTCCCTCTCTCCCTCGGCAGCCATTGGGTGTGTCTCGGCGTGGGAGCTCCACAGCGCTAGTGGTCACTCGGGACGGGACCCGGGACTTCAGCTGCCTTAGCGTCGGGGCTCCCTCTCCAGCAAAGAGCGCGCATGCGCGGGCAGCCCCCGCCCTCAGTCGCAGCCCAGTCCTGAGAGCTGCTTTCGGTTTCGCTGTAACTCTGTCTGAGGCTCATCCGCCCGGCACGTAGGTCTTCAAATAAACGGGACAAATCCCTCCTCTGTACTAGTTTACATCAGTTGTGGCCGTGAAATGCTCCGATGCACAGGACGGAAGAGAAGGTGATACGAGGGACGCTGGTCTTGTTGTAGTTAAGTGGTTAATTATCATTACTTATTTGGGGCTGCTTAAAATGCATCACCATTTTCGTTTCCTGACTTCACTGTTCTGCGTATTACCTGCTATTATGGTAATTTAACACGAATGAGTAATCTTTTCAGGCGTCTACTTTTTCTAAGGTTCAACGAGCCTAATGTCATACATGGTACAAAATATTTAGGTGGATACAAAGAAGTCAGACTTCGTTTTTTTCTGCTGTTTATCTGTACAGGAAACTACGAACGCAATGATAGCTCACTACTGCCCCCTGGTGTCAACCTGTGGTAATTTACAGAAGCACAACTTGCCATATTCATGTGTGATTCTGAATTTCGGGTTTATAAAATGAGAGGCGCAAAGCATGTAAAGGGTTTTTTAACTCATAGAGGAAACTGATATTACCTGCCAGGCTAAGCATTCAATTGTAAAAGTGGAACTTGGATAAATGACCCTGTGTTTAGCGACTACTCCTCTCTTTTATCAATGGAATTAATACATATTCGGATTCCAGAGTTGCCGGTGTTTCTTCTAGCCGTGGTTGTGGCTGAATTGCTCGATAGGGTTTTTATGGTAGGCCAAACTTTATCTACGTGGGCCTAATTGGGCAAATCCGATGTCCCATCACTTCCTTCAAGCAAAGAGATGAATGTGGTTGCTGGAGTAGAATTTTCGAAGCTGCAGGCAAAATGGCATTTTACTGTTGAAGCTCGCTCTGTCTACTAATAACAAGCCGTGGCAAAGCAAATAGGTTTCACCTATGCAAAATCGATTGTTTTTTTCAATGTTCTTTACATGGTGCAACATGGCTTAATTGTTTTAAAAAGCTTATGACGTGGACAGCTTTGACTGCTGTGCAATATGTAAAAAAACACTGACAAAGCCAATGGATTTCACATAGTGAGATAACAAAAAGAGTCACTGCACATGTTAGTCATATGTATTTTGGACATTTACAGTTTTGTGAAAGTCTATCTTCTGTAGTGGTGCAGAAAACGCGTCTTGATCCAAATGCAGTTGAAGTTAGCTTCATCATGAATTAGGAATGTGTGTTTCAGCCCAGAACCGATTTTCAGCTCTCATAACCAACACGCAACCACTTAAAGATTCTGCTCGCTCTTGATCCCTGCAGGAGTACAGGGAGGGTAAATTAAGATCTCGAGCCCTTTGTAAATATGTCAAACAGAATTGAAATCTGCTTGAATCCTCTATCTCTACAGAACTCATGCTCCACTGTCCACTCAGTGGCTCTCCGATGGGCAG
This sequence comes from Lissotriton vulgaris, assembly GCF_964263255.1. NCBI lineage: Eukaryota > Metazoa > Chordata > Amphibia > Caudata > Salamandridae > Lissotriton > Lissotriton vulgaris. The sequence goes on from NC_141698.1 coordinate 220,912,300, forward strand.
ATGGGAGCATTACACGCGCAGCCTCAGGCAGGTGGCAAAATGGCCTGCAGCTGTTCCTACATTCCCTAAAGGAAGCAACCTGCAAGCCAAGAGGCGACAAAAGTCAAGACACATTATGTCTCTCTTGCTGTACATACACCTCAACACTAACGCATGTAGCTACAGGGAAATGCATCTTCCTCAATAAATAAAGTAGAAAACAAACAGAAGGTGCAAAGAGAAGCGGTCTCAGCCACAAACCACCGCAGCCACAACCCACCACCACTACATCCACCACCACATCCACTACAACCACCACCCCATCCACCACTACCACCACCACCACCGCATCCACCACATCCACCGCATCCACCACCACCACATCCACCGCATCCACCACCACATCCACCATCACCACCACATATCTATCTCATCCGCCATCACATCCACCACCACAACCACATCCACCACCACATCCACCATCACCTCCACATCCACCATGACATCCACCGCCACATCCACCACCACATCCACCACATCCACCACCGCCACATCCACAACCACCACCACATCCACAACCACCACCACATCCACCACCACCACATCCACCACCACTTCCACCACCACCGCATCCACCACTTCCACCACATCCACCACCACCACCAAATCCACCACCGCATCCACCACCACCGCATCCACCACCACCACATCCACCACCACCACATCCACCACCACATCCACCACCTCATCCACCACCTCATCCACCACCTCATCCACCAGCACCACATCCACCACACCCACCACCATCACTTCCACCACCACATCCACCACCACATCCACCACCACATCCAGCACCACTTTCACCACTTTCACCACATCCACAACCACCACATCCACCACCACCACATCCACCACATCACCACCACATCCACCACCTCCACCACCACCACATCCACCACCATCACCACCACATCCACCACCACATCCACCACCACCATATCCCCCAGATCCACCAGCACCACATCTATATGTGTGTGGCTCTGTGTGTGTGTAGGTGCAAATGAAATGTTCTTGGATCGTCACAATAAAATACACTGAACATAATATTCACAAAAGTTATTTACAAACGTTTAAGCTATTGCCATTATAAATTACAATAACTTTTATTTAAGTATTAATTATTTACAAAATTAAAAGCCATTGTTATTTGTAATATCAATTCATCTAAGTCACGTAAATACAACACACATTGCATTACAAATGCTATAGGTGTCACATTTGCCAAAGTTAAAACTATTGACATTGTAACTGACAGCTATTAATTTTGCTACTTTCAAAACCAACACATAAATAAAAAAAAGTGTCATTTACAATACCAATAGCTCAAACTTTCCTAATGCGAGACCTATTGCATTTCCAATGCTTGTCCTTCCATTCCTATTCTGTTTATGTAATTTCTTGACAACTCTTTTAAGAAAGTGTTAAGTGCTCTTACCAGAACAAACTCTATCCTTAGTAATATTGTCATTTGCTTGTAACACAGTCTTTTTACTTTTCTATAAGTAGATCTGTTTTTTTTGTTTTCTTCTTTTCATCTTTTCTTACCATCTTGAATTTGTGATCCAAACAAATGATTTTCTGAAAAACAAAGAACAGTTTCAATAGTTTCTTACATCTATTCAAAATTTTAAAATAATTACACATGATTGCTAATATTAACTACCAAGCAATTATTTAAATTGCTATTTTCTTTATTTGAAATATCAAAACACTACTCATTCCACTTAAAAATATAGTGCGTACTTCAACAATACCTTCGCAAACACTCATACAAAGTACCAAAATCACTCCTTCCTTGTCACCATGTCTTTAACCTCATTTGCCTGTTGCATCTTCACTGCTCACCAACTACTAACAATGTTGGCCCGACCCAAATGCAAACCAGAAACCCTTTCCATGCTACAGTTGAAAGTTTCACCATATTACTGAAAGGATGCATGTATCTCCCTGTGCTTTTTCCTACTGGCATCATATTTAAAAGAAACCTACAAATACATCTATACCTGTGTTTTATAGGTATCGGATCTTCCGATACATAACTCATGGGAAAATAAATGCTGAAGCATGGACATACCTCAGCAAAGTTAAACTATTAAGACGAATCGCTGAGCAATGTAAATTGGTACGATATGTAAGTTTCAACTGTGTACAGCTTTTTTTTGAAGACATCATGGCGGCCCTTCACAATGTGCAGACCACGGTAGGCTCCATTTCTGCGGATGTCACATTCCTACGGGCGGACTTTCAGAAAATGTCCGCCAGAGTCACAGAGGTGGAACAAGTGACTACGTCCCTCACTAAAAACACTACTATATTGATCAAGAAGGTAGCGCAATTAGAGGCTGACAACAAGCGCATGGCGGCGAAACTGGATGACCAGAAAGGGCGCTCCCGACGCAACAATGTCAGAATCACGGGAATTCCCGAGAGTGAAGGGAGCCCCGCATAAATAACAGGTGTACATATTAACACGCTGATTATGTGCAGCAGTTGGTAGTCAGTTGGTAGTCGACGTTTCGACCCTCATGGTAGGGATGCTGGCCCTTACGCGACGGGTCTTCCTCAGGACAGTGCAAAGGGGAGGTGTGGGCAGTTCCTATAGGGGAAGGACATTTGGAAACAATTACTTAATTTACACGAAATGAAGAAATTTAATTATTCATTTACAAAGGGGTACATATATACGCGTCATATCTCCTATACTCGGTACCAAAGGGACCAAGATCAAGGTGTCAGGTTAACGTCTGTCAAGGATGAGGGGTACTTAAGAGGGGGGGGAAAAGGAGAAAAACTCCAATTCATGAGTCATGTCATTCAATTCTTCGTTATTCAGGTAGCAATACCTTGTGCTGATCTGTGCACATACTAAACACTACTGATTATGTTCAGCTCATGTTAGGCGAGGCTATGGAGATAAATTGATTAGGACCTTAGGCTAGGAATTACTGTCATTCTTCAAAGTGAATACCTAATTACCTGTTGTATCGGTCTCACCACGATTTATTCAGGTAGACAAAACTTGCTCTTGTGTGAAAAAATTGCTAAAAGAGGAGAGTGACTATTTAGTTGATGCGCCTGTGTATTAATGGATCGTACATTTTGAACCATAGAAGTAACTATACCTTATCGGACAAATGAGGAGGTTCCCATTCATTTATTGAAAACTAACAATGAGGGCGGAGTAGCAGCATGTCAACGCCTCTCTGCATGAAAGGGTGAAGAAATTTATGAAGAAGTTTTTAGTAATCTACCCACATGGAGGGTACGTTAAAAAGGGAAGAGTTATGCTCTTAGGATTACCTTGATATGCGTTGTATCGTGCGGGGGTAGAGAGATCGGTATTCTATTAGGGTCCGTAGTGTGCACATAATAATTCGGCCCCCGTTCTATGGAAGAATGCCACATAGTTAGAATAGAGCACAGGTGTTTGAATAGAAGCATCCACAAGTATAATGAAACAGCCGATTTGTACCCGAGTAATCAAGGGGCGGATTTCATGGCTCGGGTCCTACTGGTTACCGTCCTGTGTACCAAAATATAAAATCAATACGTGGTATCAGGGAACACGCGGGCTGCTGCCTCTCAAGTGATCTACCCAAAGTGCACATACCGCTTACCTAACACAGCGAATCGGGCAACTTCGTCCCCGGCATCAGCACATCCGACCGTGGAAGACGGGAGTGTGTCTGAAGTTTAATCCGTGCCAGCCTGAAAATACTTCCGTATCACGTGACGTGACTGCTTGGAAGCTAAAGATAGAAAAAGGGCTAGCGTAGAACGAGGTTACTAGCAAGCCCGTATGCGGTTGCTAGGACGCTGCCCGTGATGAAACAGACACAGTTAGTGAATCATGCCTTAATCGTAATATGCTCGTGATTGCGGCATAGGGGTGATAGGGATAGATAATCACACGGTCCTCTTAGGGTTAAGAACATACACATGTCCTCGTTCCGGACATTGGTCGTATTAGCCGATTTAATAATAAAATTGGATAGCCCCGTAATTTGTTTGCATATATCCCGTCTGGTACTCGGATACATGTATCCCGTAGGTTGAATGATCATGGGCCAAAGGTCTATTACATTCAAGCTATCTGTGTTATAGTTATGATTAATACTATTTATACATAAGAGTGTTGAAACATTACATGTAAATGTGAGGTAATCAAGTATAAAGACCACGTAATTACCACACAGGGTATTAAAAATGGTCTCTTGTACTCCACATTGCACAGTGTATTCTCTCACTCATTGTGGGCCACGTAATTACCAAAACAGGGTATTAAAGGTGGTCAAGCTTGTCATGTATACTACATTTGGTCAACTTTTTTCATGACATGTAAAGTGAAATTTTTACTCGATACAGCCCACATAATTACCAATGTACAGAATTACAGTGATCCTACAACCCACATACATCTTGCATTGGAGACAACTTGCCTAAAAATAAACATATTCTCGATAGGGCTAGGATGTGCATCTTTTTTGTGTGGCATCTTACTCGCCCGGATTCCTGATTTGCTAACATAAGTCAGTACCAGTGCATGTAGGATGTAATTTATTATACGAAGAATGAGTATATGATGGAGTTATATGATTGAGCCCCCCACGTAGTACTCTGTCTCTTAGATGGTAGACATCTGCACAAAACTGCTGTCAACTTCATTCAGTCCTTCATTGATGGAGTTGAAGTGTGTTATCCATTTCATTTCACGCAGGTTCAATAGGGCACTGATATTACCACCTCTTGGTCCAAGTTTTACTTTTTCCAGAACAATCCACTTGAGATCTTCAGGTGTGTGTGCACATAGCTTGAAGTGATCCACCAGCGGAGCTCCCACAGTTTCGCATCGAATACGACTGCAGTGCTGGAGTATTCTCGATTTAACTTTTTGTTGAGTTTGGCCTACATATAGCATCTGACAAGGGCATAGGATGCAGTAGATCACGTCAGTCGTATTGCAGTTGGTATAATGTTTCACAGCGATCTTGTGATGTTTGTGCACAAACTCCTTGACTTGTAGCGTATAGTCACAAGCTTTACAGCTGCCACATCGATGGTGGCCTACAATCGGTTGTAAGTTCCACATAGATGTGAGGGACGGTGTTGTCTGTGTATCCAAAAAGGAACACACCACATGTTCTCGTATGTTTTTCGCCTTTTTAAAGGAGTGCATCGGGGTGTCTTTTATGTCCACATCCTCACTTATCAAATTCCAATATTTGTTGACAACTTTCTTTATCTCATTACTTTTTGTTGAGAAGGTCGTTACGCAGATTAGACGGTTCAGTTCGGATTCATCTCGCGTATTGCCTTGTAATAAGGATTCACGAGGGGAGAACCAAGCCTGTTTTCTTGCTCGTTTAACCAAACGTTTAGGGTAGCCGCGGTCCGTCAGGCGTTGAATAAGTTCCTCTGATTCGGCCATATAATCCTCTTTCATTGAACAATTGCGTCTGATGCGCAAAAATTGGCCAAAAGGCAAGTTGTCCCGTAAAGCTCTTGGGTGATGACTTGAATATTGTAATAGGGAATTTCTTTCGGATGGTTTCCTGTAAAGTGTAGTACAAAGTTTTCCATCTTGGACATAAATGGTCAAGTCTAGGAAATTGATGGTGGAATTACTGGATTCCATAGTGAATTGAATGTCCGGTGACCGGGCATTGAGCCATGTGTGAAAATCTGTAAGTTCGGACTGATCTCCTCCCCATACCATGATGATGTCGTCTATGTAACGCATCCATGTCATGATCATAGTTCTAAGGGATTACCATTGTTCAGTACGAAGTGTTGTTCATATGTAGCCATAAAGATGATAGCCAGATCTGGGGCAAAAGCCACCCCCATTGCAACTCCTTTGGTCTGAACATAGAAGTCATTCTGAAATACGAAAAAATTCCGCATCATGGCGATCTTAAGCAGTAAAATCATAAATTTAGTAGGTACATAGGTTGGCGCTGTTCTTTGGTCAAGAGCCAACGTGATCACTTCAATGGCTTCCTCTTGAGGGATACTTGTATATAGTGAGACAATATGGCTTGTTACCAATAGTTGGCTAGTTGGGTCAAAAGGTAGGTCATCTATAATGGTAATGGTATGTGTTGTATCTCGTAGATATGTTTCAGTAGCCTCCGCAATAGGTTTAAGAAAAAAGTCGATATATCGACACAGAGGTTCGAGTATGGACCCACATCCAGAAATAATAGGGCGTCCAGGGGGGCTTGTCATGTCTTTATGTATTTTGGGTAACGTGTAGATGGTGGGGATCCGGGGATTTTTCTGGTTCAGGTACTGAAATTCTTGATCTGACAGGAAACCTTGATCAAGACCTTCTCTGGTCACACGTAATATTTCAGAAGCCATTTCTTTGGTGGGGTCACCTGGAAGTTTCTTGTAGCTTATACCATCCTGCAGCTGTCTCATGACTTCAGCTTTATATTTGCTGGTATCTTGAATCACAATTGCTCCGCCTTTGTCGGCTGGTTTTATGACGACATTCTTGTTGTCTCTCAAGTCTCTCAATGCAAGTTTCTCATTGTTGCTGATGTTATATTTCGTGTATTTCTTCTTTGAGAGGATAGTTTCTACATCTCTCATTACCACGGATTCATATGCTAGAATTCTTTTGGACATCATATGTGCCGGTGGAACGTAGCTGGAAGGTATCCTCAATCCTGTGTGTGTACTGGGCTTGAATGATGGAGTTTTTAGAAAGTGGTATCTCAATCTTACTTTTCGGAAAAATTTTGATAGTTCGGTTTTGATGTCGAACACATTTGGGTTAGCCGTTGGGACATATGACAAGCCTCTACTGAGAACTTGCGTTTCACTCTCAGTCAGTGTATGGTTAGACAAATTCACTACAGGGCTTTCATTCACCACCTGTAGTTTTTCCGGCGGGTTGACCTCTCTCCGTGTTCTTCCTGGTTGAATCTGACCTGTTTCAGGCCGCGACCACGGTTGCCATCCCAATCGCCACTGTTGTTTTGTTGGCCTCTGTTGGTGCCCCTCGGGAAAGGGCGGCCGCATCCTCGTGGCGGTCTCCATGATTCTTGGTCAAGGCTAGGGTGGTTGGTATTGGTAGTCCTGATATGCGTAGTTTCCACTAGGGCCCGCTTGTTCTGCGTCCCCCTCGGAACTGTATGATGAATCGGAAAAAGTGGTATAGGTGCGTCTGCCTCTATATCCACCTCTCCCTTTGTTCATACATCGCCCTTGATTATCTTGTCGGTAAAAATCTTCTTGAAGATACGGATAGGTCTTTTTCTTGTCGTAGAGGCGAATGTCCCTGGCTAGCTTATTCAATTTTTTTGTTTGTGTCGTGATGTCAAAATCTTTCAGTGTTAAATCCAGTTTTTTCAATGCTTCCTTGGCATTAGTGAGTGTGAAATCACTTTCAATTTCAGCCTTCAAGGTTGTAATTTCTTCTTGAAGAATTTTAATTTGTTCAGCCGCCGTCTCCACTCCCAGCACCATCCAGTGCCGGGAGCAGTTATTGGCCACAAAACTAAATCCTTCACGAAATTTGGGTACGCCCACAAATATAGCAGGTTCAATTTTGATTTGTAATCCCGTGGGGATAATATTAGCCTGTAAGTATTGGGCTAATAGATGTCCATGGAGTCTGGTCCTGATTAATTTCTTTTCTAGACATTCTAAGCGTGCAATTTTGTCATTCAGGGTAAAATCTATTCCAGGTTTGCAGTCTGACAGAAAAGTGTTAGCCTGATCATGTATGAGTTGTTTAATGTAATCCTCTGTGTATGATAGGGTCTCAGCGTCAACCATATCGAATTTATATTAATCTCGTGAGGGAAAAGAAAGGACATCACAGGTTGGTACCTGTGCTAAATGGGGTACAAGGAAGGGGGTCTACCGGTAGTCATAGGGACCTGGGTACTTAAGTGCTATAGAACAAATGGTCCCTGACCAATTAGGAGTGAATTAGTAAATTTTAAGGAAATATTTCTTACCCAATCACTTGTTAAAACACTATTGTTTATTCAAATAGTGTTGGTACGTAGAAAAAACTGTATATTTCATTTGCAAACTTATACTGAACATTTATAACAGTGCCCACTGTACAGGGAAGGGAAAGAGAGTGTAGTGCTCAGGAAAAGTGTGGGTAGGTGAGGTGACAATTCAATTGTATATCTCCTTTAACAATTGATAATGGCTTCCCGGTGGAGCCCGAATAGAATTAATCATCAATTATCATTATCATTCAACACGACATCATAAATAACAGGTGTACATATTAACACGCTGATTATGTGCAGCAGTTGGTAGTCAGTTGGTAATCAACATAATCAGTAGTGTTTAGTATGTGCACAGATCAGCACAAGGTATTGCTACCTGAATAACGAAGAATTGAATGACATGACTCATGAATTGGAGTTTTTCTCCTTTTTTCCCCCCTCTTAAGTACCCCTCATCCTTGACAGACGTTAACCTGACACCTTGATCTTGGTCCCTTTGGTACCGAGTATAGGAGATATGACGCGTATATATGTACCCCTTTGTAAATAAATAATTACATTTCTTCATTTAGTGTAAATTAAGTAATTGTTTCCAAATGTCCTTCCCCTATAGGAACTGCCCACACCTCCCCTTTGCACTGTCCTGAGGAAGACCCGTCGCGTAAGGGCCAGCATCCCTACCATAAGGGTCGAAACGTCGACTACCAACTGACTACCAACTGCTGCACATAATCAGCGTGTTAATATGTACACCTGTTATTTATGATGTCGTGTTGAATGATAATGATAATTGATGATTAATTCTATTCGGCTTCCACCGGGAAGCCATTATCAATTGTTAAAGGAGATATACAATTGAATTGTCACCTCACCTACCCACACTTTTCCTGAGCACTACACTCCCTTTCCCTTCCCTGTACAGTGGGCACTGTTATAAATGTTCAGTAAATGTTTGCAAATGAAATATACAGTTTTTTCTACGTACCAACACTATTTGAATAAACAATAGTGTTTTAACAAGTGATTGGGTAAGAAATATTTCCTAAAAATTTACTAATTCACTCCTAATTGGTCAGGGACCATTTGTTCTATAGCACTTAAGTACCCAGGTCCCTATGACTACCGGGTAGACCCCCTTCCTTGGACCGGATCTCAAAAAGTGGCAGCCCCCCACTAAATGTCATGGGCAGGATTGTCCTGTACAGAATGATAATTATTCCAAGATTTATTTACCTTTTTCAAAACCTCCCACAAATGTTACCCCAACACTGGTTTCAAGAAATGGACTCCTTGGGCATAGCCTTTCTGTGGCTCAATTCGAGACCAAGACTGGCCTACGCCAAATGTTGTTGCGCTCCTTACGATGGCGGTCTTGGAGTGACAAAGTTTTATTTGTGCTATCTAGCACCCCGGCCATTAGTACTAAATGATTGGTTCACTGGAGGGTGGTCCCACCCAACATGCAGGATTGAGCTTACCTTGATGGGTTCTCCCAAATTGATGGCAATGCTTTATGGGGATACGGTTCCCACTACATTGCCAGAAATTACTCCAGTGGTATAGCTTGGATGGTGGGTGGTGTTGACCCACACAGGCTGGGATGCCACACTCATGCAGCAGACTTCTGTGTGGCAGGGCAGGTGGTAGAGAGAGTTGTCGGCACTGGAGGGTTTCAGTCGATGGGAAGCAATTGGTATTACTCAATTGAGAGTTATATGGTCCGAGACATGTATGTACGCTTTTCAAGGACCCCAAACCACATACACACTATCCATGACCCAATTCCACAAGGACCTACAATTGCGCCACACACTACATACCCATGTCACGCAGGGCACAACCCTCCCGAAATTCAGTCCCCTTGAACCCATGATCCTGATGGGTACTCTCAGAAAGGGTGGATTCTCTCAAATATATTGAATATGTATCATTAATCTCCAGATGCCATAGGATCGCTCTGAGCACGATGGGAAGAGTGGATATGCCCTCTGGAAGATGACTGCAGAGAGATGCATTGATGGCACCTAGGGTCATTACAATATCTCCCAGACAAAGACTGATGCAAATGTAGTATCTATATTGTACATATTTCACTCTGGACCATCTGTATAAGGCAGGTATGCTTGACCATTCCAGGTGTTTCTGATGCTCTGAGATTGCCAGAGGCTTCTACCACATGGTTGGGGACCACAAAATTAAAACGATTCTGGGAGCTAGTGGGTGTTGAGCTCTCAAAGGTACTGGGTTGGGGAATAGACCTCTCTCTGCTTCTGTTGCTTCTGAGGGTGTTTGAGGTTACCGGGGCCACGAGGGCGGACTGGGTCTTGATGGGCACGGCCATCATGGTAGCCAAAAGAGACTTGGAGTCTCACTGGAAATCTGCTGATCCTTAATCACTCAATGGCATTGAGGAATGGATTGAAGTGGCCAACAAGAGAAGCAGGTGTACGAAGCTAGGATTTGCCAACCAAATATCACAAGACATGGGACAAATGGTGGGGGGGGGAATCAGGTTTAAAATTGTGGACTTAACTGCTAATGTGGTACCGCCTGTTTGGCTGTCTTGCAGGTCCTACATGGGAGCTACATTACTACTTACTTACTTACTTACTACATTACTGCCTATAATGATGCACTTAAATAATAATGGCAGTGATGTAATGATTGTTATAATATTGACTTGTTAGGTTGTTATATAACTTAAGTCATTTATCAATAAAGCAAAGTCCCTTCACTGCCTGGGAATCTTCAGGCTAGGTAGCTGCATGAGAAAGATTGTCAATAAATTCACGTGCAAGTGTGTAAGCGAGCCTAGACTGTCTCATGCAATCCCTTTGTCAGGCATCCAATAACCAACTTCTAATAATTCTTCCTTGGTGAGTTTAGAGGAAAGGCCAGTCTAAAAGCATTGGGTCAGGCTTATTTATGCTTTAAACTTTAACTTATAACAATATGTCTATGGAATTTGCCTTTTGTCCATGTACTTAAACCGGGGAGGGAGAAAGCAAATATTAGCAGTTTTAGGGAAAGAACATAGGCTCTGGGTACCTGATTGGCAGAAGCCCAGGGCACACTCAGTCAAAGTACATCAGCTGTTCAGCAAAAAAGTGGGGGCAACCATGCAAAAAGAGGGCACTTTCTTACAGCCCCACTTTAACAACTGTGGCTTGCGTGAAGTAGCAGGGTGAGGTATGAAAACCTTGACCGGCCACCTGAACCCTCGTGTGTGACATGCACACCCTATTGCCTGGAAAGCAAAAAAGAAGGCACGTGCATGCTGAGCCAAGCCCACGTAGTCCCAGCTGCGTCATCTTTTGAGATTACATTTGGGAGATAAAATACATGTGACTTTTCTTTTTTCAGCTTGCCCATTGCTGGAGAAACAATGTAAAACAGTAAATATGTGGTCACCATAACAGTAGTGGTGTGCACCAAGCATGGCTAAGTAAACTGCTTGGGGCACTAGAGCAATGTCCGAAGCACTTTTGTTGTCGATACGTTCTGTAGCACCTCATGGCGCATTCATAAGAGGAGCTGTAAATGCATGACTAATGCATTTTAGTGCAGTGATGCGGACAACCACACTAAAATGCATTAGTCTAACCCATGATGCATGGTTCTTGGCAGGGTTGCTTATATTTGGCATTATGGTTTCTGATTGTGGGAGTTCATGAATCAGCTGTCTCTCCCTTCTTTGTATTTCTGGAAGACTAAGTTTTTGTTTATTTAACTGGGGATTCACAAGTGAACAGAAGGATACATAATTGTCTTTTTTTTTTTTGCAGAGTTTTATATAGCCCAAACTTGACCTGAACCGAATCGGGTATCAGAGCGATTTACATAGCACCAGTTGCGTTACATGAGGAGACACAATCATTTTTGTTAGGCACGGGGAGATTAAGTGATTTGCCCAGAATCACAGGATGTTTGGCGTGATTACCGAGACTCGAACCCAGATTCCGAGGTCGAGCGCCCTAGCCGTTAGGCCAACTGCTCTCATTTTAATTTTAGATGGTGGCATCTTGAAAGTGGCCCAGCTGCAATGGCCATTTGAGATTTTGACATCAAAAACAAAGTGTGTGGTGGAGTTACGTTGCCCCTTTTCTATTATTATTATTATAATTGCATTTTTTGAGCGCACAGCTACCCGGAGGTTTCCCGGCGCTAAAGAAAAACAGTGAGTGAGATATGTTTTAGAGGGGATCCGTACACAAATTAAGCATTAAAAAGCCATGTCTTGATGCCTTTACGGAAAGTACAGTGACAAATTTCAGATCGTAAGGATTGGGGCATAGAATTCCATAAGGAAGGTGCCAGCAAAGCAAACGAGCGGCCGCCCATTTTAACTCTGTTGACCCGGGGGATCAGAAACTTATGTTGTGTGGAGGATCTCAATGTGCGGGAGGGAACGTAGTGCTGAACTAAAGAGGAAAGGTATCTTGGGGCCTTGCCCATTTTAATGTGGTGCATTATGCAGAGGGCTTTAAATTTTACTCTGCTCTCAATGCGCAACCAATGCAGTTTGCGTAAATGGATAGAGGCCGATGACCTGGCAGGCAAGTTGCAGAGAAGGCGGACCGCCATGTTCTGGATCACCTGGAGTTTCTGTAACACCTCCTTACAAGCACCCAGAAGCAGAATGTTCCCGTAATCTAGGCGTGAGGTGACAAGAGCCTGGACTACAGTCCTCAGGGTATCAGCTGGAAGCATCCACGTGATTTTTCTCAGCCACCTAATGATGGTAATACAGGTGGCAGAGACTTTTACAACGTGTTGTTTGAATGACAGCTGGTTATCAAAAAGAACCCCGAGGTTGCGAGCTGAGGTAGAAGGGGTAGGAGAGGGGCCCATCTGGAGAGGCCAATGTTGAGGGCCCGAGAGCGACGTTTGCGGGCCAAATAAGAGTAACTCTGTTTTATCTCCATTGAGCTTCAGTTTATGACTGTGCATCCAGTTGGCAATTCGTTCCAACCCCGTTTGCAAGGAGGAAGTGGGAAGGTGTTTGTTAGAGGAAAGAGAGTAGACGATTTGTGTATCGTCTGCGTAAGAGTAGATCGTGAGGCCAGCTTGCTCTGCCAGGAAGGCAAGAGGTCTCACATATAGATTGAAAAAAAGAGGGCTAAGAATAGATCCTTGGGGCATACCGTGGGGGGAAGAAAAAACAGAAGAGACAGACGAAGAAGAGAAGACTTGAAAGGTGCGGTTAGAGAGAAAGCTGGCAATCCAGGCCAGGGCGGGACCATCAATGCCCACCGATTTCAGGGTGGACAGCAGAACAAGCACCCCTATCCCCATCCTGTCTCTGTCTTGTCGCTCCCACAGTTATACCCGTCTACCTTTTGTGTCTCTGTATTTGTGTGAACACTGAAATGTTTTGTGCTGTACATAACGTTTGGCTGTGTCAATATTTATTGAAGGAGGAAAACATACAATGTAACGTCACCCATAGAATAGTATACATATACACTGCAGTCTTTACTTTTGTAGAAAAGCCATACCTCCTCCTGCCCCCTAACAAAAAATAGTCCAGATTGTCTCCAGCTAAGCACCTCTGTTACTGAGGCTACATTCACAACGTCATGGTTATACATTGCATTTTCATTTTATTCTGTGCTATTAATCTTATCATAAATTAACAACAGAAGTGCATGACCCTGCCTAGAGTAGTGTCGAAGGTCATTAGCCATGGCTACACACCCCTTGTGACACCCTGGTTTTAACTTTTCTTTCACAATGCCTCAAACAAACTCTGAAATATTAACCCACTCAAAAGAATTTGTAGCTGATTAGTAAATAAATATGTATATTTTAAGCAAAGCACCTCCCATTTTGTCCTAATTATTGTCCTAATGCTTGATGTCCGATGTAGATGCTTACATGAACTTTTTCAAGGTATTTTTGTAAACATTCGAGGTGAGCGAATATTATTTTAGAATGTGTAGTATCATATTATGCCAGCACGGGGAATTAGATTTTCTTTTTAGACTCTGAAGTAATGTAGCTTTTCTTCTCTTCCCTTTGCAGATGGTGAGACCATGAATGACATTTGCACCCTGGAAAGTCATGTGAAACCCGAGCCAAACATGAATTTACCACACCAGGAAAATGAGATTCCTGACATGTTTCCTCAGGAGGGAACGGGGGGCTGGACATCCTGCAAAGTGGAGAACTACGAAATCTGCATGGAGAATTTTCCCCAGGAGTCATCACCACTTGAGCATGGGGACCACGAAACTGCAAAAGTTTCCAGAGTTGAACAGTCATTTACAAGGACACCATTCTTATGTCTCATATGTGAGAAAGGCTTCAGTCACCAGCAAAACTTTCTAAAGCATCAACAAACCCACACCGGAGAAAGGCCATTTGAATGCCTGCAGTGTGGAAGAAGCTTCATACAGAAGCAACATTTAAAGAAGCATCTCCAGCTTCATACAGGGGAGCGACCATTTGATTGCAATGAGTGTGGGAAAAACTTCAGCCTGAAGCATAACCTAATCACCCACCAGAGGAGCCACACTGGAGAAAAACCGTATAAGTGTATGAAATGTGGCAAGCGTTTCAGTCGGAAGGAGACTATGATGGCACACCAGAGAACACACATAGGTCCGATACAACTGATCTCTTCATGTAATCAAGTGGAGGGCACTATAGCCATTGAAAAGATCCCCAAAGAGGAAAAAACATCTGTTGATGAGCAGTGTGTTCACGGCCCCAATATTAATGATCTCCCTGTACTGCAGGGAAATGCTCCTTTAGGTGTGACGTTATATGCTTGTGCTCAATGTGAAAAGAGCTTTCACCACCAACAGAATTTTATACACCACTGCAGAATTCACGCCGGTGAGAGACCATTCCTCTGTAAGACATGTGGCAAAAGCTTTGTACAGGAACAGAACCTCACCAAGCACCAGCGAGTTCATACAGGAGAGACGCCTTTCGTATGCAACGTATGCGGAAAAAGTTTCAGTCTAAAGCAGAATCTGATGACTCATCAGAAATTCCACACTAGTGAGCAACCTTATGTCTGTGACGAATGTGGCCAGGGCTTCAGCTATAAAGAAAATTTCACAGCCCATCAGAGAATTCACATGGCACAGAAACATTTAAAGGTTGCTATAAATAGCGAGAGTAAAGTTAATAGCTTGAAAAATGTAACTACAAACAAACAGCATCTCCAGGATGAAAACATTATGATGATTTCTGCATGCGGGCAGAGTTTGAATGATGAGAGTATGCCCTCAAGACCATCAAATTTATGCTCTGGTATTGGACCCTATAAATGTTCTGTTTGTAGCAAAAGTTTTAGCCACAAGCACAGTCTAATGAACCATCTTCGAATTCACTCTGGGGAAAGGCCCTACCCTTGTTCCGAATGTGGGAAAAGTTTCATCCAGAAACAGCATCTTACCAAGCACTTGAGACTTCATACTGGTGAGAGACCGTTTACTTGTAATGTGTGCCATAAAAGCTTCAGCCTGAAACACAATCTTATAACCCACCAGAGAATCCACACAGGTGAAAAACCTTTCTGGTGCATGGACTGTGGGCGAAGGTTCAATCGCAAGACGACCCTGAAAGCACATCAGAGACTCCACACAGAGAAGAAGTCTTTCAGAGCTGCTTTTAGTCATAAGATCAAAGTATTGAGCACTGAAAAAAGTATTCAAGAAGAGGTATCACAGACAGTTCATTCTTACAGAAAACCTTGTAATCTTAAACATATTGCAAGGCAAACAAAAATTATTTCAGGTGAAAGGAGGCACAGTTGTTCTGTATGTAACAAGAAATTCACCCACAAACACATTCTGATAAACCACCTTCGCATCCACTCAGGGGAGAGGCCATACCCATGTTCTGAGTGTGGAAAGAGCTTTATTCAGAAACAGCATCTCAAAAAGCATCTAAGGCTCCACACTGGTGAACGACCATTTGCTTGCCAAGATTGTGGTAAAAGCTTCAGCTTGAAGCACAATCTTATGACCCATCAGCGAATCCATACAGGAGAAAAGCCATACCGATGCATTGATTGTGGTAGGCGTTTCAACCGTAAGAGAACACTTATCATTCATCAGAGAACACATATGAAACCAAGAAAATGTACATCTGCTGCAAGTCGCAAAGGAGAACTGTTGGCTGAAGGATCTCTCCAAGAAGAAAACTCAGGTGTGCATGATGGAAAGGAGGGGAATATAAATCTCAAAAGAGTTAAAAAAACAAAACAGGGGTTTCTGTCTGACATGAGGCCACCCTATTCGTGCAGGGAATGTGGTAAGATCTTTATCAGGAAACGTAGTTTGATAAATCACCACAAGATCCACACAGGGGATAAACCATTTGCCTGTACCGAATGTGGAAGGAGATTTATTCAGAAACAACATCTTTTAAAACACCAGAGAGTGCACACGGGAGAGAAACCATTCACATGTGACAAGTGTGGTAAACATTTTAGTCTTAAGCATAATTTAATTACCCATCATAGAATCCACACAGGGGAGAAGCCCTTCCAATGCACAGACTGCAAGAGAAGCTTCAGTCGTAAGGAATCTTTAATTACGCATAAGAGAATTCATGTAGGTCAGAGTCCCCCCAATTCTACTTTCCATTCCAAAGAAGATGGAGTCTTACAAGGGAATGATCACAGGGAAGAGGAGACAACTGCCTTAATTCTTTTTCAAAAGAACACGATGTGTAAAATCCCTGTGATCCTGCATTCAAAGACTCAATCAGATGAATGTCTCTATTATTGCAATTTTTGTGGCAAGAACTTCACTCACAAAAACAGTTTACTTAACCACCTTCGTATCCATTCTGGTGAGAGGCCATTTTCTTGCACTGAGTGTGGAAAACGCTTTATCCAGAAGCAGCATCTCACTAAGCACTTAAGACTCCATACGGGGGAACGGCCATTTTCCTGTAATGACTGTGGGAAAAGCTTCAGTTTAAAGCACAATCTAAAAACTCATCAGAGAATTCATACCGGGGAGAAGCCCTTCTTGTGTACAGACTGTGGCAGAAGTTTCAACCGCAAAGGAACTCTTCTAGCACATCAACGAATCCACCTAAATGAAAAAACAATGAATCCTACTTTAATTCCTAAGGACAGTGACATTAAAATAGAAACAATCAAAGAGGAAGAGCAAACCGTTCCGATTTTGGAGTGGGATAAAATAATTGACAGCACAAATGTTACCCACAGTAATAAAAGAGCTTCATCTGAAAGGAGACCGCATAAATGTACTGAATGTGGAAAGATTTTCAATCATAAACACAGTCTTACAAACCACCTGAGAATTCACACAGAAGAGAGACCGTTTACCTGCATGGTATGTGGGAGCAGCTTCATCCAGAAGCAACATCTTAAAAAGCACCTAAAACTCCACACGGGGGATAGGCCTTTTAATTGCTCTGAATGCGATAAGTGCTTCAGCCTGAAACATAATCTCCTGACTCACCAAAAAATCCACACTGGAGAACGGCCCTTTCTCTGCAGTGATTGTGGCAAAAGCTTTAGCAGGAAGAGTACTCTCATCACACACCAAAAGACCCACATTTTGAAAGGAACATTCCCATCTTTGGCTAGTCACAGTGGAAATGCCACTTGTGAAAAGTCTGTTAAAAGAGAACCCAATTCCATCTATTAAATCCAATCAAGCAGTGCTTTCTGTTAAGAAGGTGACACATGGACATACCTACAGAATGAGTTCAGAACCTCGGTCAGTATCCCGCTGTGGACGTACATCAAAACATACTTTGAAAGAACTGTACCAAATTAGACTTATTAAAACCATCTTCAAGCCAACTACCCGGTCATGTAGTTGCAAATGTACACTTGGCTTGAGAGGCCAAGAAAAACACAATTGAGAAGAGCAGTGACAACACAGTGTGTTTGCCTCAGTCCCAGGTTTGGTATGTGTACGAAGTACTGAGAAGAAAAGAGAGTGCACCATTGAATACTAAGATCTCCCAAACATGGGTTAAACAGTGCATGAGCTGTGCATGCAATACTCACTGGTATTTGGTAGCTTGTTTAACTTCTTTTCATAATTCATGAAGATGAAACCGTGCACTAGTTGCAGTAATTTTGGAAGCAGGGCAAATGGCAACACTAGTCAGTCGTCTCAAGCGTGCAAGATATAGTCAGCTGTGAAGTTTAAGAAGAGAAAATATTACAGTTGAAAAGTGCACTGGCAATTTCGAACAGTAAAATAATATATTATTATGAACAAAGTCCTGTGCACACGAAAGATTCGAGTTGTCTCCAGGTGGAGACTTCAATTGAGCAGTGTTAACGAAAAGATTCAAACGATTCGTCTGGTAACAATGTAGAATTTAATCGTGGAATGAATGTTCAGTACATCCAAGTAGCAAGTAGTATACAAAATTAAATGAAGCAGACACGTGTTTCATCACAGCGTTTAGCGGCTGTGACTCATCAGGGCTAGGGGAAGGAGAGACGGTAAGTGTGTTAAAAACCGAAAACCAAATTAAACATTGAATAAAGGATGTGACGATGTGTATCCGTGGTTTAAGCGTGGAGACCTTAAAAGACAGGAAACCGGGAACCGTGACATGTGTAGCGCACCTAATAGTGACATATGTGAAAATTGTGTGGGAACAATCAGCACAGGTATACATGAAAAACAAAATAGAGTCAAGGATACAATACTATGGAGGTCATGAAATGCTAACCGAAACAGGGGGGAGGAAATCAGAGTACAGGAGGGCAATAGTAGTGGACCCGCCCCCCAGTAATACATGGCGAGAGCCACGGCGTGAAAGCATAGGCAATTTCCAAATGGTAGCCCACTGGTTGTGAAGGGGACTATTTGAGAAAGTGGTATGAGTACAGTACCGATATGGGTCATGCTACTTAGTAGTAGGCTGAATCTAAGAGAAGACAAAATTGAAAAAAACGGAAAAAACACACGCAATGGAACCGGTGGTACCCCCGTTGAAATCTAAGTCAAAACGAAAGTATATTCCTGGTGGGTGACGGAGTGTACTGGTAAAGCATATCCGAGAATCTGCCAGGGACTATGCAATATGGAAATGCAAATTGAAAATAAAATTATGAAGAAATAACAGTCCTAACAGTCATTGCATCGCTAATTGTATGTAAACCCACAGGAGTGAAAGATGACATGCTAGCAGAAGGACGAATAATAATACATTGTAATGAACGAAATATATTATTATGATACCTGTAATTCATTCGTTTTTTCTAACTCAGGAATGATCTTCAGTTTTGCACATGTATGCAAAACATACCACCTTTGAAAACCTAACCTCAACAACCTTAGTTATTGTTCAAGCACAAAAGATTTCATTTCACGTTCAATGTAAAGAGTTTGTATCAGTGGTATTTCAAAGATTAAGCCTGATGGAGAAATATTACAGGCACAATTATTTTTGACTTTTCTACATTGTTTCTGTTGTGTGTAGCTTTAGAATGATGGCTATATGATGTTTTAAATTCTGTAGGAATGAGTGATCAGTATTCATTATTTCAAGTACTCCTAGAATATCTTTCAGCTTTAGTTATTTTCACAGCAAATGCATCTGTTAATTCGCTCAGCCATTGAGAAAATTGTATTTTTCAGTTGGGTGTTTTATCAAATGCTATTTATGGAAATCTGTAGACATTGTGGGCCTCCTAATATTTTATGTATAAAATAACCTTGGTGTGGTTTATCCAAGTGAAGGTAGTAGACATAAGGATCAAAACTTTTGGGAATTTGCATTTGTTTAATGCAAAAAAAGGGTAAGAACTTAAGTGAATGAGTGGGGGTATAGAGGAACCAAATTACTTTGTAGCACTAGCTCATTCGCCGGCTAACTGTTCATTATATGATAAAAGGCAGTATTAAAATCCTATGTCTTTCAAAGCTCTTCCAGGTTTGACAGTGACTTCATAAGAATCAGATCATTAAACATATGGCAGTTTTATGGGTATTATAAAACTTGGCCAGATCCTTAAAACTGTGTCTGAAAACGCCTGTATTGAAACCCTAATTTCGCAATCTAACAATTTCACACAAAAAAACCACTCCGTGGAATTATTAGTTCTTGTAGAATGTGAAATGGAAATAATGGAAGTTTATCAAACAGGAAAATCAATCCTTTCAAGACTTAAAGACTGATGGTCAATTGGAAAATACTTAAAAGGTAGACAGGAAATGCAGGAACACTGCTTTCCAACAAATAAGCAACATTTGGAGATCAATTGGTATCAGGGCATGGGTGGTACAGCAAGTAATTGAACATATACAATTAAATATTTCCCTGTTGTGCTCATTCACAAAGCTCGACAGGAAGTCCAACACAGTGTGACATGTCTGTTTTTGGGCACCAGTGTAATCCATGAAGTGCTTTGAAAAGTTATTGCTTGCTTTCAGGATAATGCATTTTTGCCACTGAAAATAATTAAGCAGACCTCTACAGTCCACATATATTTGTCTTCTAAAATACACAGAACTAAAGCTGTTCTTCCTTTCACACCAACAAGTTTTATTTAGAAGTGAGAGGCCAATTCAGCAATGGCCTCATCTGGGATTTTGTTCTTCCTGCATTTACCAGTTATTTAAATGTCTACCACACATCTCATATTTACTTTTTAAAGAGACACCAGCATCATTCAATAAGCATTATCCAAATCATCATATTAGTAAACACTCAATACTCCAGAGTTGTGGCCAACAATCAAACCACCTAGAACAAATCAAGACAGGAAGTTTCCTTTTCCGCATTCAAGACATATTGCCAAAAACTATAACTCCAAACTTTTGCCATTAGTACCATACAACAATGTGTCAACAGATATTAGTTACAACAAAAGATTCGAGAAAAAATAAACTATTGAAAAAGTCATGGAAGCACCAAACAAATGAATACTGCATCTGTGTTTCCAAAGCATATACAAGAAAATACTAGAAGATAGCATCAAAGTTATTTCGATAATGTGCAGTGAATACATGGTGGATACATAGTGCTTGTGGTTAAAACTGTGAACGGCACATGTAAAAACACATCAAATAAATGAAAATAATAGTGAGAGGGCAATAATTCAGACTCTATAAAATATGAAACGAAGGTAAGAAAATTCTTTTGCATCATGTTATAGGTCAGGCGCCCTGAATCTGCCGAGTCGTGTCAACGGCATTTCGACCATCAAAACTTCAGGTCATCATCAGGAAATAAATGCACATAAATAATTAATTGCTGTCTGGAGGAAGTCCTAGCTCATAAGTGATAATTGGGTCAGTCGTACCCAAAGTCTGAGTGGGGGATTAATGACTCCACTTGTAGCAGTAATTGGAGTCCAAGATGAGGTAGTAAGTTCCTAATTAGGATAGGAGCGTCCCAACCGGTGACACTATGATAATGGCTAAATCAATTGTTGGAAAGGATATGCAGGTGTCCCAGCTGGGATGAAAATGAAGTGAAGAACATTCCAAAAATGCTCCTGGCCACTTGACGGTAATCAGGAACAGGCAAGCCAATCAAGGGCTACACGGATTGGGGAACCATGTAAGGTATTATTAAGGGGCGCTGGAAGAACGATTTTTGGAACGTTCTTTAATTCAATCTCAGCCCGGCCGGGCCTCCTGAATATTCTGACACCTGGTGCCGTTTTACAGATGGTGCCCTGGGGCGTAACAGGCTTTTGCCCCTGCTTTGCGTGCCCCTGAGGCACTTTGGTATTGTAGAAGGGGACACAGACGCTTGTGAGTCCCCTTCTGTAATACAGATAGCGCTGGAGCACTTAAAGCGTCAGCGTTCTCAACAAAGGGTGTCCCCTCATTTGCATAGGGGCATGCCCTATGCAAATTAGGGAATTCCTTTGACTCTGCACTCCAGCCTTATTACAGACGAACGCTGAGTCAAAGAAGCCCTCGGGAGGCGCACTGAGAGTGTGCCATTTAAAAGGTGGCGCACTGTTAGTGTGCCTCCTGACAGCAGCCCTCTGCAGGGGGTAAAGGGGACCCCATGGACCCCGCTTACTGCCCACATTATTCTTTTTGGTTAGACTCCAGGAGTGCCACTGTGCTGCATCACATCACTTTGTAGGCACTAGTAAATGTTTTTTGCACCTCACTACGTTATTAAGAGGTTTTCACGAGACTGAATTGTTATGTCAACTTATTGTATTGATTGTATTCTCATTCTTCCTTTAGGTTGGTCTACTTCTTATTAAGGCATCTCACTATTAGGTTACTAGATGTCTGTTGGACCAATAACGGCAATGTACTAGTGGTCTTACTAGTGTAGATAGAACATTTACTTTCGATCTTGAAGAATTGCCGCTTGATCAGTCTGACACTTCCAGGCAAGAAACATGTCGACCTCATAGGCACCATTGGACATTATTCCCTTATTATTAGTTTTTAAAAGGGACCATTGGGCTCGTCTGATTAAAATTGTTATTCCGGGACACTATTGGCCACCATTTTTAATCCCTTGTTTTTCCACACCCTCACTACATTTTCGCATCTACACCATCTGGCCCCTCACCCACCGTGCACCAAATGGCTTGGGACAAAAGATCTCTGACAAAGAGCCCCTCAGGCATTGCAACGCTGGCGTGACGAGGTGCATGCCCTATGATGAAGCATTGCACCCAATTTGGGTGTGTGAAGGCCCCACTTCCCGAATAGGGATACTCCCTGTGTCCACTTTAGGACCAGGTCCCGACCTTCCTACACCACCTCTCTCTTGTCTAGGAACAGCATACTCCTTTTGGTACTACTGTCTAAACGGGGGGCGTGTGTGCTGAACCTCTAACAAACACTCTCAGTCCCTCTTTTGTTTATATACTCAGCACGGTCTGCAGCCGTGGGACTTGTAGTAGTAAGGAATAACCTCTTGGTTTTTCATCTACCGTACTCTCCTGGGACTACTAATTCCAATGTTTTACCTTGCTCTCCCTCCCTCCTGATCCTTCCAGATATCCCCACGAGTAAACCCTGAGGGGACCCTCATGGAGGGCCATCAAGAACTCAGTTTGGGCGACGATATGGTGGCAGAAATTCTTAGGGCACCCTCCTTACTGGGTACCGACAGCAGGACTAGCTCAGGCTCTACTACCAGAGATGGGCAAACACATACGGCGATGAAAAAGGAACGGGTGAAGATCACGCTTCATGGAGCTATTATTACGGAATACCTGAGGGCTAATATTGCACCGAATAGCCCAATAGTGAACAACTTTCCACGGCTATTCCTGGAAGATGCAGTGCTCTAAAATGAATGGTAGGCGTGGTCTTGCTGCAGATGAGGTGAGACGCATGCCGCGGGAGCTCTGGCTGAACGCTACCTCTATAAGCGATTATAAGCGGAGCTGTGTGCCGATTGATGCCGCTTTTTGGGGCGCCTAGGTGACGGAAGGTGAGGAGCATCACTTGACGAGCTGGTGGCATAGAGACTGCTGGTGGCGGAGAAACTGCCATGCTGCCCCGGTCTCCCTCTGCTGACTGCGGTGGCCGCCATTTTGCGACATCCAGGTCCGGCGCCTGATGCGGAGTGGACGAGTGCTGCCTTGGCCGACTTTGGGCCCCACCGGGGTCGGGTTGCACTAGCAGGGGCGACGGGGCACGCTTGAGGCGACGGATGCACTGAAGTCACAGGGGGCTGCCTAGACATCCTTCAGCTGCACCGGCTGTTCGCCATCTTGACGGCGGCTGCGGCACTAAGACGTTGGATGGAGGTGACAGATAGAAGACCTCGCGGCGGTGGGCCCGGCGCTGACCCCCCCCCTCGCAGCGTTTTAGTTTTGGCGCGCAGGGGCCCTGCTGCGGGAGGCGGAGGAGTGCGTTGCCACTGTACTAACTGCGTGCACTGCCCATGTGCCCGACAGCCTCCATCAAGCTGCCCGGAGGAGAGGCTCGCCAGAGGCCTTGGCGGCTGCAATACCCTACAGACGCCCCTGCGCTTCCCCGACACGGGCCCATCTCAACGTGGCCACGCGTAGAGCAACAGGCCGCTGTGGATGTGCACATTGTCAGACTGCCCCCTCATAGTGGCCCACAGACACTACTGCGTCCAGGTGAGGACTGAGGGCGGAGCATAGAGGGCCCGACTGCGGTGGGCCCGACCCTGCTCTTTCACTAGCGTGTCGTGGCACTGACAAGCGAGGCCTTGTTCATGGAAGTGAGCGGGTGAGGGATCGTTGCCCCTGCGAGAAGGACTGTTGTATTACCCTCACATCCTGCCTATGTGCCTGCCGGTCCTAACCCCCATGGGCTGCCCGACGATCACCCTAGGAGGAAGCCCACCGGAGGCCCTATCGGACACATCGGACTAAAGGCGCCCTTGCGATGACCCTGAGAGGACCAACTTTTGCGCCATCGCTGAGGAAAAGGTATTAACACTGCCCAACGACCACACGGACAGGAGGCCCGCCGGAGCCTTCATTGTCCACGCTAGCTTGTTGTTGTCCTTGCATTGCCCCCTGTGGGGCACAGACACTGTGCTGCCACTACGAGAAAGACACACCTGCTGCCCCTGTGAGCAACTCTTCGCTGTGGCTATGCACCTCGCAGGTTTGCCCCTCTACACACATCGACAGACGTCTCTGAGTGGAAGTTCATTTGAGGCCTTGCCGGCCTGTACCGGCTGCATCTGTCGCTCCCCAGAAGAACGACTCCTGGCCGCACGCCCGGTCTTACTGCCTAGACTACATCACGAAGCAGCTCGAAGAGGACCCTGCCAGATGACCCCTCTGATGCCTCACCGATCTGTACTGCCCACGACTGGTTGAGACACGGTTGGGGCCCTAGTGCAGGGCCTTGGTTGTCGTGGGACTGGGCTGCCCTCCATTGGGCTCTCTGAAGTTGAGGTTGGTCTGAGACAGATGCCGGAGGCCAGCCGGACCTGGATATTGGTGCTTGCAATATGGCTGGGCTCCATAAGCCACTAGAAGGGGCCGGGAGACTGACATCCTAGTGACTGCTCTTTCTACTAGGGACGTGCACGTAGGAAGTGAGGAGGGACCGTTTGGCAACTGAGCGCCCTTGCAAGCTATCACGCGGACCCTTGCCTCCCCTCGAAATTGGCGCTTTGTAGAACACCTACGACGCAAAAATGTTGCGTACCAACAGAGGCCAAGACGCTCCAGCACCAACCTCCAAAGATACCACGGTGGCAGCAATGTGGGGCTAGCCGGGCTAGTCTACTCCCGCTGAGGTGGCCCCGCAGGCTGAAGGGGACTCTCCTCCGGTAACGCAAGCATTCATGCCCTCCTTCATGTCTGAGTTGAAAACCGAAATCGGCTCCCTACGCACTGAAGTCCACTCCTGTGTTTGGGAGCTCAGGAAAGAGGTCAAAGACCTGGGTGAGCGAGTGGACGGGCTGGAAAAAACAGTGGATGCCCGCACAGAGGATCAGGAGCAACTCTGGCAGCGCCTGGCCGCCCTGGAAGACAATCGCATAGAGTTGCCGGAACAACCTCCGCATCCGGGGGGTTCGACTTGGGGCAGAAGGGAAGGACATTATGACCTATGTGGCACAGCTACTCCACGTGGTCTGGGGGGATGACGACTCCTTCCCGCCGGCTTTGGACCGGGTCTCCGGGCCAGCCGGGCCCCCTCCCGGACATTTTAACCAGAGTCCACTTCTTCACAGAAAAAGAAACTTTTCTTAGGGCGGCGAGAGCCAAGCAGGATCTCACATATAATGGGAACAAGATACAGATATTCCAGGACCTAGCACCCAATACCTTGCGACGTCGTTGATTCTTTAAGCCTGTGACTGACAAGCTGCGGAGCCTGGGCGTTTCCTACCAGTGGGGTCACCGGTTCGCCCTTCTCTTTCCATGGGAGTCCAAAAGAAGAGTTATACGGTCATACCAAGAAGCGGCTCATCTACTCCGACTTCCCGCATCGCGGTCTACCAGCCCCACCCGTCTTCCGCCTCCTACACGAGTGCCTGCCAAGCCGTCCTGGTCCACCGTGCGTCGGCGTAGACGCTCACCACCCCTGGATGAACAATCAACTTCACAGGCTAAGCAGGACATTATTGTGCACATCAGGCCCTTGGAAGGGGATAAATCCGAGACAGACCCAGATTCCCCAGTCTCTTGATGAACCACTCATACGCCCGTAACGACCTCTGAGACCTAAATTGGGGAACATGGCTCTCACTTGGTAGATTTTAATGTCTACCGCTGCGCTTTAAGTGCCACCCCAACTCCCCTCTCGCTGTGTAGCTGTAGCCGGAGCTACCCACCTGGCTGAACTTGAGTGCAGCAGAAGACCTACCCCCATCTGTTCCTGAGAGAGTGATGTCTCCGGGTCCACTCAAACCGTAGGGTGCAGGCTGGCCCACGACTGGAAGAGCGTGGTGGTTGGGAAACGCTCATTCACACTGTGTAATGTCTACGTGCCGAACTAGATGCAGGATCATTACCTCGGAACGCTACTATGGGAACAAGTGCCACAGGGCGACCCCTCCTTGATTCTGGGGGGAGATTTTAACCTGGTGTGGGATCCTACGCTGGACCGTAGTGAAGCCTCCTTGAACGCTTCGGGGGACATGTCCTCTGCTCTCCGAAAACAGATAACAGACCTTGACCTGATAGATTCCTGGCGATACCAATCTCCTGAGGTGCGAGACTACTCATAATACTCCCATGTCCATTGCTCGTATTCGCGTATTGACTATTCGTTTATATCGTACGTCCTTATAGGGGACATGGTAGCGGCATCTCTATCCGACATTTTGATATCCGACCATGCTCATGTTGAGCTTCTCCTGCAGGATCCTGCCGCTTGCCCTACCCGTTTGCCGCGGTGGCACCTGCCGCTGCATATCTTGCAGGATCCAGCCAATGTGGAGACACTACGGACTGCCATTGACTCTTTGCAAGCAATGACCTACCCATTCTTTGTGGTGTGGGATGCCTTTAAGGCTACAATCCGCGGCCACATCACATCGATAGCGATTGCGCGAGCGCGGGAAGCCCGCCGCCTAGAAGATAGTCTCTCCAAAGATATTAGGAAACTGGAGAAGCAGGATCAGGAACATCCTTCACTTGCATGTCGGCGGAGAGTTGCAAACCTCCGGGGTCAGCTTCACTCCCCGTGCACTAATAAAGCAGAGGAGGTCCCTGCTCACCATAAAACAACGATATTTTGAAGGGGGGGACAAAGTGGGTAAATTACTGGTGAAGTGCCTGCGGGCGCGAGCAGGCAATGCCCACATAGCGAACATCCAAATACCCGATGGAGGAAGGGTCACTACCGAGCAAGCTAAATGTGAGGCCTTTAGGACCTGTTATACTGCCCTTTATGCGGCGGATGCGCCTTCCCAAGCCTATATCGACGATGCTCTGAACCAGTGCCCGTGGACCCCAATACACCCACATTACGCCAAACAATTGGACAGCCCTCTCTTGGCAAAGGAACTGACGGCAGAGTTGAAAGACCTCCCCCTTGGGATGACACCAGGCCTGAACGGCTTGCCATTGGCCTTCTACTGTATGTTTATAGCGAAACTACAGCCATATCGACTGCAATTATATAACTCCTTTTCAGACACGAAAGGGCCGTCGCCCTCCATGGGTATGGCAGAAATAGCCCAAACCAGGAAAAGATCCCTCGCTGTGTGCTTCTTACCGCCCCATAGCATTGCTAAACACTGACCTCAAAATTCACACCAAAATGCTGGCTAAACGCCTAGATCTCCACATGCCTGGCCTTGGGAAGCCGGATCAAGTTAGCTTCATTCGAAATAAACAAGGGGTGGATAATGTGCGTAGAATTGCACACCTGGTGGGGAAAGCACACCACTGGAACATACCAGCCTGCATTCTGTTGCTTGACGTGGAGAAGGCATTTGACCGGGTGGACTGGGGTTTCCTTCACGCGGTGTTATACAAGATCGGAATGGGACGAAACATGATCTCTATGATCATGGCTCCCTATCTCTCTGCAAGCGAGGGTTCAGGTCAATGGGCAGCTCACAGAACCCTTTCCCATACATAGGGGTACGCAGCAGGGCTGCCCCTTGTCCCCATTGCTATTTGCACTGGTGATAGAACCTTTAGCGGGGATGATCAGGCAGAATGCGGACATACACAGCCTCGCTCTTGGAGGTCGACAGAACAAGGTAGCTTTGTTCGCGGATAACCTCATTCTCATGCTATCACGTCCCCATACATCTCTCCCGGCGCTCCACACTCTACTACAGTCCTTCGAGAGAGCATCAGGCCTTAAAATTAATCATGACAAATCTTGGGCTTTAAACCTTACGATTCCGGAAGAGGAGATACCAGCCTTGAAGACACTTGCTCCTTATCAATGGGCCACAGATTATATCCAATACCTAGGGTTTCAACTAACCACCTTTTTGGACACATGGACTCAGGTAAACTGGCTGGAATGTAAGAAAACTGTCCTGGAGGACCTAAGGAGGTGGAAATAGCACTGCAGGCAGCAGACAAGGAACACTCAGCAAATCCGACACCAGACACAGCACACGCCCTACACCTCAGGCAACAACAACATAGAGAGCACCTCCGAGGCAAGACAGAGGCAGGTATAGCAGCGACTAGACACAAAAAACCTGGGGATATACATTACTAAAGATCCAGCAGAGTTTTTTTCCAAGAATCTGGCACCCCCTCTGGAGCGCTTAGAAAGTGATACATCACACTGGGCATCCCTACCCCTCACGCTGCTGGGTAAGGCGGCGTTATACAAGATGGTGGCCCTACCCCGGTTTCTTTATGCACTAGATAACACACCGTATCTAGTCCCACCCCGGTATTTTAAACAGATAGCTGCACTGGTCTCTACGCTCTTGTGGGGCCACCGTCCTGCACGCATAGCACAAGCAAAACTGCATAAAAGTTGGTATGACGGCGGGATAGCACTCCCCGACATACAATGGTATTATTGGGCAGCACACTTTAAGGTCATCAATCAGTGGATTCACGCGCCTCAGGACGACCCAGGTTATAGGGCAGATAGAGCCCAACTGGGCACCAATAACATGCTGGTGGTCTTATACAACAGAGGGCGAACATGGAAACTAGAAGGGCCTACGAGGCATACGGTGGCATTATGGCACACAGCACAGGCACGGCTGGGGTGGAGAGGGGTTGTCACTAAACTTACTCTGCTTTGGGACACTAAAAAACTAGGACAACTGTGCAACAGCAAAGGATTTGAACAGTGGGACAATATAGGCATCTCCATGGTGGACGATTTGTGGGACAAGGGGACGGTAATACCTTTCACCCAGCTTCAGCCACAATACAACTTAGGCCCAACCGAGACTTACAGATACACGCAAATAAGGCATGCATTGCTGGCGGTGCTACCGCCAGATACAGAGGTCCCAGAGGCGGGCCCGTTGGAAGACAGACTGCTAACTGATCACATGCAAAAGCGCGCCACATCCCTCACGTATAGAAAACTAATCAACAACGGTCTCCTTACGGAACAAGTGAGTGGCAGAAGTGGAAGAAATAGATGACTCAGAGCGGCAGGAGGCCCTGGCGTCACCCAAAGAGGTGGGAATCTCTGCTAGACTTCAGATAGTGCAGCTTAAAATCTTGCACTGAGTATACTACACTAGGACCACATTACATAAAATACAAAGGGCACAACATCCATATTGCCTGAGAGGATGCGGAGAGCAGAGGTCGTTTATACACACACTGTGGGAATGTGCAGTTATAGCAGATTATTGGCAAAAGATACTGCGTACAATATCACAGACAATGGGGGTATCACTTTTACCGGAGCCACGTAGGTGCCTACTCAATATATGGGAGCCCAATTACCTCACACGCCACGGACAAACATGGGTCATGTTGGGGATCATGGTAG
Source organism: Lissotriton vulgaris (assembly GCF_964263255.1). Classification (NCBI taxonomy): domain Eukaryota; kingdom Metazoa; phylum Chordata; class Amphibia; order Caudata; family Salamandridae; genus Lissotriton; species Lissotriton vulgaris. Next base: position 220,942,148 of record NC_141698.1, read on the forward strand.
GGAAGCGAAATATTGCACAGAAATGGGGTGCAGTGGAAGTACCTTCACTGGCGAGCTGGTGCAGGGACATGGATTTAATTATGGTAACGGAACGGACAGTATATACCAATCGGAAGAGCCCCCGAAAATAGACTAAAATCTGGTCAGCCTGGAATGCATATAGAGGGGGACATCTGTGATCCAATAACAGAATCGGACGGAGATAGTTCAGATGATGAGTAGGGAGAGGGTGGGGGTGTCTGGTAGGGACTGTTACCGATGGAGAATGTGCAAGGACTACAAATTGCTATCGATTTCATAATGGCAAAGAATGTGAATGTTTGTAACCTACCCAAGCTATGTGTTTCTCTGTATGCTGTCACTATTACTGGTATGTTGAGTAACTACAATAAAAACATTTTTTTTAAAAATAGCCCACCTCAATGTCCTGTTTTTAGCATATGAGCTTTCAAGTGAAGGGAAAAGTCTGCCAGCTAACTATGTAGAAAAATGTACGCTGCTCCAACCTCCAAAATCATTAAAAAAATTACAATCAAAATTTGGGCGGAACATACATTTTGGATCACGCAGAAAGACTAAAACCTTTCTATGACTTAATAAAACCTGACTTTTCAGTTGAACAATGGACACAGGAAAACACAAACATCCTACATGAACTAAAAGAAGACATTAAAGCTTCAAAATACTTACACACATGGGTAAACGTACGCAACTTAGTGATCCATGTAATAGTGGGTCAATGCGGGTACACTTACTTAACCTTCAATGAAGGCGAGACAGTACCAATCGCTTACAAATCACACCAGTACACCAACGCAGAAATGCGTTTCACTTCAACAGAAAAAAGTCTGACACCAGTTCAGACCGCTGTAGCAAGAGAAAGAGCGCTGGCTCAGGGAAGGCGCATAATTGTCATAACACTGGTACCTGCTTTAGAAGCTGTTGCAAAGGCTAGCATTACAAATGCCTTCCATCCGATTGATACAATAGGCTATTCTCTTACTGCAATGGATGTTGAATACAGATTTGATCCAAGTCTAAAAACATAGGCTTTTCTGCAATACGAACAAGAATACCCTCTACTAAATTAAATCTTGCCTCTAGCTCAGTATGAATATATCATTTACACTGATCAGTCTGCTCAACCGGCCATAGGGAGTAAGCAACAATACAGCGCAGCATGTGCTATCATTAAAGGTTGCATGGGGGATGGAATTTTCCATCCAAGTTGCACCAAAACGCAATCTCTAGGAGATTGCATGGCTCAGATGGCAGAGTGAAAAGCACGGATACTAGCACTGGTGAATACAGATCACGAATTTCCCACACTGATAGTGTGTGATTCTTTTTACTGTGTGCAATCATACAATGAATTGATCGTGGTTGGAGGGGTCACTGGTTCTGAGGCTGCAGGCATTGGTGTAAGAAAGTGGCTCCATATATAATGGACCAAAGTAAGTTACAGTGTGTATAGAGTCCACAATCCCCAGAGGTATAACAGAGGTTAAAGTCAGATCTGACCTTACTCTCTAAAGTGGTAGCTTGGTCAAGCTGTAAGGCAGTATCAGAGGACAGTGTAAAGCATTTGTTGTCAGGAAAAGGTTTCACACACTCAAGAACTGAACTCTAGGCAAATTGTTTTTATATCAAAAGATATAGTTGTTTTATTTTAGAACCAACAGGTATCAAAATATACTTTTCTCAATATGAGTGACTTCAGGTACTTACTTTGCAGAAAGTGCTTTGTAAGCACAATAGTTACATTGGTTGCAATGGGCAACACTATTCTAAACACAATTTAACATTGAGCTCAATGGGTTTTTCTACATAAATGCAGTTGATTACTTTAAGGATTGCTTTTCTAACCCCAGGACTGGATCCTGGATTCAGTCCTGGGACCTAAGCTGTGAACAGTTAAGTTAAAGTGTTTTGGTTACAGTTGTGATTTTTAAAGAAAATAAATGTATTTTCAAAGTTGACACAGTGAGAAACTAGCAATGGTATCCTATGGAAGGAAATTCAAGTCACAGGTAAAGTAGGTTCCCGTTACTTTTGTAGCCCAGTACTGGACTCCTAGGTTCAGCACCTGGGTCTCTACATAAGACAGGTAAGTAATTATGTTTTAGTATTTTGCACGATGTTTAAGGAATATTTGTAGTTTGCAAAAATAGACAGAAAACATTTCACAGAAAAACAGTCAATGGTTTCCTATGGAAGAAAATTCAGGTTACTGGTAAGTACAGTTAGGATTACTTTTGTGGTTCAGTACGGGCTGGAAGGTACAGTACTGACTTCTCTCCTGATCACAGGAGAGTAATTCGTTACTCGGCTGATTTCAGATGAATATTTTAAACTTTCATAACTTCACACTTAAAAGATTTTTCGAGTCAAACCAGTCAATGTTATCCTATGGAAGGAAAGTAAGGTATTGGTTTCCAGGTGAGTACTCGACTGGTGAAGTTAAGGTTCTGGGTATAGACTCAGGGGTCTCCCAGGGTCGGAAAGGTACAGTAGTTACACCCTCAGCAGCACTGGGCAGCCGGGTGCAGAGATAGTAGGCCCAATGCAATCCAATGGAGGGTAGGGGGCCTTCGGTTGGTGGCTGCAAGCAAGAAGGCTACGCGGCTGTGGGAGCTGAGCTCCTGGTCACTTACTCAGGGCAAGGGGATAAGTAGAGTAGGGTAGTAGTTGCACTTCCAGCGGCACTCGGATGGCTGGGTGCAGGGTTCTTTTGAGCCGTCGGTGCTCAATGTTATCCAATAGGAAAGTTAAAAAGGGAACAAAGGCTGCAGACTCGGGGACGGAGATTCTTCAGGCGCGACCACCACTTCGAGAGGTAAGTTGGGATCTTGGAGAAGAGGTAGGTACCAAAGGAAGGCACAGGGAGTCGCAGGGCGCCAGGTGCAGGGGTGTCTTTTGGTGTCGGGAAATCTTACCCTCAGCTGATAGTGGTTGGAGGGGTCCCTGGTTCTGAGGCTGCAGGCATTGTCTGGTTCATCGAGGAGAGTGTTTGGGCACTGGACTTTGGGTCCCAGTCACCGGGGGGACGTCCTTGTGGTCTTGGATCACTCGGGCACGGGCTGGGCTCGGCGGGTGCAGAGTGGGCTGGATTCGCGGTTCCTGGCTGGCACCAGGGGTGTTGCTGTTAGAGCAGAGCCTCTGCTCATGAGAGTCCCATCTTGTAGAGGGTCAAGGCAGGCAGGTCCTCTGGGTTTTCCAAGGTTGCTGTCCGCAGGAGTCACCAGGATTTAGCAGGAGCAGGTTCCAGGATCGACAGGCCGGTAGGGCTGGGGCCAAGTCAGTTGGTGTTGTCCTGTTGTTAACAGCTGCACGGCAGGGTCTTCTTCTTCTTGATCTTCTTTCTTGGTTTCTTAATGGGATCTAAGGAAGGAAGATTCAGGGTGCCCCTAAATACTAAATTTAGGGGTATTACAGGCAGGGCAAGGGCAGGGACCAATAGATCACTGTCCTGGGTACACCCCCCTAGCCTGCTACTCTCATGTGGGAGGAGGCAGGAGCCTAGCTGTGAATGGGCAGGGCTCCCCATATTCAACATGGCCGGAGCCTGGGTAGTAATTCACCTCGCCTCTCCCCCCTGAGGAGTGGGGTTGGCACAGGCTGGCACACCTCCCTTCCTGACGTAGGGTTTCCCGCCAGTCTTCCCACCAGAGTGGGGGTCAGAACTGGTGGGGGCCAGTTGCTGAGTACAACAATTGGTCTGGGGAAGCCCACATGGGCGGCATGCCTTTGAAGCTTCTCCCTGCCCATCCTGGGGCAGAAGACCTAGTACCTCGCCCAGGATGTGCATTGTTGCAGGCCCAGGAGAGTGGGGGCTCTCCACCCAGGGGTGCAGCAACATGTCTGCTGCGTGGCAGCCTAGGCAGCCTCTCAGACCAGACGTGGATTGTAGGTTAGGTTTCAGGGGGCATCTCTAAGATGCCATCTGTGGTGCATTTTACATCAAATCCCACACTGGGATTAGTGTGGGTTTAATGTGCTGAGAAGTTTGATATCAAACTTGTCAGTCTTCAGTGTTGCCATTATGGTGCTGTGGAGTCCATAATGACAACCTCCCAGCTCCATATTCTCTCAATGGCATCACTGCACTTACAGTGCCCAGGAATGGCCCTGGGTACTGTAGGGGCACAGGGGTCATGCACCTGTGCCCACACCACTGGCATAGGGCACTCAGCTAGAGGGGTGACTGATGTATGCCTGGGCAGTGGGTTTGTGGGCATGGCACACAGGGATGTGTGCCATGTCAACTCTGTTTAGTTCTGTACTTAGACACTCAGCCTGCAAGGCAGTGTGTGGGTGTCAGGGTACAGGGCCCCTAAGGGTGGCACAATAAGTGCTGAAGTCCCTAGAGGTCTTTTCTGGTCACCATGCCCTAGGTACCTAGGGTACCATTTACTAGGGGCTGACAGGTGGCCAGAGATGCCAATTGGGTTTTGGTGTCAACACAGTTTTAGTGAAGGAACACAGGCCCTGGGCACCTGGTTGGCAGGAGCCCAAGGCACACTCAGTCAAAGCACATCAGCAATTCAGCAAAAAGTGGGGGCATTATACCAATGCAAGAAAGATGGCACTTTCTCACAATTGGGAACAAAACTGGTTCAAAGACTAAAAAGATGGCACAATTAAGCATACAATGCTATGGGAACAGGTAGTTGAGTTGAAAAACGACCTACCACAGGCTCATGTGATTCATACACTGAGTCATCAACGTGATGGCGTTCACGTTGAATGGAATTCATTGGCTGATGAAGCCGCGAAGGGAGCTGTGCGCACAGCTTCCCTAGCTGCAATCACTCGTTCAAAAACGAGGATAGACGGTGAGATTATGGTTGCTGTCATTGTTTCACGCAGAAGCAGCTCAGCAGTACCAAACACATTTCCACTCAAGTACTCCTACAGGTTAGATGTAAACAACATGTCATATGCCCCTGCAATGGGGGACAGAGTAATACCAAATATGGATCGTAGGCAAGGTTTGATTATTGCAGCACGCAAGGGTTTGGGCTCTGCACATACAGGCATTACAGCGACTATTTCAATGCTGAAACAGAGCTATTGATAGCCAGGTCTAACAAAGCAAACTAAATATTATGGGGGATATTCACAAGAACGTGTGATAACATCGCAAGTTTAGCTTAACGCAACTTTGCATATCGCAGTCCATCACGACAAAATATAGTTTTAACATACTATTCCCAACCTGGCGGCACCATGCGAAAGTAGCAGTATAACGCACCATGACAGCACAGAAATCAACATGACGCAGAAAAAATACGAAACACGAATGCCAAAAAAGATGCGATGCCCCAAATTGCGATACAAAAATCAGCGACAACCAGCGACAGGTCTGCAATTCCCAAGCGTCATGCGGAAAAATGCACCATAAAAGCAACAACAACAAAAAGGCCAAAGCAAACTGCGTAGCACCATGGATGCACCAGGACCAAGTGCAGAGGACAACCGGAACCCCACAAGCCCCACGGAGGATCAGCCAGGAACCCTGTGTTCGAGGAAGGGCAAGGAGAAGAGGAAGAGGACGACGAGGGTTCAGTCCGCAGGAAGAATAGATCATCGTCACAGAGGTGATAGAACACTACCAACAACTGTTCGTCACCTCCACTGCGTTATTGGCAACACAAACGGAAATATGGCAGTCCATCGTCAACAACGTTAATGCAGTCGGAGTGTCGAGGAGGTCAAAAGGCGCTGGCATGATGAGCAAAGCCAGACCAAACAGAAACTCGCCGCCAACAGGAAGGTAGCAAAGGCGACTGGAGGTTGGAGTCCTGCGCCACAGGAGGAGCTGGAGGAAATGGTGGCTACAGTCATCAGTGTGGAGACAGTGCAAGGAGTTGGGGGTCTGGACACAGCTCAATATGATATGACCCAACAGCAACAGGGTGAGTAACGACCAGGGACTGGGGGGACGGGGGAGATGGGCACAATGACACAATCACAGTCATGTGGGGCACACTGCACATGCACAATGAGAGTGGAAAATGTCCCTGATACCCTTGGTACTCTGCAGCACACATACAAACACCAAGTAGGCCCAGTCCACAATGTGCACAAATGGGCCCCCTCCATATCTCCAATGCCACAGCCTACCCATGCACATGTGCAGAATCCAGAAAAGCAGCAGCTCTGTGAGCCACACTGACAATGCAAGTTACTCTGCATGACCAATAGCATGGCTGCAGTCAAAATACATGAGGTCACACTCTGACACATCCACGTGCAGCTACAACCCATGACGTCAATAACACATCACAGACAAAAAATTCACAAGACCACAAAATCTGTCCAAGAGCACAAATGACCCAGCCCCCGAAAAGCACACAAGTCAAAGTAACACCGCCTCAAAGGGAGAAGGGTCTGCTAAATCAGAGCTGCAGGGGCGGCCCTCCCACAATGCAGCACACACACATAGCAATCACAGCACATCAACATTGACGGCAATGTGGTACAAAGTGAAACACCTACACCACAGGACAGAGGACACAACTGGTACCGCTTGTGCGTAGTAACTGGCCACTCACATCTGACATTGCATGACACTGTGAGATGATAATGTACGAGTACGACCACACGTCCGTCATGTAGTCGAAATTTCCACTGTCAGCCATCAAATAGCCAGCTCCACCAAAACAGTCACAATGTACATTGTCATGCAGTCTGTATGTAAACATCTATAAAGCGTCAACATACATGGGACACTCTGTTAACCTGCATCTCCCCTTTACATTGCAGAGGGACAATCAACACCTCCTGCAGAGCAGACCACAAAAATTTCATCAGTGATGATGAAGAGGACACCCTGCACATATGCACAGACACCCACCAACGGCTGATGGACAGCCTCCGCACCCCACCCCCAGGAGCAAGCAGCCCAGCTACCTCGAGGTGACCCCACCACCTGCACAGACCACACAGTAGGAATCACACACCACCACGGCTGTCTCCCAGGACACTTCCGACCAACACATGGAATTCCAAAGGCGTGTTTTGGGTTGCCATGAGGAGATAGCTGATCAGCAGCAGGTGGGTTTCGAGCTAGTGGCAGCCAAACTTGATGCCATAAGTGGGTGTCTGAGTCCCATCAGTGATCACTTACAGTTCCTAACGGACACCCACTATGCTCTCCAACAATCCTTAGCTGACATCGCTGGGGCCATTACTTGGATACAAGAACTGTATAGTCAGACAGGCACCAGAGATAACAGCACAGAGTTGGAAAAGATGCGCAGGACAATGGAGACCATGGAGCCAATGCAGGCTAGCATGGCTGCCACGGCTGAACACCAGCGAGCTGTAGCTGGGATCTTCCATGCCTTGCAGTTCTTCATCTTGCCATTGCTGCCATTGAACCTGTCCCAGATAACTGCTGTGGGAACTTCGACACACACATCTCCAACCCCTGATGTGTCAGTAGCACACAGTGATTCAGCCCCATCACCTTCGCATCCTGATGCCTCAGTAGCACACAGTGATGCAGCCATAACACCACCACACACACCTGACACATCGGACACAGAAGACGTATCAGAGGAGTGAGATGTGGACGTAATGACTGTGTGAGGAAGGAGGTAGTAGCATCCATCCCCGCCATTTGGCCTGTCCCTGCCTGGTTCAGCCCTATGCATCATTCCCTGGGACAACACCTTCCACTGTCCCCTGGAACACTCTGCGACATTCACCTGGACCCCGACATGGACTGCCATGTGTGCTGTGGTTACCAAAGACACAGCAATCCGGCTGCGGACTGAACTCTCCCTCTTCCAATTCACTTCTCATTCCACAAAGGACTCTGGTTGGCCCACTACTGGGCTACCATGTAATGTGGGCTTGGCATGGCCGTGTACAGCTCCAGCTCCAGCTCCGGCATTCACCAGAATGTGAATAACACATTCGAAATCACACAGATGTCATGTCTGTTCATTCAAGTATAAAAGTATGGATGGATGTAGGGACATTGATTACACAAGAAGGTACACCCTGGTAAATTACATCAATGCATATGTTTGACCCTGAGCCACATGGCCAATTAGATGACTGTGAAGGTGTGAACTAGCTGTGGCCTCATTGCACCTGAGCAACAATCTCGCAAACCCCCAACGTAGGCACACATCCATGTATTAAATAGGGTTGTGTGTAGATGTGACGAAATCGGTAGCAGGCCAGAACTGGTTTACTCTATCACATCTGACAACAGAACGTCTCTTCGGATACCTACTCACACACATCTGTGGACACAGTCTGTTTTGATGTAGGACATTACTCTACATGGCCAGGAGATGGACACCATACTCACATTGCTGAAGACCCGTAAGTGCACAGTTCTGCCAGCAACTATCCCAAACACAACGTGTGGCTCACATAGGTGGATCTGTCAAAAAGGAACCCACCCCCATTGTACAGGTGTCAGTCAGTCCCCCGCTGTGTACTGACAATGCTCATTGAGGCACACGATTAGTCATTCTAACCAACCCTCATCACAGCCGAACACTAGTGAAGTTGCGTAGACTTTATCAGCATGTGCGTGTCAGTACGGACGAGGCAAAGGCCACAACATGCAGGGAAATGCTTAAGACACTTACACGCAGCAGGGGAACATATCGAGGTGTGAGAACTGGGGAGGCAAAAATGTGCACAAATCATTACAGATGGCAATGCGCTCAGCCCACCATGCCATGCTGGACGAGTCATGCGATGTTTGGCGTAGGCTCCTTGCCACGACTCACATCCCATGGGATCGGCATAGTGCTGTACCAACGGACTGCGCCGACTGTCTGCTCTGCTGACAGTGAGCTGGTGATGGGTCGTAAAAGGTCACATGTCGTACTACATTGTCATGTGTGTACTCTCCCCCCAGCAGTATGTCCGAATTGGGAACGTTGCCTACTGACGCTGTGCAACTTCGCCCATGGGACTGCATCACCTTCCACAGGTGTGTGTTCACACGCATAGTTCTACGCACATGCATTCTGAGTCCAGGCGAAGGCAGACATGTCCACTGTTGTGGTGGGATATGTGAGCATTCCCCAAGATGCAACAAGGTATGAGGACCTATGCTGTGGGTGACAATCAGATGTGGCTGCAGGAACGTAGTGTCTCGTCCATGAATGCGACCGCAGCTTCATGGTCAATCTGTTCCAGGAGTATGCCATTGTCGAGTTCATGGAACACCAAGCAGAGCCAATCCATTAACTGGTCCGGACAGATGTGCTCCGTCCACGCCGTTTCACCAATCCGCAACACAGACCAATAGGGAAGCGCATCGATGTGGTCACTGCACACAAGGAGTTGTGCAATCTCCCATGTACAACTGCCAGCACATACGCCAAAGATCAAGGCATCCCATGCACGGGTATCCCGGCTACACTCCTGTTCATGGGCCAACAGGGGGAACACTGTCAAGTCATAATCCAATTCAGCTACCGTTGTGGGGGATAGGCAGACGTCCATGGGCCACTTGAATGTGCATGATTGACAGTGGAACCAGGGCTGGACGCAGGTGGTGTAGGCAAGACAGAAACTCAGATAGTAACGGATTCGCAACACTGCCATTAGCAGTGATCCAAACAGATGCAGCATTCATGCACAGGACATGTGACAGGGGTTGTGCATGTGCCCTGGATTGCCTGCAATTGTGTTTGTTGGTCTCGTAGCACAGGCAATCCTCAGACCTACAGCTGTTCGGTGGATGATATGCCACAGCTCAGGGCAATGAGTTGTATATGTGTGCACCGTTTGGACGAATGGGTTGTTTTTTTTACCAATGTGTCAATGGCATCCCTTGCAGATGTTGCTTGAGCAGGGACAAGTGTGTGTGGGGTGTGGACACGTTGGTCTTTCATTAGCGCAGTTCATGGTGTGGGAGTTGTCAGAGGCTGGTATGGTGTCTCACGCATGGTGTGCCAACCACATTCAGGACCAAGGTCAGAGGTTCGGTTGTCCTTCCGCCTTGTGTATTGAGACAAAGGAGCTTTCATACCTAATTTTAGTCTGACTACTGCTTGCATTTCTTAAATGTGATGTGGCCTTCGCGCTGACTTTGATGCCTGGCCTTAGATTTGAGGTGCGCAATTGTGAAACACACGCAGCAGTTGTCATGTATGAATGAGGCAATGGCCCGATTGGCCTTGCGATCCTTGTTCAGTCTCTCTCTTTCTCTCTCTTTCTTTCTCTCTCTTTCTCTCTCTACGTCCTTTGATGAGTGTCTGACACACCTTCATATCTTGGATATTGTCTTGCAGGCTGTGACTCACAGTATTTCCAGGAATTCCCTGCCATGACTCTTCCACATAGTTGTTAGGAGACACATTTGATTGTGATATTTTGTTTGGACTTTCAATGGTGAATAAATGAATTAGATTTTCTGTACTCACATGTATGTTGATTGTTGTAAAGGTGCAACATCAGGCGAATGCTTTTGTTTATGTTTCGTGACGTTGATGTGCAATATCTTGGTCCAGGGGAGTTGGGGGGTGCCCAGGGTAGAGCCCAGAAGGGGGGTGGTGGTGGTGGGTGTTGTGGCCCTCTTGTGTGTCCACGCTTCATGATTGTTGGCACGTGGCATCTGTTGTTCTTCAGGTGTGGCACTGGGCTGGCCTCCGTTTTCTGGTGCAGGTTTTAGTCCGACTTTACACTAGGTCAGAGCAGGTGTTAAAATTTCCTGCAGCTAATGCGCCTTATCGCCTGTTTTGTGATCTTATCGCCGACCTGGCTGGTCGTTGAAAATGTTGTGACATGGTGTTGTTGCAGCTTTTTGCACGGGCACACCTTCTCTGCATCTCATTAGCGATAGTTGCCGGGGTCATCTGTGGCGATGATTTTTGCGGCTGCTGTCGCAGGTAAACTGGTGATATGGGCTGTTTGCACCAGCTTGTGAATGGGGAGATAATTTTATTACGACTTTGGCTGCAATAAAGTGCCGAAAACTCAGCGATAATTCCTTGAGAATATGCCCCTATGTTTTAGAATGTGACATCTGCCAGCAGATGAAAGGCTCTACCATAACACGCCCAGCATAGACACCGTTATTAAAATCAGATAAACCTCTCGCTTGTGTGTATCTGGACAACTGCAGCCCCTTACAATCCGATGGGGCTTACATGTATATCTTTGTTGCAGTGGATTCATGCTCAAGATTGCTATGGGTTTGGCCTTAGAGCTCGACTGACGCTCAAACTGTTATCAAAGATTTGTGAGTCTTCATAGGGGACATACGAAGTTGGCACGTTACATTCTGACCGTGGCCCGGCGTTTAGCTCTCTGGCTTACAAAGAGGCCATGGAAAGTATGGGAGTAGCATTGCGGTACTCCTCTCTGTACCATCCTGAGGGAAATTCGGTTGTGGAAAGGAAAAACCGGGACATAAAGCAATCTTTAACAGCTAGGGCTTTAGGCAAGGGCAGTAGTTGGGTCAATCATCTATATGTGGTGCAACAAGCTCTCAATAACCAGCCAAGAAGTTCTCTAGGGGGTGTCACTCCTTACGAGGTCCTATTTGGGACAAGAATGTAGGTACCTGATCTTGATTGTGGAAGCGCAGTGGCAGATGAGGAACCATTTGATAACCATGATCGTTTGGGTGTTTTAAAGGACCTAAATGGATCCAGCACACAACAAATCAATCAATCAATCAATCAACCATTTATTTGTAAAGCGCACTACTTACCCATGAGGGTCTCAAGGCGCTGGGGGGTGCTGCTACTGCTCGAAAAGCCAAGTCTTGATGAGTCTTCTGAAGGTCAGCAGGTCTTGGGTCTGCCGTAGTTGGAAGGGGAGGGTGTTCCAGGTCTTGGCAGCGAGGTGGGAGAACGATCTGCTGCCGGAGGTCGCTCTTCGGGGGATTGTGGCGAGGGTGAGGTCGGCGGAGCGGAGCTGGCGGTGGGGGTGTAGAAGCTGAGTCGTCCGTTGAGGTACGCTGGTCCGGTGTTGTGGAGTACCTTGTGTGCGTGGGTGAGGAGCTTGAAGGTTATCCTCTTATTGACGGGGTCAGTGCAGGTCTCTCAGGTGGTATGTGATGTGGCTGCGTCTAGGGATGTCGAGGATCAGGCGTGCAGAGGCGTTCTGGATGCGTTGAAGCAGTCTCAGGAGTTTGGCTGGGGCTCCTGCTTAGAGGGTATTTCTGTAGTCCAACCTGCTGCTAACAAGGGCCTGGGTGACCGTTCTTCTTGTTTTGGTGGGGATCCACTTGTAGATCCTGCAGAGCTTGCGGAGGGTGTTGAAGCAGGAGGAAGAGACGGTGTTGACCTGCTTAGTCATGAAGAGGGTGGAGTCGAGGATGACCCCTAGGTTGCGTGCGTGGTCTGTGGGTGTTGAGGCTGTTCCCAGTGCGGTCGGCCACCAGGAGTCGTCCCAGGCCGAGGGGGTGGGTCCGAGGATGTGGACTTCAGTCTTGTCTGAGTTTCATCTTAAGTCGGCTGTTCCTCATCCAATCGGCGACGGCCTTCATTCCTTCGTGGAGGTTGGTTTTGGCGGTGTTGGGGTCCTTGGTGAGGGAGAGGATCAGCTGGGTGTCATCGGCATAGGAGATGATGTTGAGGTCCTGTTTCGCTTTGTGTGCAAATTAGGTCATAAGCCAGTGACCGAAATACTTGTCTTATATAAATCAAAATGCCGGTTACAATTACAACTAATGGGGCGGGAGTTTGGGGAAGTCAAAAAAACAGCCAATTACAAATTCTGGAAAACAAATTTACAAAAAGACTGCTGATGGTTCCCAAAAGCTCTCCCTTTAAATGTTGTCATTCTGAGCTGGCATTGGATTTGCTCAAAGATAGAATTAAAGTGGCACCCTTGATTCTATGGGGGAAAGTGTGGTCATGGGAACAACTAATATTTACCAGAGCAATCATAAGGGATTGTGTAAGTTTAGGAAATGCATCGTCTATTCCCTGGCTTTGTTATGTTAAAAATGCCCTAAGCAAGATTGGCTTAGGAAGTTATTTTGGAAATCCTGATGGCATACCAACTAACAATAAAATAATGATTAAAAATGCCTATTATAACGAGTTAGTTTCATCTAACCTGGTTGATGAGACCCCATCCCATGCTTCGCCAAATATCTAACAATTCTACTTATCCTTTAGTACCCATATACATTCCCACTTCCTTTTGACGAGGTTCCGTCTCTGCACATTGCACTTTCTTGTGGCATTTCCCAATCAGGTGAGCTGGTGTGAGAGACTGACTCCCTGTCCTTGTGATAACTTAGCCGAACAAAGCACAATGCACCTTATGCTGTTTTGCACTATATATAAAGATATAAGGGCTTATTTTATTAGGCCAATCCTGAGGGAAATTGCCCCTTGTTCATATCAGGAAGGTTTTAATTATTTACGTTCTTTGTCCAATACCTTCAGCTGTTATGCTCTGCTAAATTTTATTAGAACTGTTTTGTGAATCAGGAAAAGTTATGAAATGTGATAAGCAAACTGGGAAATAGGGCCTTATGTCATTTTTATTAACTATTTATTATTACACCCTTGGATTGATACAAAGAAAATGGTAGCTTATGGAAAACCCTGTGATGAAATTTTATATGTTGTTTTGGACATATTTAGTATGTGTAAAATGTAATATGGATTAACTTTAAGTACGGTTTTATTATTGGAACTATGTACTTTTATGATTCACAAGAATCGAATAAGGTTTTTCAAACGATGTTGAGGTTGTGCAGTCGGGCGACGTGTGCGAGCGGTGCCATGTAGATGTTAAACAGCATTGGGCTGAGGGATGAGCCCTGGGGTACGCAGCAGATGATCTTGGTGGCTTCGGAGTGGAAGGGGGGAGGGCTGACGCACTGTGTTCTGCCGGAGAGGAAGGAGGTGGTCCAGTCCAGGGCCTTCTCTTGGATTCTGGCATTGTGGAGGCGTGTTCCTAGTGTGCGGTGGCAGACTGTGTCGAAGGCGGCTGACAGGTCCAGGAGAATGAGGGCCACTGTTTCTCCGTTGTCTAGCAGGGTCCTGATGTCATCGGTGGCGGCGATGAGGGTAGTTTCGGTGCTGTGGTTGCTGCGGAACCCGGACTGAGAAGGGTCCAGGATGCTGTTCTCCTCGAGGTAGCGGGTCAGATGTTTGTTGGCGGTGTTCTTGATGACCTTCGCCGGGAATGGGAGCAGGGAAATGGGCCGGAAATTCTTGAGGTCCTTGGAGTCCGCCTTGGGTTTCTTGAGTAAGGCGTTGATCTCGGCGTGCTTCCAGCTCTCCGGGAAGGTTGCTGTCTCGAAGGAGATGTTGATGGCTTTCCGAAGATGGGGTGCAATGGTGGTGCTGGCTTTGTCGAATATGTGGTGTGGGCATGGGTCTGACAGAGATCCGGAGTGGATGGTGTTCATAATCTTGATGGTGTTGTCGTCGTTGATGTTGATCCAGAAGAGCAGGCGGTTGGTGGTTGTGGGGGCGGAGTTCTCAGTGGTTGTCGGGCGGTTGTGGTGTTGAAGCTGTCGTGGATGTCTGTGATCTTGCGATGGAAGAAGGTGGCCAGTGAATCGCACAGGTCTTTCGAAGGTGGGATGGTGTTGGAGCTGGGGTTGGAGAGTTCCTTCACGATGTTGAAGAGATCTTTGCTGTTGTGTGCGTTGTTGTCTAGGCAGTCTTTGAAGGAGGCCCTTTTGGTGGATCTAATGAGGTGATGGTGTCTGTGGGTGGCGTTCTTGTAGACTGCGTTGCTGTCTGGTGTTCGTTCACGGAGCCAGTTCTGCTCCAGTTTTCGGCAGGTTTGTTTGGAGGCCAGAAGGTCTTCAGTGAACCAGCTGGCTCTCTTGCTGGTGTGACTGTTGGAGTGTTTCTTGAATGGGGCAAGGGTGTTGGCGCAGTCGTCGATCCACTTTCTGAGGTTGCGGGCGGTGGTGTCAGGGTCTTTGGGGTCACCGGGTAGTTTCTGGGTGAGGTGGTGGTTAGCAGGTCTTCAGTGACTTTGCTCCAGCAGCGATGGGGCATCTGTTGGGTGCAGTGGTGCGTGGTGGGTTTCCAGAAGGTGAAGTGGATGCAGCGATGGTCGGTCCAGTGGAGTTCGGTGGTGTGGTTGTAGGAGACGTAGGGGCTTGCGGTGAAGATGGGGTCAAGCGTGGGTGGCCAGCAGAGTGGGTGGGTGTTGTGACGAGTCGTCTGAATCAGAGGTTGGCTAGGTTGTCGATCAGGGTGGTGGAGATGGTGTTGTTCTCGAGGTGGAAGTTCAGGTCCCCGAGGAGGATGTAGTCCGTGGAGG
Organism: Lissotriton vulgaris; assembly: GCF_964263255.1. Taxonomy (NCBI): domain Eukaryota; kingdom Metazoa; phylum Chordata; class Amphibia; order Caudata; family Salamandridae; genus Lissotriton; species Lissotriton vulgaris. Next base: position 220,957,382 of record NC_141698.1, read on the forward strand.
CGAGGGCGTGTGTGCTGACAAAGTTGGCAATGGAGTCGCTGAACTGTGGTCGGGGTCCGGGGGTCTGTAGACGAGGGTTCCTCTGAGGGTGGTGTTGGGGTCTGTGTGGCTCTGGAAGTACAGATGTTCAGCGGAACTGAGGTTGTCATCGGTGTTGGTCGAGACTCTGAGAGTGTTCTTGTGGATGATGGCAATTCCTCCTGCTCCATTGGTGCGGTCCCTGAGGGTGATCTTGTAGCCTTCTGGGATGGCTATGCTGCTGAGGAGGGGTTCAACCAGGTCTCCGTCGGAAAGGTGACGTCTGGGGAGTTTGTGTCGAGAAGGTCCCAGAGTTTGACAGTGTGTTTGCGGCAGGAGAATGCATCTGAGGTAGTTGGGTTCTTTCTTGGTTGGTGGCGTGGAGGGGCGGATGCTGGTGAAGCTGCAGTTCCGGCAGGAGAAGGGGTCTTGGGTGCACCTCGGGTGGCCAGGCAGCAGGTGCATGATCGTCCGAAGTTGAGCGCGTGGAGAGTGCTGGCATTGTAGCGGCGTTGGGTATTGTGACGTACGTGGGGCCCAGGGGTCCTGGCGCAGGGCGCGGTCCGGATGGGTGCAGACGGGCTTGCCTTAGGTGCGTCTTTAGTGCGCCAGCGGTGTACCCGCTGCGCGCATCCGCTGCACGGCCTCCATATAAGGGGAGGTGGGAGGGAGGAGCAGCTGGGAGGCGGGAGAGGGCGGCGAATGGGCAGCATGGGGGGCGGGCCGCAGGGATGCAGCGGTGGGAAAGAATGGGTGAGGACGGCGGGGGAAACAGGAGGCAGAGAAGGACAATGAGACTAAGACAATAACAAGAGGGGAAAAAAATCAAGTTAAGGCGAAATACAGCAGACAAAATACAGCAGACAAGCACAATCCAACAACAACAGCAACAGAGCAATAGGCAACTACAGACAGGAGAAACGCAGCAGCGTGGGGAGCGACCTGCCTGAGAGCAGGGTCAGAGGTAAAGTAAAGTCCACCTGAAACAGACCAACACTGGGAAAGTCAATTAAGTCACAGCAAGACCTGTCTGGATCCCAAAAGTCGGGATCTGGTCAGAGAAAAAATAGCAGATAAAAAAGAATTTGGACCATCATAAAGAAAGCTTGTACCAGTCCTAGCAATTCAAGGAACAAGAATTGTGCTTTTGCGGCCTCTTGCCGGGAAAAAGGAGAAACGATTTGTCTCAATTCACCTAATCAAACTACACTGGCCGAGACTAAGCAGTAGGCCGCATGGACTCCAAAGTGGCAGGCGCAGGCCTCTTGCTACAATTCAAAAAGTTCAAACAGAAATACTCATCGCGTTCGAAGAGTCACCTATACGGAATGAAGGACTATGCAACAATGCTATGCAACTCGTTCCCCTTTAACCAGAAGTTCAACTTCAAAATAAAAAACAAGTTGCAATTAGACCAAATGCAGACGTCTACGACAACATGCCTCTACAAAAGCAAAATGCAATTTCAACAAATCGTGATGCAATTCCAACAATTGATCAAACTGCTTCTGGCTACTTCATGAACTTTTATACGTTTTCTTGAACCAGAACCTATGCCAACCCAACAAACACACAAGCAGCAAATTAAGGACTTTCTGAACTTTCTCAAAAAGACTTACCTGGTATCCCCTTGGGTAGAACTCTGGGTAATTACTGGGATACTGTTCATTCTTTTCTGGCTAGGCTTAGTTATATCTTTTACCATGCTTATTAATGGATGATACCTTCAACAAGCTCCTCAGCCCAAAAAGTTAATTTGATTCTGAAGCCACATCAGGCTTCTCATTGTGAACAAAGAGACTTGTAATCAGTGAACATTACAGCAGTTCTTATACCGGACAGTATAGTTTGGGACAAGGTTGATTTCGATATATTCAGTACAACTGAACTTTAAAAAATTTCTCATGTATTTCAAATTTCATTGAGTGATATCATTGACTCGATTACACTTTCTGATGATTGGGACTCTGAAACTGTTAATAACATGTTGTCTGATTTAGAGAAAACTGCCACATTTTCGAACACTGAAATGTTAGAAGGTACTTCAGACTATGACACTTTGTACTGTTACCAACATTATGGTCATCATCTCTTGCACAAATCTATAACACCTAGATATGTTTTTGAGTACCACCAGTGAGAACATTGCCCTACACCACCAAAAAGTAGTTTGCAAACATTTGCATTGAAATTTTCATATTTTTCAGGGTTTAACACCACTGGCCTGACCTCATATTATTATACGGTTAAACCGACATTGGCGCTGAAAATTATATTGACAAACACCAAACAGATATACTCTGCTTCCTTTATCGTCCAATTGCCTGAACAGGGTTTTGACCTATGGAAGGACACAATAGACTTAAAATTGGGCTGAGGTTCTGGAGACTAGCAAGTACAGGGAACAAAAGCTCTATTTAGAGCATGTCTCATTCCATAGCAAATTATATTTCTTAATGACACTGTGCAACAGACACAGACATCCTGTCTTGGACTATCCAAGAACAAGAACCTGAACACACCTCGGTTTCCAACACCATCACAGATGGATGGGTGGCAAAATTCAACTTCACAGTAAGGGGTAAAAGTGGATGACATTTTAGGCTACAATAGATCAGACCCTAACTGGAAAGAATAGTTAGTTTGGCCCATAGACACAAACAGATGCCAGAAAAGATTCTGGGGTACCACTGAGGGGTTCAGTATCCATAGGCCAGACCCACTCTATGTACAATGAGAACATCCAGGGGTAGTGACATCCAACAGTGTTGGGAAGTTGTGCCTTGATTGGTTAGAAACCTCAAAACGCACAGAAGTAATACAGCACTTATCCTTACTAACACAAGACATGGATCTTAGGGATTTTTTTACTAAGTCCCAGAAAACCACATCAGAAACGTTTCATATATGCTGGCATTATACTGCCTACAATGAAATTTGGAAAATATCCCAACAAGAGGCCGCAGATAGAATATGGGAAATAGACCATATTAACTTAGAGAAGGCGTTAGCTGTAGTGGATAATGGGTTAACAACTTTGACCTCCATGATATATTCCTTAGGCAACATTGTATCTTCTGCGGGGGGCACTAGGTGGCGCACGAGCGGAATGGCTGCCACTGTGTGAGGCTCCCGCAGACTGGCGCTGAAATCCGTCATTATCCTACTTCCATCTATGCCAAAAGATTAAAACAACATGCGGTGAGAAACTTAACGAGCAGGGAGCGAGCGGCAATAAGTTTTGAACCGCCTGCGAGGTTTCAGGGCGGAACGCTGCGACTGCAAGCAGAGACCGAGCAATGCTGACAGCACTCTTGGTGTCAGTGCAGGCGGAGCTGAGCACGCGAGAGCCGTGGTCTCCACGAGGCGGCTAGGCCTCAATGTGAACATGGTGGAGTCAGACAGACACTAAGCATCGCCAGCGGAGCGCCGCCCTTCATTGAGTGCTGGGGCGTAGCAACTCCAGTAAGCTCTGGGAACTTTGAAGCACGGACGGTGGGGGCTTTAATATACGCTGGAAAGCAGCGGGCACTGTGGCACGAACAGCTAGTGGGACGGCCATAACAGGAGCGACCTGGCTCAGTACATCCCCCACAGACAAGGCCCTAAAACAAATAGGGGGGCGCTACACCTAGCGCTAGCACATAACTAAAGGAGCTGCGGTGGGACACGTCCAATCTCCTTCTAAACAGGACACTGTGAAGCCGCAGCGAGGTACTGTGGTACCTAGTTTTTGGACAACATGGTTCAGGCCTGAGTTACGCGATTTGAGGAGAACAGTCCACAGACAGCGGTCGCACTGAGGCCATACTCCAAGGACGCAACCTGCTGCCTGACCAGTTGGTGAAGCGGACACTGCTGGCCTGAACTAAGCACCTTGTTTAGGGTCCTATTTCCGCACCTGAAGGGCCACTACACAAAAAGCCCACACAGTGCCATCAAGAACAGGTGGCTGAGAAGACTTTTATAGCACACTTGCTGAGCTGCTGTGACCAGATATACCCTAGCACCGGTATTAGGACATGCATCAAGATTGGGAAACCAGACGCTTGCCAGCCGCGGTTGACATTCGATGCCAAAAAGTCCACCCGGCAGCAACAGGTAGAGGCAGACAACGGAGATGAAACCTCGCAGCAGGAACACCAGTCAACATCAGGGCAGGACATGAAATTGCTTCTGTCGGAAATGCGACAAGGTTTCACGACTATAGCAGACAAAATGGACACAATGGCAACAAGAAAGGATGCGATAGCCCACAAAATTGAAGGGCACGAGCACACATAAAAGACACAGAACAACGCATCTCCGACGTCAAAGACACCACGTCCCAGGTCCACAAAGGTACGGCACAGATGCATAAATTGCTCAAGATAATAGCAGCTAAAAATGAGAACATAGAAGCGCGAAGCAGGAGAAACAACATACGTGTTTTGGGAATACCAGAAAGTACGAATATGTCCAAGATGGAGGAATATATCGAAAGGTTACTAGTGGCAGTGGTGGGCAAGGATCTACTCTCTCCTCATTTCATCGTTGAGAGGGCTCACCGGTCCCTTGGACCACAGCTACTCCCTGGCAGCACTCCCCGACCTATCATTGCCCGCCTATTAAATTACAGAGACAGAGATGTAGTTCTATGAGTAGCCAGGGAAAAAAAGCAACTACACTACGATGGGATACCCCTCACCATGTACCCACGTCCAGGAGGAATGACGTAAATGACAAAGCGATACTAACTTTCAAAAGATGTTTTTGCTTGTTTTCCCCTCTTAGACTATTTTTAAATGGTTTCAAAAATATTTTACAGAGCTCACTAATAGTTTTATGGGATGCTACCTAATACAAAGAGTAATGCACTAGCATTTTATTATTGTTGACTGTTCGGAAGAGGAGTGGGTGTTATGTTCCGTATAGGTAACTTAATATAGGCCACGGTAATATCATATAACTTCACCTACATTATCTCCCTTATACTATACAGTAACAAGCCTTTAGGGTTGAACCTTTACCTAGTTCTAGTCCTGGGCGCAGGAGGAGAGTTTTTCCCAGAACAATAGCGTCCTATAACTTCATCATTGGACTCATACAGTATGAATGAATATTTGTTTATGTTTTCCGTAATGAAACTAGACAACTCATATCATCTAGTTTTGTTTTTTTTAAAAGCTTTATTTTTCAGTTTTGTACATACATGAACAAGATATATAGTACATTGCGGTATATAGTATCGGCAGGAACAAAAAATATATGCATTATGACATGTATAATATGCTACATTCACTGGTGCAGGTGATCATTGGAATGTGGGAGTAAATTGCAGACATACAATAAAGTGTAATTTGCAGTACATGGAAATATTCGTTACCATCAGCCTTTACTTAGCACAGAAGAACTACAGTGCGAGTAGCAGTTAATAAAGACATTTCAACTTCATTAATATTTGTCCCAGGCAAGGCCTCTAGCTGACCCCCTCAGGAACGATACCCCTAGCTGTCTGTGATTCATGCTCAGATTGTTTCTTAGCGATGTAAGTCTTGTATGGACCCCAAATGTCCACTGGTCGAGATGAGCTAGGGACCAATGTAGAGTGTTCCTCACAATTAATATTGCAAAATGCTAAACTGTGAAGCCATGACTGTAGTGAAGGGGCCCTTTTGCTGCCCCATAGTAGAGCAATCTCTTGCTTAGCTAACAGGAAATGGGTAATGACACCAGTGAAGAATCCCCAAACCCAAGCACAGATGAAATACATTCAAGCTCTAGGCTGCACCAGGTCTATTGTGGAGCGGACTTTTGATAAATCTGGGGGTCGATTACTATACTCCCCACCCATGGTCTGCAAGAGCATCCTGGTATACAGCATCCTGCACAACATACGTGTCCGGACATATGTGCCTTTGCCAGAGAACAATGTTGAACCTGAAATGCCAGATGATGGAGAGGAATGAGAAGAGGAGCCTAGGCAACCTGCAACTTCATCAGCAGCAACAACGCAGAGGGATAATATCATAACCTGTTCTTCTCTGACTAGTATGTAAGATAAATCATAACACAAAATGTGGTATAGTAAGAAATGTTACTCTGTCTATGAATAAACATTCACAACACTAACTCCTTGTGAGCATTTTTTTCCTATTTACACACTGCACTTCTTGCATACAAATTTTGATCCAGTTATGAGTGTCACACAGAATAGTCATCTTGCAGAGTATATGATACAAACTATAACATCTTTCGGTACCAGTAAATATTTAGTGCATGCCAACTGGAAGATGCAGATGGGGCTCCATTGGAACCAACTATTATTTTGGTTTATCACAAAGATGGTGAGCACCAACGATGTTTGTGCCTCTCCTGATGCCTGCCACGTGTTTGGTCTTATACTTGGGCTTACCAGTAGAGTCCACTTTATTAGGACTATATTGCAGTATTCCACATAGAAAGTACATGGAAATACTCGCACAACTACAGTTCACTTATGCCATCCATAATTATTTTTAGACATGTCACAATCAGAAATTTTCCTCCATGAACATTGTTGAACGATAAATAATCAAATGTTGCCTATACCAATGTGTTTCATCTGTACTCCCAATGCAATGTACAGTGTAGATATGAAGACATGTAAGTGGACATACTCTCATCTAAAAATATATCGCCTTTCAGGTTCCATAAAATTCCTTACTCACATTTTCTATATATTCTTCTCTCACTTTGGGGCAGATTACAAGAACTGGTGCATCCCTGCATATTAGCAGGGATGCCCCAGTAAATTTGCGACATGTAAAAAAAAAACTTGGATGCGCCGCAAAATGCGACGCACTGTGGCGCAAAGATATACAGATGAGTGATGCATCTGTTTGGGCAGTGCATTGCTGGAGTCCTGTCGCAAGTACGACACCAACTCCAGCAATAGTTAGGAATGCCTATTCCTAACATGCTGCGTCACTCCTTACGCCTGCTTCAAGCAGGCGCAAGGTTTTGACGCAGTGGCTTCGACCACTGGAGTCAAGCTAGCCGGGCTGATGAGAGGTGTTACCTCGAAACCGGTCCGGTCCTCGGATGCTTGATTCCGGTCTGGGAAAGATATGGCTGTTGTAGTTCGGACTGGACTGTTCCCATGGGGCACAGGGTCAGAGCTGATTTGCATAAAGCCATTATCTGACCCAGGGTGGTGTGGAGTGCAAAAAACGATGGATTTAGGCCCAGATCCTTGTACTGGGGTGAATGTAAGACATTGATCTACATTCTGTCCATCAAATTGTTTTTTGTAATTTTCTCCCTGAGTGTACTGGGGTAGCTCAGACTTGGGTCCCAGAGCCTCCACACCACTGGAGTCAAGCTAGCCGGGCTGATGAGAGGTGTTACCTCGAAACCGGTCCGGTCCTCGGATGCTTGATTCCGGTCTGGGAAAGATATGGCTGTTGTAGTTCGGACTGGACTGTTCCCATGGGGCACAGGGTCAGAGCTGATTTGCATAAAGCCATTATCTGACCCAGGGTGGTGTGGAGTGCAAAAAACGATGGATTTAGGCCCAGATCCTTGTACTGGGGTGAATGTAAGACATTGATCTACATTCTGTCCATCAAATTTTTTTTTGTAATTTTCTCCCTGTAAGGAATACATGACACAACAAATCAAATGCACTGCAGTAGATGTGCAATTAAAGCATATGCTGTGTGTATTTGCTTGAATGAAATACCATACATGAAGGGTGCAGTGTTGTGAGGCGCGCACATGGTAAGTGTATGTGTGTTTGTAAGTAGCACACCCTGGTTAAATATAGAAATGCTCCAGTGCTGAACATTGCACACAGACTGAATGTGTGTGCTGAATGCATGTCTGCATGTACGGGTACGATGGATGGTGGTACTAGCGCTGGACAGTAAGTGTGCTGTGAATGTACATTATGTAAGTCTGCCTGCAATGGTGCATTATATGGAAGAGCTTGGGTTCCATTTTGGGAAGTACAGGCCTGTCTGGGGAAGACATGAGGATGAGAGGAATCACCCAGACAGATTTGTGTATTGCTGCATCCTGTGAGCTGGGTGGGAGACACACTGGAAAGAAAAGGAAGAGCCAACATTTACACTTAAAAAGACTGCTCTTTGATTCAGTGATAGATCACAAGGAACGGACCTAGACAAATCTCTGGAAAGGAAATGGGTCTGATATGGGAATCATAAAGCGTAGGGCCGGGGGTCTGGGAGTAACATTTTGATGAATTTATCACTGTGACTGACATCCAAGTGTGAACTCTGGTCACTCCCATGAATTGTGTGTGGCACAAACAGCTTTGAAGTCTTGCCTGCTGTGAAAGACAGTCTTCCAAGCGGAAAGAAGAAAAAGAGAAGGGTCCACTTCAAAGGAAACACACCCCAGCTTAAACCTTCAAAGCCTCAGACCCTAAATTACATTTTGTTGTTGTGACATGGACTATAAGAAGGGAAGACTGAGACCCCAATCTTTGTCATCTGTCAAGCAGCCAGACGGGCTTTGTGAGAACGTGAAGCTTGCAAGGCTTCTGATTGTGATCAGAACTGGGGCAAGGGTCTGCTAGTTGCCTTGCTGGGTGAGGGGACTTCACCCAGAACACCACGATCAACTGCCGTAGAGACTGGAACACTAGCACCTGCCTGCTTGTCAAGACCAGTGTACCCTGTGAGGAAGAGGCAAGCATTGGAAGGATCGAGGTCCAGTGGGAACCCTGCAAGAGGATTCCTTGAGTGGGTTGTGATGCAGATACACCCATCAGGTTTTGATCTGTGTGCAGTGTCAGCTCAGTGACCCCCTCTATGCCACTAGAGGGCCACCAGAGACTGAGCTGTGAGTTAAACTCTGTGCGTGGCTAGACAACCCTGTACTACCATGCTGCAGTGACCTCGTATGACAACTCTGTATGCCAGGAGGGCCTACCAAAACCAACATTGTTGATGAATTTGGGTCCCTGCCTGTAGGAGAGACTGGGGCTTCGTTCAGTGGGTTGAACCCACACTTCGAGGGAACTGCTCTGACTGACCACTAAGGACTGCTGAGGACTAAGTTGCACCCTCATTGGGCTCAACGTAGGAGCTGAAGAAAGGATCTGTTCCCTCCCCCATACAGTAAAGACACCTTGCAGTGTCCTCGCAAACTGAGAGCTGCTCCAACGGACTAAGAAAACTCTGGCAGTGCCGCTCCGGAGAGAGAGCATGCGCTGCTGAGAGCTGCCGCATGAACCACAAGCAGCTTGACTTTGAGCAGAGTTGGACTCGTGGATGCTTGCGCTGAGGGCACTTGCTGAACTCTTTCGGGCTGTAAGACGTGAACTGGACAAGTTGGGCCCCAGGTGACTCACTGCCAACGGTGCTGTGGCACCGTAGACACTTTTGACTAAAACCTGAAAAGTCGAGGGGAGCTGTTGGGTATAGCCTATTCGTGAGCATTATCTGGATGCGGTCATCACTGAACGGAGAATAACCTCAAACACATCCCACAAAGGAGGGCGGGACAGGGACTTGCCTGATGACTAGTAGAGCCCAACCTCAAGGGGGATTGTGTTGTTTCTTCTGAATGCCTTATACCTTTGCATGCGTAGCGTTATAAATAAAATAATTATTTTCCGTATACAAACAAGCATTTGACAGGATACTGACTTATTTTTCATACTAATGGCATTTTGAGTTGTGTTCACTGTCATATTTACATCTCCCCCCAAGGGAGCCTTCACTGCTCGACCACAGCTACCACTGAGAGTCAAGTGCAGAAGGTGTACTTGTCACATTTGCTCCGAATCCATAGTAGGTTGGGCCCAGGGACATCAGGAATAAAAGGCCTCATCCACAACAGTTAGGCTCAGTAGCACCTGCATGCCCTGTAGCCATCTGAAAGGGGTCTGACAGAACAAAGCCCCTCTCTAGTGTTGCACACATAATCATCTGGCGACGCCAAATCATAAAAGCAGGATTTCCTATTGACCAATGTTCCATACCCTAGTCAAATAAAAAGCCTCTCAGATCACTTGGGCTCTTGTTGCTGTCTGTAACTCTTTCTTAGACTAAGGCAAGATCCCTTCTGACTGTATTAGTGGTGCCCATCTAAAAGAAACCTAATGCAGACCTTACCATACTTGCAATCTAACAATTCCTTTTTTTCATTCAGTTTGCTTCCTTATTTGATTACTGTATTGTTAACCAACAACTCGATTTTTTCTTCGAATCTAACAATATTTCTTCTGACAATCCAGTATCCATGCACACTTTAGGACCAATGCAGTTTTAGTGTCTGCCACCGATGACATCCTCCGAATACTAGAACTCGGCAGAAATTCTTCAGTTATTTTATTAGACCTCTCAGTGGCATTCAGCAATGTCCGATGCAATTTATTTCAATTGCTAAGTGTTACAACCAAAAGAATTCCATTGGTAGCCATGAGGTAAGTTGTAAGTAAGAGGTTTATTTAGCTTAGGTACATGTCAGGTCTAGATGGTAAGAAGAAGATATGAAGTTGAGCCCCACCAGGAGCAGCATCCTTGCTGCTCAGCCAACATTCTGCAACTGTCTCTCTCTCCACTCCACCAGGCACTCCAACATTCCACTCCCTCATCAAGCATTCTAACATTCCACATACACATCACATTCACACAGGCTGAGCAGCAGGGAATGGATAATCAGGGAAAGGATGCATTATAAGAAATCAAGGTAGAACACTTAGCTCACTGTGCCATCAAAGAATCTTGTTTCTCATGGTTGACCTGTTTAGCTGATAGAAAACAGGCATGTGGAATACCCATTTTCAATGCTCCTTCAAGGTCATCGAATATGCTGTCCCCAAGGTTCAGCTCAGCCCCATGCTTTTTAACATCTAGACAGCCCCCGTAGTTCTAGTTTCAGCTTGTTGGAAAAATACTCCAGCTTTCGTCAGGACCTCATAACTAATAAGCTACTGCAACAGTTTATACTAAATATATGAGATTACAAAAGAAATAATTTGCATCAAAGTAAGAAACGTGAAGTGTACTTGAAAAGATCAGTATCTGCCAGGAACTTGGAGCCCCAATGTCCACTGGAGGCAGGAAGGTAATCTTCTTCCTGTTAACAAAATGCAGAAAGTACACACCGTACGGTAAATTGTACACATAAGACCACATAACCTCGCCATCACCGCACACACAAAAAACACACCTGTGGGAGCACTTCGCGTTCCACAAAACACCGAACATACTAGTTCAATCACACGGAGGCATTTCCTCCTAGTGATACTCACCCAGCTTTGTGTGGGTGACGACCTCACCTCACCCGGCAACCGCTCGGGAAATAGAGGCCCCGCTCTAATGTGTAGGAAAAAAGGGCACAGTAAATGCACAGAGCTTCTGTACCCCACCAAATTATGCTACACATCTACCCCAAAAGACTTATGTTAGACAGCAAACTGCCCCTCTATGAAAATGCCTCAAAAAACACGGACCATACCAGTATTTTCAAAGTTGACAATTTGTTATAGTCATATAGTGAAGATGGCCACTTTAGGGTATCTACCTCACACTCTGCAAAAAATGCAAAGTAAAAATGGCCACTTTAGGGTATCTAAATCACATTCTGCAGTATTGAGATATCTATGTCAATATCTATGTCAGTCTTGAAGCGGCGCTTAATTACTGTGGTGGATAAAAAAAGAAAAGAACAGAGCGTCTGTTGGCTTACCTATCCGTCGGTGCCCCATACTGGATTCGAGCGGAAGGGAAGGTGCCGGCGGGATCTCCCACCTGACTTAAGTATCCGGAAAATTGCCGCCTATCACGGAGTTAGGGACTGGGATAAAATCACATATCCCTCCGTAGCTTCCCACGCGCCACAGGTGCTTGCATGTTGGAAAAATACCCGTCGCGTCTGAACACAGCGCTGATCCTACGCGCATGCGTGTATGCGACCTACTGCGAACGGTAGTGTCTAAGCACCTTGCGCATGCTCTGTATGGCTGTGGCCACTAGTGGAAAGCCAGGGCAACAGAGCGGAGTCTGCAAATGAACCCGAAAGCGGAGTGGATTCAAAGATAAACACCCGCAGTTGACGTCTATAATAGGGGCCAGTTTTAAGAGATCACGCGTCATTGTGAAGACGCATAACAACAGTGCTCAAAGAAGCCCCTAAAGGGCCTGCAGTCGAGGAGGACGACGATATATTGTCTAATGCACGTATAGTGAGTGCCATCACTATCCAGACTGCATGTGTAAACATTACACACAGATGTGCCGTTTTTTCATGTAATTATGCGGGGTAATTGGATAGATGACCGCAGAAGCGCTGATCCATAGTAACATCCACCATGTGAGGTGGAGTTCACAAAACTATCTCACCACGTTATGGTGGACAATCGATAACCGAAGTGAGTATGGTAACATAGTCCCAGTGACAATGTATCTGTGTCTGTTAAGTCTACAATGCTCCCAAAGTAGGAGCTGAATCCCTCTTGACAAAACGCTAAGAAGGGACAGGACTAAGTAGTAGGATGTCACAATAAACCATATCCTTTTTCGTGGCATGCATATAATGTCCATGAGGCTGAGGTAGAACAGAGTAGGCAGAGAGAGTGTCCGGCACAATTCGATTGGCGAGAGCAATTTGTGTAAACACTTGGACTGAGTTTACAACCAGGGAAGGTAGACCCGCAGCCAGAAGCTGCTCTAAATACTATAAACAAATTTGGGGAGGGTCAAAGGGCAATAATTTAAAGACCTGTCTACTAACGCCCCTTATATCTAAACACAAAAACAAGAAAGAAGACCAGGTCTATTGTGGTGTGCTGTGATGTGCGGCAAGCAAAAATATATGGATGCATGTGTGACAATAATTGAGTCGTACTGGGCTATTAAATTTCCCTTCAGACCACCCTCGTGGCGGAGTTACATCATATGGGAATAAGCATTCGCTCCAAATACCGCCCAACTGTCTGCTGACGGTGCGGAAGAGGAAAGCGACGCATTTAGCCACAGTATTGCTCAATGGGTAATGCTGAATGAGTGCAGTGCTCTAATAATAGTGCTAATTTAAGATTAACTACCCAAACTCCAAATAATGATTATAAATTAATGAAGACAAGTGTGGGTGCCAAGATTAAAAACACGCCTAGTAGTTGAGGAGTAAAACTACATGATGGCGCTGTGCAGAGTGGTCAACTAGTTTCAGCTTGTTGGAAAAATACTCCAGCTTTCGTCAGGACCTCATAACTAATAAGCTACTGCAACAGTTTATACTAAATATATGAGATTACAAAAGAAATAATTTGCATCAAAGTAAGAAACGTGAAGTGTACTTGAAAAGATCAGTATCTGCCAGGAACTTGGAGCCCCAATGTCCACTGGAGGCAGGAAGGTAATCTTCTTCCTGTTAACAAAATGCAGAAAGTACACACCGTACGGTAAATTGTACACATAAGACCACATAACCTCGCCATCACCGCACACACAAAAAACACACCTGTGGGAGCACTTCGCGTTCCACAAAACACCGAACATACTAGTTCAATCACACGGAGGCATTTCCTCCTAGTGATACTCACCCAGCTTTGTGTGGGTGACGACCTCACCTCACCCGGCAACCGCTCGGGAAATAGAGGCCCCGCTCTAATGTGTAGGAAAAAAGGGCACAGTAAATGCACAGAGCTTCTGTACCCCACCAAATTATGCTACACATCTACCCCAAAAGACTTATGTTAGACAGCAAACTGCCCCTCTATGAAAATGCCTCAAAAAACACGGACCATACCAGTATTTTCAAAGTTGACAATTTGTTATAGTCATATAGTGAAGATGGCCACTTTAGGGTATCTACCTCACACTCTGCAAAAAATGCAAAGTAAAAATGGCCACTTTAGGGTATCTAAATCACATTCTGCAGTATTGAGATATCTATGTCAATATCTATGTCAGTCTTGAAGCGGCGCTTAATTACTGTGGTGGATAAAAAAAGAAAAGAACAGAGCGTCTGTTGGCTTACCTATCCGTCGGTGCCCCATACTGGATTCGAGCGGAAGGGAAGGTGCCGGCGGGATCTCCCACCTGACTTAAGTATCCGGAAAATTGCCGCCTATCACGGAGTTAGGGACTGGGATAAAATCACATATCCCTCCGTAGCTTCCCACGCGCCACAGGTGCTTGCATGTTGGAAAAATACCCGTCGCGTCTGAACACAGCGCTGATCCTACGCGCATGCGTGTATGCGACCTACTGCGAACGGTAGTGTCTAAGCACCTTGCGCATGCTCTGTATGGCTGTGGCCACTAGTGGAAAGCCAGGGCAACAGAGCGGAGTCTGCAAATGAACCCGAAAGCGGAGTGGATTCAAAGATAAACACCCGCAGTTGACGTCTATAATAGGGGCCAGTTTTAAGAGATCACGCGTCATTGTGAAGACGCATAACAACAGTGCTCAAAGAAGCCCCTAAAGGGCCTGCAGTCGAGGAGGACGACGATATATTGTCTAATGCACGTATAGTGAGTGCCATCACTATCCAGACTGCATGTGTAAACATTACACACAGATGTGCCGATTCTTTGAGCACTGTTGTTATGCGTCTTCACAATGACGCGTGATCTCTTAAAACTGGCCCCTATTATAGACGTCAACTGCGGGTGTTTATCTTTGAATCCACTCCGCTTTCGGGTTCATTTGCAGACTCCGCTCTGTTGCCCTGGCTTTCCACTAGTGGCCACAGCCATACAGAGCATGCGCAAGGTGCTTAGACACTACCGTTCGCAGTAGGTCGCATACACGCATGCGCGTAGGATCAGCGCTGTGTTCAGACGCGACGGGTATTTTTCCAACATGCAAGCACCTGTGGCGCGTGGGAAGCTACGGAGGGATATGTGATTTTATCCCAGTCCCTAACTCCGTGATAGGCGGCAATTTTCCGGATACTTAAGTCAGGTGGGAGATCCCGCCGGCACCTTCCCTTCCGCTCGAATCCAGTATGGGGCACCGACGGATAGGTAAGCCAACAGACGCTCTGTTCTTTTCTTTTTTTATCCACCACAGTAATTAAGCGCCGCTTCAAGACTGACATAGATATTGACATAGATATCTCAATACTGCAGAATGTGATTTAGATACCCTAAAGTGGCCATTTTTACTTTGCATTTTTTGCAGAGTGTGAGGTAGATACCCTAAAGTGGCCATCTTCACTATATGACTATAACAAATTGTCAACTTTGAAAATACTGGTATGGTCCGTGTTTTTTGAGGCATTTTCATAGAGGGGCAGTTTGCTGTCTAACATAAGTCTTTTGGGGTAGATGTGTAGCATAATTTGGTGGGGTACAGAAGCTCTGTGCATTTACTGTGCCCTTTTTTCCTACACATTAGAGCGGGGCCTCTATTTCCCGAGCGGTTGCCGGGTGAGGTGAGGTCGTCACCCACACAAAGCTGGGTGAGTATCACTAGGAGGAAATGCCTCCGTGTGATTGAACTAGTATGTTCGGTGTTTTGTGGAACGCGAAGTGCTCCCACAGGTGTGTTTTTTGTGTGTGCGGTGATGGCGAGGTTATGTGGTCTTATGTGTACAATTTACCGTACGGTGTGTACTTTCTGCATTTTGTTAACAGGAAGAAGATTACCTTCCTGCCTCCAGTGGACATTGGGGCTCCAAGTTCCAGGCAGATACTGATCTTTTCAAGTACACTTCACGTTTCTTACTTTGATGCAAATTATTTCTTTTGTAATCTCATATATTTAGTATAAACTGTTGCAGTAGCTTATTAGTTATGAGGTCCTGACGAAAGCTGGAGTATTTTTCCAACAAGCTGAAACTAGTTGACCACTCTGCACAGCGCCATCATGTAGTTTTACTCCTCAACTACTAGGCGTGTTTTTAATCTTGGCACCCACACTTGTCTTCATTAATTTATAATCATTATTTGGAGTTTGGGTAGTTAATCTTAAATTAGCACTATTATTAGAGCACTGCACTCATTCAGCATTACCCATTGAGCAATACTGTGGCTAAATGCGTCGCTTTCCTCTTCCGCACCGTCAGCAGACAGTTGGGCGGTATTTGGAGCGAATGCTTATTCCCATATGATGTAACTCCGCCACGAGGGTGGTCTGAAGGGAAATTTAATAGCCCAGTACGACTCAATTATTGTCACACATGCATCCATATATTTTTGCTTGCCGCACATCACAGCACACCACAATAGACCTGGTCTTCTTTCTTGTTTTTGTGTTTAGATATAAGGGGCGTTAGTAGACAGGTCTTTAAATTATTGCCCTTTGACCCTCCCCAAATTTGTTTATAGTATTTAGAGCAGCTTCTGGCTGCGGGTCTACCTTCCCTGGTTGTAAACTCAGTCCAAGTGTTTACACAAATTGCTCTCGCCAATCGAATTGTGCCGGACACTCTCTCTGCCTACTCTGTTCTACCTCAGCCTCATGGACATTATATGCATGCCACGAAAAAGGATATGGTTTATTGTGACATCCTACTACTTAGTCCTGTCCCTTCTTAGCGTTTTGTCAAGAGGGATTCAGCTCCTACTTTGGGAGCATTGTAGACTTAACAGACACAGATACATTGTCACTGGGACTATGTTACCATACTCACTTCGGTTATCGATTGTCCACCATAACGTGGTGAGATAGTTTTGTGAACTCCACCTCACATGGTGGATGTTACTATGGATCAGCGCTTCTGCGGTCATCTATCCAATTACCCCGCATAATTACATGAAAAAACGGCACATCTGTGTGTAATGTTTACACATGCAGTCTGGATAGTGATGGCACTCACTATACGTGCATTAGACAATATATCGTCGTCCTCCTCGACTGCAGGCCCTTTAGGGGCTTCTTTAAGCACTGTTGTTATGCGTCTTCACAATGACGCGTGATCTCTTAAAACTGGCCCCTATTATAGACGTCAACTGCGGGTGTTTATCTTTGAATCCACTCCGCTTTCGGGTTCATTTGCAGACTCCGCTCTGTTGCCCTGGCTTTCCACTAGTGGCCACAGCCATACAGAGCATGCGCAAGGTGCTTAGACACTACCGTTCGCAGTAGGTCGCATACACGCATGCGCGTAGGATCAGCGCTGTGTTCAGACGCGACGGGTATTTTTCCAACATGCAAGCACCTGTGGCGCGTGGGAAGCTACGGAGGGATATGTGATTTTATCCCAGTCCCTAACTCCGTGATAGGCGGCAATTTTCCGGATACTTAAGTCAGGTGGGAGATCCCGCCGGCACCTTCCCTTCCGCTCGAATCCAGTATGGGGCACCGACGGATAGGTAAGCCAACAGACGCTCTGTTCTTTTCTTTTTTTATCCACCACAGTAATTAAGCGCCGCTTCAAGACTGACATAGATATTGACATAGATATCTCAATACTGCAGAATGTGATTTAGATACCCTAAAGTGGCCATTTTTACTTTGCATTTTTTGCAGAGTGTGAGGTAGATACCCTAAAGTGGCCATCTTCACTATATGACTATAACAAATTGTCAACTTTGAAAATACTGGTATGGTCCGTGTTTTTTGAGGCATTTTCATAGAGGGGCAGTTTGCTGTCTAACATAAGTCTTTTGGGGTAGATGTGTAGCATAATTTGGTGGGGTACAGAAGCTCTGTGCATTTACTGTGCCCTTTTTTCCTACACATTAGAGCGGGGCCTCTATTTCCCGAGCGGTTGCCGGGTGAGGTGAGGTCGTCACCCACACAAAGCTGGGTGAGTATCACTAGGAGGAAATGCCTCCGTGTGATTGAACTAGTATGTTCGGTGTTTTGTGGAACGCGAAGTGCTCCCACAGGTGTGTTTTTTGTGTGTGCGGTGATGGCGAGGTTATGTGGTCTTATGTGTACAATTTACCGTACGGTGTGTACTTTCTGCATTTTGTTAACAGGAAGAAGGTTACCTTCCTGCCTCCAGTGGACATTGGGGCTCCAAGTTCCTGGCAGATACTGATCTTTTCAAGTACACTTCACGTTTCTTACTTTGATGCAAATTATTTCTTTTGTAATCTCATATATTTAGTATAAACTGTTGCAGTAGCTTATTAGTTATGAGGTCCTGACGAAAGCTGGAGTATTTTTCCAACAAGCTGAAACTAGTTGACCACTCTGCACAGCGCCATCATGTAGTTTTACTCCTCAACTACTAGGCGTGTTTTTAATCTTGGCACCCACACTTGTCTTCATTAATTTATAATCATTATTTGGAGTTTGGGTAGTTAATCTTAAATTAGCACTATTATTAGAGCACTGCACTCATTCAGCATTACCCATTGAGCAATACTGTGGCTAAATGCGTCGCTTTCCTCTTCCGCACCGTCAGCAGACAGTTGGGCGGTATTTGGAGCGAATGCTTATTCCCATATGATGTAACTCCGCCACGAGGGTGGTCTGAAGGGAAATTTAATAGCCCAGTACGACTCAATTATTGTCACACATGCATCCATATATTTTTGCTTGCCGCACATCACAGCACACCACAATAGACCTGGTCTTCTTTCTTGTTTTTGTGTTTAGATATAAGGGGCGTTAGTAGACAGGTCTTTAAATTATTGCCCTTTGACCCTCCCCAAATTTGTTTATAGTATTTAGAGCAGCTTCTGGCTGCGGGTCTACCTTCCCTGGTTGTAAACTCAGTCCAAGTGTTTACACAAATTGCTCTCGCCAATCGAATTGTGCCGGACACTCTCTCTGCCTACTCTGTTCTACCTCAGCCTCATGGACATTATATGCATGCCACGAAAAAGGATATGGTTTATTGTGACATCCTACTACTTAGTCCTGTCCCTTCTTAGCGTTTTGTCAAGAGGGATTCAGCTCCTACTTTGGGAGCATTGTAGACTTAACAGACACAGATACATTGTCACTGGGACTATGTTACCATACTCACTTCGGTTATCGATTGTCCACCATAACGTGGTGAGATAGTTTTGTGAACTCCACCTCACATGGTGGATGTTACTATGGATCAGCGCTTCTGCGGTCATCTATCCAATTACCCCGCATAATTACATGAAAAAACGGCACATCTGTGTGTAATGTTTACACATGCAGTCTGGATAGTGATGGCACTCACTATACGTGCATTAGACAATATATCGTCGTCCTCCTCGACTGCAGGCCCTTTAGGGGCTTCTTTGAGCACTGTTGTTATGCGTCTTCACAATGACGCGTGATCTCTTAAAACTGGCCCCTATTATAGACGTCAACTGCGGGTGTTTATCTTTGAATCCACTCCGCTTTCGGGTTCATTTGCAGACTCCGCTCTGTTGCCCTGGCTTTCCACTAGTGGCCACAGCCATACAGAGCATGCGCAAGGTGCTTAGACACTACCGTTCGCAGTAGGTCGCATACACGCATGCGCGTAGGATCAGCGCTGTGTTCAGACGCGACGGGTATTTTTCCAACATGCAAGCACCTGTGGCGCGTGGGAAGCTACGGAGGGATATGTGATTTTATCCCAGTCCCTAACTCCGTGATAGGCGGCAATTTTCCGGATACTTAAGTCAGGTGGGAGATCCCGCCGGCACCTTCCCTTCCGCTCGAATCCAGTATGGGGCACCGACGGATAGGTAAGCCAACAGACGCTCTGTTCTTTTCTTTTTTTATCCACCACAGTAATTAAGCGCCGCTTCAAGACTGACATAGATATTGACATAGATATCTCAATACTGCAGAATGTGATTTAGATACCCTAAAGTGGCCATTTTTACTTTGCATTTTTTGCAGAGTGTGAGGTAGATACCCTAAAGTGGCCATCTTCACTATATGACTATAACAAATTGTCAACTTTGAAAATACTGGTATGGTCCGTGTTTTTTGAGGCATTTTCATAGAGGGGCAGTTTGCTGTCTAACATAAGTCTTTTGGGGTAGATGTGTAGCATAATTTGGTGGGGTACAGAAGCTCTGTGCATTTACTGTGCCCTTTTTTCCTACACATTAGAGCGGGGCCTCTATTTCCCGAGCGGTTGCCGGGTGAGGTGAGGTCGTCACCCACACAAAGCTGGGTGAGTATCACTAGGAGGAAATGCCTCCGTGTGATTGAACTAGTATGTTCGGTGTTTTGTGGAACGCGAAGTGCTCCCACAGGTGTGTTTTTTGTGTGTGCGGTGATGGCGAGGTTATGTGGTCTTATGTGTACAATTTACCGTACGGTGTGTACTTTCTGCATTTTGTTAACAGGAAGAAGATTACCTTCCTGCCTCCAGTGGACATTGGGGCTCCAAGTTCCTGGCAGATACTGATCTTTTCAAGTACACTTCACGTTTCTTACTTTGATGCAAATTATTTCTTTTGTAATCTCATATATTTAGTATAAACTGTTGCAGTAGCTTATTAGTTATGAGGTCCTGACGAAAGCTGGAGTATTTTTCCAACAAGCTGAAACTAGTTGACCACTCTGCACAGCGCCATCATGTAGTTTTACTCCTCAACTACTAGGCGTGTTTTTAATCTTGGCACCCACACTTGTCTTCATTAATTTATAATCATTATTTGGAGTTTGGGTAGTTAATCTTAAATTAGCACTATTATTAGAGCACTGCACTCATTCAGCATTACCCATTGAGCAATACTGTGGCTAAATGCGTCGCTTTCCTCTTCCGCACCGTCAGCAGACAGTTGGGCGGTATTTGGAGCGAATGCTTATTCCCATATGATGTAACTCCGCCACGAGGGTGGTCTGAAGGGAAATTTAATAGCCCAGTACGACTCAATTATTGTCACACATGCATCCATATATTTTTGCTTGCCGCACATCACAGCACACCACAATAGACCTGGTCTTCTTTCTTGTTTTTGTGTTTAGATATAAGGGGCGTTAGTAGACAGGTCTTTAAATTATTGCCCTTTGACCCTCCCCAAATTTGTTTATAGCCCCCGTAGTTCCCCTAATCAACTCTTTTCAACTACATTTCTATACTCATGCCGATGAGACACAGCTCATCATCTGCCTAGATAGATATCAATTTTCCTTACAATCTCAATTCAAAGATTGCATGGAAGTCTTGGCCTCCTGAATGGACCATAACAAATTATGACTTAAAAAAGACAAATCCAAAGTCCTAGTACTCAGAAAATTAGGAAAGGTCATGGTCAAATGACTAGTGGCGGAAATCACTGGGTATTGGATCTACTCCCACTAATTCTGCAAGCAACCTAACCTTTATGTTTGATGAATTGTCCTTCTTGTCACACATAAACCAACTATCTGCTTCTTTCTCCTAAAAATGAATTGGAAACTCCTAACACTACTACTGGCTCACTATTTAAAACCATCATCTTAATGTTCATTCTCCCCTGGTTGAATTACTGTAATTCACTTTTTATTGGTCTCCTGCCTACTCTCTTGCTAGACTTCAATATATTGAAAATGCTGCCACCCACCGAATTCTCAGCTTGATAGATCTAGACTTTCTCATCCCCTTAAAATGCTACTCTGGTTGCTGATTAGTTTAACGTGCTTATGTCACAAAGAGATCCATGCGCTGCACCACCCCAATACCTGTCTTCTTTCTTCAGTAGGTATACCCCAACCACAGCCCTGCATTCCAGCAAGGCTAGCCTACTTTTAGTACTAAGATTCAGAAAAGCTCCAATTGGCAGCAGGAGATTTCCTGTGTTGGCTCCAAAGACTTTAGCAACCCACCAGTCACCTGTAGCTCCACCACTTGCCTTATCAAATCAAATCAAAAAGCCTTATCACTTTCCAAACTCCTCTATAAAGCCATGAGCCCTCTCTGTAAAGCTTGATCAGTGGCAGGACACCCTATTACTTGGTAATCATGCCCTCAAACAATATGGCAACACAATATTACTGTCTTCAAAGCATGAAATCGAGCAGTATAACTGTACATATGCCTTCTTGATCAAGGTACTGAGAATCAACTTCTAGATTGGAGAGGTCTCTCCATCAGTGCAGAAAGCAGTAATATATTTATATCAAACACAAACACACTCCTTCTGGACTGCATGGGACCTGTGGAGAGTGGTGCAAACATCGGCGGAGCACACCGGCTGTTTCAATCCTCAAAGATACCGCAAATATGCACGCTCTCAGAAAAGGAAGACTCTGTGGACATTAATATCCACTGCTGTGTTTATTCACAACACGTTCCGCTTCCCCAGAAAGACGTGACCAAGCTTTCGGGGAAAGCGAAAGGCAGGGGCGGTGGGTGACATTTGAAAGTGGTGGGGTGCAAAGTGATTTTGCATATAGCACAGTAGCGAGCGAGCGCAGCGAGCCAGCCCGAACCCCAAAAGGGGGGTTTGGGAGGGTTACAACCCCAAGAAAATTTTGAAAAAAAAGAAAAATCGTGCATTTTTAATCAAATGAATTGATAGGCATGCGGACAAAAATTCAAGCCATGGGACCATTACTGGCAGCAGTCTTTCTTCACTTGTAAACATCAGAACTTAAGTCTGTGACACAGAAGCACATGGAATGCAAAGCTCTCCCATGACTCTAGGTGAGGGCTTGCTGATTCATTGCTGGTTGCTGCTCACAACTAATCTCGGAAAATTCACTGAGATATTTTAATACCATCCCTTCAACATTTCCATTACACTGACAATCAAATCACACTATGAATTAGGAAATATATGATGCCTTATGTTGCCATAGAGGTAAAAAAAAGAATACATAATCTCTTCCAACATCCACAAACATGTCTGCTTTGCTTGACAACCTCTGTACGTTCAACATGCACAAAAAAAACAACTCTGCTAAGAAGCAATGCAATATTCAAGAAGATTAGTGTCAACTCTCACTTGTGACACATTACAGTGCAAGTCACCCAGGCCACCATGACTACCCCATAAAGAAACATTAGTGCACAAGCAGACTAACTTTGTTCAAAAGCACTACATTATTAGCCCAGGTTAGTGCAGACACTCACCTCTGGCTCAAATCCACCCAGCAATCATGATGGTCCCATACACAAACACGGTAGGTACACAAATGTCACTATCTACTTCTACAACCATGATGATTCAGGGCAATGATCACTATCTGCTGGCCTTCAATTATATTTTTCGAAACCTAAAAAAGTGAATACTAACCACAGTGAAAATCCCCTCAGCCCAAAAAAAGCTGCCACCCCCAGATGACACCCACTCTGTGGGGTTTGGGGTCT
Organism: Lissotriton vulgaris; assembly: GCF_964263255.1. Taxonomy (NCBI): domain Eukaryota; kingdom Metazoa; phylum Chordata; class Amphibia; order Caudata; family Salamandridae; genus Lissotriton; species Lissotriton vulgaris. Next base: position 220,980,512 of record NC_141698.1, read on the forward strand.
AGTGGCTTGAGGGGAGAAATCTTACAATCGGGGTTGTGTCACTTTCGCATATTCTATATGCCTCTCCTCTCGACAATAAACAGAGGGATCTACACATGGGGGCAATCCATTTGGACCTCGGTTGCGCATAGGGGGTGCAAAAAAACAACGCGTGTTCATCACTTTCGGAGGGGGTTTGGCAGTACGGACAACACTCTCAGAGTCCTGGTTCAGATTCCTGGTTCGAATGAGTAGATTATTTGAGTTTTAGCCAGAGCTGGTGGAATTATGAGGAAACAGGACAAAAAATGTGTCAGAGGTGGACAAATTATCCATCCATGGAAGCCAAACTATACAGCGTTACGCAACATATTCTGTGGTCTGTTATGGCACTAATTTGACATTTTAAGACATGAGAGTACAAAATGTTTCGTATTGCTATAGAAAATCTAAAGAGATCACAAAAAAGAAAGCCATACACATTGTGCAAATCTTATTCAAAGAAATAATTAGCAACAAATAATAAAACTCACTTAGATCCTTTCATTAACACAGTCCTTTCTACCTCTCAGAATAATATAGTTTTTATGAAATTTACAAAGGTGCGTTCAATCGAAAATAAGTCACATATTGCAATAAAAGATGTGCCTCTTTTATTCCCCAATACCATGTTATGTTTTCAAACGTGTCCTGTGTTTTGAGTTTACCCTGGGTTCACCCTCTATGGTCTCTGGAAGACACTATTTTCATTCAAAAACAGTCTTGCTGCACTGGACTGTACAGTACACATGTATGTGTCTCACAAGGAGGAACTGTGTGGTAGAGCAGTCACATATGTGGGTTTCTTCTAAACTCTGAGTGCTCCTTTACATAATCACTGCTTCCAGAACAGTGTCTGTGGTGTAATGAAAACAATTTTTCGGCTAAGAAGGAATCATTCTTTCCACCAAATTTGAATTACATCAAACATGTAAGGATTTTTTCCCACTAAACCCTTTCCCTCAGTCCATCAATTGGGGCATTAATATTACCTGGGCTTTTGGACCTGCTTATTGCCAACCCCATTACAAGGACCAACCCCTTAAGCGACCTGCTAACTTTTACATAGCATTTAACCGCTTCTTTGCACCAAGCAAGTCGTATTTTTGCAACTTTTGATTTGTTTCAGCAAAAAATAAAGTTTGCTTTTGTTGAAATCTGCAGATTAATCAGCAGGTGGTGGATTATGTGGCATGTGTGGAAAAGGAATGATTCTGCACAAAGTGCCACGGACACAGACTCATGCAATTTTAGAGGCCATGGTCAGGGCCACTGGAATCATGCAAGAAATGAGAAGCAAATTACGCTGCAGGATTGACCGAATTATGCGGCAAAAGGTCAAAATACAACACGTGTTATGCATTTTTAGTAACTTTTGATCCGCTTCAGCTTGGAACAGTTTTGTTATATTCTGTGGATTGTCCTGCAGATGATGGAATTTGTGAGAAATGTGGCACATCCATACAAATGCAGAAAATGCTGAGGTTGCAGAATCGCAAATTTGCGGTGACCCTGTCCTTGGTTGTACAATCAACTTTCAAAGGACTTTTACACAGTACCCTCGTTTTTTTCCTAGCTACGTTTTTGGCCGAATACCATATATTGGATTTATGTAACACAGTTTTATAGAGCACTAAAACGTCAATAGATGTATGGTGTAGACAGCCAATGGGATTTATCTAGAAGAGCCATGTTTTCAACAGTTTGCGACAGAGCAAGTCAGCACCCTCCAAAGCGGGTGGAAGGGATTGTCATTTGCCCATGTAAGCAAGTGGGTTAATTGGGTGTTACAGAAATGTCCCTGTAATCTACAGGTCAAGTCATGACAACTGCAGCACTGACTCCAAAGATAATGTGTTATATAGTAACACCCTTTGTTCACAGCACTGTAAAGCTGTGAGCATGTGATACAAAACACCATAAGAAAATGAATTATTACTCTTATTCTTTTTATTATCATCATTTCAACAAGAACTTAAAGGCCAACAGCAGCACGATGGGTGATGACAACCCGCCACAGCTTTTTAGAGCAGCAGCTGCAGTGCCTTGAAGGTGGAGGAACATTTGGCAGCACTGTGTCTCTCACACAAACTAATAACAATAAAGTTATGTTTTAATGGTGCTTGCTCTCACAGTAGTGAGTCACTAATGTCAATAACAGGTGTCACTCGTAGATCACCGATCAAGGCTCATTGACCTTCTGCGAAATCTTGCTGCGGTTGGAACCTACCTGGAATCTGTAGATTACACACACAGCTCTGCAGCAGGCGCACTGACTATCTCAGCTATCGTGGAAGCCAAGAGCCTGTAAATCATCCACAAATGCCTGTAGAAGGTGCGTTAATTTTCCGGGCTACTACGCTGGGATTTAAACCCGTGCCAGGCAGGCTGCACGCAAATCTGTGTAAGAGGCACATCACCCACCGAGCTACCGTCCACTGTGACCAGTCCAGCTCTGTACCGCGCTTCGGATGTGACTGGACAGCTGCAGGTGGGGGTGCTCGGGATGTGCGGTGTAGAACATTATTCTAGCGTACCCTGGCCTAGGAATGGAGTCCACGCCTGTCATCGCTTGCGCACAAGTGAACATGTTCTAAAAGCGCTGACCCTGGGGGGCGATGGGTGGGCAGGTCATGTTTACTACCAGGGCATTTCAGGAGCTATTCTGTCAAACCGATATTGCAGGCTCAGCATTGGCTCAGCGACAACAAGCGCCAAATGCCAATCTTTCACAGGTTGCTCTCTACCGACAGTATCGACGCCGACGGCACCCTGCCAGACCAACCCCGTTAGATCAAGCACACCCGACCTTCAGCAAAAGGCTTCCCTCCCGCCGGTTCTTAATCCTGTCATATGCGCCCTACGTCAGACGTAAATTGCTTGCACAGCTCTGTGTGTTTTTACTTTTAATTTTAGGACTTGTAGTTCTCCGTGTACAATTGAAAAATAATAACAAAGTCCCAGGATGCAAATTTTCATCTCTCCTACTTATCAGAAAACGGCTAAATGCCATCTTTTTTCACTTTAACTCACTTCCTTTTGCTTGTACTAACCTTTCTTTCAGCTATAGCGCCGAGAGACCACACGAGCCCTGAACATGCCTTCACAAGCAAGCGAGCGCTGCGACTCTCTAGTCTCTCTCTCTAAGTGCAGGCTGCTGGCCAGGACGCCTATTCACGGTACAGTTGACCCCCTTCCCTGCACTTTCAGGGAGAGGCCCGCAAGTTCGGCATTAACGGTTCGAGAATTGTTTTTTAACAAAAAGTCGGGAAACTGTTTTTGTAAGTATAAAAAAGCCAATACATTCCGCCCATTTAAACCACTGATTTCTAACCTCTGTGGAGTCTTGTTTCAGGGTGAATTGCAAACATTTCTGCTTGAACAATCGCCCATGCCTGATTTATTGGGGGGGTTTGTATAAGCACTGAGCATTGCTTAAAGTGGTTACCGCAGTTAGCTGGTGTTTCACATGGAGATTAATTCTACTGCAGGAAGATCGACTACCATGGAAAGACAGCCGGAATCATCACAAAAAATCTGATTCCTGCGTGTTAGTCCCCAAACACTTGCAATCTCCAGTCCAATTTTGCTCCCGAATTAACTGGGACCCCAAGTAACGGTAATACCACACTGACATAAATTACCTGTATCATTTGCAGTACATTTTGTCTCACAGTTCGGAATCTCCGAATTTCATAAACAATATATTCTTTTTTACTTTCGTCTCAGCTAATCAGGTAACAAAGCAATACAAAATCAAAAATGCATGAATGACTAGGAGATTATTTTTTACCCAGGCTGATCGCTCAGTTAATGTCAATGAAGCAGCAGTAAATCAAATATCAACGAATGATCATCACTGGACTGATATACTCATCATCATGCCTAGAAATGCCACTGACCTCTTGCCGCCCGTGCGCCAGGGCCTTGTCGTACAGGTGGATGCCAGTCACCAGTTAAAGTTTGTCCATCCGGTCGGAGGACGGACGTCTGCTGCTGCTCCCTGTGTGCACTTGGCGAGTGGCGAGGACTTGAGACGAGAGCCCCCGCCCGCCCCCTACACTAGATAGCGGCGCTTCCAGAATGGCCAATCACTGCATGGCTTCACATGCCTGAAGCCACACAGTGATTGGCCATGCAAGGCTGAGCCTGAGCCAGTGTGCCAGTGCCACCCACGCGCGGCATCCAATAATGGATTGCCAGCCCTTCGGCACAGTGGACCAGCCAATCCTGGCGCTGCATGCAGCGCCAGGATTGGCTAGGGGGGCACACTGACTCCTCGCCCTGGCACCTTTCCATAGCACGGGGCCCGGCTACAGCAGCAACCCTCCCCCGACCTCTTCATTTCGTCTGAGCATCTAGTCTAATGCGCATGCTCGGGCTAGGTGCAGCCCGAAATTCCTCATGCGCACATAGACTAGTACTGCTGCTGGCCTGCTGACGTCTCTGCAGACTGTCACTCAGCAGACCAGCCAGCCAGCCCCACCCCCTGCGCACTCCCTATTCTATCGGGTGTGTCCCGCCGCTACCGCTACCCGGATTGAAGCGCTGCACAAATATTCATTGTGTATGCTGCTGCTCTTGCGAGGTGCGTCCAGGGCTTAGTGGGGCTACTCCCCTACGCCCCAATGGACGCACCGCGGCTGGCGAAAGGCGTTGTGAATAAACACAGCAGTGGATATTGACGGGCACAGAGTCTTCCTTTTCTGAGAGCGTATATATATATATATATATATATATATATATATATATTCACAGAAAAAACCATAGGTTATAGACCATATATAGTTAGGAATTTGCATTTACAAAACCTTGAAAATTCAGTGAAAAAACCATAGGTTATAGACCATATATAGTTAGGGATTTGCATTTACAAAACCTTATTTTACTCGCATAAAACCATTGAAATTCCATATATAGTTAGTTGCGCTAACTATATATCGCGCACCCGCAATCCACTGCTGATGATGTCACATATTACATCATTCATGACATGGTCAGTGACATCACTGATGACATCACTGATGACATCTCAAATGACATCACTGATGACATCACTGATGACATCACTGATGACATCTCATTTGACATTACTGATCACATCACTGATGATATCATTCATGTGATAATACGATGAACCTCTTCAGACTCTAATATAACCTTAGATACAATCAGTGTAAACAGACACTCACAGACTGTCACTCATCCATGGAGTTACTCACACACCTAGTCAGTCATGCAAAGAATCAATCGCACCTCCATTTCCTCAACTATACAGTTATACAAACTTTACTTATTCATACATATACTAACACATATTTACTCTCTTATACAATCCCTGATACAAGTTCACAATGATCCATACAGCCACTCACACATTCACTGGCTCTTATGCACAGTTATTTATATATGTCAACTCTCACTTGTACTGTGTTTTACATATGTACTTACTTTGACATGTAGCACTGAGATATCCATTCACTCACCAATACACTCATGCACACAGTCAACCGCCCATACAGCTGTTTCCACATGCACTTTTGAAACCATACATCTAGTGAATCAACTGCTCACACATCTATGCACAGAGTCATACACCTCCCAGCCACCCACACACACACTCAGTCTCCCATACAAATACCTGGGCTACCAATCAATAACCCATATAGTTACTCATATAGCTACTTATCAACACATGCAGCAGTTTACAGAACAACAGACATAATAATGCACAAATTAAGACAGTTTAGTCACTAACCCATGCACTCAGTGAGACATATTTAATCACTCACTCATACAGTCAGTCATGCACCTACTAAATCCTTCATCCAGACACTTATACATCCACTCATTCTTCAATATGTAAGACATATTTACACTTTACAGAAACATACAGTCACTGGATGTTGTCATCAGTGATGTCATCAGTGATGTCACTGACCATGTCATGAATGATGTAATATGTGACATCATCAGCAGTGGATTGCGGGTGCGCGATATATAGTTAGCGCAACTAACTATATATGGAATTTCAATGGTTTTATGCGAGTAAAATAAGGTTTTGTAAATGCAAATCCCTAACTATATATGGTCTATAACCTATGGTTTTTTCACTGAATTTTCAAGGTTTTGTAAATGCAAATTCCTAACTATATATGGTCTATAACCTATGGTTTTTTCTGTGAATTTCATTGGTTTTTTAAAAGCTAACATCTGTAGCTGTAAAATGTATTCTTCTTTAAATCTTAAAATATATTTTACATGTTTATTGATAATTTTTTTTTAAATATTTTTTTTTCTTCGCTTCTAGTTCGCGAACCGGGAAGCTTTCCGTTAGCTCATCTTCATGCCGCGACCTAGTCCGCGAACCGGTCAACGTTACGTTAGCGGAACTGTGACGCGTCGCGGAAGCGCGACGTATCACGTTGTCGCGTAATGCGTCTAATGACGCGCTGCGTTAGCGCTCCCGGAAGTGCTCCGGACCGCTAACCGGAAGCGATCCGAGACGCGGCGCGGACCGCGTAACGTAAGCGGAACAGGTCATGTGACTTGTTTATCAAACTTTTCATTGGTTCATTTCACTTTTGGTTTCCAAATGATGTATGACTAGGTCATGTGACCTAAAAATAACACTTTTCATTGGTTCAGAACTTTTGCTTTTCCCAAATCATGTAAACCCCTCCTTCTTTCCTCACTCTGACTTTCATCTTGGTGAGAGAAAGACCATTTACCTGGAGTTCAACAATGGCTTCCATACTTGCTGCAGCTGGTGCACCCCCACCACCACCTCCACCTCCTCATAAGAAGAGAGGACCACCCAGTCAATTTACCTCCAACAGAGAAGAGGAAGAGGAGGAAGAAGAAGAAGAGGATACAGATCAACAACAATTTATCACGGAGTTGATCGTGTTTCTAAGAGAAAAACCAGTTTCATCTGGCAGTTTTTTTCCATCCCTCCAGGGGAGAAGAAGGTGAACGCGAAATATGCCACCTGCCTCATCTGTGATTACAGATTGTCAAGAGGCACAGAGAAGAAATATAGTATGGGGAACTATACTATGCATCGACATATGACCAGGTGGCATCCCTTGAACTACAGCCGGGCTGAGTTAAGGGACCTACAAGACAATCCCCCGACAACTCCTGTGGCCAGATCTACCTCATCAATGTCTTTGTCAGGAAGAGAGGCACAGGAAACTGTGCCAAACATTCAACCCAATTTTAGACATATGAGGTTTACTTGTATATATTGTGGTGCTATGTTGTCGTATGGGAACATGAGCGTCAACTTGATTAATATGGTGTTCGAAAACCATAAGTGCCCTAATGCACCCAAGCAGTAATTTTTTTTTTGCTCCTGTTGAGCCGTTTTCAATGCCTGTTTTTTTGTTGTTTCCCCTCCATAAAAAACACAAAAAAAACATAAAACTGTTCTAAAAATACAAAAAAATCAAAAAATGTTCAGAAAAAATAAATAAATAAATAAAACAACAAAAACAAAAAAAAAAGTTCTTTTCAGAACTACCCCCCCTTTCAAATAAAATTGCTAGAATGTTTATCACTCTGGCAAGCTCTATTTCTTTTGGTTCGCTTCAAGTTCGCTGACCGGTTCGCGAACTGGAAGCGAACCAAAAAAATATTTTTTTTAAAAAAAGAAGAGTTAGTATAAGGGAAGTAAACAGAGAATAATGTAAAAAGAAAGACAGCTATAGAGAGTAAACCAGAGATAGTGTCAGAGACATCATCAGCAGTGCATTGCGGGTAAAAAGAGTAGAAAACATGTACCTTATAATTCTTGTTACCTTTTTAAAATATTTTTTCATACTTTCAATCTGTAAAACAGAGAACAAACATTTCCAAAAATATTAAAACATGTATTTAAAAATTAGAAAAGACAAGGGAAAAGGTTCAAGAACAAACAGTTTTTCAACAACTTGGACATTTACAGAAGTCTCTGCTTCTCTACGTCCCCTACACAATCCTAAATATATATATTTTAAAGAAACTGTATCTTGATGTTGATGAACTGAGGCCTATTTTGGAACATGGTGCTTTTTTTGCATTGCTTATGTCTCACAATAGTGATGCAATAACAGCGCAAAAGAGATGTAAATCCATCATAAAATTGTGTCTAACATTTTAAATGATTGTTTTAGGATGCAAATAAGATGTGTACTTTCAAGAGCTTTCTTTGAGGTGAGGCCTATTTCTTTTTTTTTTTAAAAAAACAGTACCCAGAAGTACAGCACTGTAAGCATTAAAATTGACACTTACAGAAAACTCAGCTTCTCCATATCTACCTCACATTTCTAAATGTATATCATAAGTACAAAAAGCATAACATTAATTATACATGTTAAATGGTTTATTTTTGCTGTTCTCAGAATGTATCAAATTTCACTTAAATCAGTGACTTGAAGATATTCATCATGTAACAGCGGGGAAAAAAAAACACAATCAAAATGACTGTGTTTAAAAAACCCATACAACCTAAGAAATCTGATTTCAAAACTCCTTAAAATTAACTTACTTTCAATGACGTCGAAGGATCTCCTATGAACAGCATCCACTCTGTTGTGCTATAAATATTTTCAGCCCGCCACTTTCTGAAAGAAAACCTCCATCGATACGAAAAATATGTTACATAGAAAAAAAGACTTCTCTCATTCTATCACATGTTTCCACTAGGCCAAATCATGTTGCCGCGATTCGCAAGTCTTGTAATTCTTCCAATCAAATCCCGACATTTTCTATTTTCGCAACTTGCAAAAAGAAAACATTTGAGATTATTTTCACAATCCTGGACTACTAATATCTTACTCTTCTTTGTCACTCATGTTCTCCTTTTCCTATGACACTGATACTGCTTACTATGAAGCAGACTTACTTGCATCAGGTTTATATAGTCGGATTTTACAAAATAACATTATAATTAAAAGTTTTGGACCAATAATCTAGACAGCATTGCAGACTTACATTCCCTCAACTTGATGAACCTTTTCCAATTCTTCACAGGAAATCTCGAGATTCTTTCTTTAAAATTTTGGTTTTAAAAACACCAGGTAAGAATTTTTAAGGTCAAACGGCAATTTTTTTTTGAAACTTACAACGGAATCATTGCAGAATGACCAGCCGTTTCGAGACTTTAAATAAGCTGTATAATGTCCTGAAGTTGTTGAAGGACCATCGTGATAGATAATTGCTACAGTTACAAAAGTCCTTCCTGATATTGAAAGCTGAGAAGCCACAAATTTTTTTATTAAAGTTGACAATTTTGATTCATCAGGCCTACATCGTTGCATCATTAAAATGACATACTGTCCATATCTACGTATAAGTAATGTTGACATCATTTCAGATTTACATTGGCTACACTCCATGTTGTGATCCGCTGCATTTACTAGCTTATTAAAGGAGACTGATTTACTGTCTGGCAAAGTTAAATATATAAATCTTTCTGAGTCTACACTAGTAGTACTTGATACCCTACAATTCTCGCAGTCATGCTGCCATTGATAAGAAAGCCCAAACAGGTGATCTACATCTACACCCTCAACTTGCAATATATCAAGCATATACATTAAAAACTCCTGACAATCTTGCTGATTATTTTCAGAGAAGTCTGTTTGACCTGAACATTCATCTAACAGATAACGAACTTCAGACACACTTTCTACTTTTGTTCGATCAGTGCTACATTTCTCGAAAACAGAATTCAACAAACAGCATAAAATTTGTTCAGAATTCAACAGAATCTGTTCTTTTAAACTCTCTAGTGAAAAGAGAACATTAACCACTACATTTGCATAGCAGTTGACACCAGAACTGTTTTCAAATTGAAAACCGACAACATCTTCAACAGAATCCACTTTCTTTCTGCTAACAATTTTCGGTTCATTGACTTTTAGTCTTTTTGCAACAACCTCCCTACTATTACTGCTATTTCTACGCTTGCGGCCTACCACACGTTTCTCAAACAAAGGATATTGAGGCAAATGTGGCGCATACTCTCTTCTTAACCTATTGTATTCCTTAACACAATCTAGATCCGCACAAATGTTTGTGACATCACAGTCAATTAAGTACAATCCCGATAAAGTTCTAACTCGTGACAATGCCACATATGCCATACCCTCCTTGAACACAGAACTGCCAATATTCACCAATGCACAGTCTACACATAAACCTTGCGATTTATGGATTGTCACCGCATATGCCAAGCAAACAGGAAACTGTTTACGGCGAACATATAAATCTTTAACAAGCAAAAACCTAGCAGAACAACGACCAATTTGCTGTACTTCCTCAATGCCATCAAATTTAATTCTTAAAAATTCTATTCCATCTCTATTTCTGTATTTCTCAAAATCAACAACATTACCCATTGATCCATTTACCAGACCTCTTTCTACATGTAAATTCCTTCTCAAAATAATTCGGCAATTTAAACACACATTCAAAGTCTTTTCAAAACCCGCTGTTTTAGATATAGTCTTCTCTAATGAATCCAATTTTGATTTCAAATTGTCTGACAAAATAATTGTTGATCCCATATGCTCTAATTTGTCGATAGCTTCAAGTTTCACAATCTCTTGCTTTTCTAAATTCAACATTTTGTTGTTGAAGATGGCACATTCTGCAAGAGTTGGCATGAGACATATCCCGGATTTCTTCTCAGTAATTTTCTGAAAAATATTCTCAGGCACAATCTCTTGTTTGGGATATAAATTTGACAGTAATCGTGCATTTAAAGCTTCTTTCCCATGCTCAGTCACTTTTCCAATTCTAATATCTTGTAGAATATTCTTGTAATCTTCATCCTTTGCCTGACGCATATTTTGATGCAGTTCTGCATAATTGAAGTTTAACCATATATTGACGTTGCCAATGCTCCCTAGGCACTTCCTGGTATCTTCATGCGTGAGTATTTTGAACACAGGTTGACCTTTTACTGGTGTCAGCTGCAGAAGATCTCCGAAAACAATGATGTGTTTCCCACCAAATAACACATCATATTCAGTTTTAAGTACTTCTTGCATTCTCAAATGCACAAAGGCAAGCATGACATTGGAAACCATGCTTACTTCGTCAATGATAAGTAGTTTCATTTTCCTCAAGACTCTTGAAACTTCACAGCAAGCATCTCCAGATAACTTGTTGTATTGTAATTTGTTGTCATGCTCCACCGGCAGCATCAGTAGACGATGCAAAGTAATACCTTTAATGTTATGTGCTGCCAGTCCAGTAGGAGCGGTGACAACACAAGACAGCGATGACTCAGTCCTTTCCTGCAAATAACAAGAGATTGCTTTAATGAGGAAACTTTTTCCAGTTCCCGCTTCTCCACTCACGTACAGTCGGACAGGCTTCAACGATGTACATGAGCACTTGTTCTTCTCATGACTTAATCCGTGCTCAATTTCCGTGGTAACTTCATCATATATTTTCCTCTGCTCAACGTTGAGTTGTTTTTCCAAGTCTTCTAAGTTAACTGAATCCTCCTGAGCATGTGCCATGGCTCTTTCTACTTCATTCATAGCAGTGGCAGCTTCATTTTCGATAATAGGTCCTCCAAGTGGATCTTGACTCAATGAAACAGAACTCTGACTGTCCTGAGAACTGTCTCTGGCAATCTCGGCTGCAATCGTTGCTTCCTGCTCAATTTCCAAAGTTAGCATTTCTTGATATTTAGAAAAAGCAGGACATTCTATGGACTCCTTGGCTGCATTGAAAGAGTCTTCGTAACAGAGGAAATCTCCAAGCAGTTCCTCTTCTGCACGCCAAGGCTTGAAAAGTTGCAAAAGTGCTAAATAAAAAAACTCCTTTTTTTCTGGAGATTCACCACTCAATTTTCGATGGTTTACTAATTGGCATTTTCTTTGCTTGACCAGGCATCCCTCACTTCCAATTACACCAAACACTCCTTTCTCAATATCTTCTTTGATGTTCCTCTTGAATATATAATTTTGGAGAACCTCATATAGACAAACATTCTCAAGGTGACTGCTTCGATTTGGATAATATGTATCCAACATGTTGGTCTTCAAAATGTCGGTACTGTTTGGTTCCTTTTCTGCCAAATACTCAATTTCCCGGACAGGTTTTAGAACTCGATTTCGCGTTGCAGCAAGACCAAGACTCGCCCAAACGAGACTCCTGGATTTGGCATAGAGACTTGCTGAAGACAATCGATCAGAACATTCGTAAGCTCCGATTTCTCGATGCGACAACATCTTCAGACTGAAACTGTACAACTTCTTGCTGAGGCTCTTTTCATGGGAAATGTCCTCCCACATATCCTTCAGTTCGGTCTTTTCTTTTTTGGTGATGTAAGATGTCACATACCGAGCCACAGCCATACAGTTGTCAGCCACAAACTGTATATCCATGTTAGCATTCCACATGGACAAAATCACTGGGTTGTAGTCATTGATGTACTTGGACTCTTCGTTCCTTTTCAAATTGTATGTATTCTTGGGTGATTTCCTCGTCACATTATGTCGCAGCGAAGACATCAAACTGTTCACTCTTCCTTTAGAAATCACCGGTCGTGGAAAGTTGAAACGACATTTGGTGTAGAACTTGTCCTTGTTTCTGAATTTACGACGACAGTACTTTCCACAACGATGGCTTTGGAAACGAAGAACTTGTTCTCTTAGACTTTTCTTCTCCGTTGCGTTTGGAACAGCACACGTAGAATACTGTTCGATGAAATTCATCACTAAGTCATCCGGATCTGTTCCAAATTTAGGTGCATCCTTGATCCACAACAACATATGTATATGAGGGGCACCTCTTGCTTGGTACTCCTTTCTCCAGAAGAAATCCAACACCTCTCCAAGAGGTGGATTCTTTTTATTTGTGATGAAAGACATCATAGCTTCAAATCTATGATTGAAGTACCTGCATACATTCACTGGATCCAAAGAACACAGTTCTCCAGGTGTCTTGAATTCAATGTTTTCAATATTTCCATTTGCCTCTCGTAGAAATTCAAGTAAGTCTTCCCAGCCATACTCGGCACAGCTCAGAGTGAGGAACCATGTTGGAGTTCCTAAGTTCCTCAGCATACATTTTAAATCACCATGACGACGGTACCAGTACTCATTAGTACCACGCTGACACGCCATGAGATTAATTAAGTGAGAATCCAAAATACTGTCTTGGACATTGACTTTATGCATAAAGTCACTTGCCGAGATGTTTCGCATCTGTATACCACTTTTTAAGATGTGGTTCACTGCATATGACAGTCCAGACAGATCGCTTTCAAACAGGAGATGAAACAAATAGGGAATGCATTGCCGAAACCTAGGATCTTCTGCATACAATCGTAAAGTCCGGTATTCAGACGCAGGAATTTGATGAGGTCGCTCATCATATCTTCCTCCTTGACCTGTGGGAAATAGCTGTGGGAAACACCGAGCTTCCAAACTTTCCTCCCAAACACTAATGGGACTCCCTTTGGCTTGTTTCATTTGAAACAACTCAATAGCATTCCCCATGACTTCCTTGGAATGCAAAGGATGAACACTATAATGTTCATATATTTCTTCACTTTTAGAGGCCTCTACTTTCTCAATTTGGCCAGCACACAAATCGCTATCCTCTTCATCACTTACTTCCTCTTCTGCAACATATACATTCTTATAGTACTTATTATTTTTCTTCAAATACACTGTTGCCTTTTTGACTTTCCTAACATCCACTAAATCTTGCCATATTTTCTTATTCTTTGTCGGAACCCCATTAACCAAGATAACCAGAGGTTCCTCTTCCACTTTTTCTATTCCAATTGTGTTAATGTTTTTGTTCAAATCTAGAGGCAAATAAACAACTCTTCCCTTTAATCCTCTCTGTAAATCTGCTGGAGGCAACTTTCCTGTCTTTGGCTCCATTCTTACAATAGCCTGAAAGGGATGGATACTTTGAATCAAAATAGATTCATAAGTATTTAAATCCTTCAATTCAGAAGGAATCTCAACCAATTCCAGATTATTATGAACTGCCCTAGCAGGCATCTGGTTTTGGTTTAATTTATTACAACAATAAGTACACACACGTTGATCCGATCCCAAATCAAAATAATTTTCTACCATCAAGTATGTGGCAAAATCCTTCCATTCACTATTATTTTCCCTTTCACTTTTTGCATATAAATCCACTACCTTAGTCTGATTCTTATAATAAGTGCGTCGACAACATACACAAGTGAAATTAGGCCTCTCACTTGATTTCATCTGAAACGTGGCAATTTCCTTCTCAAAATTATCTGTACTAGAAACCTGTACATTATCTTCCACATTACCCTCTACTTCAGGGTCAATTTGAACATTCTCATCTTTACTACCAAAGTAACAAAACTCAATTTCTTCACAAATATTCTTCACATCTATTTCAGAACCATGCAAAAGAGCAGCACATAATTGTTTAAGCATAATTGCTGGACTCTTAGCATAATACAACATTCTCACTAATTTTCTCACTTTATTATGATGCACTGCTAGCATCCTGAAATGATGAAAAACACTCTGGCATACTCTCCTGGAAAGACAAGCCAGTGAATGACCACGCAAACCTGTCATTTGTCTCACTCTGCAAGGATCTAAATCTTGCAACAACTTCATTTTCTGCTTCAAACTTTTCTTATTAAATGTCCGTATAAAATCACAAAGCAAATTGATGGAAACCTGTCGCACACTGCAAATAGAACTACACTTCCAAATGTACACAGGACCCTTAGGACGTCTTCCTAAAACCTCATCACTTAGCGCCTCTTCTGTCTCTGTTGTCACAAGTTGTTCTTTTTCAACTGGACAACCATCCTTCACTTCATAAGCTCGACCACTGATGTCAACTGCATGCACCAAATCATTATCCTGAAAATAAGTCTCCTCATTAAAAAATGCCTCAGAACTTGAACTATGCATCCATTCTCCGGAAAAAACTTCACAAAAGTTAGTACGATTTACTACTCTCTTCCATCTACTTTTTGTTTTGAAATCAGAAATTACCTTGCTTAGTTTCCTAATTCTATTGATTACCAAAATAAACAACTTTCGCTTAATTTCAAAAGCATGATCAATAATTTTCTCTACATTTTTCTTCTTCTTATAAAATGCCGCTTTCTGTTGGCCTTTCTTTTTAATATTTTTCAATAAATTAACTAATATCCTATTACGGAACATTCGATTTCGAATGTCCCTAAACTGTTGTTTCCTTCTACTATCATGCACAGAGTTATCTCTTCCTCTACCAGTAACATTTGTAATGGGTCTCTCCTTTCCATTTAAATTACTTTTCTTTTTGTGAACTGAAACATTTTTTTGAGCAAAACTTTTTTTACTACAAATATTTCTTAAGAATGATTTCGTGCTCTTACCCGGACCTTTCTTGCTGTTTTGACAAGTATTTGGGGAAGAGGACTGCTGCAATAAAACATCATCCTGCTGTCTTTGACGTTTTCTCGCCTTTCTCATTCTGTTTTTTGTAGGCATTTTCAAAACTATGAAAGAATCTGCAGTTGAATCTGTGGAAAAATATAATATAAAATGTTATTAACCACTATTACCAAACAGTAAATAAATAACAGTCATCTAAAACTTAATGCCCTACTAATTATTTAACATAGCAAATGTTTTCCACCAGCACTGCATCACAAAAATGACACTCAATGGTACAAAACAGGCATACAACACTCATAAATTACTCCCTAATATTTTAAATCATTAATTCAGGATGACGATAAGATGTAGCCTATCGAAAGATTTGTTTAGGCCCAGATCTTTAGACTGGGGTGAATGTGTGTCATTGATCCACATTCAGTCCATCACCTGTTTTGTTTATTTGAGGTGAGGCCAACACATGGTTGCAGATAACATTTTCACTGAAAAAAACCAAGGTAAAAAAACATGTGAAGGCCTACCAATGAAGTAAATCATTAAATGAAAACCAATACATTTCTGGAAATATGCACTACTAGTGCTTCATAAGATGTTTTGGGTCATATTTATAAGGCATTTGAGTGTTTAGTATGCTATTTTACGTTCTTCATGGTGCAAATTTATTGTAAATACGCTCCCACCTGCGGTTGGCAAATTTAGATTTTGATTATGGAAGTTAGATAGGCATGTTAATAATTTCCCAAAAATGGTGTATAACCCCAAACAACCTTTGAAGCAAATGCTCTTAGCCATGTTATCCACCTCCCATTGGATAACATGGCTAAGAAGTGCTTGCAAATGTGAAAAAAAACGGCCGCAATGCATGAATATCGCTGAAAAATCAGCGATATTCATGCATTTTCCAGCAAATGCTCTTAGCCATGTTATCCACTTCCTATTAAATAACATGGCTAAGAACTGCTCAGGGCCCCATGAGGAACGCTTTCCATTTAAAAAGGAAAAAATAACATCAAAGACACTAAAATGCCTTCTAAATATGACCCCAAACAACCTATGAAGCTCTAACAGTACATATCCTGAAATTTAATTGATTTCAAAATTCGTTTTTAAACACAGCATATAAATCAATTGTATACCTGCATTCATGAAGAAATGACTAAAAATGTCCTTGAGACACATGAAAGTGTTTTCTGGAATGCCCTAACCCAATTTTTGGGACACTATTAACATGGCTAGGTAACTCCCATAATCAAAATCTAAATTTGCCAAGCGCAAGTGGGAGCGTATTTACAAGACACTTGCCCCAAGAGGAATGCTTTCCATTTAAAAAGGTAAACATAACATCAAAGACACTAAAATGCCTTCTAAATATGACCCCAAACAACCTATGAAGCTCTAAAAGTACATATCAAGAAATGTAATTGTTTATCACAAATGCGATTAAAAACAGCCGCAATGCATGAATATCGCTGAAAAGTCAACGATATTCATGCATTATCCAGCAAATGCTCTTAGCCATGTTATCCACCTCCCATTGGATAACATGGCTAAGAACTGCTCGCAAATGCGAGAAAAAAAAGGCCGCAATGCATGAATATCGCAGAAAAGTCAGTGATATTCATGCATTTTCCAGCAAATGCTCTTAGCCATGTTATCCACTTCCTATTAAATAACATGGCTAAGAACTGCTCAGGGCCCCATGAGGAACGCTTTCCATTTAAAAAGGGAAAAATAACATCAAAGACACTAAAATGCCTTCTAAATATGACCCCAAACAACCTATGAAGCTCTAACAGTACATATCCTGAAATTTAATTGATTTCAAAATTCGTTTTTAAACACAGCATATAAATCAATTGTATACCTGCATTCATGAAGAAATGACTAAAAATGTCCTAGAGACACATGAAAGTGTTTTCTGGAATGCCCTAGCACCATTTTTGGGACACTATTAACATGGCTAGGTAACTCCCATAATCAAAATCTAAATTTGCCAAGCACAAGTGGGAGCGTATTTACAAGACACTTGCCCCATGAGGAACACTTTACATTTTAAAAGGAAAACATAACATCTTAGACACTCAAATACCTTATAAATATGGCTCAAAACAACCTATGAAGCTCTAGCAGTACATATCCAGAAATGTAGTTGATTTCTTAAATCGTTTTTAAAAACAACATATCTGTTTCAGCTTACATAACAGACCATGGAATGGGCTCCATGTACCACAATAACTTGTGTTACTGCATGCCAGAATGTTACACCAAATATGCAATTACAATTTCTCTATAAAACTAATTCTATTAGTATATCACTAGAGACAAAACCACATTTTAAAAACACAGCTTTCTTCATCATTTTCTCCTTAAATCATACTATTCTCTATCTAAATTAAATAAATCTTTTCTCACCTTAGCAAATATTGTTTGAGTTTTGAAAACAGTCTCAGAAATACACCAAATTGTCTTCAGCAGAAGAAAAAGGATGCACTCCAAAGGCTGCAGCTATTGAAAGCACAGAAATACAGATATTCATTTCACATATCTCTCATATTAGCCAATCATACCTCTTCCCTCACTTTTTTCAAATCAAAACCCTTCCCCCCTCTGCCCTCTCTCCCTTGTTTCCATAGCAACCACCTCCTGGAAGACCTCTCATGTTTGCAAATTCACACAACAATGTTTCAATTGAACTCTGAACTCTCAGTGCACCTGCGTATCCAGAGCAATCTTTCAATAAATGTTTCTTCCTTGACCATTCAAATTACATGTTTCAAAGAACACATCCATGCACCCTAACTTTCTGTTTTCAGAAATGGAAATGCACCAATCACTGCTAATGAATCATTAGCATTGTAAATCCACAGTTTTTTTTCTTTAGAAACTCCTACTGTTTCAACTGCCCTTTCATTACCACACTTCATCTGACTGCAGAACAACCTTCTCCCACCATGTTTAAGGTCTGGATTGTTGGACATAGTTACATCCACTGGGCTCAAAGGTATGCTGAGAGCAGAAATTTACCTAACCTCAATTTACAAGATGTGGAAATTAAGTGGTTGGGCCAAAGAGGATTAAAATGTCACCAATTGATACCATTGGTGAAAACCGTTATGCATTTGCCAAAACCTGACCTGTTAATAGTGCACTGTGGAGGTAATGATTTGGGCACTTTGACAGGGGTAGGTCTGGAAATGCTTTTAAAGGACACCTTTGAGCAATTAATGGCACTTTTTCCTCAAACTGCCTTGGTATATTCCAATATATGCCAAAGACAGAAATGGAGGTGGTCCAACCAATTTTGTCCACAAATTGAGAAAGCGAGGAAGCATGTAAACAAATCTGTTTCAGCTTACATGAGAGACCATGGAATGGGCTCTCTGTACAACAATAACTTGCGTTACTACATGCAAGATATCTACAGAGGAGATGGAGTTCACTTCTCAGATGAGGGCAACAGAATTTTCATTCTGAATTTAAGACTGTGCATTGGTACCTACTTATAAGTACCTAAATGTACCATAAACCCAAAAGCTCTTCTCAGAGCTACCCTACATCTGATCACTCACAATTATTATTTTTCTCTAACTTTTTTCACTAATTTTCCACAAAATTCGCTCCCCGGAGCGCTACCCGGTTCGCTAACCGAAAGCTAACCTCGCGGATTTTTTTAAAAAAAGTTTTTTTTCCGCACATATAAGCCTCCTCAGCCACGCTCAGAAAACCTAGGGGGTCAAGATAAGTCTACCATGACCCCTTCTACCCATTCTAAACATTATTTGCCCTCCATCTTGTATCTTAATGCGACCGAAACACAAAATGGTGGACTCCCGTGACGCTTAAGGTTCGCTAACCGGGCCGCTTTCCGGAAAGCGGTCCTAAAAAAAGGTGGGAAAGTAATTTACAGAAAAACGACTAGAGACACTCTCACCAAATATAGATTAGCTCATACTACATAACAATCCCTTCCATTCTCACAAATTTCATTGAAATTTCATTTAGCCATTTAGCCTGTAGACCTCTCCAAGTACCGTGAGGTAAATTACTTCACAAAACACATCTGAATTGTTGGAATTGACAACCAATGAAAATGTTACTTTCATTTTCTACTTTTATTACCTGACATTTGATTGGTTATATACCTGTATATATATAAAGGAAGAGAAGGAAACACAGCCATTTTGACTACTACTTCTTGTTGTACCTCCTATTTCAATAGCTTCAAAAAACTTCAACTTCTTTGTGAAGGTAAGTTAAAATTTAATATATTGTGCACTATAACTTAATATAGTAGACTTTTTCTGCTAGATATACACTATCCCTCTGTAGTAGTAATGTATTTAGATAGACTTCTCTGTTATAGTTATCAATGGAGTAAGGCTTGTCTTGGTTAAATCACATACACTTTTTTATAGTCCTATTTCCACTCTCATACTATACACTGCCAAAAGATAAATTCACTGATAAAAACTGCCTATCTAAAATTAATCCCAACAGTGCCCTATCTCTACTAATATATATTTTTTTAATCCAAATTTCAGGCAAAATGGAAGGCGAGCAGCAAGTTTCTTTTGAGATGGACCTGCAAGAGAGCAGCCAGGAATTAATTGAACAAATTGACATGGAATTTATGGATGAAAGCTTGGATAATGAACTGCTGCAATGTGTCCAAGCAGTAGATGTCCTCCTTGCAAATGAGGACATTTTGCAACCTCACAGATTGCAAACAATATTTCAAGAAAATAATGACATTTCAGACACTGAAATGTTAGAAAGTTTAATAAATTATGAAAAAGAATCAAAATAAAAAAAACACTTTAAAAAAAAGAAAACAAAAAAAAACAAGAAAAACAACAAACAATTAACATACAGCATTAGAAAAGTCTTTCATTCTTTTATCCATAAAGTTCGCTGCCCAGAACGCTTTCCGGTTCGCGAACTTGGCGCTTACCACGCAAAAAAAGATTTTTTTTTTTTTTTTTGGACCCTCCTAGGCCCTTTTAAAACCTCCACATAAAACCTAGGGGGTCAACGAGGATCTACTATGCCCCCTTATGGTAATTTCCCCCTTTGTTTTGGCCTCCTCTTGTCTCTCGATCCTACCGAGAGACAAGATGGCGGCCGCTCCGGACTGTTTAGAATGTTGACAGACACCGGAGGGCCAATCAGCTTCTCATCGCAAAGTTCCGATACGCGAAAGGTTCGCTAACCGGATAGCTGCCCGGAGCGCTGTTACAGATATATATCTTGATTTAAACGTTAATTTCTCAAAATCCACTGAAGCACATATATTGAGACCTAGCAAAGGCACATCGGGCTAACAGTCCCTACAATTTTGCCAAGTTTCGTGAAAATCCATTCAGCCGTTCGGGCTAAAAGTGAGTCCAACCGCCCTATGGAAATTAACATGGGAAAAAGGCGTTTTGGGACCCCCCTTTTTTCTCGGCCCCCCCTCCACAAAACCCCCCCAAATTTTCAAGGGCTGCTCAGAAACAAAATGTGCCATTTTCCTGAAAATTTCAGCCAATTCCGTCCACAAACGCAAAAGTTATTAGGCATAGAATTTTCAGAAATCCCATAGGGAAAAAATCCTAACTATATATACCTACTGGCGACCGCCAGTAGGTAATATATATATATATATATATATATATATATATATATATACATATACATATATATGAGAGAAACCAATCCTGCTTCAGGGAAGAAGAGGCACGTACACGAGGCATGTATGGATCAGGCTTCTTTATTGTTATTTAGGTCTCCCACGACCCTGCAGTAAAAGAGAGACGAGTTTCGCCTGCGCAGCAGGCTTTATCAATCTAATTGGCGCCATGACATAGTTGGTATATATAGCCCTCCTCCCTCCTTCAGGCATACATAGACATAAAGGATAGACTGCAAGGTTGACATTATAAATAGAAGACATACTGGCCTTCGACATATGCGTACCTTGCAAAGTGCAAGACATTCAAAGTTATAAATAACTGCATTTTGCACTACAAGCAAATAATGTCAACAATAAAACATGAAATAATTCATGAGATATGAACAGAAACGATTATACACAATAGTCTGTTTAGCCTGAAAGTCATGATGGCATGCCGAGGTACTGTCATAGTGAAACACCGTACTGGCGCCAAATGCTCTCAACATGCGATGCCTTCCTGACAATAAATCTACTGCATACAGAAAGATTTAAAAACTGCATGAATGCAGGTTGTGCTGCCTGTATTAAAAATGCCTGCTCGCTCCCACTTCATTGTCTCATAATCCAATAATACAGTTTGTCCGGTACAATTAAAGGATAAGACATGCTGAATGAATGTTCATGAAAGCAATGTTTTTCAAATGTGCGCGAAAATACGCACTCTTGATGAAGGCGCTATGAACTTGTAGCACTGCCTTTGGGCTCCGAGTTGCACATGTTGTGCTTATTACCAACGGCGATATTAGCCTATGGGTGCTGGCTGCTACTCCGAGTGGGACTACATCTCCCATAATCCCCTCAGGCGGCTATACATGTCAGAGTTTCATCGCAAACCTTTACGGAGGTTCAAATTGCCACAGCTTCATAAACCGATGCAGTCATTACCGGAACATTGTCCCACGGAGTGCTCAAAACCAAAGTTATAAGGCATTAATGCAGGGAGTATCGCAAATGTCTGAGTTGCCAGGCAGCACAAAATAAGTTGATCATAGGCACACAAACAGGGTAGTAGGAGACCGAAGTAAATAAATTCAGTA
This sequence comes from Lissotriton vulgaris, assembly GCF_964263255.1. Taxonomy (NCBI): domain Eukaryota; kingdom Metazoa; phylum Chordata; class Amphibia; order Caudata; family Salamandridae; genus Lissotriton; species Lissotriton vulgaris. Next base: position 221,002,684 of record NC_141698.1, read on the forward strand.
TGCCCAACACACCTCACCGCTTATGCGTCAGCAACCACAGTGCCCAGTCACCAAAGGTCGCCAGCATCCCGGGCAAGGCATTTCCTGCTGCGGAAAGCAGACCAACGTGCTGGCAGTCGACAAAGACCGCCCGCTCCGCAATCCGGAATCCCCACAGCTGCCATCTTTGGTCCTTTCCCTGGCAAACTCTCTGGGGGCTCTACAGCATAGCACTACCATGCTCCTCCCAAAGTTTGTTGCTGTCAATAGTAGAGCCACAGAACGACTGGTGTTACGTGTACAGCGCCAACCGCCAACGTCGAAATTAATGAGAGAAACCAATCCTGCTTCAGGGAAGAAGAGGCACGTACACGAGGCATGTATGGATCAGGCTTCTTTATAGTTATTTAGGTCTCCCACGACCCTGCAGTAAAAGAGAGACGCGTTTCGCCTGCGCAGCCGGCTTTATCAATCTAATTGGGGCCATGACATAGTTGGTATATATAGCCCTCCTCCCTCCTTCAGGCATACATAGACATAAAGGATAGACTGCAAGGTTGACATTATAAATAGAAGACATTCTGGCCTTCGACATATGCGTACCTTGCAAAGTGCAAGACAATCAAAGTTATAAATAACTGCATATTGCACTACAAGCAAATAATGTCAACAATAAAACATGAACTAATTCATGAGATATGAACAGAAACGATTATACACAACAGTCTGTTTAGCCTGAAAGTCATGATGGCATGCCGAGGTACTGTCATAGTGAAACACCGTACTAGCGCCAAATGCTTTCAACATGCGATGCCTTCCTGATAATAAATCTACTGCATACAGAAAGATTTAAAAACTGTGTGAATGCAGGTTGTGCTGTCTGTATTAAAAATGCCTGCTCGCTCCCACTTCATTGTCTCATAATCCAATAATACACAGTCTGTCCGGTACAATTAAGGCGGGGGGAGAGGCACTCCCGTTTCCGATTTGTTTGGTGTTTTGCCGGTCGTGGTTAGTTAGTTGGTATTTAACTAACCGCGACCGGCACATACCTACCAGCCGGGACGCCGAGGGACCCGCAATAGGTATCCCCGCAGAGGACACTCACCAAACAAATCAGAAACGGGAGTGCCTCTCCCCCGCGCCCTGAATTACTGGAACAGAAAGTTATAGCGATGTTTTTTCTTGCAATTGTCAAGTGTCTGTAAGTATATAGACACTGATTTTACTTTTCACTTTTTTCCACACACCTTAGCGCATGTGTAGGACAAATATCACCCGTGGCACCACATTTTGCCACTCACTTCACCTTTCTCATGGTCCTGAAGAAAGTCCCGCCTACTTTTTCCAGAAGGGACTGAAACATGTAGACCACATAAGCCAACTCGTAGTAATACATTTTTGTAATTGTAGTTGCATCACATATTTTTAATCAATACCCTGGGCCGCCAAGAATAAAACAGTAGGTAAGGATTCCCAGAGGTATCTTTTAAACTCACCTTCATCCACATCACACTGTTGCACGACACCTGCTCCGCTGTAGTCAGGCGTGGAAGCAAAACCAGGCAGCATTCGGCTGCCTGATTTGACCCCGATGATGAAGCATGACACCAACCAGGTTGGTGTGCGAGGGGTTTATTAACAAGACCCATTGGGTCCAGTCATAAGGCCACCGTCACAAGTGACCAAGAATATTAGTGAATATTCCAACACATAGTGGGATGGTCCACTTTGTTTCTACATAATACATTTGGGGACAGGACGCGCCCCTAAAAACCCTTGCTCTCTCCTTTGATTATCCGAACCGGTACATATGTCCGCTGCAGCGCGGGAGCGCTGGCGCGCGCTGAAGGCAGGCCCGTCTGCGCCCTAATGGGCCCAGGGGCCACAATCCATGCCCAAATCATCAACTACTCATCAGAGGAACTTACTAAACTCCCTTAGCTGGCGCTTCCACTCAACCCTGCCACCTGCAAGCACCTAAGCCTCATTGGTATCCTTCAGGCACAGAGATCCTTCGTAGAAATATCTGCACTCATCCTCCACACTCCACGGGCACCAAGTTCTGCCCAATTCAGACATACAGCACTACGCATAATTTATCTTAATACCTGTTCCCTAGTCAAGCACCAGCTGGTTATTTTCCTGCTCCTAATGTCTGAAAAAACAGACATCTTCCTGGTTACGGAAAAATGGTTAAACCCCGATTCCACCCCTGATATGCTGGCTGCATTACCGCACAACTGCTACATTCTACATGTGAATCAACCTCCAGGAAAAACGGGTGGTGGAGTAGCTGCGATCATCCACAAGGACCATAAATTCACTACCATTGCTCCTTTAAGTCTCCCCGCAGTGGATAATATGGTCATTAAATTAGAATCCAGCTCTGGCCCACTCATCTGCGTCCTAGTCTACAGGCCCCCGCAGCATATGCCTCTTTTGTTGAGTGAACAAATAGCTAACCTTGCTTCGAACTATGCCAAAATACTGTTAATTGGTGACTTGAATTATTGGTATAACGACGTACTCAGTGGGCCTCACTCTGCCGAACTGACTGACCTACTAACCAACCTTAATTTCACTCACCATATATCCTCAGCCACACACGTCAAAGGGCACACACTGGACCAAGTCTGGACCACAAACCTCACAGTATCTGTGCACAGGATCTTGCCACGTATATGGTTGGATCACCACCTAATAAAATTCACAGCAATGATTCCATATCAGCAGTAAGACCCCCATGGCCGAGGGAGGCATGATCACGAAATGGAGTGCCCTTACCAACAGGCTCAACCCCCGTTCTCAACCCTGACATCGATCTCGCGGAAGCAAATATCTCAGCCTGGCTACTAGCGGCCAGAGACATGCATGCTCAGCTCAAAAAAACTAAACCGTGCTCGCCGCTCTGACGTACAGAAATGGTTCTCTAATGACCTAAAAAAACGAAAGTTAGCTCTCCGACAAAAAGAAAGGAAATTGAGGCAAAACTGCTCCCTAGAAGGGAAACTCCACTACTCAAAGGCACGGAAAGTATACAAAAAAGCCATTACTGAAGCCAAAGCTGCCCACTTGTCCGCCAGAATTTTAAACTCCCACAATAGGTCAAGGGGAAATTTTCTCTATCGTCAATGAACTATCCAGTGCAGAGAGAGTGCTTCCTAAACCTACACCTTCCCAAGAACTCTGCAACTCTCTGAACAATTACTTTGTGTAGCATCCCTATATCAAGCCCCACGAGACCCTCCCACTACAATAATGAATCCGTTCACCCTGGATCACTTCCCTGCCATTAGCACCCAGTCCTTCCTGGAATTGCTATCCAGAGTAAAGTCCGGCTCCCCCAGGGTCTTCTGCCCAACTTATACTCTCAGAGGGCAAGGTCCCTAAGGCATTTAAGGATGCCATAGTGGTCCCCATCCTAAAGAAACCGGGAGCCGACCCCCAGAACCTATCTAACTATCACCCCATTTCCTTGCTCCCCTACTTGGCCAAGGTCCTGGAAGCCCATGTGGCAAAGTGTCTGTCCAATTTCATGGAACTCTCTGAATATCTAGATCCCCACCAAGTGGCATTCCGTCCCGCCCACTCTACGGAGACAGTGATTCTTGCAGTACTAGACGCCTTACAAGAACAAGCAGACAGAGGTATCCCTCAGGCCCTGGTGCTTTTAGATCTTTTGGCCGCTTTTGACATGGTCGACCATAAAATCCTGCTGGACCGTGTCAGACAGACAGGCATCCCCTTCCCAGCCCTCGGCTGGATCGACGCTTTTCTCGAGGGCTGTACTCAAGCGGTACGCCTAGCCTCGTTTACTGCTCCCAAGATTACTACTATGTGTGGGGTCCCACAAGCATCATCATTATCCCCCCATCTATTCAATCTATACCTCTTACCTTTGATCCAGTCCTTGAAGGACAGGAAGGTGACCACATTCAATTATGCTGACGACCTTCAGTTAATTTTTACTATTGATAACTCCCCTAACTCAATTCGGGAATTCCAGGCCACCATGCTCCATATCTGGCACTGGATGGACCTAAACCATCTAAAACTCAATCCAGGCAAGACGAACTGGTTCTGACAGGGACTAGCCAGATCTTCTGGGGCCCACACCACTGGCCGGCGGAACTCGGGTCCCCTCCTGTTCCCTCCAACCTTTCACTAAGATCCCAAGTTGGTGCAGTGGTCTCGACCTGTTTCTTTCAGTTATGCAAAATCAGGAAGATCAGTCTTTTGCTTACCCACGCAGCACTGATACAGGTCGTGATTGCCATGGTACTCTCACATTTAGATTATGCCAACTCAATCTACCTAGGCATGCCACTGTTCTTAATCAAACGACTACAGATGGTCCAGAACCAAGCAGCAAGACTGATCCACCAGCAGCCTAGATGGCAATCTGCCAGAATTCTACAAAAAAAACTTCACTGGCTCCCCATTTCCCACGCACAGCCTTCAAGACGGGTTGCCTAATCTTTTTTGTTTTTTAAAACACATATTTATTGGCATTTTAAGCATATGTAAACAATCAATCAGAATTGTAGTGGAGTAATCGATGACATACATCAACAATGAGCCAAATATCTTCAACAGTAGTACATCTTGCGTAACAGCACATAGGCGTCCAGCAACTGTTATTATTCAGTAGTACAATATGCGTGGTAATACATGTCACAACCTATCAGTTCACCTTGGTCAATCGCTATCATCTGATTCCCGCTCCGTTGGGGGAGGTTCACAGATGTCGCCCCAAAATCGATTCCATTTTCCCCATATACGCTCCATTTTGGGGGGCAGCCCCGGTGAACATACACCGATTTCTCTGTTACCATCATGTGGTCCATATCCCGGCACCATTGCTGATATGAAGAGGACAGTCCCGAACCCCATAGTTGTGCTATATTACATTTGGCTAAAGTCGTTCCTAGTGTTACCCAGTCTTGGTCTGTGTGATTCAGATCCGTGGGCTTCCAGATGTTACGTAAACATCGTTTTGGGTTAAGCTGAATCTTTACTCTGGTAACTTGTAACTTGTGACATTGTGCGTAGGATGGCCTCCCAGAAGCGAGTTACTATCGGGCAGTCCCAGATTGTGTGCCAGAAGGTGCCTTCGGCACCGCATTGTCGGAGGCAGGTTGACTAATCTTTAACTCTTATATTGCCGGAGCCCTAAATGTATCAACTGCCTACTATCAAGGTATACTCCCTCCCACAACCTGTGTTCAGCTCACCATCAGCTACTAACCACCCCTGTCTTCAAGTTAAAACGTCAGGAAGGATGCAGGTTTGCATCCTTGGCCCCTAAATTGTGGAATTCTCTTCCACTGGAGATTCGGTCATGTAATAATCTCCTACGTTTCAGAAAAATGCTCAAGACAGGGCTGATTGTGCAGGCCCATGAATAACTTCACCCAATGGTCTCAACACAATTTTGAGCTAGCACCATGAAAATTCCCAGTGTACATGCGCTGCATAAGTATTTTATAACATAACATAACATGTCCGCTTGCTCTCTGCAATTTCTTAGTGCTCTGCGAAAAAAACCACCACCATTTGCAGGATCCCTTCTTAGAGAACAATGCCTCTGCATAATAAGTACTTCATATACACATATATTCGATTATTGCAAAGCACACAAGTAGCTCACTCTTAATTCCTACAAGACTATTCCACTGACTTTTTCGTACAGCCAACATGAAATGAAACCCACCCAAATTCTGTATGCCAGTTTTGAGTTTGGCAAGAATGTCAGGTTATCTGTACATATCGACTAAAGCCTGCCTTGGCTCTGCAGGATAGTATAATAATAAAACATATATCGAGAAATTCCAATTAGGTAGCTTGGGCTTGATGTTTTCTAAGTCTTTCACACAAATAACTGGCAGCCAGGTATTTCAGATGTTAGTTTTCTCCTTTATGTCTGTGAATGTATCAAAAGTCATGCAACAATGAGATGTCTTAGGTCAGTACCTTTGCTGCACCTATACTAACCTAGATCTAAGCATATCTTCCTTCTTATCTTCATCCATTCCCTTACATGGGTCTGACAGATGAACAATTTGACAAGTTGGCCGAACTGGCAACTTTTTCAGTAACTTCTGTTCCAACTTCCCTTAGACAGTAAGCAAAAAAACAACCTCACATTAGTGGCACAACACTTTGTAAACGGAAGTATTGAAACAGTGTATTAGTTTCAAAATGAATGAAGACAGAATTTGCTTTGATACTGAAAATAGTATCTGTTTATCCTTGCGACATGGAGCCCTGTATTGTAAATACAGCGCATCCATGGTGTCGCAAGGGCATTTCACAAAGGTGCAGGGAGACCGACGCATTGTTGTCGATGCATCAGTTTCTTGTAAGTGAGACCTTAAGATTATCTCAATTCACAAAGACAGCTCGAAACAACTTGAGAAACAGTAAACCGTGCATTGCAAAGCTTGCATTGCCTTCAAGTTTTTATTACATTTTGTGTGTTATATCTTGTGATGTAATGTGCGTGTTCACTCTGTGTACTACAAATAAACCCCTGCCTCAGCCTGTATCTGTGATGTAGTCAGTATTCTCGGACTCAAACAACTCGTTGACACCCCCACCCACTCCGCCGGACACACGCTCGACCCTATCTTCACCTCCTGCAAGCACATCTCCTTCGATCACACCACAGCTCTCCATTGGATGGACCACAGCTGCGTTCACTTCCACTACAAAAAATCCACGTCCCATAAGCCCCCACAACCTATTCCCCGAAGAAACTGGAACAAAATCACCACCGACCAGCTCTTCTCGTCGCTTCAACAAAACACTCCTGCCAATTCATCGGACCCAAACCAAGCAGCCACCAACCTCACACAATGGATCACCCACAACGCAGACGAACTAGCACCCTTGAAAAACCATCTAATCAAGCAAGGGAACAAAAAAGCCCCCTGGTTCAACGATGACCTTAAGAATTCCAAGAAGTTCTGCCTGACTCTCGAGAAAACCTGGAGAAAAAACCCTACCACTGACAACCTGGCCTCCTTCAAGAACGCCACCCCCAAACACCACCAACTCATCCGATCCACCAAGAAATCAGCATTTAAGGATCGACTTGACAACAATGCCCAAAACAGCAAGGAACTATTCAACATCGTCAAAGAATTCACTAACCCCTCCGCAGGCACTAACGACATCACCCCCTCCCAAGACCTCTGCGACTCTCTAACATCATTCTTCCACAACAAAATCGCCGAAATACAACAGCTTTCAAAACCAGTCTGAAGACCAGCCCACTCGACCCACCTCCGAACCAAAACCCCCCTCTAACAACCTTTGCGCCTGGAACCCAATCACCACTGAAGACACCATCCGCCTGATGAATTCCATCCACTCAGGATCGCCAACCGACCCTTGTCCCCACCACATCTTCAACAAAGCAGACTCCATCATCGCACCCCATCTCCGAGACGTCATCAACTGCTCCCTCAACTCCGTCACCTTTCCAGAAAACTGGAAACATGCCGAACTCTGCGCCCTTCTGAAGAAACCCACGGCTGACCCAACCAAACTTAAGAACTACCGCCCCATCTCGCTCCTCCCATTCCCCACCAAAGTCATCGAGAAAGCCGTCAACAGTCAGCTCGCCGCCTTCCTCGAATCCAAACTACTGGGATGGTGCAGTGAGCTAAAAAATGGTGATGGATCAAGCCCTGATCTGTTGACTGGGTACAAGTATTCTGCTTAATTCAGATACTCTGTCCATGACCACCCCCTTTTCTGAATCGTTTTGTCCACCATAAGCGTGGAAGGGTATACTCAGATGTGAGTCCCTTGCTCACTGCACCATCAGGATTCAAGCAAGCCGGGCCGAAGACGGCTGTAATGCCAGAAACCGGTCCCCGGAAGCTTGTTCCCTTTCCAGCAAAAGAATTGGCTTGGTAGTTTGGTCTGCCCTGTCCCCATGATGCACTGGGCCAGGGACAGACTAATTTGCATGTAGCCAGGTTCTGAGCTGGGATGGTGCAGTGAGCTAAAAAACGGTGATGGATCAAGCCCTGATCTGTTGACTGGGTATGAGTGTTCTGCTTAATTCAGATACTCTGTCCATCACCACCCCCTTTTCTGAATCGTTTTGTCCACCATAAGCGTGGAAGGGTATACTCAGATGTGAGTCCCTTGCTCACTGCACCATCAGGATTCAAGCAAGCTGGGCCGAAGACGGCTGTACTGCCAGAAACCGGTCCCCGGAAGCTTGTTTCCTTTCCAGCAAAAGAATTGGCTTGGTAGTTTGGTCTGCCCTGTTCCCATGATGCACTGGGCCAGGGACAGACTAATTTGCATGTAGCCAGGTTCTGAGCTGGGATGGTGCAGTGAGCTAAAAAGCGGTGATGGATCAAGCCTTGATCTGTTGACTGGGTACGAGTGTTCTGCTTAATTCAGATACTCTGTCCATCACCACCCCCTTTTCTGGATCCGAGCCAAACACAGCACGGAAACCGCCCTCATCGCAGCAACAGATGACATCCGAACACTACTGGACAACGGAGAAACAGTTGCTCTCATCTTACTTGACCTCTCCGCAGCCTTCGACACAGTCTGTCATAGCACCCTCATACAACGCCTCAGCAACATCGGAGTACAAGGAAAGGCATTGGACTGGATCATATCGTTCCTCACCGGAAGAACCCAGAGAGTCCGCCTCCCCCCTTTCAAATCAGAGGCCACCGAAGTAATCTGCGGCGTACCACAAGGATCATCACTCAGCCCCACCCTCTTCAACGTATACATGAGTCCCCTCGCATCCATCGCGTGCCAAACCAACCTCAACATCATCTCCTACGCAGACGACACCCAGCTGATCCTCTCCCTCACAAAAGACCCAAACACCGCCAAAACCAACCTACACGAAGGAATGAAAGAAGTAGCCGAGTGGATGAAGAACAGCCGTTTAAAACTAAACTCGGACAAAACAGAAGTCCTCATCTTAGGACCATCCCCCTCTGCCTGGGACAACTCATGGTGGCCACCGGCCCTCGGAACCGTACCCATACCTACGGACCACGCACGTAACCTGGGCTTCATCCTAGACTCCTCCCTCTTGATGACCAGACAAATCAACGCCGTCTCATCATCTTGCTTCAACATCCTACGAATGCTCAAAAAATCTTCCGTTGGATCCCCACCGAAACAAGAAAGACAGTCACCCACGCACTGGTCACAAGCCGATTGGATTACGGCAACACCCTTTACGCCGGAACCACAGCCAAACTACAGAAAAAACTCCAACGCATCCAAAACGCCTCAGCCAGGCTCATTTTGGACATCCCCCGACAAGCTCACATTTCCGACCACCTGAAAGACCTCCATTGGCTCCCTGTCAACAAGAGAATAACGTTCCGTCTCCTCACCCACGCACACAAAGCCCTCTACGACCTAGGACCCGAATGCCTCAACACGCGTCTATCTTTCTACACACCCTCCCGCCAACTACGATCGTCCAATCAAGCCCTCACCGCAATCCCGCGCATCCACAGATCCACCATGGGGGGAAGATCCTTCTCCTACTTAGCGGCTAAAACCTGGAATTCTCTCGCCACCCACCTCCGCCTCACTCAGAACCACCTCTCTTTCAGAAAGCAACTAAAAACCTGGATATTCGATAAGTAAATTCACCTCCCTCCCTCAAGTGCCTTGAGACCCTCTGGGTGAGTAGTGCGCTATACAAATCTCTGAACTTGAACTTGTTTTAAGTCATATCATTCAAAAGTGGCTGTCTAGGGCTAAGCTGTAAATCACTATTGTTCCTAATGAGACATGTGTTACACCAAGGAATCCCCAATTGGGTACTTATCTTTGCAATCTCGCTAGAGACTGCTCCAGCTGTCAGTCAAGAGACAGCATTGTATACAATACTCCACAAAGCTAATCTTTGCTCAAGATCAGAAGGCTTTCCTGTAAATCCAAGTTGCCTTGCACCAATCTATTGCTTTCCTCACTTTCTTTTTAAACACTTTTTATCAGGTTTATGTAACACATGAAAAACTGTGTACAACAGCAAACAAGCCATTAATTGTAACAGAATGATGTGAGTAAAAAGTATGAAGCAACAAATAACTTTTAATACACACCATACACCATTAATCCTGACAATATTGCCACCAAGCCCGCCCCTGCATTCACGGGGCTTCTTTGGGCATGTCTTAGATTTATATATGGATTATTCTGCTGCAGGACACCATTACATACCACAAGCCCACTCTGCATGTGAGGGGGCCTTCGCCGAGAGCCAATGGTGCGTAATGCCCCTCATAGCAGCGAATATGTCCTGTTGCCACTAGTAATCTTGTTGTTCAGCCATCCATGAAGTGCAGGATAGCTATTTTGGGCTTGGGTTATTCATTCTACCAAGTTCTGGACAAAATCCTATGGCTGGATTCTTAATATTGCTATTTTACACCACGCCTCCATACTGAATGATAGGTCCCACTTTAGTCCAACATCAAATACAATATGGGTCTAGGTCAGTGGCGGCTGGTGACATTTGAAAGTGGTGAGGCGGAAACAGATATTCATACTGCACCGTAGCGAGCGAGCGTAGCGAGCGAGCCCGAACCCCCTAAGGAGGGTTAGGGGGGAATTCCCCCCGAGAAAATTTTGAAAAAATAGTGGGAAAATGGTGCATTTCCAAGCAAATCTGAGAAAGCAGGAAGGTTAATAAAGCAATTGTGAAAGGGCAGGGATTACATTATTAAAGAGCTGTCATATGACATACTAGGTAGCTGCTTATTCAGTATAACAACAGAGCTTCATCACAGACTTCAAGATACAATGCTGAGAACCTCACAGATTGATTTTATTTAAACTGCAAACAACAAAACAAACAACATTTTTGATTTAAACTGCAAACAACAAAAGAACCAACTAAACAGGTCACAAACTATCACCATTCAACAGTATGCAGTGACGAGATTCTTTACACAGTTACAGAGGCCATTATATAGTCTATTTTGGTGTTCTATAATCACATGAGTTGTTATACGAACACCACAACCCTTTATGATGTCACACCAGATTTAAAACAGCGACCTACCCTTTATACATTTTGAGAGGAGGTTGGACATTCGGGCAACATTATACAATGACAGGTACTATAGCAGTGGAAAGTAGGTCTTGTGGAAGGTCACTGTCGGGGTGTAGTGCAGGTTTCACATTGCCAGTCATCGCTGTCGACTGGAAGAGCAGGTCTAGCTGGGCTTTCACTTAGGAAATCATCACAGGTGCAGAGCTTTCGCATGAACAGGCCCGGTTACAGTCAGGCAAAGCCCAACTTCAGGATGTTCACCTTATTTCATAGGAGGGACCCTTATTGATGCACGATTATGGTCCAGGAAGGACCTAGGGAACACGTCTTGGGGATTGTCTTTTATAGATGGCAATACACAATCACGTAAAAGTCACGTGATAAGTATCATTTATGTATCAACGTTCGTACCTGAGCTTTGGCTAGAAAATATACAGTCGTGCAAGTTAGGAAAAAAGTTGTCTTGCATATTTGTGAACCGTACTAATTTAGTCAGGAGCAACTGATTATTCTGCATTACATCAATCAAGTTGAGTGCTCCGTTCAAATGTGTTTTGTGACTTTTTCAAAGTGTCACAATTACTATAAAGGGGCAGCACACTGCTCTGTTTTAATGTATAGATAGAGCTACTGGTGTGGAATTGGAAAGACTCAGGTTCAGTCTGTTCTCAGTATTGAGTTCACAGATCAGATTGAAGTGGGTTTTTATTAGAAAATGGGTCTGCTACAATAACTGTAACATTTTAACATAATGAAACACATTATGTCAGACATGAAAATGACAAAAACAACATCATCTATGTTAAGGGCCAATGAAACTGCATGTAACTTATTGTATCCAATATGTCTTGTTCTTCTGATTAGCTGTAAAGTAAAATGTTTGATATTTCCGACGGTGTGAACATTTTTGAATTCACACAATGGAAAGAAGTGTTGCTATCTATATTTTATAGATGCCCGATTTAGCCCAAATATAGCGCGAGGGAGCATCAAAGCGCTTTACACAGAACATTTGTATTGCCACCAGATTAACTCAAACAGAATGTTTTACATAGAACAGAATAAGGTGCGAGTCTGGGTGAAAAGATGATGCTCTTGAGAATACACAGTTGAGACAGAACTGGAAAACACCGTTAATTTGAAATCACCCAACGTCACAATGGCTTCAATGGGCATCTTTGGCAGGATAATGAGTGTACTGGGTAAGGCGGACTTTCACAGATTTACGAGTCTCTACAAACAGGCTGTGCAGCTCACTAGCACACAAATCGTGTACTTGTGTCTTCCCTTCCATCAGTACTCCTGACTTGGTTAGCAGTATCATACCGCAAGACAGGGAAGTGGCTGAAGGAGGGTACTAAACGGCGTGGCCTGGCATTCCGACCGCAGTTTTCACTTCTTAAAAGTCTCTCTTGCCTCAATGGATTCGAGGCCGTGCCCGTGGCTAGCAAGATTAAATTCCCGGCCCCTGACGTCCTAAACTGTTTTTCACTTTGTGGATCTGCATCAGTGCTTTTAGGGAAGTGCATGTTTTAGTTGGTTAAAATCGCATATTCTTTCCCATCAATAGCGGGCAGTTACTTTGAAGGGTGTTGTTGCCCTTCACAGTAGTAAGTATGACTGCCTGCATCCGAATGAACAGATAGGAAAGGTGGAGTAGAAGAAAGAGCCTGGAGCTCACTCACCCTTCTGGCAGAGGTGATGGCGACCAGGAAAGCAGTCTTCAAAGTGAGAAGACGGAGAGGACAGTTATGGAGCGGCTCAAAGGGAGCACACATCAGATAAGTGAGAACAAGATTCAAGTCCCACTGGGGCATCACGAAGGGAACAGGAGGAAACATGTGTGTGATGCCCTTTAGAAATCTATTTACAATGGGGGACTTGAATAAGGAAGGCTGATCAGGTAGCCGCAAGAAGGCGGAAAGAGCAGAAAGGTACCCCTTAAGAGTGCCCAGAGCAGAGCCCTGCTGGGCAAGGGAAAGAAGGAAGAGCAGAACTTCAGAAAGGGGTGCAGAGAGAGGATCCACAGCCTTTGCTGTGCTGGCATTCCACAAATCTGCTCCACCTGCAGGCGTATACCGACTTTGTGGAGGGACGCCTGGCTGCCAGAATGATATCACAGAGTTCAGGAGGCAAGTCAAATGGCCTCAACTGTCACTGCTCAATCTCCAAGCTTGTAGGTGGAGACTGGACAGGTTCGGGTGCAGGACCGTCCCCTGCTGCTGCGACAGAAGGTCCTCCCGAAGAGGCAGACGAATCGGGGGATCGACTGACCTGCTGAGTAGCTCGGGATACCAGTATCTTCGTGCCCAGTTCGGAGCCACAAGGATAACCTTGGCCCGGTCGCGCCTGATCCTCTTCAGCACTCTGGGCAGAAGTGGTATAGGCGGAAAGGCGTACAATAGACCGCAACTCCACTCGCGACGAAAAGCATCTCCGAGCGAGTGCCGCCTTGGAAATTCCAACGCGCAGAACTGATGACATTGCGCGTTCTCTTCTGTGGCGAATAGATCTAACCAAGGCTCTCCCCATTGCTGAAAGAGGCCTTGCGCCATGTCCGAGTTCAGACGCCATTCGTGATCCATCATGCACCGACGGCTGAGTTCGTCCGCCCTGGCATTGAGAGAGCCTGCCAGGTGTTGAACCACCAGGGTCACGCCCTGATGTTCCAGCCACTGCCAGAGGCGCAGAGCCTCCTGGCATAGGGTCCACGACCCCACCCCGCCCTGTTTGTTGCAGTACCACATGGCGGTGGTTTTGTCGGTGAACACCTGCACTACACTCCCCCGGACAGAGGGGAGGAATGCCTTCAGTGCTAGACGAATCGCCCGCAGCTCCAGAAAGTTGATATGGAGCTGGGACTCCGCCGGAGACCAGAGGCCTCTGATCTCCGCCTCTCCCATGTGGCCTCCCCAGCCCTGGAGGGACGCGTCCGTCACAACTACGTGCTCCGGGTGGGGTAGGGAGAGGGATCTGCCACTGACCCAGTCGCGGTCAGTGAGACACTACTGCAGTTGCTTCGCAGTGCCCTCCAAGATCAAGACATGATCGGACAGGTTGCCCTGATGCTGGGCCCACTGAAACTTCAGGTCCCACTGCAGAGCCCGCATCCGCCACCGGGCGTAATGCACCAGAAGGATGCAGGAGGCCATCAGCCCCAGAAGCCGCAGCGTCAACCTGACCGAGACTCGGGATAACGGCTGGAAGATTGGAATCAGAGCCTGTATATCCCGAACCCGCTGTTCGGGAGGGTAAACCCGAAACTGCGCTGAGTCGAGAACCGCTCCGATGAAGAGGAGCTTCTGAGAGGGGCACAGGTGCGACTTCGGCACATTGATGGAAAACCCCAGCAAATGCAGGAGGTCGGCCGTAGTCTGGAGGTGGCTGACGACTGTCTGGGGCGAGACCGCCTTCAACAACCAGTCGTCGAGGTAGGGGAAGACTGACACCCCTTGCCTGCACAGATGAGCTGCGACCACCGCCATCACCTTCGTGAACACCCGTGGGGCGCTGGTAAGGCCAAAGGGGAGCACGGTAAACTGAAAGTGCTCTTGGCCTAACGTGAACCGCAGGTAACGCCGGTGGGCCGGCAGGACGGGGATGTGGAAATAAGCGTCCTGCAGGTCCAACGCTACCATCCAGTCTTCCGGGTCCAGGGCAGCCAGGACCTGAGCCAAAGTCAGCATCTTGAACTTCTCCTTCCGGAGGAAGCCGTTGACGTTCCGCAGGTCCAAGATAGGGCGTATGCCCCCTTTGCCCTTCTTGGGTACCAGGAAGTAGTGGGAGTAACATCCACACCCTACTTCTGGCCCAGGAACGCGCTCGATGGCTCCCTTGGCCAAGAGGGCCGTGACTTCCTCTTGCAGAAGTTGCAAGTGATCCCCCGACACGTGGTGGCATTGCGGTGGCATGGATGGAGGGGACGCCTCGAAGGGGAGGGAGTAGCCCCTTTGGACGATCTGCAGCACCCACCTGTCCGAAGTGACTGTGCGCCAGTGGGAGAGGTGATGGCGAACCCTGCCTCCCACAGGCGTCACATGGGCCTGAAAACTCGGACTAGGAAGGTTTTGAGGCGGGCGCTGCTGAGGGAGGTGTGGACTGGCCTCGCCGTGGTCCCCGACCGCCGCCACAGCTGTTTCCACGCCCGGCACCGCGCTGTTGAACATTCTGCGACGCATGGCTGGCAGTACGTGGGGGGGGCGCCCCTTCCGTGGCCACGAAAGGAGCGAAAGGCACCCGATTGCTGGCGTGGAGCCGTGAGGCCCAAGGACTTGACCGTAGCCCTGGAGTCCTTAAAACGTTCCAGCGCATGGTCTGCCTTGTCGCCGAAGAGGCGACGGCCATCAAACGGCATGTCCAGGAGTGTGGCCTGGACATCGGCCGAGAAGTTGGCGGACCTCAACCAGGCGTGGCGTCGAACCGCCACCGTCGTTGCCATCGCCCTGCCCAGTGAGTACGTTGTATCCAGCCCACACCGGATAGAAAAACGTGCTGCATCTCGGCCCTCCGCAAGGGCTTGGCCGAGTTTAGCCTGGACCTCCTCCGGGCATTGTGGCAGCACCTCCGCAACCGTGTCCCACAGAGTGTGGGTGTAGCGGCCCAAGAGACAGGCGGTATTCACAGACCGCAGCCCTAAGCTAACAGACGAGAACACCTTCTTCCCGAACTGTTCGTATCTCTTGGATTCCCTGTCGGTCGGGGCCGACGGGAATGCGGTCTGGGAGTTGGAGGCCTGGATGACCAGACTCTCGGGGGTGGGGTGGGTGGACAAAAAGCATGGGTCGCCCGGGGCCGGGCGGTAGCGTCTGGCCACGTTCCTATCCACAGGCGGACTTGTGGCGGGCTTGGACCAAGTGCCCACAAGAACGTCACACAAGGCCTCATTGAACGGCAGCAGAGGCTCACTGGAGCTTGACTGCGGTTTGAGGACCTCTGTGAGGAGGTTAGTCCTCACGGCCGCGTCGGGGAGCTTAAGGTTTAAGGCCTTAGCTGCCTTCGTCAACACTACACTATACGTAGAGCCCGCCTCCGAAGCCACAGTCGGAGGGGAGCTAAATCCAGTGTCTGGCGAAGTGTCAAGACCACTGGCCTCCCCAAGCTCATATGTCCAGTCCTGTTGGGACAGGCAATCCAGTGCCAGAGGGTCCTTGGACCCCTCCCAATCTTCCTCGTCACCTGTTTCCTGTAAACCAGGATTAGTAGACAGGGCCTCCTCGTGGAGATTAAAATCTCCAAACGTCGACGGAATCGGCGCCCAGCGGCGCCGTTCCGGCGCCAGAGTTGGACCGAAGGACACATTGGGGACGGCGTCCACAACGGGCGCCGGGGGCGACACCCGTGGGGCCGGCGCCGGCGAGGTCGTAAGTTCGACCGGCGACGACCCGGATCCGGAAGCGGATCCAGTGAGGTCCTGCGGCGCCGAGACCGAAGTCGCCGGCGGCGTCGGGGCCGAAGCACCCGGCGGCGTCAGAGCCAAAGCACCTGACCCGCTAGGACCTCCGGTCGGGGCCGATGAGCCCGAAGGCGCCACTGAACCCGACTGAGGAGGGAGGGACCTCATGGCCATGAGGTACCGCTCGATCTCCTCTGGCGTTGCGCATTGCCCAGGGACCCGAAGGTGTGGGGCAGGCGGCGACGCTTGCGACTCCCTCCCTCCTCAGTCGGGTTCAGTGGCGCCTTCGGGCTCATCTTCGGTGTCGCCCGAGCCCCCGGCCGCATCGTGCGAGCGTCGGGTGGGTCGGAGGAACGATGACGTCGCTCTGACCTCTCATGCCTCTTACCTGAGGACTTTGAACCTGACGACCGGTGTCCACTCCCGGAGCTCTGATGACTCCGACCTCGCGACCTGTCCCTCGACCTCCCGTGGGACCGGGACCTGGAGCGGCGCGGAGCCGACTGCCGCAGCTCGAGTCACTTACGGGACCGCTCCCGTCTAGCCTTCGACGTCAAGGCCCGGCAGTCGGAGCAGGTACGATCGTCATGGTCGAGGCTTAAGCACTTCAGGCACCGGCGATGGGGGTCCGTGACCGACATCAGTCGATCGCACTTCGAGCAGGGCTTGAACCCGGGCATCCCTACCGGCACCGATAGAGTCGAAGACTCGAAGAAAAGAGTGATCAAAAGATCAAAAAAGTTCAGTCAAAAATTGACTGGGGGTAGAGCTTCTCCAGATCTGCGCTAGCTGGCGCGGAAAAAAGAAGAACTGACGTCAGCGCGCATGGGCGGCGTCTAAGTACTCCGACGACGTCATTCCGGCGCTAACGACGCCGCCGACGGACGCGGAGCCGTAGATGACGCCTACCGACGCGCAGGGGTATTGCTACGCAAAAATATCCGGATCCAGTCTGACGCCTGGGGATATTCTAAGGTAAGGAATCTATCAATAACGTGTCTCTTTCAGATAGCCTATAAGAACGCGATCCACACCTCTACTAAACTAACGCCTTTTTATTGCACTTATGGTTTCCACCCACGTTTCCTTCCTTTTCTTCTACCTTCCTCTGTGACCAGGCTTCCGGAATTGCGCACCAGGTTGCTGTTGATACGCAAAACATTTACTGAGGCTCGTAGGAATCTGGATAAGGCTAAGGCATGTTACAAAGCACAGGCTGACAAACATCGTAGGCCATGGGGAAGGATACCAACAGGGGGATTGGGTGTGGTTGTCCACGAGAAACATTAAGTTTAAGAAACACAGTGTGTTCAACCCCAAGTACATTGGCCCCTACAGAGTGATAAGACAAGCCAACCCTGTCTCAGTCAAACTACGATTTCCTGCCCATTTTCGAATACATCCTGTGTTTCATGTGTCACTGCTTAAACCCTCTGCTCGTCCTGTGAAAAGAGCCCCTGTTCCTATCTGGGTGCAGCATGAAAGGGAATATGAGGTGAAGGGGATCCTGGATTCCAAACTGGTGAGAGGGAAAGTTTGGTACTTGGTGTCATGGAAAGGCTACGGCCCGGAGGAGGACTCATGGGAGCCCCGGGCTGCTATTCACGCTCCTCGTTTTCTGGCTAGATTCCATCCCTTGCACCCTGACAAGCCTTCTGGCAGACAGTGAGTATCGGAAGAGGGATGTTCTGTCATGCATCGGTCACCGGCAATCACTGTCTGCCGTCGGAGTACGGGAACAGGCAGAACTACATTTCCCAGGCTCCTTGCGGGGCACGCTGCACGTGGGCGGCGTCATCTCCGCTGCCGCAATATCATGGTGGCGACCGGAGGAGAGAGTGCCGATAATTCACTGGAGACCTTCATTGCTGGCGGATTCCGGCCAGCGACCCTATCGTAGAAACACTGAGAGGCGGTAAGGGTGCACCTGCATCAATCTACAAGATCGCTTCCTGCCAGGTGACATTACTCGGTGTTTCCTTGTCCGCTCTAAATATTCAGAGAGCGGTGATTTCCGACTGTTGCGATCTTCGAGTCCAGACCACTTTCCTCTGTTGGAGGAGACCGTGATTTCCAACGCTCTCATGCAGAGTTGAACCGAATCTGGGACTCTATTCACGAATCGGGCTTCTCTGTTGGATGAGACCGGAAACTCGGTCTCGTGCAGAGAATCTGAGTGAAAGGTTACTAAGCAAAGAGGTATGTGCTTTAATGGCTTTCCAGTGAAAACTATCACACTGGGATAAGGCCATAACTATTGGTTGTCATTTGATTGCGAACTGTGCCAACACTCGAATATGTAATACATGCCTATGTGATTACAACTGAATGTGTACTTGCTTTGGAACTCCTTTCTTCGTGTTGACCTTTGTGTTCTTGGGATACAAGACTTCAACATTTTCTTTGTTTATATATTTTACAGGAGAGAGTAGGGGGGGCCAGTACTCACGGAGTGTTAAGGTTAAGCTCCGCACCACTGTTACTATGGTATGCACACACCCCTCATGATAATCTTGAAGCGTGATGCATGTATTCTTAGCTGAGGGTAACATTGTGTTCCTTGTCTTTTGTGTTGCCTCCATAGTGTGTGTAGCGGCCTTATAACTGCCCTCTTCTCTCTTCTATGGTTAAAGCACAACTTATTTTGCTTTTCAGATGAGGGGAAGGAATAAATCATGGTAACACTATAATTGTATGTAATGTAATTAGTAGAGTGGTACTTACGTTTGTTTCATTCCTTTGTCTCCCACAAGATATCCCTCCCCGCTGTCCCCTTCCCTCCCCCCTCGCTTGATTCCCGCTAAGTCTGTGTTGGTACACGAGCCATATTTGGGGCAATCTAGAGGTGGGCTTCTTAAACTACATCTGCACCATCCTGAGGATCGAACGGTGGAGCCTGACAGCATGCGCGACCTCATCGTCAGAGAAAGGGGAGTCAAGATAGCTCCTGCTTTCCTCCGACAAACTCGGCATTACAATGTCCCTAATCATTTCGTTGTTCTCCGCCTCCGTGAACACGCTACTGGCGGTGTAGACCGCCTGATAGTATTTTGCAAACTCGTCTGCGGATCCATCATATTGCATGATTCCAATCCCTCTAATTCAGGTACCAGCCTGGACGCTCGCTCCCCGTGTTCAAGCCAAGCGATGTTCAAGTTCAAGTTCAGAAATTTGTATAGTGCACTACTCACCCAGAGGGTCTCAAGGCGCTTGAGGGAGGGTGGGTGCTTTACTTATCGAATAGCCAGGTTTTTAGCTGCTTTCTGAAGGTGAGGTGGTTCTGTGTAAGGCGGAGGTGGGTGGGGAGAGAATTCCAGGTCCTGGCCGCTAAGTAGGAGAAGGATCTTCCCCCCATGGTGGATCTATGGATGCGCGGAATTGCGGCGAGGGCTTGATTGGACGATCGTAGTTGGCGGGTGGGGGTGTAGAAGGACAGTCGTGTTTTGAGGCATTCGGGTCCTAGGTCGTAGAGGGCCTTGTGTGCGTGGGTGAGGAGACGGAACGTTATTCTCTTGTTGACGGGGAGCCAGTGTAGGTCTTTCAGGTGATCGGAAATTTGAGCTTGACGGGGGAAGTCCAGAATGAGTCTGGCTGAGGCGTTTTGGATGCGTTGGAGTTTTTTCTGTAGTTTGGCTGTGGTTCCGACGGAAAGGGTATTTCCGTAATCCAGTCGGCTTGTGACCAGTGCGTGGGTGACCGTCTTTCTTGTTTCGGTGGGGATCCAAGGGAAGATTTTTTTGAGCATACGTAGGATTTTGAAGCATGATGATGAGACGGCGTTGACTTGTCTGGTCATCGAGAGGGAGGAGTCCAGGATGATCCCAGGTTACGTGCGTGATCTGTAGGTATGGGTGCTGTACCCAGGGCCGGTGGCCACCATGAGTCGTCCCAGGCAGAGGGGGATGATCCTAAGATGAGGACTCGTTTTGTCCGAGTTAAGTTTTAAACGGCTGTTCTTCATCCATTCGGCTACTTCTTTCATTCCTTCGTGTAGATTGGTTTTGGCGGTGTTTGGGTCTTTGGTGAGGGAGAGGATCAGCTGTGTGCCGTCTACGTAGGAGATGATGTTGATGTTGTGTTGTCGCGCGATAGATGCGAGGGAACTCATGTAAACGTTGAAGAGGGTGGGTCTGAGTGATGATCCTTGTGGTATGAGGGTGCTATGACAGACTGTGTCGAAGGCTGCGGAGAGATCAAGTAGGATGAGGGCAGCTGTTTCTCCGTTGTCCAGTAGCGTTCGGATGTCGTCTGTAGCTGCGAGGAGGGCGGTTTCGGTGCTGTGTTTGGATCGGAAGCCGGACTGTGAGGGGTCGAGGGATTTGTTGCATTCAAGGAAGGCGGCGAGCTGATGGTTGACGGCTTTCTCGATGACTTCGGCAGGGAATGGGAGGAGCGTGATGGGGCGGTAGTTCTTAAGTTCAGAGGGGTCCGCTGTGGGTTTCTTCAGAAGGGCGCTGAGTTCGGCATGTTTCCAGATTTCCGGGAAGGTAGTAGAGTTGAAGGAACAGTTGATGACCTCGCGGAGAAGGGGTGCGATGATGGAGTCTGCTTTGTTGAAAATGTGGTGGGGGCATGGGTCTGTTGGCGATCCTGAGTGGATGGAGTTCATCAGGCGGATGGTGTCTTCAGTAGTGATTGGGTTCCAGGCACAAAGGTTGTTAGAGTGCTGTTTTGGTTCGGAGGTGGGTGGGGTTGACTGGTCTTCGGACTGGTTTTCAAAGCTGTTATGTATGTCGGCAATTTTGTTGTGGAAGAATGAGGATAAAGAGTCGCAGAGGTCTTGGGAGGGAGTGATGTCGTTGGTGCCGGCGGTGGGGTTGGTAAAATCTTTTACAATGTTAAATAGTTCCTTGCTGTTTTGGGCGTTGTTGTCAAGTCGATCTTTGAGTGCTGATTTCTTGGTGGATCGGATCAGTTGGTGGTGTTTGTGGGTGGCGTTCTTGAAGGTGGCCAGGTTGTCAGTGGTTGGGTTTTTTCTCCAGGCTTTCTCGAGGGTGCGGCAGAGCTTCTTGGATTTCTTAAGGGCAATTTGTTGAACCAGGGGGCTTTTTTGCTACCTTGCTTGATTTGATGGTTTTTCAAGGGTGCTAGTTCGTCGGCGCTGAGGGTGATCCATTGTGTGAGGTTGGTGGCTGCTTGGTTTGGGTCCGATGATTTGTCAGGAGGGTTTAGGTGAAGCGAAGAGGAGAGCTGGGCGGTGGTGATTTTGTTCCAATTTCTTCGGGGGATAGGTTGAGGGGGGTTATGGGTCGTGGTCTTTTTGTAGTTGAAGTGAACGCAGCTGTGGTCCGTCCAATGGAGAGCTGTGGTGTGATCGAAGGAGATGTGTTTGCTGGAGGTGAAGATTGGGTCGAGCGTGTGTCCGGCAAGGTGGGTGAGGGTGTCAACAAGTTGTTTGAGTCCGAGATTGGCTAGGTTGTCCAGAAGGGTGGTGGTGGTGTTGTCGTTATTCTTTTCCAGGTGGAAGTTGAGGTCTCCCAGTTGGATGTAGTTCTCGGAGGGGAGGGCATGTGGGCTGATGAAGTCAGTGATGTCTTCGCTGAATTGTGTGCAGGGTCCTGGAGGTCTGTAGATGAGGGTGCCTCTGAGTGTGGTCTTGGGGTCGGTGTGGATCTGGAAGGAAGGTGTTCGGCGGTAGCGAGGTTGTCGTCGGAACTGGTCGTGATACGGATGGTGTTCTTATGGACGATGGCTATGCCTCCTCCCGTTTGGTTGATGCGGTCCTTTTGAATGATCTTCTAGCCGTCCGGGATGGCAATGGCGATGTCGGGCGCTGATGAGGTGTTCATCCAGGTTTCTGTAAGGAAGGCGATGTCCGGCGATATGGTGTCGAGTAGGTTCCAGAGTTCACTGGAGTGTCTGTGGACCGAGCGGGTGTTGAGCAGGATGCACTTTAGGTGGTTTTTGTCGGAGCTCTGTTTGGAATTAGTGGATTTGGTGTGGGTCCTGATGCAGTCGAACTTGCAGGAGTGGCAGGTGAAGGGACCATGGGTGTGTCCTGGGGTGGCTTGGTAGCAGTTTGGGAGTCGGCCGGGGTTAAGTGCTGAGAGGGTTGCGGCGTTGTACGCAATGCGGGTGCAGTGGGGTTTGCGGGGGCCAAGGGGTCTGGTGCTGGGCGCGGTCCAGGCACGGACGGGCGTAGACGGGATTACCTTTGGCGCACTTTCGGCGTGCATGGGGCGCGACCGCTGCGCGTGAACGCTGCGCGCAAAAGCATCTGTCATAAGTGGATAGTGGAGGGGGCGGGGCGAGGGAGGAGCAGCTGGGAGGCGGGAGCGGGGTGGAGATCCGGGCAGGGAGGCACAACAACAACAAAAACAAAATGGCAGCAAGCCAAAATCGATACAGGATTGGGGCACAATCACAAAAAGCGCGATGCTAATGGCAGTGGCACCGGCACAATCAGGCAAAAATGATTACTTTAGGCAGCAGAGCACAATTGAAAACAAAGTTAAAGCGCACTTTGGCAGACTCGCGCTACGAAATTATTATGCTTAGCGATTATTTAAACAGTCAGGCAATCTAGCGCTACGTTACAATATTGTACACGATCTGGCAATAGCAATAGTGGTAGTAAGGCGAGGTGGCAGGCAGCAGTTTGGCGGTATAGCGCTACGATACCAGGTAGAGCAGGGGAGCAGCGTGAGGAGCGGCCGCTTCTGGTGGGAACAGGGCAATCACAGCGCAACACACGGGAGAGCGGGGCTAATAGTATCAGTGGGAGGGAGGAGCAGCTGGGAGGCGGGCGCGAGGTGGAGATCCGGGCAGGGAGGCACAACAACAAAAACAAAATGGCAGCAAGCCAAAATCGATACAGGATTGGGGCACAATCACAAAAAACGCTATGCTAATGGCAGTGGCACCGGCACAATCAGGCAAAAATGATTACTTCAGGCAGCAGAGCACAATTGAAAACAAAGTTACAGCGCACTTTGGCAGACTCGCGCTACGAAATAATTATGCTTAGCGATTATTTAAACAGTCAGGCAATCTAGCGCTACGTTACAATATTGTACACGATCTGGCAATAGCAATAGTGGTAGTAAGGCGAGGTGGCAGGCAGCAGTTTGGCGGTATAGCGCTACGATATCAGGTAGAGCAGGGGAGCAGCGTGAGGAGCGGCCACTTCTGGTGGGAACAGGGCGGTCAGTTTACCGGCTTTATCACCCTGTTCATATAAGTGGCTCTGCACTGCATTATTTTGGGCAATCGCTCTACCTCTCATAATTTTTTCATATTCCTCCTGTCGGAGTTTCAGAAGGTGGAGCTCCGCAGGTGTGTGCAACTTAGCAACTCTCTCTGCCAAAAGTATAACCTCCCCCTCTTTCTGAGCAACCTCCGCCTGATTTTTCTTCTTCTTCCCAGTCACCAAGGAGAGGACCTCACCTCTCACTACCGTTTTATATGCTTCCCAGAGGGACTGTGCTGAGTCGACTGATCCCACATTTTTCAGGAAATATCGGTTTGTTATCTGAAGCATCTCTTTTTTGGTGACCGGGACCTTTAACTGCCAGGCATTAATAGGGGCTATCTTACCGACTGCCGGTCGACCGAGGGCAAGCTGAAGCCACAATGGGGAGTGATCAGAAAAACCTCTGCCAAGGTACTTCACCTCTTGGATCATGAAAGCCATTGCCGCCGGCAGCAAAATATAATCTAACCTAGACAGGCTACTGTGTGCAGCTGAAACGTGAGTGAAATGCCTCAACACCGGGTTACGTATCCGCCAACTATCAACCAACCCTAGCGTATCCAGAAATTCTGCGAGCCATCTCTGCGATGGTCGAAGCGCTCGCGTGGGCTACGGTCTATCTCCCCATTCAGTACAGAAGTAAAGTCGCCTCCCAAGACTAGGTCGCCGAGAGGCAGCGTGAGAAAGACTGAACTCAAATCACGGAAGGTATCAGCCTGGAGGCCCGGTGGTACGTATATAGATAGAAATGTGACCGTCCTACCCCACACTTGCCCGGAGACTCCCACATATCTGCCTCGTTGATCCAACCATGTGGCCTGCACAGACAGGGGGAAGGAGTTCTTTTTTTTTTTTTTTAAACTCTTTATTTGTGACTGTTGCAGGATGTTATACAATTCTTTACATTGTCTCATCATATCACACATCAGTCTTTTCCATTTTCTTTACCATTAACTGTCGGGAGCATATCTTTTCAATCATGAGTTGTTTGTCTTAACAGTCCCCGGATGTTTCTCAGTTATGATCTGTACACACCATAAAGGGGGAAGGAGTTCTTGACCAAAATCCCAACCCCCCAGGAGCCAGTGATAAACCCAGCGTGCGCCACCAACTTATATCCCCCTTTGTGAAGGGCCATGCGCCTATTGCCAACCAGGTGCGTCTCCTGTAGCAGTACCACGTCCGGGGAGTGCCGCCTAATGAGCTGGCTAACCATCCCTCTCTTGATCTTGTCACCCAATCCATTTACGTTCCAACTCAGCACTCTCACCCCCGATCCTCGACTACTATGTGCCATTCAACCCAAGTAAAGAACATCTCGCTGCTGTGTCATCACCTGATATAAAAAGGCATAGGAAAGAAATTAAAAGAAAGGACAACTACAACTACATGAAAACAATGCCAACCCGCCGCCCCCCACCCTGCACCACTGCTCGCGGCATTCGCCAACCCCCAATTTGCAGTGTGCCTGTCGCCCCATGCTCTAACTAACCAACTATCTAAATGTAGATCAGAGGAGGATGTCCGAGCCCCGCATCCCCGCCCAAAGGAATCATAGTGTGCGCCTGGTGCAATCAACAGTTCGAAAGGGCCGCTTCACAGGAATGTCTCATGAGTAGTCCCTCTCCCTACCCACCCTCGCTGCCTGGATAACAGCAATACTTATCACTCCTGTTCCAGTGGTCTATGGCCAACGTCTCCGCCGCCACCCCGGATCTCCTCCTGTGGGGAAAGGCCTTCTAGCCAGTCCGAGGCAATTTCAGGGTTGTCAAAGAACAAGACCTTCCCCGCCACCTCCACTCGCAGCTTGGCAGGGAACAACATGGCATATTTTAATCCCCTGTCCCGGAGCCTCTTCTTAACTCCGAGGAAACTCTGCAGCTGCCTCTGGACCATCGGAGTAAAATCCGGAAAAAAGGTAATAGTAGAGTTCTCATAGTTCAGGGGGCCCCCAGATCTTGAGGCCTGCAGGATAGAATCTCTGTCTCTGAAGTTGAGCACCCGTGCAATCATCGGACGTGGTGGGGCTCCCAGGCTTGGTCTGCCCCCCGGAATTCTGTGCGCACGTTCGATCATGAAGAAGTGTCCCAACCCTTTCGGTTTCAGATGATTAAGGATAATGTCTTCAACAAACAGATCTGGGGCCAACCCTTCAGCTTTCTCCGGGACTCCGATGATGCGTATGTTGTTCCTCCGAGCCCGTCCTTCGTATTCATCGAGCTTGCGATTCCCCAAGTCGCTGGAAGCTTGGAGAGCACGAACGTCCTGCTGCAACTGCGACACATCATCCGTCAAGGCTGCGGTGTTGACCTCCAAATATGCAAGCGTCACAATGTGCCAAATCAATCCTCCGCCCCAGTGCCGACACTCAATAACTCCTTGACTCAGGTGCAGCGGGAGGGGTCATGGACAAACTTCGCTGTAGGGAAAAGGCGCTCTCCCGCAGCCCGACAGTACCAGGAGCGCCCACTTAAGGGGCCAACAGCAACCCTCCACCGCTACTGGTCTCACCCGCTCTCCTGGAAACCCTCGGGGGCCGCAGTAGCTCCAGCCGCACCCCGGCAGGCAAAGGCCCACCAGACATCAACTGTTGTCCCCGCAGGGCTGCGTGTGGCGACACAGAGGCGGTCCAGGGCACCCCGGTCGGGTTAATTAAGCTACAGACAGTTCCGAAAGCCTCGTAGTCGGTCCGGCACTTCACTGGGAGGTTCACGGCATATCCCTGCGGGCTTCCGTTGCACTGGCGGCTGACCTGGAGTAGACGCGGACGGCAACTTCCGGTTTGCTTCGCCGATGTTTATGCACCAGGGGCCGGCTGCAACACAGCGCAAGTCCCCGTCTCCAGCCGCGGCGGAGGCCCAAACTTCACAGGCTTACCGCTGCGGCACACAACCAAGCCGCGAGTCCGGAGCGGCCGCGAGTCCGGAGCGGCAACGACGCGGAGCGCTATCTTTCCGCCAGGCGGGGCACCCAACGGCGCATCAGGATGACTGGAGGATTATACGGGCGAGGTGCGGGTCGCACGGAGCTGCTGGCCTACGCGGCCATGTTGGATGCCCGCGTAACTCCGCCCGGCCCAGTGGTTTTTAAGGTACACTCTGCGTCCTGGGATTATTGAGCAGGCGCAGTTATTCATGGAGCAAAAGTATACAAAAAGTATTGAATGGAATGCTTGAATTAATCTCAGCCACCGGTAATTACTCGGGCGCATCCCAGTCCATTGTTCTTTTGCACATCATGCCAACTCAGTTTGGACCCAGCCGTATGCAAATCAGCCTGGACCATGCTCCAATGGGAACAGTCCAGCCCGAACTGCTAGGCCGGGTCCTCCCTGAACTAGAACACATGTACACTGAGGACCGGTATCCCCAAGCTAGCTCACCAGGCAGGTATAGCTTGGTTCCTGTTAGACAGTATTCATGGAATTCATGTCTGAGCATACCAGTCCCACTAAGGGCAGCCTGAATAATTACTATTGGCTGAAATTAATTCAAGCATTCCATGCATCACTTTTGTGTGTCGCCCTAAGTGGAAAGGATATGCCCAGAAGTGGGTACTCTGCACACTGTATCACCAGGACCAAGCTACTCCTGGCTGATGAGCCCTAACTATGCCAAAACCGGTCCTGAGTTGCATGTGTTCTAGTTCAGAGAGGACCAGGCCTGGCAGTTTGTGCTGGAACTTTCCCACTGGAGAAGGGTCAAGACTGATTTCCATATGGCTGGGTCCAAACTGAGGTGGCATGATGTGCAAAATAACAATGAACTGGCATTAGGCCCCAAGTAATTACCAGTGGCTGAGGTTAACTCAAGCATTCCATCTACCACTTTTTGTGTACTTTTGTTCTTCATGGAGCAGGGAAGAACGTATAAGAGATATCAATCAGCATGACGTTAATAGCACAGTTAGTGTGTGGAAAGGAAAATCTATCCCATTAGAGCATCTTGTTTTTTCATCTGCTTTTAAATCCTACATATGAAGTATTTCAGAGAGAAACTTTCAGGTGGGAGGGTACAGGAATTCAGCACACCATTTGGTGTGTAAGCATTTGAAAGGGATTACTCTGGTAAAGCTCCAAAAAATTAGATACTCACAGTTACTAAACATGAACAAGATCTTTCTTTTGTTACAGAACTCGTCAGATAGCAAATGAATATCCAGGAAGGAACTGTTTGCTAAGCCTATCGATATTGTTGTCCCTAACACTGTGCAAGAGAGATTCTGTGTGCAGATGCTGTCTTTGGTGACAAGGGTGTTTACTCCACAAGGAATAGCATGTATTGCTTCAGGAAGTCCATGTCCATGACCAAGCTGATTTCTTGACATTTTCAGATCACCCCACTCTGTTTGCAGCACTTTGCTTCCAAGAGTGCATACAAGCAGTTGGCGAGTGAGGTTAGGTTCTCATGAGCAATACAGTTGCCAATTTATATTAGGAAATTATTTGATTCAGTGGATTCCTCTATTCTGATGTGATAGTTTTACTGCACCTCACAGGAGGCTGTGTTCGATATCTTCTGTTTTGAGGTGCACATTCTGTTCCGGGGGCCTTGGCTTTCAAGGTCTGTAGGTCTATTTGTTAGGCAGCAGGAAACTGGTCATCATGAGAGCTCCAAACTTTTAAAATGTTTTTTCAAACCAGTGGCAGACTCTAGTGGTATATGTTAAAATAGAATAATCCTGGCCTTCATAACTGCCACATAATGTACAATTTCCTAGTTTGTATTAAGGAAAGCTACAGTTCTGATAAAGAGATTTCTACACCCTTACTGAATGACTGTTGCTTTCATTCAGACTTCAAACCCCCACATTCTACTTCTAGATTCTGAAAATGTTCTTCATATACTTGTTTTTACCTGTGTGTTACTGAATGTTTAAAAATGATTTTGAAAGAGTAGAAATAGAGCAGAGCTCAATGGAGACTCCCTAGCACAACGTGTGGTAGAAAATCTGAGGCTCTGAGGTTCCTTCAGGAAGGTTCTAAGGGTGAGGCTATTCTGATTGGCTGACGCCTAGAGTTTGGTCTCTTTTACAAAAAGAGGCTGATATGTTACAAAAGGGAATGAGGCCTGGGCCTTTCCTTTCTCTTTTGTACCTACTACTATGATATTTTTTATTACCGAGACTCCCAGTCCGACGACGGGGAATGATACAAAGCATGGGAATCTATGAAAGTTCCAATACTGGGGCAATGTACAATTTCCTAGTTTGTATTAAGGAAAGCTACAGTTCTGATTAAGAGATTTCTACACCCTTACTGAATGACTGTTGCTTTCATTCAGACTTCAAACCCCCACATTCTACTTCTAGATTCTGAAAATGTTCTTCATATACTTGTTTTTACCTGTGTGTTACTGAATGTTTAAAAAATAATGAAGAAGCCGAAGCAGTTTTGTTTCTCGCAGCAGCTGAGCAGAACCAAAAATTAGTGGGTCAAAACTTGAGGTGGTAGAAAATGTGGAATTATTCGACAAGATGTATACTACAAAAAAGAGGCAGAAAGACTAAGAGAGGGGGGACTTTCTACGAATTGAAGTTAGCCACCTGGCTACCTTGGTCACATGAGTTTTTTTAAGTTAAATTCTATAGGCCTCTGGAAAATGTTTTTGTGTGAGTGTTAGTTATTTTCAATGAAGAATGAAATGCATAATTCTTGCCTCTTTGTCCTAAATAGAATTGTAAAGTTCCTTTACGGTGGCTCACAAATTGTACACAGCATATTATGTACAGCAGAGTACTGCATTAGAAAGGATGTGTATAATTGATCTGCTTGTATTTTACTCCTCGTGCTCAGAGTTGAAGCCTAAAAAAGATTAGGTGTGTCTACTTCATATTTGCAGTAATTGCTGTAGACATGAATTAGTATCCATTATTCTGTCATTAATTTAGGTTTGGAAGGATACCTATGACATTGCTGTCCTGTGTATTCTGGGATGTATGACCCCAGCACAGGGTAAGGATCATCCATTGTGTAGGAGAAGTTGGTGCCTGTTATTCTGCTATTTATTTACGGGGGGCAGTATAGCAGTGATCCTGCTGTTCAGACCTGAAACGATACTTGCAGTTGCTGCGCATGCAGACGTATATGGTACTTGTTTAGAGTTAAATGCATTTTCAACAATATGAATTAATTGTAATTTTCGTTTCTCAAAGAGATAGTTGCTTCTGCCCGCTTCCCCTGCGTTAGCAGGTACAACCAGTGTTTTTGTTTGGTATAGTTACCCTAAAATTCGTTTGAGAAATATTTTATTGTTTTTTGGTTCTGTTGTCCCCATTTTATGGGGTGAAAGTGCTACCTGGTTCTACGATTTATTTGTCTCTGTGAAGAGGTACTGGGTATGTGTGAATTTAATCTAGGGGGCTTCATGGTTTCTTGGATGATTTGGATGAAGCGGTGTATCTTGAGGATGTCTGCTGTGTATAAGTAAGGGTGAAACAAGATTTGTCTGTTTAGTTTTCCATTGATGTTCTGTGTAACTGGGGAAAGGTGTCATATCCTCAATTGTGTTTGCACAGATTATGTGGGAGTGCTCTGGGAAAGCCAGTTTTCTACACGTCACAGTATATTCCTGTGATATGGCTGATGTTCCAGGTAGGTATGATACAGTGAGTGTGGTGCTTGGTGTAGGTTCTAATGATGCCCGAGGAATGGAAGCCAGGGGTTGAGCAGTGAGCTAGCATTGTTGTGATGGGGTAATTATTATAAATAATGTACACACTGAAGAGTAACTAGGCAAATATCAGCTGAAGCTACCAGTCTGTGTCCACTTATCGTTGTAAAGAATGTATTCATCAGATATTACATAACAGACATTGGATTTCAAGCAGAGCATTTGATCACAATTTTCATTCCGTCTCAATGTAATGCTTGCATTACAGATCACACAGTTTCAGTTTGTCCAGAAGTATGTTTACTGCCCATTTAAAGGATATGCTCTAGAGGGATACGAGGATCCCGATTAGACTGTCCACCTTAAGACATATTGTACATATCATTACTTTTAGAAAACATTTTCATGTTTGTGTCGTGGAATCAGTGGCAGATCATCTCTCAAAAAATGAAACATCGGATGTTTCCACAGGACCACGTTTCCTTAAACCGGTCACCTTTCTGAGGTGTAAAGGTGATCATTTTGGTAAACTGTGGTGGACGTTGCTTAAAGGGCCTCTTTCAACTTAGTTAATAGAGCTGAAGGCACATGGCTTAGGAATGTGTCCATTATTGAACCATAATGGAGACAGCTTGGGAATGTGACTAATGTGGTCATATCAGAGTAATTTCTATTCGCAAGTCTTCTGCCAACGTTTCTATTGTTCTCATTTCCCAGTCTTGAAATGCTTAGCAGGTGGTTTTTCATTGAAGCTCAAATGCCTTATGATTTTAATGGTGTCATGCGTGGATAAACTGGTGCTCAAAAGTGTCAGTGGGCTTTCAAGCTTCTCACCGTATTAATATCATGTAATGGGTTCCTTTTCTCCATGAGATCTCTGGTGGTCGACCAAGATGTGCCCATCACTAAAGGCTTCCCCATAATCTTCGTGCATGTGCTTGTACCCCCCACAGTATGCATTAACTGGTGCCTTTGATGTTTAGTCTTTTTATCATCCTCAGTACAGGCATTGCTTAATTTGAGCCGGTGGTTACAGGTGGGGACCACCTGAACTCATTTTTGGGAACCTGCACTTATTTTTCTGCATTATACGTTTACCAATAGCATGAGAGGAAAATACACACAAAGCGGAAACACAGAGGAAGAGAAAACACAGAGGAAGAGAAAGATGGAAAACCCATCTAAAGGGAGAAAGTAGGAACCTGCAAGAGCAAGATAAAAGAAAGGGCAGGGAGTATCTGGCGGTGGATTAAAGAGGCCTGAGGTTGACTGAAGGCCACGCAACCTCAGCGTTCGGCATGCTGACATTTAATTGTACAGGCCACAGGCTTCTGAGCAGAGCTTAGGGCACCTGCACTCATTCCCTTACAATTTAAGCACTGTGTACAGGCAAACTTCTCGTCTCTTCCATGCAACCCCTTGAGGTTCTCGAGGTTGTGCTTTTGGTTGAGGCTTTGGTCACAGTAAGCAAAGTTACTGGAATCATCTTCGGTGTAAGTTCTAAGGTGTGTCATCAAGTTGTTCTTCTCAATGAACCTTTTCCAGCAATAAGCACAGCTGAACGTCCTGCACTCATGTTTTAGCATGCTTCCCCTCTGACTCCAACTCTTTCTACTCTACGAGTATGCTGAGGGCTTTTGCTCAGAATGCATTTCCTGATGTGCTACTAGGGTTTCTTGACAGGAAAAGGTTTTATCACATTTACAACACTGAATTGGCTCCTCCCCCGTGTGTGTTCGCTGGTGCCTTTCGAGATCAGTCTCCAGACTAAAGGTATTGTCACAATTTAAACAGTGGAATGACTTTTCTCCTGTGTGTAACTTCAGGTGCTTTCGGAGGGTGTATTTTCGACTGAAACGTTTGTCACATTTAGAGCACTTATAAGGCTTTTCTCCAGAGTGAGTTGTCTGATGTGCCACTAAAACCTCCTGGCGATTAAATGCTCGTCCGCACATCCCGCATACATAAGGTTTCTCCCCCGTGTGGATTTTTTGGTGTTTCCTGAGGTATGCTCTCTGAGTAAAGCTCTTACCGCACTCCACACAAATAAAAACTATCTCTAGTGTATGCATTTTCTGGTGTGTTTCCAGATCCGCTTCCAGGTTAAAGGTCTTCTCGCACTGCGTGCAGCTGTAACGTTTCTCTCCTGGGAGAGTTTTATTCTTCTCCAACTTCTCCTTTGCCTTCTGTGCTGCCTCTGCAATGAGTTTCTTTCCTGGATCTGTAGCAGTGAGTGGATTTACTGTGGTGTGGACTTGTAAGTGCATCTGCAAAGTGATCTCATGGTCAAATCCTTTGCTACAGTGGGGACACTGGAACGCTTTCTCTGCCTGATGAGTCTTCTGGTGTGCTCTTTGAGCGATCTTATCTGTAAATGTGGCTTCACAATGCAGACATGAAAAGGGTCTCTTTTTCGTCTCCGCTTGAGCTAAAGGTCTTTCAACCCGAAAGGGTTTCTTTTCATTTAACTCTATTGGACTTGGAGGGTTTGTAGTCTTGTTGGGATATGGGTAACTTGAGTTTCCAGATGGATCTAAGGTAAGATCATTCTGCTGTCCCATGGTCGCCTCTACACAGATCACACTTCCTGCAGAGAGAATACAAAAGTATACTTATCATTTAAATAAGCACAATATGATGGAGACTTTATTACATTCCACTGGAGCTTGGAAGTCTACCAAAAACATATAAACTGCACTGTTGTCATTCACTGGTGAGAAATGCATGCAATTAAAACTTTAGATTAACCGTTACCCTAACTGCTACATTTTAGACTACTGCAGATTCTTGGCACTTGTGTACTACTGGAGATCAAGCGAGCTAAACTTGGAAAGGCAAAGGTCATGAGCACATTCCTGTTATTTTATCCACACCCCCAGCCCTACCATAATCGTTTTCTTCTGCAAAAATACTCAGGACCCGAGACTGTTAGATCAACTCACAGGTTTATAAACTTAACAAAGGTGTTATACTCAGAATGTGACCATGTGCAAATCCCACTTGTCAGTTTAAGAAGTTGTATTATTAACCCTACAAAGCAGCCTTTAACATCATGTTTCATGCCCACCCACTCTGAAAATTCCACTGTAAAGAGACATTATCATGGCACTTATTAGTAAAATCACTCAGATATTGTAGTTCTTACCAACATATGCTGTTTTGAGATCTCTCATGTTGGGTTCTCCTTGCTCCATCTTTGAAAAATAACCAAGTCGGAGAGCTAGAAAACACATTTTGGAAAAGGTTTATCAATTGAAATAAAATAAGAATTTGTAAGACTAATCCACATAGAACAATGCCGCTTTACACACCACTCTCATGCATGTCAAGATTCCAATTAACTTCACATATTTTGCCCTCATACAGTTCATACTGCCCTCATAGACACAGTTAATCTCCCACACACTCCCTCACCCCAAGGCACAATCCATTGCAGAAACTCTCTGGTTCTCCAATACTGGCTCTCAATGAAGATTAATTATTTGCCTCATCACTCCCTCATACCCTAGAATTGAATTTCACCATTTCCACTACATTAATCTAATTCTAGACTCACACTTTCCCTCTTACTGGATTATGATCTACATCGTGTGTTCATGCACTTCAGCTGAGTCTTAATCATCCCCATCTCTGACCACATATGCTTGAATGGAGTCCCACTTGTTCCTTATCCGTGCCTGTGTCTTTCAAAGAAGGCTTACTATTTTTTCGCCACTAGTCTCATTACTTGAAGAACATGTATTTGTAGACCAAGCCCTTTGATCATGTGATCAAAAGTCAATACCATGGCTTGTAAATCTCAAACCCAGTGACAGCCTGACAGGTCTATCCTCTGCAATATTTTTATTTGTATTATCTTCATGGTACATTTATAGAGTGCACTGGAACATATTTGCTTCAGAAAACTCACGGAGCACTAGAATGGAAATAATGGATAACAGTTGGTGCACCATATACATAATGCAGACCATACGCTTTGTGGAAGAGTTGACAGGTATCTTCTTCAAACAACTTACATTTAATTTAGATGTAGAATGAAATGTACTAGGTGGCACATGCTCAGGTGTCTGCTCATATGGAGCTTTAATTCAGACTGGTACACAGCATAGTGCATAAGGCAAACAGTTTTCAATTTAACACTGTGCTTTGAGAGCAGTCAGTGGAAAATGTTAAATGCAGACGTGATGTGATAATTTCTCCTTAGTCTAAATCAGAATTGGGCAGAAAAGATGAACAAAGACCTTGGGGCTTTCCAATGATTTTGGCTGGAAGCCATAGAGAGGGGATCAGGTGCAACACTGTACAAAAGCTTGCATTCAAGTATTGGGACTAAAATACCTCATGGACAGTCTGCTGTGACATTCTGTCTCAATTATTTGTTCTGGCCTACTCTGATAATGATTCTGTCCAGTGGCATCAGATCTTGAGCCCACCATGGGATGTCTGTACTTATGCCAAGTTCGAGATGTCTTGATTAGTTAACTATAATAATAATTACAATCACGGCAAACTATTCGAAGTTAAGGTCATGGACCACATGGAGGCCCAGCTCTCAAAACCAAAAAATACAAATAAGTTAGTCAGAGAGATGTGCTGTACATTCATTAATAAAATCAGATTGTTTTATTGTTTGCTGTTTTTATATATTGTGCAAACGTAGCCAATACCATCACAGCACTTTAAATGAGAACCAGATTACATTAAAATGTTGCTAGGCATGGAGAGTGTAAGTGATTTGCCCAGAATCACAGGATGTTGAGCTGAGGCCATGCCACAAGCATGGCTCCCAAGTTCCAAAGCCAACAGGTCTAGCTGTAAGGCAACATCCCCTCCCTGCTCCTAAAGTTAATTGAAATAACACAAAGCCATAAACAGTGGCGTTAGATAATCTATACTTTTTATCAAATTTAACAGCGACCTATAGAATTAAACCAGTTCTACATAAGGCAATGGCATCCAAGCAGGACCTTATCCCTAATAATGGATAGAGCCATTGACTTATTTTCGCCGTTAAAATAGGTTACGCACATAAAATATGCACTACAGATTTGTTCCTGCAGCCACATTTCCTATAATCAGAGGCTGCACATTGACATTTCTAGTGCAGGATGAACTTTCTCATCAGTATCAACTCAAAATTGCAACCTTTTAAAATGTGTTTTTACTCATGAATGAATGATCGTGGTGTAGGAAAGTGGGTTTCTGGTGCAGTAACCCCCCCCCCCCACTTTTTGCAAGACTACTGATGCACTTTTACTTGGTGTGCCCTGAGTCCCTGCCAATCAGGTTCTCAGGGCCTGTGTTCTTTCCCTAAAACAAACCCAATCGGCATCTCTGGCCACAGGTCAGCCCCTGATAAATGGTACCACAGGTACCCAGGGTACTGTGACCAAGGCAGGCCTCTTAGGGCTGCAGAACCTATTGTGCCACCCTTAGTGGTCCTGTACCCTTACACACACACACTGCCTTTGAAGGCTGCTTGTTTTGGAGCAGAACAAAGTGAAGAGTCGACATGGCACACATCCCTGGGTGCCATGCCTACAACTCACTGCCCTGGCATAGATCAGTCCCCCCTCTAGGTTGGTGCACTATACCACTGGTAACAAACTTCTCAGCATATTAAACGCACACAGATGCCAGTGCGGGATTTAATGAAAAATGCACACAGAGGGCCTCTCAGAAATGCCCCCTGAAAACGTACCCACCTCTAGTGTCCTGACTGAGTGGCTGCTTAGGCTGACATCGACAGACATGTTTCTGGACACCTGGTAGATGACAACTACGGTCCTAAGTTAACAGGGGTCTCTCTGTGTCTTTTCTTTACAGGACCCATAACTTGCCCCCCCCCCCCCTTTTCTGAACTACTTTCTACTATTGTATTACCTCCCTGTACTATTTTGATTAACCTGTCCGATATCATCAGGTTACAACCATGTCTCACATTAAATGGGGGTCCTTGTTTTGTCATCCTCTCCAGGACCCATACTTTGTTTTACCATCGACTTATCTCCCACCACCGTACCACCTCCCTGTGCCATCTCGATTGTTGTAAGTTATTTACTTGCTAATTGAGATAATACGCCGGTGGGTTATGACTACCCTGTTAAGGGTACACTTTCAAATATATGTGTTTGTTCACTTTGCAGTTTCTCGCCTTTGATGATTTGTGTCCATTGATGACCCTCACGTCACCATAGTCGACTCTCCTGCGACTATCTGGTAATGCCCTTCCACCTCGACCATAGACAGTATATCATTACTAAGAAACGGATAATTTTTTACCGTAACTGACGTATTAATTTATTTTTGGTGCAGATTCTTTGCCCCTACTGTTTTCCTTGTTCTGATGAAGACCCTCTAGCAAGGTCGTATCCATCACCTGCAACAATTTGGGTCGGAACGTCAACACTTCCTTCATTCTCAGCCTCTATCCCTATTAATCATTTATGTATCTGTTTTGTAGGCATGAGTTCTTGACTAAGTTATGAACTATTGGTCATTAGAGATTATAAATTGATTGCGAATATTTTAACATTAAGGTCAAATTGACCATTGTTTTGTCACTTTTTTAGCCTTCCCACACTTTTTCCAACACTACCCTTGCCCTTCCCATCCCTTAGGGGCACTTTAGATGTTTCAAATAATTTTGTATCTTATGAACAGTGTACTATTGAATAGGTTTACACGTTGTAATTAAAAACAATGTTGTTATTTTGCATTTGGATTCATTTGTGATATTATTGATCATTTGTATCTGCCGCTCTCGGGGGCCTGTTACAATGCACATCCTTGGACGAGGTGCCAAGTCTCCTACCCAGGATGGGCAGGGTTCACGAAGGGGAAGCTTCAAAGGAATGCCGTATTTGTGAGCTTCCCCAGACCACTTGCTGCTTTCAGCTACTGGTCCCAACTGGTTTTACCCCCTACTTTGGGCGAGAGAACCGGCGGTAAAAAACAAGTGAGGGAGAGAGGTGTGCCCACTACTGACAACCCCAATCTTCCGCTGGGGGAGGCGTGTTAAAGAACAACTATGAGTCCCTGCCATCTTGAGGATGGGGGACCCAACCAAACAGGGACAGGCTCCTGCCCCCTCCCACTGGAGGGTGGCACAATAGGGGGTGTACCCACCCCAGGGAAGGGATCCATTGGTCCCTGCCCTCTACCTACCTGTAACGCCCCTAAATCTAGTATTTAGGGGACACCCTGAACCTTGCTTCTTCAGATCCAGAAACGACAAGAAGAAAAGAAGAAGGACCGAACAGCCGTGCAGCCAGCTAACAAGAGAAAGGCGCCCAATGACTTGGCCACAGCCCTACAGGCCTGTTTCCCCTCGAATCTGCTCCTGCGAAATCCCGGTGTGTCCTGCAGCCAGCAACCTCAAAAACCCCAGAGGACCTGCCTGCCTTCACTTCCAAAGACTGCTTTTCCCGTGAACACCGGATTTGTTCAACTGCAACCTCTGGCAGCAGCCGGAGACCGTGAATCCAGCTCACTCTGCACCAGCCGAACTCGGCCTGAGCTTGAGTGGAAAAACACCACGAGGAGGTCACCCCGGCAATCCTGACCCGAGATCCAGCGACCCTTGACCTGCCTCAAGCCTCCACCAGACGCCTGCAGCCTAAATCCAGAAGACCCCTCTGACCGCGACCCGGAGCTGGTAAGCAGATCTGACCCCAAAAGGCACCTCTGCACCCGACGCCCTATGGCCTTGTGTGCCAAAACCAACCCTTAACTTCCCAACTTACCTCTCGAAGTGGTGGTCGCACTCAGAAGTCCTTCGTCTCCCTGCCTGCAGCGCTTTTGCAAACCGGAGGTTCTCCATTGAAAACAACAGGGCACTCGACCTCGAAACAGCACCCTGCACCCGGCCGCCCTAGTGCTGCTGAGGGTGCACCTTTTATGCTACTTTGCTTCCCCATTTGCCCTGACCTAAACCCTAGGAGCTTTTTTTCCCACAACTTAGTGGCCTGCTTGCCAGCAGCCAGAAGCCACCAACCGGAGGCACCATATCCCGCATTGGATAACATTGGGCCTCAACACTCTGCACCTGGCCGCCCTCGTGCCACTGAGGGTGCAACCAGAGTGCATCACTGACCCTGGGGGATCCCTGAATCTAACCCCAGAACCTTAAATCCCACAGTCGCAATCTTACCTGTGAACCCATGACCTGTTTTTCCTCTGCAGGATAGTATTGACAATTTTCTTCCAAAAAGTTTCTAAGTGTGGAGTTTTAAAATCTAAACATATTCTTAAAAAATCGCAAGAATAAACAAAATGTATATACTTACCTGTTTGCAGGAAATCCCAGTGCTGCATCTAGGTATCCAGCACTGAGTTAGAAAAGTAACGTCAAAAGTAACTTACCTGTAATTTACTGAAAAAGCCTATTCATTTCAATGTACTGAATTTGCTAAGAATTATAACCTACTGCACCCCTTGTAAATCAAACAAAGTAAAATTCCTATTGCACTTTCAAACTGTTCTACAATCAGCAACGTATTACTGTAAAGGATGTAATGCTTACCTGTGCCAGGCTTGCTTGGTTCTAAAAATAAAACAACAGTATATTTTTTTATACAAAAACAATTGGCCTAGAGTTCAGTTCTTGAGTGTGTGAATTCATTTGCTGACAAAGTGTGTACATCAAATGCTTAACACTGTCCTCTAATACTGCCTTACTGTTCTACCACTCTACCACAAATAGAGAGTAAGGTTCTATCGAACTTTAACCTCTGCCTACTGAGGTTCCGTGACAATTGTAAGTGATGTTTTCGACTCGCACGAATATGGTCGAGTCTGGTATCTATGAACCGCAAATGACGAGTTTAGTAAGTGTGCGCAGTTTCGCTGTGCTAACTTAAACCGTTCGTTTGTTATGTGGGTTTTTCATCTGTACCCACGGGTTCCATCTTAGATACGGCATCCATTTTGTCTCTTGCCCTCAAGTAGCCAGCGAACGGACGCTGTCCGCTTCGCGACCCTGGGACTCCCAAGATATTTGCGGAAGACACATGTTCTTTGTAAGTGTCTTTATGACGAGGGGGATGATACTGTAAGGCAGATGGCCCCGCTCGAGGCTCATCTTGCCGTGTTGGTTTATTGTCTCAGCCGTGCATCTCATTAGGCACGTCCCTTTGATGCCTGTATCTCGTGTTTCCCGATACCTCCCCTTTTACACCCTTTCCGATCTCCCCACTGTCTCCGTCTTCCTCTGCACCTGTCTTTGTTCCTATTTCGATCTGTTTTACTGCCGATTGGAATGCACTAATGTTGGGAAGATGGGTTTTTACAGTTGGGAACCGCCAAATGTTTCGGCACTTATGTTCCGGACCTTATGTGTATCAAAGTGACCAAAGCGACCCCTCTGGGGGATAATTATGGGAACCGGGTTGTAAACCTTTGTGTATCATGTTGTCCTATGGGTAAAATCTGTATAAAAGGAGCGATCCACAGAACCAATTTGAAGCAGTCTCCCCAAGTTGCACATGTTGTACTTGTCGTGACTTCTGTGTTCCCTGCAGTAAATAAACCTTGAATCTTTGACGCCGAAGGAAGTGTCCCGTGTCTCTGTCATTCGTACGCCGGAGCAGGTTACCCACGAAGGTTTCAGGTGTTGTGCCCTGGCACCGCTGGGTCTTAAAGAACCCAGTCCTTCAGTTGGCGCCCAACGTGGGGCTGCATCAGTGGTACCGGTCCAAGCCCGACGATCGTGAGGAACTTCGTGTGAAATCTCCGAGGGAAGGTGCACTCCGCTTCATCGATCCTGTTGTCGAAACAAGTGGCCTGAAGACTTTTCCCGCGAAGATTCCCGCCTCCTGACGGCTGCGACGGACTGCTGCCCTGACTGTAGACCTGTTTTGGCGCCTGGCGTAGACCTTGGTAGAGCGAGACGATTGACGGGCCTTCCTGGAGACGCCATCGATCTTTGAGTTAAGTATTTGTGGGTCGCTCCCAGAGTTCTTGGTTGTTGACACTTTAGCGAGTGTTTTTGTTGTTGACGCTGTGTGAGTGTTTTTGTCGGTGACACTTTGCTAAGCGTACTTTGTTGTGTTATTTGACGACTGCAGCCGCCAAAAACCGAGGGTTTTTGTTCTTTGCTGGGACTTGGTAAATCCCGTAACCCTTGAAGTTTGTGAAACTCGGCTAGTGTGCGAGATGCCTGGTCGTAGTACTTTGTTCAGTTGTTTCAGACCTTGTGGTGTGGATTCCCGACTGGAGGACTCGTGTCCGATACCTCCGGTTGGAACTCCGACTTATGAACTGTACAGTAAACATGGGCTAGGCCCGATTACTTTTAATGAATACTGGATCAAATACACGAAGAAAGATGGTGACCTTCGCTGGCCACCACATGGTAGCTTCGAGGCCCCGATCTTAGATAATCTAGAGGTTAAATTGTTCGCGAAAAAGTCAAGGCCGGCCATGTTTGATGCCTTTCGGTTGTGGCGTAAAGAAGCCCGACAGAAAGAAATCAGACAGACTAAGCGAAATCAGAGAGATAGTGCTGGTACCATTGTAAAGAAAGCAGAGCAGTTTCAGCATGATAAGGAGGTTAAGGAAAAGGAAGTGTTTGACAGATTACAGCGTATGACTATAGATAAGTGCTATCCTGCTTTGCCTATGGAGTCGGAAAAGAAGGATGAGTCAGTTGAGGATCCTTTAATGTCTTATCTAATGAAGTCGCCACCTCCGTACGTACAGGGTACCACAGCCCCTGTGATTCCCCCTGTACCTGTTCCTGCACCTATTCTTCCTTTGCCTGTTCCTCAACCTGCACCCGTTCTTCCGACTGTTCCTGCTCCTTCGTCTGTTGCTATTCCTACTGCTCCTCCGCTTCCACATACTCCTGCTCACGCTACTGCTCCTGCTTTGTTAACCCCTGCTGTTGTTTCTGTTTCTACTCCTTCACTTGTTAGTCCTGTGTCCTATACTTCTCCCTCTACTCGTAGTCGTAATTCTACTCTTGCGGCTAGCTTCTTTCATTCGCTCGGACCTGTTCTTGGGTCCGCCGGTTCAGATGGTCCTCAGAGACGTAGCCAGCTTCCAGGTAATAGGGAACGTGCTTCGCTATATAATATGGCGATGGGTTGGATGACGCACCCCCTTAGAAATCCACCCCGTATTGTACTCGACACGTTTTGTCAGTTCAATATACCAACCCAGAGATTTGTGTTCGAGGAAATGTGCAAGGTCCTTCGTGATCAGATATCGGCCGACGCACCTGACGAGGTGCTGACCGCGTTGTCTGATTTACAGCTTCAGTTTTCGGCTGGACTGATAGTGGATACCAACGTTCGACGAGCCGTTGAACGGTTGCTATCTTTTCGTCCCACTCCTATACCTCAAGCATTGTTTGTTGAGGATATTGAAAAACAGCCAGACGAGTCTGGTCAATTTCCTATGCGAGAAGTTCCACCGGTTTGGATACCAGCTGATCCTAATGCTCAACCCCCGGTATTGGCGCATTTCCAGAGAGTATGGATACATCTCCCATGGAAACGCTCGGAAGTATTGCAGGTGAAGCAATCTTTGCCTGACCCACGCAAGAATCCTACAGGGTATTACAAAGAATTATCGCAGCTCGTAGATGCTACGGTAATGAATCTTGCCGATATCGATATGTTGTTCGGCAATGTCGTACCGCAACCGGTATGGGCTAAGATTCGTCATGAAAACCATCCGAATGAATTAGGTGGTGCTTGGGCTGCCATTGTAGCGGCAGATGCCGGACAAACGGCTGCTGCTAAACCCGACCAGCTGATTGTTGACCTTCCTCAAAGAATTATAACATTAATGAAAACTCTTATGCCAGCTATGAGGGTGAACTGGGACAAATTGTCAGCTTGTAAGCAAAAGAAGGACGAGAGTGTTTCCGACTTCTTTACGAGGTTCGAGGAGGCATTCATCGACCATAGTGGTCAGGATATGAGCACTGAGGGTGGTCAGAGGTTGTTCGTGGATAAATTTGTTTCGAACTTATTGCCCGACTTGAGCAATAAATTGAAAAATTCAGAAAGTGCATGGGCCGTTTCTACTTCAGCTCAGATATTGGCTACGGCGCAATATTACGAGAATAGAGAGAAGGAGGAAAACGACCGTGCTGATAAAAAGACGAAAGAGCTAAAAACTAAAGTGTTGTTGCAACAAGCATATCCTCCGCGTTCAAATCAGAATGCATCCCAACAGAATAGATCACAATCGCAATCGAATCGATCGCAGCCGCGTAATGACTCCTCCTCCCAAAGATCCTCGTTGGGGTACAATCAATGTGCTTATTGTAGACAAGAGGGTCACATTAAATTCAATTGTCCTGTTTTAAATGAACGTAATAGTGGTAACTCATCTAGAGGTGGTCGTGGTGGTTCGCAGCAGGCACCACGTGGTAGAGGTCGTGGAGCTCAGAACGATCGCTCAGATAACTCATCAAATTCCGATAATTGTTTTGATCAACGTGGATCGTCGCAAGGACGATCTGCGCAGTACAATGTAGACGATTATTACGTCGATCAGGGAACTGACGACAGTAATTACTAGGACAGCCATAGACAAGGAGAGGGAGTGGTATCAGTTCTGGTTGATCAGAGAGGGCCTTACGTCGCAGTTGCTACATCGGGCGTCGTTGAGCCTTTTCTGTTGGACACTGGTGCAGCGAAAAGTTCCATTAAGCATTCGAAACTCCCTGGCGCACCTTTGTCTGGCTTAACAAAT
The DNA here is from genome assembly GCF_964263255.1 of Lissotriton vulgaris. Classification (NCBI taxonomy): domain Eukaryota; kingdom Metazoa; phylum Chordata; class Amphibia; order Caudata; family Salamandridae; genus Lissotriton; species Lissotriton vulgaris. Next base: position 221,045,634 of record NC_141698.1, read on the forward strand.
GTTTCCGTTGGATTCTCTGGCGCCCCCGTTAGCAATCCAGTCTCGTGCCCTTTGCCCCTTAAAATTGGGCCTCGTGAGCTAGAAGCTCCGTTGATTTTAACCACGGGTTGTGGTGAAAATCTTTTGGGCCTGGATTTGCTCAAACGTTTGTATGCGACTTTGTATTGTTCTCCTGCGGGTGTAAAGCTTACGTTGGGAGAGAGGGTTGTCTCTCCCATGTACTTGTCTCTCGATAAGCTTCCACCGGAATTGGGCTCTCTTCCTGCGTCTTTGTGGGCGACAGGTCCCAAAGATGTGGGCCTACTTGATATCTCACCATATGTTGTTCAGTTGAAATCTAATGTGCGATTGCCACGTATTCCCCAATATCGTATCTCCCTTGATGGTGAACGAGCACTGTTAGCGATCATCTATGATTTGATCGAGAAAGATGTTATTGAAGAGACTCGGGGAAACGTGTGCAATAGTCCTGTACTGCCCATTCTAAAACGTACTGATCCTTCGAAACCACCTTTTTATCGTTTTGTTATCGATTTACGGGAGGTGAATAAAATTGTGATTCCTCAGTTTCCCGTTGTGCCTGACATCACGGCGCTACTGACTCTGATTCCAGCTTCTGCATCGTGGTTTTCGGTGATTGACTTGAAGAATGCGTTCTTCAGCATCCCGATTGCAGAAGAGAGCAGAGACCTTTTCGGTTTCTCTCTTGGTGGATGCAGCTTCCGGTTTAAACGCGCTCCTCAGGGCTACTGTGAAAGTCCATCGATTTACAGTCAAGCCTTGAAGGGTCAACTGGATGCGTTTAGGTTGCCGGCTGGTGCGGCTTTAATCCAATATGTCGATGACCTATTGGTAGCTGCTGATACTCAGGACATTTGCAAGATTGCTACGGTGTCGTTGCTGCAACATCTCTGCGAGTTAAATCACAAGGTGTCACCTTCTAAACTCCAATATTGTTGTCAAGAAGTAACCTATCTAGGTCACTTATTGTCAAAGGAGGGAAGACGGTTGACCCCAGAGAGAATTGCAGCAATTGCGCGAATGGCTGTGCCACAAACCCAAAGAGATGTGCGTGCCTTTCTAGGTATCACGTCGTACTGTAGGCAATGGATTCCAAATTTTTCATTGCTAGCGAAACCATTAGTGGCTCTTACGTGCAAGGATGTTTCAACTCCTTTACCATGGACGGAGGAATGTCAGAAAAGTTTTTCTGAATTACGTGATTCATTGTGTTCGGCTCCTGTGTTAGGTACTCCTGACTATAGCAAGCCGTTTACATTATATGTTCACGAGAGAGAAGGTTGTGCGTTGAGTGTCTTAACGCAACCTTTTGGTGGTAAGCAACGTCCATGTGCATATTTTTCCTCGACCTTGGACCCGGTAGCTAGAGCATTGCCGAGTTGTTTACGAGCAACAGCGGCAGCCGCGGTCTCCATCCGACAATCAGCAGGATTGGTCATGGATAATATGCTTACGGTGATGGTTCCGCATGCAGTCGATACTCTTTTGAATCGTACGAAAACTCAGCACTTGACGAGTGCAAGGTTGTCTGGTTACGAGTTGACGCTGTTGGCAAGCCACATTCAAATAAAACGTTGTAATGTCCTGAACCCGGCAACTTTGTTACCAATTAGCTCAGAGTCAGATGAAATAACAGAACACGATTGTTATTTGAGGACGGAAGAGGAAACGAAAGGTCGAGTGGACCTTAAAAACACCCCATTGGAAGAACCAGATGGTACACTGTATGTGGATGGTTCATGTTTCAAGTTACCGAATGGTGAGGTGACTACTGCTTATGCTGTTGTAACGTTGAATACTGTTGTTGAGACTGCAAGATTAAATCAGAATTCTGCCCAAGCTGCAGAGCTGATTGCTCTTACTAGAGCGTGTGTGTTAGCGAAAGGGAAACGTGTGAATGTGTTTACCGACAGCCAATATGCATTTGGCGTCGCACATAGTTTTGGACGTTTGTGGAGAGAGAGAGGTTTTCTAACACCGCATGGTACGAAGATTCAGCATGGTCAGCTTGTGAATGATCTTTTGGATGCACTTACGTTGCCTAAGCAAGTGGCGATTGTTAAATGTAGTGCGCATCGTAAGGTGACGGATGATGTGGGTCGTGGTAATGCGTTTGCGGATGAGACTGCTAAGGATACTGCCCGGAACCTTAGCACTCGAATGTATGTGACGAGTTCGGTTAGGTGGCCTACAGAATCGAGTATGTGTGAGGACACTATCGAGAGTGTAAAGGCAATTCAGAATGAGGTTACCGAGACTGAAAAGACGAAGTGGAAAGAAAGTACGGGAAAGTTGGATGCGAGTGGTTGTTGGATTGATTTGTTGGATCAGAAAAGATGGATGTTACCGGATGCGTATGTGCTGGCCGTTGTGACAATGGCGCATGGGTTAGCACATATTAGCGCGAAAGGTATTTGTAAATTGCTGTCCCCTGTGTGGAAGAATGATGGTATTACGAAGTGTGCTGAACGCTTGGTTAAGAACTGTATGGTATGTATGATGTACAATCCTGGCAAGGGAACCCCAACTCCTCCTGGCAGTTTTGCTCCCCCTTCATGTCCCTTTGAGGTGATTCAATTGGACTTCATCCATATGGAGCGATGCAATAACCTGAAATACGTTTTAGTTGTGGTTTGCGCATTCTCCCGATGGATCGAGGCCTATCCTCTCAAAGACAATACTGCTTTGTCTACTGCGAAAATCCTACTGAAGGAATACTTTCCTCGGTACGGAATGCCTAGAATCGTGTGGTCAGATAATGGAAGTGAGTTTGTGGGGAGTGTGATGAAGAGTGTATGCAAGGGCCTTGGAATTAATCAGAAATTCCATAGTGCCAACCATCCCCAGTCAGCTGGTTTGGTTGAAGGATATAACGGCACCCTTAAACTAAAACTAGCAAAGATTCAGGCTACGACTGGTCTTTCGTGGCCTGACGCTTTACCCTTAGCATTACTGTCAACTAGGGCGACTGTACACTCCCGAGTAGGGCTGAGTCCCTACGAAATAGTGTTCGGTCGTCCTGCGAATGTTTGGGGGGTTCCTAGGCCAGGTATTTTTCGTGATCTTGAGTATCCAATGTTGATAGATTATCTTCATGACTTGACTGCTAAACTAAGGTTAATTCACCAACAGGTTCACGAAGCATTGCCGACGCAGACGGAGGGTCCAGGCCACCAGCTCCAGCCCGGAGATTGGGTGGTGACGCGGAACTTTTCGCGCAAGACCAACTTGGACCCGAGGTTTACTGGACCCTACCAGGTCCTCCTTGCCACGAGAACTGCAGTTCGTCTTGAGGGGCGGAAGAATTGGGTGCACGCCACCCACACGAAGAAAGTCCCTATCCCGTTGCCAGCAGACTCGTGGGTGAGGAAAGGCATTGCATCAACCGAAACCGAAGGATTGCCGGCGTTTGTACCTTTCAGCGACGCACAACCTGTCGGAGAATCCTCAGTGCAGCAGAAAGACACTGTTGAACATTTGTCAGCAAAAAGACCAAACCATTCAGCTGATCAACAGGACGTTGTCCCTTCAACGGATCCTTTGTTTGACGAACAGACACGTCCTGGGAAAACCCGATACTTTTTGCGATCTAGCACCAGAGACTAATAAAAGATCCTGTTCTGTCTTTTGATAATTGCATTATCCCGTTTTCCACGATCAGTTTGAACATTCGCACCATTGTAATTATTTTGTACATATTCATTGAGCTTCGTTCCTTACACTTTTTGCTTCCACAGCTGAGAGACATTGTTTTTGCATATACACTTGTGAAATAAAGGCCGTAGGGCCGCGCGCGTACTTCCTTCTGGTTAGTAGGTCTTGACGCTAGGTTAAAGACCGTCGGTTCCTGGGAACTCCTAGGGATTGACTATTGCTACACAGAACGAAGTGCGTCAAGAAACGTTGCGGACGGTCATAGGGAATGGCATTTTCGAAGCTGACGGATTTGGAAGGAGCTCAGGCTCATAGATTCAAGCTGCAGCAACTCAGTCGTACCAAATGTTTTATATTCCAAATATTCGTATTGTTTTTGACTGTTTCTGCATTATTGGCGGGTGGGGTGTATTACACGATGTTTTACTTCTTACCTACTGCTACACCTACTCCTACCCCTGACCCTAAACTTACCTCCACTGCTTCTCCTCATTCTTTCCATATCTTACCTGAACACGAGCAGGCTAGACGTGCAGAATTCCGCAACAATTCCTTTATTCAGCTCCTTCATCAGCATCAGTTAGTGGTTAACACTACTAATTGTTGGGTGTGTGGGTTGATGCCACATACTACGGATAAGGGAATTCCATATCTGGTGTTACCGTATAGTTCCCAAGGGTCTGCTCGAGCATTTCAGACAATGTTTCGAAGCGCACTGGGTTTCCACCCCATTCGAGAACCACGTTCCCCCTACTCTGGTCCTACCTCGTATCAAAAACCTTTGTCTATAGCAATAGAGGATTTAGATAGCGATATCTATGATCCTTCGCTTATTCCTGAAGAAGAGGTACAAGCCTATAGGGTCCTAAGTAGAGGCGAATATAGTGTGTTCACCAGTGAAAAGCAGCTTAAAAGCTCGCCCCCGATATGGGTCGTACCCCACATTGGTAATTTTTGTCTCATAGGTCGCGGCCGGAGATCGAAAGCCCGACTTGGAGAGAGTGCTTGCACTGAAAATTACATTCTGCCGATGGTCTCGTCCCCTGTGTTCCTGGCTGCCAAGGGTACATACTTTATCTGTCATGATCGTGCATATGCATGGTTGCCCTCTGACTTCATGGGCTCATGTTTCATCGCAAACTTGTTGCCTCCGACGTTTACTGTAGATGCAGATTATCACAAGACTAGAGTTGTGAGAGGCGTAATTAGCGAAGAGGATACTGCCGGTCAAGAGGCAGGAGACTTTTTCAAGGGTTTCCTCCCGTTTTGGGGACCTATGGTTAACAGTAGGAACCTGAGACAGTTGACTCGAGTGGTAGAATCAACCGCTAATATTACTGCCAGTGCCCTTGGTAATATCACCACTGAACTTCAGGCGGATAGACTTATGACGTTACAAAACCGTATGGTTTTAGACGTGATCTTAGCAGATCGAGGTGGGGTATGTAAGGTGATCCATTCGAGCTGCTGTATTTTCATTCCTGATAATGCTCCGACTGTCTATCAAGCCATCTCGAAGTTGCATAAGATCTCCGAATCCATACACGTGGATGTAGGGGATTGGACGCTACTTGGGTGGTTTTGGGGCCTAATGTCGACTTGGGGTTGGAAGATTCTGATGATCATCGGAGTCGTTGTGGTGTTCCTGTTCACGTGTTGCCTTTGTGTGCAGTGCGGTCCTGCCTTATGTGGCCTCTGTGCTACAACGTGTATGAGACAGCCACCTGTTACCAAGGGGACTCGGTTGGAAAGAGCTATGCTACAGCAACATCTCGATGGTCTGATGAATATCGAATACGATTCCGACTAGTGCTTGCCTACATGAGGGCAAAAGGAGCGTCTGAGGTTCCGTGACAATTGTAAGTGATGTTTTCGACTCGCACGAATATGGTCGAGTCTGGTATCTATGAACCGCAAATGACGAGTTTAGTAAGTGTGCGCAGTTTCGCTGTGCTAACTTAAACCGTTCGTTTGTTATGTGGGTTTTTCATCTGTACCCACGGGTTCCATCTTAGATACGGCATCCATTTTGTCTCTTGCCCTCAAGTAGCCAGCGAACGGACGCTGTCCGCTTCGCGACCCTGGGACTCCCAAGATATTTGCGGAAGACACATGTTCTTTGTAAGTGTCTTTATGACAAGGGGGATGATACTGTAAGGCAGATGGCCCCGCTCGAGGCTCATCTTGCCGTGTTGGTTTATTGTCTCAGCCGTGCATCTCATTAGGCACGTCCCTTTGATGCCTGTATCTCGTGTTTCCCGATACCTCCCCTTTTACACCCTTTCCGATCTCCCCACTGTCTCCGTCTTCCTCTGCACCTGTCTTTGTTCCTATTTCGATCTGTTTTACTGCCGATTGGAATGCACTAATGTTGGGAAGATGGGTTTTTACAGTTGGGAACCGCCAAATGTTTCCGCACTTATGTTCCGGACCTTATGTGTATCAAAGTGACCAAAGCGACCCCTCTGGGGGATAATTATGGGAACCGGGTTGTAAACCTTTGTGTATCATGTTGTCCTATGGGTAAAATCTGTATAAAAGGAGCGATCCACAGAACCAATTTGAAGCAGTCTCCCCAAGTTGCACATGTTGTACTTGTCGTGACTTCTGTGTTCCCTGCAGTAAATAAACCTTGAATCTTTGACGCCGAAGGAAGTGTCCCGTGTCTCTGTCATTCGTACGCCGGAGCAGGTTACCCACGAAGGTTTCAGGTGTTGTGCCCTGGCACCGCTGGTTCTTAAAGAACCCAGTCCTTCACTACCCCTGGGGTCACCTGGACTCTATACACACTATAACTCATTTTAGTGTATTATATATAGAGCCAGTTTCCTACAGGTGGTCAAAAAAGGTTTGTGCCTATGAGAATTAATAGATATATGTCTGACTCTCATTATTTTGTTGTCGTTTATAATCAATTCTTCTTTGAGTCAAGGCATAGTTTTTAACTGCCTCAAGACTGGACAGATCACGTCTCAAAAAGCCAAATGGAGACACCGATGATTTTAACAACTCAAGCCATATATCCAACTTTCCATTTCTAGCAAAAGGGCCTGAATGTTGTCTAGCAAAGAATCTCAAAAATGCATTGAGGATGATAACCATCCGTCACGTTTTAAAGCTGGCTGCCACACAGAAACCGCAATCTTACAAGTTTTTGAAGATGGCCTAAGCCTTCTGGACAATGCTAAATCATGCCTCCTCATTCTTCTTATCTGTCCACTGCAATTAGTACAGCCAACCACATTTCCCTTCTATAAATCCTAGAACAACAGATGGGGATCAATGGCACATCTATTCCCCCGGTATTCGCTACAACGCTGTCTCAGGTCAGCAAATACAGGACTGATTTTGGTGCCCAAGATAAAAAGAGCCAGATGGGGGAAAAGGGCTTCTCTTATCGAGCGGCCAAACTGTGGAACTCCCTCCCCACACTGATCAGACAACAGCCTAACAGGACTCTTTTTAGGAAACTAATAAAGACCTGGCTTTTCCCCTAAGCTCCTAGATTAATCAGCAAGGGCCCAGCATCCACTCACCTCAGCGCCAAGACGCCTCTGCAATCGTGGTCAGAGTAATTTCTCAAACTGCTTCTAGAGAGTAAAATTATCAAAATCACACTACAGCCTGACACCTCTTTGTCAAGAAGTTCCCCAAGATTGCATCATTTCCATTACATTTTTAAGTTTATTCATAAAATTGCTCTTTTCTCCAATATGCAGACAACAAACATATGTATCTTGCAAAGACAACTGGCGACTACAAATTATAGATATCAGTTCCAGCATCTCAAACTGAACACCCAGAAAAATAAAGAATTTCTTTCCCTCTCTCAACTACATAACTGTATCCATTGTGGAGACAGCAAAACCGTTGGCATTTATTCATAACATACATCTAACTCTGCAAGTCCACACTTACATGGAAGTGAAAGAAGCCCATATCAAATTAGACTCCTTAGGAGTGTCAAGCCTCTTATCCCAGCAGACAGCCTTAAAATAGCGGTTTAACCATTCCTACTAGTTTCAAAAAGTGCCTCTTCTCCGCCAACAATGGACTTCCTGGGGCTAAAACCTCTTTCATTCCAAAAATCAGAAACTCCGAGGTAAGCTTTCTCAGGGAAAGGTCCCAGAATCTGGAAAACCATTGTTCTTCCTATTAGAACAAATCCATGTCAAGAGACCTTTAAAGGAGTGCTTAAAGTCCTCTCTTTAAGCACCCTTTCCTGTTTTAACTGTAGCAAGCCGGCCTAAAAAAAACGGGTGATGATCCACATGGACAAGAAGAAACGCTTAATTTGAAATCAAGAATATCCTAAAGAGTCTGTACAATAGGTGGTGAACTCTGCATTAGTTTCACAGCTCCTACCTGTGCCGCATAAGACAATACACTAACCCTGTGGCTTGACTCCCTGTAGATCAATACTGACACCCCGCATTTTATACTGTCTGGTTGCTGTATTGCTATTGTGCCTTCTGTTTTTAGGTACCCTGTCACCGATCTGATTTCTAGCTGAGGTGTTAATGCTTTGCACAGCTGGAATACAATTAAAACATAGGAGGTAAGTCCAGATGATTGTGTTGTTTCTGGTTGGAGGGTGGCATGACTGCACAGTGTATGGAATATAAAGTCCCTATCTCCATCAACCCGTCCCAAGGTCCCATCTGCTTTTCCCTTTACAACTGCACAAGGATTACTACTCTAAGTGTGGCATAATCTCTATATAAGGACTCCAAGCTGAAAAACTAGGAAAAGTGTAAACTTAAAATCGTATACTGCATACTTGGTAGCATGGGATCTTTCATCAATAGCCATTGAGGCACATTGTCCATACTAAAGAAACTTATTTGCAAGACAAACGGATTTCTAGGTTTGCGGAGGACCACTGATCTCCAGTCCAGAGTCCACAGTATACCACTTCCCACAGGCTTTAATACGTTTGAGGTTACAGAGAAAAAACCTCAAACTGTTTGCGATTGATTCTCTACTTCTGACAATAGTCAGAGACTCTATATGCTCCAGTTTTAACAATTTTATGTTTGCACTTGTAAGTAAAGGGCTGCATGTTTAGTACCGATAAAGCTATGACCTTTGGGTGTTAAATCAGTGTCAATGTATTTGAATTTCCATACGTACTCACTGCTTAAAGAAAGCATTGATTGCTTAACCATTGCACCAGCTGACGCCAAGTATCACACAGTATTACTTACCAGAGAACACTCCTAGTAGCCACTGGCTGCCACAGGACTTGGATTAAAAGCATGACCACAAAGAGGAAGTTTTGATTTAGATCATTTACTTCACTGACAGTCAGCGGAGAAACACAGATGTGATCAGTTCTTCTTTGGCTAGGGTGAGGGCAAAACAGAAAGGATCTAGGCTTCACTTCAAAGTTTTCCAGGAGTCTCAGTACTTCCACTGAAATGGTTGGTACAGGGCAGTGGACTGATTTATGTATTTTTTTGCCCTTTTATATAGTACTAGCAGCCTGTCCCGACGTTGTCCGTGTAGGAATTGATGCGGGACAGTAGTATATTGTTTGGTAGGTGTTAGACCTGTCAGCCCTTTGGGTGGTCCCTCCTATTATTTATTTATTTTTGTCTCCTTTCTGCCTCCTAAGTTTTCTATTTTTATGTCCACTGGAATTTTTGGTGTTGTCCTTGGGGGTTAGGTGCTACCTTGTCCTTCTTATTTTTGAGGCCCAGCTGTACACACAAAATACTGGATACATTGACACACAAAATGGTGGCTGGTAACTGCCGCATTTTTTTACCTCAGGGACTGGGCCATAGAATAAAGTGAGGGATCTAGAACCTTCTGGACCCCTCTAGTCCCACTGGACCCAAAGCTATAAATAGTGGAATGTTGGGCGACCATTTTGTAGAAGCTGGAGTCAACTGAAGAGAGAGGAGTTGGAGTCCAGGCGGTGGAGTCAGGCGGTTGATGCATGGTGTGGGGCTGACTTCCTTCTAAGGCTGCTGCCCCCCCTGGTGATACGGCTCCTCAATCCATTGACCTGACCCTGCCCACCTTTGCTGAAGAGGAATTGGGAGAATACTGAGCAGGCCTACCAACAGAGGACAGTGGCAGGTACTACAGTGTACGGACCAGACAGTAGGGGTGAGTGAGGCAGAGAGCTGATATCGCCACCCCAGCGAGCTGAATACGTCCCGCGCTGGCCTGTTGTGTGACCCTGACTCTGAGGTGTGCCCACTCCAAGCACGCCCTGAGAGCGGCCCTGTAACGTTATCCCCGCTGGCCTCTAGAATACAGAATCAGGAGGCTGTATTATTTCCCATTCTACCACAAGCGTTAAAATCGTCAGAGGCCTCTCTTTGTTTGACCGCCCCCTTTATCGCGATTTCCCTCCTCCAGAGAAGTTGCCCCGCAGCTGTGAGAACCGGAGTGGCGGGATTGGGGGAGGCGCTGCGCAACAGTGACAGAACCAGCGGCGACTTACCGAGGGCAGCGGAGTGTATCAGGACCGCAGGGAACTTCATTCCGAGTGCTGTGGTGCCAAGTTAATTGAGGTCCCTACCCCGTTGACGTCTGTGAGGTTTGGTGCCGGGTGAGAGGCGGAGCGGAGCCCCGGGAAGAAAGAAGGCGTGAACCGGCAAGGTCAGGAAGGGAGGAGTCGGGCAAAGGAAGGCGTGAGAAAAGGGAGTAGCGCCGGAGCTGAGGGGCGAGTGACAGAGAGACTTGCCTACGAATTACCTCCCGTATGTCAGTCCGACCTAATTGGAAATATTTTCCCAGCAAGTTCATAGGCCCTTCGGTCCTCTACTAAATACAGGACCGGCTTTGGGGGTCTGTTAAACGCTGGTGTGTTAGAGCGACTGGCTGGGAGAGATCAGCCTGTCTCCCTCGAAGCTTCCTAGAGATTCCCACAGGTGATAGAAGTGACCCTAAAACCCCACGGACTTCAGCTGGGACATCTCCGGAGAAGTAAGGAAGGTCAAGGGGTGGGGAGGTATATGACGCAGCAACCTTCTGGGGGAATTTCAACGAACTGCATATCGTGCCTGTGGTTAATTAAGAGTTTGTATCTGTGATGCTTACTGAGAGAGTGTATCCTACGCAGGCATTAATGGTTATCTCTGAGGAAGGGGTAATACGACTAAGGAGATAATAAGTCTGTAATTCCCGAATGTTGTAATGCACAAAGGGGGAGAAAAGATCTGTAAGTGAAACCATTTCCTAGGTAAACAAATGAACTAGCTGAGTTTTTCTTTATCCTAGAGAGAGTCAACAACTCACAACATACGTTTACTAATTGTGGGCTGTAATGAGATGTTATTGATCTGGGAATGAAATGCTTCTCTAGCTCATGACACAAGGACCAAGACAGTTGGGAGGAAATGTTTATGAAGTCATTGGTCTATTTGTAAACTGAAAATTAAGAACGAGTAACTTGTTTTGTTAAAATTGTGTCCTGATGCATAGTTATGGTGACAAATACTTTGCATAAAAATTAAAGAGACGTTGAAGTAAATGCAACGTGAATCAAACTGAAAAAAACATAAAGAATTCTATATTGTCATAATAAGGTGTGGTGTCATTTTTAGTGGATGAGCGCGGGCTACTGTGAAAGGTGAAGCAAGAATAACACTTTTGCTTTGGAGATAGGTCTTGTCACTCAGTGCCAGGCTACCCTACGTGGACTAGTGGTACCAGGTCTAACAGTAGGATTTCGTTTTGATAGCATTTCTTATCTGTGACAGGCCTGTGAAACGCTCCGATTCACAGTGCACTGCTGATGCACTTAAGAGTGCGCGTTCAGTAGTGTGTGAACTCGAGTCTCCCTACTTTATTTTTCCTTGCAATATTATATAGCGCGAACTCGACAACATGGCATGAGTACGGGGAACATCCTTTTCGACGCGGATTTTACTCCGCAGTACTTTTACAACGCGTCCGTTAAATCGCAAGTCGTAACCACGACTTGCGCTGGAGGGCGCTAGAGGATAAAGAATAGTATATTTACTATTCCAACACCTTCCCTAGTATCCACGGGGACTGGTGTTAGAATAGTAAATTATACTATTCACTATCAGCGCCCCCCCAACGCAAGTCGTTGTAACGACTTGCGTTGTTAAAGACGCGTTGTAAAAGCACGCGTTGTGACGGTACGCGTCGTACCGTCATACATCCCATGAACACAATTTACATTACAGAAGAACACATTGATTTGTGGTAGGCACGGGGAGACAAAGCGATTTGCCTGGAATCACAGGATTTTGAGCTGATGCCGAGATTCGAACGTAGCTCCCCAGCTCTAAAGTTCGCAATTCTAGAACTTGTGGCGGGAGGTGTGTCTAAAAGTGTATGTCGGTGCTGGCCATCAATGAGAGAGACCTGTGCATTTTTCAAATTGGTGGTGAAAAAATGAGTATGTTGCTGGAGATGTGGGCTGCCGTGCCACCAATGTACTTACCGGGGAAGGGTAAACACCTATTATTCCGCAACTTTCTTTCCGCATACCATCACTCCGCATACTTTCATTAGGAAAGTACCATGACTCCGCAATGCCATTATAACACATGGCATTACATTTTATATGCTTTTACCACGCTTACATTTACAACGAAATTCGTTGTAAATGCATGAATGGCAAAGGCATGTTTTTTTAAAAATGTTTGGATAAGGTAAGTATGGGTATAGGGGTATATGTTTTGGGGTACTGAGGTATATGTTTTGGGGTGTTTGGGTATTTTAAGGGTTCAGATATAGTTTTGGGTTATGGGGTACAGGGGTAGGTTTAGGGTTTAGGAATAGGTATGGGTTTTGGGTACAGGGGTATTTTTAGGGTTCAGGGCTAGGTTTGGGTTTTGGTGTATAGGGGTATTTTTAGGATTCAGGGGTAGGTTTGGGTTTTGGGGTACAGGGGTATTTTAACGGTTCAGGGCTAGGTTTGGGTTTTGGGGTACAGGGGTATTTTTAGGGTTCAGGGCTAGGTTTGGGTTTTGGGGTACAGGGGTATTTTAGGGTTTTGGGGTACAGGGTTATTTTTATGGTTCAGGGCTAGGTTTGGGTTTTTTTCAACATCTCGTTGGTTGTTCTACGCTTTTCCAGATAACTCACTCACTTTTCCTTCAGTGCTTTTCTGGAAATATTACACATAGATAAAGGTTCAACAAAATTGTTTTCCAAACCTAGGTTGGTGAGGAATTTCCTTACATAACTTAGCCATCCAACCCTGCCACAGTTGTCTAACCTCATCACATCGTTCAAGATGGAGCAGTTTAATTTACATTCTTCGGTTGTCCAGGCCCTATGCCATAACAGAACCAGTGCAACCTTTATTGTATCTTCTAAATATGGTTCCCCAAGTTCAGTATGGCAAACGTATGTAGATACACTTTCTGGAACAGCTAAAAGATATTTCATGAAGGAATTTTCCAGCACCTGTAATGATCTCACATTAGCGTGTCCCCACAATCCAGCACCATATGTAACAATTTGCTAGGCAGGTCGCTCTATATACTGTGAGCATCCAAAAACTCACGTCTGGTTTCTTTGCTGGAACTCTTGTCCTGCTGCCTCCCTCGCCCTGACCAGTGAGCGCCGAACAACGGGTGTTCCTGTTCCGCCCTGCCGCCGCATACTCCACCACTAAGCGGCGGCCGTTGGGGGGGCACTACAGCCCCCAGAACACCTTGCGGGACCGACACGCCAACCCACGCCCACTCCCACTCCCGCGCCTGGAGGCGCAGAAAACAACGCCGCTTCATCGGTGGAGTGGGTGACCATCCAAAAACTCACGTCTGGTTTCTTTGCTGGAACTCTTGTCCTGCTGCCTCCCTCGCGCTGACCAGTGAGCGCCGAACAACGGGTGTTCCTGTTCACCCCTGCCGCCGCATACTCCACCACTAAGCGGCCGCCATTAGGGGGGGACTACAACCCCCAGAACACCTTGCGGGACCGACACACCCACCCACGCCCACTCCCGCGCCCAGAGGCGCTAAAAACAACGCCGCTTTATCCGCATCGCGGGACGCGCGCAGGCGCAGCCGGGCTAAGCCCGGGCAAAGGGCGGGCCGTCTGTGGCCGTCCGGGGCTGGGCTGGGCCACGTCCCTTTAGTTTGCTGCTCTGGACACATATAGTAAGACAATTCCCTCATAAGTGGTGTTCTTTGTCCGTCATACTATTATTAGTTCGTCCTACGTTTACTGTTGAAGTCCATCTGTCTCTTGCACATTGTGGTCTATGCTGCGCTGAATATTTGCTTTAGGACATATTAAGCCATGGCTTCCCGTCCCTCTAAAGGCAGAGCCTCTCTAGTGGGAGGGTCAGTCAGAGGGACTTTGGATAACTTCATCACCGGGACCACCTCAGTGCTAGAGAAGGAAATAGCTATAGCAGAGCGGCGTTTGTCCGCAGAACATCTTTATAACAAGCGCTTGTCTTTGGGCTCCATCCAGTTAGCCACTACACTGCAGATTACAACACAAACGGACTGTTTGGTTAACGACTCAATAAGTGACAACAGCACTCCACTACTTCAACAAGATATAACTCCACCAATTAAAATATTCAGCAATTCAAATATTAACGCTTCTAACTCTTCCTCTAATTCATCCTCATTATTGGAAGTTATATCAGGGAACCATATACCAACGGTTATGCCCACACAAACACCGACACAGAAGCCCCAGGACAAAATAGCTAAAGGTCCTCCACCAAAAAAAAGAAAGAGGGGGGGGGGCTAGTCATAATGGCAAACGTGTCAAAACATCCAAAATCCCCTTGAGTCCCCTAAACGACCCAAGTGCAACTGCTAGAAAAATTCAACCAGACCACTATCCCCCAATAGATTTACCAACTAATGACCTAATGGGGAGTATCGAGCAACTAGTCAGATCCCTTCTTCTACCACTCATTAAGAGGATGAAAAGAGTATCTCAACAACTGGGGTCACTTGACAAAGCTATTGCAAGTAATACCGGTCTAATTAAAAAACTATCCAACTCTACTATACCACACCCAACCTATGTTATTCCAACAAAATCGTCTTCACTTACAGAAGTAATCCCAACTAAGTCAGCGATTAACAAGGATCCATTTCCCGTAACAAATGTAAACATCACGGCACCCCAGTTGGAAGACAACTCTGAAATAAACAATAGGGGGGTAAGAGTAGGAGGGCAATCTCATATTTCTGATAGCTCCCAGCCCAATACAATTAGATCTTGCGCCCCGGGAAAGACAGATGGGGCAAACAAACAACAAATAGATTTGCCCCCGGAGGCGGTCCCGTATGTTGTGGTACTTACCAGAGTCCCAGTACTAGAGAATGGAAAAAAAGAAGGCTATTATGACCTTAAGAATAAAGTTGTACACTGGTTAAGACACAACAGACCACTTCCCCACCAACATCAACGGGGAAATCCTTCATGTACGGAGACTTGGCTGGATGGGACATAGACCGAAGGAAATTCAGGGGGACATAATTATTATTAATTTTAGACATCGTTGGGCAATTACACATATTATTGATTGGTACCCAGAGAAAGGTAGGGGTGGCATCAAAACACACGACTTAACCTATTTCTACCCCCGGGTTCTGTTGACAAATCCCTTAAAGACCCGAGTACCGTTTTGGTGCCATACAGAAGGCCCTAGCTTCAACATTCCCACTTTCAACCGCTTTGCTGCCCTTTCGGGTTTGGAAGGAGTTGATTGACTCCCTTGTCTGAAAGGCACACAGGGGCTCTCAGAGACTGAGTATAGGGTAATAGATAATAGTAAACGCCGAAATCCCTATCTGAATCCTGCTATAGTCCCAGGGGTGGGGGAATCATATCGCCCGACGCCCGAACCATGTAGATTTTTATAATGGGCAAGAAGATTTAGTGTCTATTTTGTCCGACGGACAAGAAGACATTAAATCACTGAACACGGGTCTCTGCCCTCCAGCTCCCTCGCTCTGTGATCTGGAAGCGCAATGCCACTGCCCCAGAAGTGGAGCTGCGGGAGACACAGAGATAGGCAGAGAACTGCACTGTCTCTGCAGCTGCTGGCAGGTAGAGGCCAGTGTGCGCAGGAGCAGATGGACGGGCACAGGGCCCCAAGAGTGGAGCCGGGGCTGGAGACATAGATCGGGCCCGTGAGAGGGGCCCGGGAGGCAGCAGACACAAGACCCCAGTACACTGGAAGACAGAGGCCGAGTATGGGGGCTCAGAGACAGACCCCCGAGAGAGGAGGACCAGGCCTGAGGCTGCCTAGAGGACAGACGCTGTCTGGTGTACTTAGGATGGTGGGAGGAAGAAGAGGCTGTCTGCCTGGGGCTGCGGGAGAAAGAGGCTGGTCACGGGGCAGAGACAGAGACAGGCTCACAGTAGCTATGATCGGAGCAGTGTGCAGGCTGCTCAGAGGGAAGAAATTATCCGAGGGTCAGAACCGGGTGGAGCGAGAGAGGCAGCTCTGGGAATTACAGACCAGACGGGCTCGGCAGAGAGCAGCCTGTGAACGGGGATAGGTGTGCCTCCCTGTCAGAGCGGCCTCAGGGAGGGGCTGAAGCTGGGGAGATAGAAAGGGGCAGCCACCAGAGGAGGAGAACTGGCAGCATGGGACAGGAGAGAGACACCGAGGCAGCCGCTCTGCAGTGCTATATTTGTCAAATTTGAAGTGCAGGTGCTCAAATCTTTGTTGGAGGCACACCTACTTGTCTTTGGCTCCAGTGTATGTAAGTGTGCGTGGTACTATCTATATGTCTTTGAGTGCGTGTCTGCCTGTTGTGTCTTTGTCTGTGCGCGAGTATTTAAGTTTGGGTGGGAGTTTTTAGGACTGTGTATGTGTATGGAAGTATTTGTGTCTGGGGTGTGGGCATCTATGTATCTGTGTGTCTGCCTGTATGAGTGTGTTATACATGTCCAGGTTAATGTTTGCATGTGTGTTCCAGTTGCGACTAATGAATTCTCATGAAGTGCCTTTCTGTTGTAAAAAAAAAAAAACTGCATGCTTCCTGGTCCAGATGCTCCCGTGTCAAGAGGAGGGAGCGGAGGTCGACCCTTTCCCATCCGCATGGCTCTTCCATTCCTTCCATTCCCAGAGACCCTGCTCCTTCCTTCCATGCCTCTATTTCTCTCTGAACAGGTGTCTGCCCCCCCTGTTCTTTGAACCACCAGCGCTCGGCGCTCAGCCGCCTAGAAAGGGCTGGCAAGTGCCTTAGGGAGCATGAAGGATATTTCGTGCAGCAGGGGATTAAAATCTCAGCTCTTTAGAATGAGTGGGGTGTCTCTAAGAAGTGAAGGAAGTCATATTGGCAGACAGTGTCTCCGGACGAGGAGTAGTTGAACACTTGAGTTCAACAGTAACACTGTGCCACTGGCAAGTCCCGTAGCAATAGCTAAGCACGGAAATTATTGTACATCAATTACGTGCAACAGCGTGTGACTTGAGTTCAACAGTAACACTGTGCCACTGGCAAGTCCCGTAGCAATAGCTAAGCACGGAAATTATTGTACATCAATTACGTGCAACAGCGTGTGTAGACCTGGCCCTGCTAATTAGCTGCCGGTGTTAAGCACCGGCACAAATTAAGCACTGCTGCTCTGGCCCTGCCACTGAGCAGAGAGAAGAGGCTGCAGTTAAGGGACTCCCAGGGATGCAGCTGTGGAGCAGACACATTACCAATGCTAGGATCACCCTAAACCTGCAGTATGTCATGCAGCTGTAGCAGTGGGGGCATAGGCCACACCTCCTTTCACAGACCATCTTCACTTGGCACCGACCCGTTCTCCATGACCCTCCACTCGCACCGCAATCTTGCGATCTCCCCTTATCCTCGGGGGATTGGCCTGTCCCCCGTTTACCGACTCTTCCCTTTTACCTGCCCTAACCAAAGAACCAACTCCAGCCTCTACCTGAAACCCGTCTCTGGTACCAGCTACCTCCCTCAGTCAGTTTCAAAGACTGCTATAAATCCAGCCATAAGAGGGGCCTTCCCTAGCACTAACTTATTCAAACGTCTCACAGCAGAATTCCTCGCTTTTTGAAAGATGCTTTCCAGTCTGCCTCTCCTCTCCTGCAATTCGTGCAAGGGCTTGTTGGATCTGTTCTTCCCAGTACATAATGTAATCATGCTTAAAATGAATATACCCTCAGTGATGTACAGTCTTTGTGCATCTTTCTCTAACCTGTGTATCCCTGATTCAGGCAGGATGGGCCCCTTAATGCGCCTGTCTTTTGGGTGGAGAAAGTAGGTCTTCCCCTACTCTCTGTACACACCTCATATACTAACCCCTCTCTAGGAGTCAGGGAAATGGTCCCCTCCCCCTTGCCTCTCTGTACACATCACATTCACCTTAGTGCAGGGACGCAAGCTTTGTGTCTGTCCCATTGACCCCTCTGATCCGGATGGTAGCAGGGAGAAGGGTTCCACCTGCTCAGTGTGCGCTGCATATTCCCACTTCTGGGTGCAGGGGGTGGACTGTCCCTTACCTCATATCTCTCAAACTTTTCTTCTTTGCGCAGGTTGTTGGTTGTCCGCTTTTACCTGTCTCTATTTGGATGGGCTCTGTTCTCCAGTTCTCTATACTCATTTACTTTATTTACACCCCTTGCTTGTGGTATCACATGTAGTTTCAGTTGTGAAATTTAAGTAAGTTGTTGCCCCCCTTATAAAGGTTAAATTATGCATTTGGGCAATGCTGTTGGAGTCTTGTAAGTTTTTAGCTTTTTTTTAATATGGATTTACAGTGATGTCAAGAGGGACAACACACACAAATAAGGGGGAGTTGATGTGTGGTTTATGCTTTTAATCCTTCCAAAGTTGCAAGATTGAGAATTAATTCCCATCATGGTTGTATATATTCTTCCTATTGTGTGCAAGTAGGCAGTTTATGCTCTTGGCTCCTTTTTGGCTCCAGTACCCTGTGCGCTGGAGTAGTAGACTTCAGCTCTCTTTTCTGTGATCATCCGTGAGTTCTCGGTCCAGTATGCTTGCCTGCTTCCTCATCTGTGGACATGTGCACAGTGCAGACTGTCCAGCTGTAAATTATATATGCACATTGCTCCCTCTGTGACTAGTTTAGAGGAAATTCTTGCTCCTGGGACGTGTTTCGGAGGGGGGGCGTTGACGCTTGCTTCTTGACCTTGTGTTTTAGAGGAGTAATACAGTGGCAGATCAGCCTGTTTTGGAGGGCTGGCGAAACAGTCTTATTGGCGTTATTTGACTGTAGGTATGGTGGCTTGTAGGCCTGAGTTATTTGGGTGTGAATGGGGTGCTGACTTGTGGCCTTGTTTGGGAGGGAGGTTGGGTGCTGATGCTGGCTTCTGCATCTGGTTTAGGGAGTAAAGGCTCAACTTTGTTGCAGGGTTGGAGACTCCTGGGCCTTGTCAATAGACTGGAGACTCCTGTGCGTGCTCTAGAGGTGGCTGAAGACCCCTGGGTGTGCTCTAGAGGGCTCTGGCTCGAGGGACAAAATTAGGGAGGCACTGGTGCATGTGCTCAGCTTAGGAGTTGAATGGCCTAGGGGTGTTGGTTCTTGAGCCCAGTTTAAAGGTGGCGGGCCGATTTCTGGTCTAAATATTATAGGAGAGGCTGCTGGTTCCTGGAGAAAATGTATCTATCATTAATTCTGCCCTCACATAAAGCGGACTGTGATATCATCCTGCGCATATGGCGAGCAGTGGGAAAAGTACGTATTTTCCCATAAACTAGACAGTTGTGTCTCGGGCAGCCCTTATAATTCATTTATGGAGTAGGTGGGACAAGTGGATTTTACAGGACATGTAGATCACAGTACCATTTTGTCCCTTGGCCAAGTAGATTATTCAAAAAATTCCACACCCCTGTAGTCCCCAGTAAGTCCAGACAAGATTTGGATCAAGGCATAGAGCTTTTAGTGGTGGATACGGGGGGAATGTACTTACCCGTGTGTAGGGTCTGCTATCCTATTGTAACCCCAGTTTTTGCTTTTTGCTTCACTGGTTTTCGACTTAATGTGGCTGTGGGCCTGCTAATCAGACCCACAGCCTGCTGTTCTCTCTCTAAATTCACATACATGTACTATAGGTACATAACCCAATTGCAACTGGACTCCTTGTCAGCCCCTGTACCATGCACTATAGGTGCTCAGGTATAGGTGCCACCAAGGCCTACCAGGGGCTGCAGCATAGCTTTTGCCACCCCTGGCTGGTTCTTAAATTGACACAACTGGCTGATCACTCAGCTGGGGCAAGTTGGTGTAATCACCCCTTGCTTAGATATAGTATACCTATATCTAAACCTATATCTGGATACATATAAACCTGTGAGTCACTCCTATGGAAGGCCTTATCAATCCTGGAGGCAGAGTGCGTGGTTTAACGTGAGATGGAGCTCGAGCATGAGCTGAGCCTGTCTGCAGCTGCCAGGAACAACTCCCTAAGCTGTTCCGGGATAATACCATACCATATACTATAAAGTTCATTATAATCCTCCCGATTATATGTTAACTTTGGTTTGGCTTTATTAAAACATGTCGTGTAAGGTGTCATACGATTTGGAATACTATCCCCTCGACAGTCCTGTCGACGGGGATAGCATTCCAACCCTCTAGGTTACTTTACTGAAACGCGGTTGATTTTAAAAGAGCCTCAGCATCACAAAATGGACGCTTCTGCCACAGACACAAGTCTGACCTCCTGCTGCTGACCGAAACTCAGCCAAGGAGGCCTGGACAAAGGGTTTCCTGTCACAGGGAGGTGTCACACCACCCCAGACAGGAGATAGTGGATTGTAGCAGGGAGATTTGAAAGAAACCAGACAGTGCCTGGGGTGCACAAGGCTTCCCCTTGCATAATCCGGTCAAACCGGTTCTGGGGCACACCAGCCCCAGTCCCAGCGCGACCTGGACAAAGGGAAGGGGTGTAACCACCCCCTTCCTGGGTCCCACCCATAGGAGGGGGCCTAGCAGGTAATCCAGCCCCCTAGATTGGTATAAGAATGGGAGCAGTGCAAACAGGCACCATCCAGCACCTCGACGTTTGCTTTGTTGCAGTTCCCGCAGGAACTTGAGCGACAGAGTTCGACAAGACCAAGCGTGCCTGCCTTCTAACAGCCCGATCCACAGTCCCTGCAGAGCTGAGACCCGTGGAGGCGACCTGAAGCGTGGGGCCCGCCATCTTGGAAAGACCACGAGACGCTGACCGTGCAGCCCACGAGTGATCCTCGAAGCTGTACATCGGGGTTTGAGAAGCCCCAGCCCTGAGCCTCTTTTGCACCGAAGCGCACCCCTCCACACTCACCGAGTCCTGCGTGGGGCCCTTCTGCTTCCGTTGGTCCGGTCACTTGCCCGTTGGCTTGTGGCCCCTGTGCCGACAAACCTTGAAAACGAACTTGTGATTCTGGTTGCTCCAGACTTGCACTCGCTCCTCTGAAAAGGAGCGCCCGCTCTGACCCTCCTGGTCCGAGTACAACGCCATCTTCGAATCCTGCGTGGGTTGCCCTTGCGAAGGGTTGTTTGCTCCAATCCGGAAGCCGACACCGCCGACAGCGAGAGCCTGCGTGGAACAGCTCGAGATCCACTCCTGGACATCTTCGGTGCCCCAGAGTCCACGTGGCAGCGGAGACAAGCGACCCATCAGCGACCTGAAAGCGCCCAACATTGCCTGGTTCCTCCTGGTTCCACCCTGGTCACTGCTAAGTGACCCAGACTCTGTCCCCCCTACTTTCAGATCATCTTTAACTTCGATCCACCCTTGGATCACACCGGACACTTCTCGTCTCGACGCCTGCAGCATCTTCAGCTCCAAGCACCAGCAACCTGCGTGACAAAACCCGACACTACTTCGCACCTGTGCAACCGCTTCCTGTGGGTCAGGTAACTCAGCAACGCCGGTGTTCCCACACTGGTACACACCTCTAGTGTATGTGTCTTAAGTTTCGTCCTTCTAGGTTGAGCGGAAGTATTCTTAAACAGTAACTTTATAACTTTTACGCACCATTGACTTTGCATTGGTGCATGCCTGTGCTTTAAGCGCTGCACCCGAATCCCGCGGGCTTTTCCCGACTTCAGCATTGCTAGTCCCGACTGCTCCCAGTGATTCCCTAGGCCCTAGGCCTAACCACTGTTCGATTGGTATCTCTTATACCACTTTCTTAATATATGGTTTGGGTGGCCACCCGCCCTCATCCATAATTGTGCAACTTTCATATGTTTAACTGTGCTTTTGTTTAAACGCTTGTGCCTCTGCACTCATAAAGAGTACAGAGGATTATTCTAGTAATAAATACATATATTTTTATAAAATATACTTGTGTGGTGTCCTTTCATTTGATATTACAGGATTGTGATTGGTAAAACAGTTTGCTTAACACGACCTCTCGAGTTAAGCCTTTAAGGCTGCTTAGTCCATGCTACCATTAGGATAGCTTGTCTATAAGGTTGACTTACAACCAGACACCATAAGGGATTGTTTGGACTGATACAAGGTGGTTCCAGGATTGGAAACATCATATATCAGGCCAACTTCTCACATTGGTGTGCAGCGGTGCGGATTTGAGCTTGCTGTTGTTTTACCATTGCAATCTTTTTATCAAATTGAAAGATCACATCAAGTACCTTAGGTACATATAAACAAAAGCTTAGCATATTTAAGTTCTACTGAACTTAGTAGTTGTAGATTAAGGGGATTAGCACACCCTGCCTACAACTCACTAGCAAGGTACAGTAGGAAAACACTTAGTGCACCACTTGCACCTCACTAGCAGTCATGTCTGGCACAGGAGGAGCTTCAGGCTCTGCACCAGTGAGAGTTGACCTTACCAAGGCAACTTCCAGCTATGACAAACTTAGCCATAAAGACTTGAGTGCCTTATGCATTGCAAGAGAGCTAAAAAGGGGTCACAACCCCACCATTCCTTCCCTGATAGCCATCCTGGAAAAGGATGACTTAGATAAGGCGAGTACAGTTCCCTTAGATGCAGGAGATGGAGTGATCCCCCCTGAGAATGAGGACACCCCAGTGTTGGACGAAGAAGAAGAGGAAGAAGAAGAGGAGGAGGAGGGCTCAGAAGTAGATGAGCCAGTTCAGAATCAGAGGGGTAACCAGGTCATAGTTGGCAGGCTTAACCAGACCAACTTGGACCTACATGGGAATGGAGAGGGCCAGCACCTCCCCAGATCCTATAACATAATTCCTGTGGGCAACAGGAGAGTGAGATCACCTGCCAGGGACTCTCACATATCTAGTGCCTCCAGGGAATCTCAAAGGGGAATGACTTCCCCCCAGAGGAAAGAGCATAGGGCCAGGATGAGGGCTGTCCAACTTCAGATAGAGAGGGAAGAGATAGCCTTGGCTCAAGCTAAACTTGCTTTAGCAAGAGAACACAAGTTGTGTGGATTAGATTCCACTGGTGGCAGCAATATTCCTAGAGAGAAAGACAGTGCCTATGATAATAGAAACCTGACAAAAATTGTGCCCCCCTACAAGGAAGGGGATGACATCCACAAATGGATGACTGCTCTGGAGAGAGCCTGCATGGTACAGCAGGTTCCTCAAGATCAGTGGGCTGCAATTTTATGGTACTCCTTTTCTGAGAAAGGGAGGGGCAGGCTCCTCACAGTTAGACCTGAGGATGCCAAAAACTACTCTGTCCTGAAGAGTGCTCTTATTGAAGGGTTTGGCCTAACCACTGAGCAATACAGGTGGTTGTTCAGAGACACCCAAAAAGCACAGACTCAGGACTGGACTGATTTTGTTGATTGTGCCACTAAGGCTCTGGAGGGTTGGCTGGTGGGAAGTAAAGTCTCAGACTATACAGGATTGTACAATCTTATAATGAGAGAGCAGATCCTTAATAACTGTCAGAATCAGCTGTTGCATCAATACCTTATTGACTCTGATCTGACCTCTCCCCAAGAATTGGGAAAGAAGGCGGACAAATGGGTCAGAACAAGGATTAAGCAGAAACCCCAGAACCATGGTGGTGACCAGAAGAAAACAGACCAGAAGGGTGGGGATAAAAAAGATAAAGAAAAAGACCAGAAGTCTTCTTCAGGCCCACAAAATTCTAATAAGGAGGGTGGTTCCCAGAATGGTAACAAAAAGAAGAAAAATGATGGCCCAAAGAAACCTTGGTGCAATACCTGTAAGTCCATTTCCCATTGGGGGAGTGAATGCACAAAGAAAAATCCAGTCCCTACCACTGCAGCTCCTAAAGCACCTGCACCCCCTAGTACAGCCAGCAGTGGTAGTACACAACCAAAGGGTATAGTAGGGTTAACCCTGGGTACTGAGATGGAATCTGGCCTAGTCAGAGTCCCTACTCAGGTAGTTCTGCTCTATGATGTGGACATATCCATGCCCACTA
This sequence comes from Lissotriton vulgaris, assembly GCF_964263255.1. NCBI lineage: Eukaryota > Metazoa > Chordata > Amphibia > Caudata > Salamandridae > Lissotriton > Lissotriton vulgaris. The sequence continues at coordinate 221,069,606 of NC_141698.1, forward strand.
CTGTGAGTCCCAGTAACTTGGGCAAGTATAGGCAGACGCCTTTGATTAAAGAGAAACTGGCTCAGGCCTACAGGGACACTTGTGCCATTGTCACTATGGTGACACCTGACTTTGTGGACCCTGGACAGTTTGAACTAGGTGAGAATTACCTAGTGGCCAATGCAAACAATGCCACTATTACACATAGTGTGGCTGTTGTGAACTTCTCCTGGGGAGGGGTAAATGGCCTAAAGAAAGTTGTTGTGAGTGCAGACCTCCCAGTAGACTGTCTGTGACGCAATGATCTGGAAAACTCGGTTTGGTCAGAAGTGGAGTACAGGACTCATGCAGAAATGCTAGGGATTTCAGCACATGTCCGTGCAGGGACAAGGACTCGGGCTAAGAAGTGCCTTCCTGAACCAGTGGTGGATCTTGGAACAATAGACCACCCACAACCCAAGAAGAAGAGCAAGAGGGTTAAGGCTGTGCCTTCCCACTTGCCCCAGGTTGAGGATCAGACTTCACAGGAAGCTGATTCTGCAGTCCAAGAGGAGACTGTCTCTGAGGAGCTTGAACCTGATCAGGTTGAGTTTCTGGGGACAGGGGGACCATCAAGGGCAGACCTGGGGCAGGCCCAATTAGATTGCCCTTCCCTTGAACCCATCAGACAGCAAGCTGCTGCTGAGGCTGCATGGAATGCTCAAGGTACCCATAGAGTGTATTGGGATGATGGGCTCCTTTATTCAGAGGCTAGAGACCCCAAGCCTGGTGCTACCAGGAGGTTGGTCATACCTTTGAAATTTAGGGGCTTCCTTCTTACCTTGGCCCATGATATTCCCCTTGCAAGACACTTAGGCCAGAACAAGACTTGGGACAGGCTTGTCCCTCACTTTCACTGGCCTCATATGTCAGAAAATGTCAAGGAGTTTTGTCGCTCCTGTGTCACTTGCCAAGCCAGTGGTAAGTCAGGTGGCACAACAAAGGCCCCCCTGATACCACTACCTGTGCTGGGGGTACCCTTTGAAAGAGTTGGAATAGATATTGTGGGTCCCATGGATCCTCAAACAGCATCTGGGCACAGATTTATACTGGTGGTAGTGGATCATGCCACCAGGTATCCAGAGGCAATTCCCCTGAGGACCACAACAGCACCTGTTGTGGAAAAGGCCCTTCTTGCAGTTTTCTCAAGAGTGGGTTTTCCAAAGGAGATTCTTTCAGACAGAGGTACCAACTTCATGTCTGGATACTTAAAGGCAATGTGGAAGGAGTGTGGAGTAAACTACAAGTTTACCACACCCTATCACCCACAGTGCAATGGGCTTGTTGAAAGGTTCAACAAGACCCTCAAGGGAATGATAAAAGGATTACCAGAGAAGCTTAGGCGGAAATGGGACACCCTTTTACCCTGCTTGCTCTGTGGTTACAGAGAGGTCCCACAGAAGGGGGTTGGCTACAGCCCTTTTGAACTTTTGTTTGGCCACCCTGTGAGGGGTCCACTATGTTTGGTGAAGGAAGGATGGGAGTTACCTCTCAAAAAGCCTAAGCTAGATGTTGTGGACTATGTACTTGGTCTCCGCTCCAGGATGGCTGAATACATGGAGAGAGCATCCAAAAACCTGGAGGCCAGTCAAGAATTACAGAAAGCTTGGCATGACCAAAAGGCTGTTCTGGTTGAGTTCAAGCCAGGGCAGAAGGTGTGGGTGTTGGAGCCAGTGGCCCCAGCAGCACCCCAGGACAAATGGACTGGACCCTACCCTATTGTTGAGAAAAAGGGAGAAGTCACCTATGTGGTTGACTTTGGAACCCCTAGGAGCCCCCACAGGGGGCTACATGTAAATCGTTTGAAAGCAATTGTTGACAGGGAGGACATGAGCCTGCTCATGGCCACAGATGGGGAACAGGAGGAGGAGAGTGACCCTCTCCCAGACCTGCTTTCCCAGAACCCTGATGATGGTTCAGTTGATGGAGTAGCCTTGGCAGGCAGCCTCACTGAGCAGCAACAGGTGGACTGCAGACAGGTGTTGCAGGGCCACAGGCATATGTTTTCACTCACACCCAGTTAAACTAACTGGTGCACCCATGAGGTGGACACCGGTGACAGTCTGCCTGTGAAGAATAAAATCTACAGGCAACCTGACCATGTCAGGGATTGTATAAAGGCTGAGGTGCAAAAGATGCTTGAGCTTGGAGTGATTGAGCCATCAGAGAGCCCATGGGCCAGCCCAGTAGTCCTGGTGCCAAAACCTCATACCAAAGATGGAAAGAGAGAAATGAGGATTTGTGTGGACCACAGAGGTCTCACTGCTGTCACTAGGACAGATGCACATCCCATTCCAAGAGCAGATGAGCTCATTGATAAATTGGCTTCTGCCAAGTTTCTGAGCACATTTGATTTGACAGCTGGCTACTGGCAGATCAGGTTAGCGGAAGAGTCAAAAGCCAAAACAGCATTCTCTACCCCTAGTGGACATTATCAGTTTGTGGTAATGCCCTTTGGTTTGAAGAATGCACCTGTCACCTTCCAAAGGTTGGTGAATCAAGTCCTTGCTGGGTTGGATGACTTTTGTGCAGCATATCTAGATGATATTGCTGTCTTTAGCTCCACCTGGGAGGATCACCTGATCCACCTGAAGAAGGTTCTAGAGGCCCTGCAAAAGGCAGGCATGACTATCAAGGTTACTAAGTGCCAGATAGGGCAGAGCAAGGTTGTGTACCTGGGCCACCTAGTAGGTGGGGGTCAGGTTCAATCATTGGAGAGAAAGATCCAGACCATACAGGACTGGGCTCCTCCAACTACCCAGACACAAGTCAGAGCCTTCTTGGGCCTGACTGGGTATTACAGAAGGTTTGTGAAGAACTATGGGTCCATTGTGACACCATTAAATGACTTGACATCCAAGAAGATGCCAAAAAAAGGTTCAGTGGACAGTTAGCTGTCAAAAGGCATTTGATGACCTGAAGAAGGCCATGGGCTCTGCACCTATCCTGAAGAGTCCTGACTACTCCAAACAGTTCATTGTACAGACAGATGCTTCTGAGTTAGGGGTGGGAGCTGTGCTTTCACAACTTAATATAGATGGTCATGACCAGCCCATTGCTTTTATTAGCAGAAGGCTGACCCCCAGGGAGAAACGTTGGTCAGCTATTGAGAGGGAAGCCTTTGCTGTGGTTTGGGCCCTGAAGAAGTTGAGGCCATATTTATTTGGAACTCACTTCCTAATTCAGACAGACCATAATGCCTTCTTGTGGCTAAATCAGATGAAGGGGGAAAACCCCAAACTACTCAGGTGGTCCATTTCCCTACAGGGGATGGACTTTACAGTGGAGCACCGCCCAGGGACAGACCATGGTAATGCAGATGGTCTCTCCAGGTACCTCCACTTAGAACATGAAGACTTATCTGGTCAAGGTTAAGTTTAATGTCCCTGCGTTTGGGGGGGCGGAGGGGGTGTGTAGGAGAATAGGGTCTGCTATCCTATGGTCACCCCAATTTTTGCTTTTTGCTTCACTGGTTTTCGACTTAATGTGGCTGTGGGCCTGCTAATCAGACCCACAGCCTGCTGTTCTCTCTCTAAATTCACATACATGTACTATAGGTACATAACCCATTTGGAACTGGACTCCTTGTCAGCCCCTGTACCATGCACTATAGGTGCTCAGGGCATAGGTGCCGCCAAGGCCTACCAGGGGCTGCAGCATAGCTTTTGCCACCCCTGGCTGGTTCTTAAATTGACACAACTGGCTGATCACTCAGCTGGGGCAAGTTGGTGTAATCACCCCTTGCTTAGATATAGTATACCTATATCTAAACCTATATCTGGACACATATAAACCTGTGAGTCACTCCTATGGAAGGCCTTATCAATCCTGGAGGCAGAGTGCGTGGTTTAACGTGAGATGGAGCTCGAGCATGAGCTGAGCCTGTCTGCAGCTGTCGGGAACAACTCCCTAAACTGTTCCGAGATAATGCCGTACCATATACTATTAAGTGCATTATAATCCTCGCGGTTATATGTTAACTTTGGTTTGGCTTTATCAAAACATGTCGTGTAAGGTGTCATACGATTTGGAATACTATCCCCTCGACAGTCCTGTCGACGGGGATAGCATTCCACCCCTCTAGAGGGAGAAGACATGTTACTTTACTGAAACGCGGTTGATTTTAAAAGAGCCTCAGCATCACAAAATGGACGCTTCTGCCACAGACACAAGTCTAACCTCCTGCTGCTGACTGAAACTCAGCCAAGGAGGCCTGTACAAAGGATTTCCTGTCACAGGGAGGTGTCACACCACCCCAGACAGGAGATAGTGGATTGTAGCAGGGAGGTTTGAAAGAAACCAGACAGTGCCTGGGGCGCACAAGGGTTCCCCTTGCATAATCCGGTCAAACCGGTTCTGGGGCACACCAGCCCCAGTCCCAGTGCGACCAGGACAAAGGGAAAGGGGTGTAACCACCCCCTTCCTGGGTCCCACCCATAAGAGGGGACCTAGCAGGTAATCCAGCCCCCTAGATTGGTATAAGAATGGGAGCAGTGCCAAAGCACTCAGATTATCCTGACTGAAACTTATGAAACGAAACTCTGGACCCTTCGACATCCTACTCGACTTAGAAGACTGAAGAATCTCCCTTGTGGTCAAGGAGTGACCACCCTGTGCAAACAGGCACCATCCAGCACCTCAACGTTTGCTTTGTTGCAGTTCCCGCCGGAACTCGATCGACAGAGTTCGACAAGACCAAGCGTGTCTGCCTTCTAACAGCCCGATCCACAGTCCCTGCAGAGCTGAGACCCGTGGAGGCGACCTGAAGCGTGGGGCCCGCCATCTTGGAAAGACCACGAGACGCTGACCGCGCAGCCCACGAGTGATCATTGAAGCTGTACATCGGGGTTTGAGAAGCCCCAGCCCTGAGCCTCTTTTGCACTGAATCTCACCCCTCTACACTCACCGAGTGCTGCGTCGGGCCCTTCTGCTTCTTTTGACTCAACGCGTTGGCCCGGTCACTTGCCCGTTGGCTTGTGGCCCCTGTGCCGACGAACCTTGAAAACTAACTTGTGATTCTGGTTGCTCCAGACTTGCACTCGCTCCTCTGAAAAGGAGCGCCAGCTCTGACCCTCCTGGTCCGAGTACAACACCATCTTCGAATCCTGCGTGGGTTGCCCTTGCCAAGGGTTGTTTGCTCCAATCCGGAAGCCGACACCGCCGACAGCGAGAGCTTGCGTGGGACAGCTCGTGATCCACTCGTGGACATCCTCGGTGCCCCACAGTCCACGTGGCAGCGGAGAGAAGCGACCAGTCAGCGACCTGAAAGCGCCCGACATTGCCTGGTTCCTCCTGGTTCCACCCTGGTCACTGCTAAGTGACCCAGACTCTGTCCCCTCTGCTTTCAGATCATCTTTAACTTCGATCCATCCTTGGATCACAACGGACACTTCTCGTCTCGACGCCTGCAGCATCTTCAGCTCCAAGCACCAGCAACCTGCGTGACAAAACCCAACACTACTTCGCACCTGTGCACCCGCTTCCTGTGGGTGAGGTAACTCAGCAACGCCGGTGTTCCCACACTGGTACACACCTCTAGTGTATGTGTTTTAAGTTTCGTCCTTTTAGGTTGAGCAGAAGTATTCTTACAGTAACTTTATAACTTTTACGCACCATTGACTTTGCATTGGTGCATGCCTGTGCTTTAAGCACTGCACCCGAATCCCGCGGGCTTTTCCCGACTTCAGCATTGCTAGTCCCGACTGCTCCCAGCGATTCCCTAGGCCCTAGGCCTAACCACTGTTCGATTGGTATCTCTTATACGACTTTCTTAATATATGGTTTGAGTGGCCACCCGCCCTCATCCATAATTGTGCAACTTTCATATGTTTAACTGTGCTTTTGTTTAAACGCTTGTGCCTCTGCACTCATAAAGAGTACAGAGGATTATTCTAGTAATAAATACATATATTTTTATAATATATACTTGTGTGGTGTCCTTTCATTTGATATTACAGGATTGTGATTGGTAAAACAGCTTGCTTAACACGACCTCTAGAGTTAAGCCTTTGCGGCTACTTAGTCCATGCTACCATTAGGACAGATTGTCTATGAGGTTGACTTACAACCAGACACCATAAGGGATTGTTTGGACTGATACAAGTTAGTTCCAGAATTGGAAACATCATATATCAGGCCAACTTCTCACATTGGTGTGCAGCGGTGCGGATTTGAGCTTGCTGTTGTTTTACCATTGCAATCTTTTTATCAAATTGAAAGATCACATCAAGTACCTTAGGTACATATAAACAAAAGCTTAGCATATTTAAGTTCTACTAAACTTAGTAGTTGTAGATTAAAGGGATTAGCACACCCTGCCTACAACTCACTAGCAAAGACAGTAGGAAAACACTTAGTGTACGTAAGTGCACCACTTACACCTCACTAGCAGTCATGTCTGGCACAGGAGGAGCTTCAGGCTCTGCACCTGTGACAGTTGACCTTACCAAGGCAACTTCCAGCTATGACAAACTTGGCCATAAAGACTTGAGTGCCTTATGCATTGCAAGAGGGCTAAAAAGGGGTCACAACCCCACCATTCCTTCCCTGATAGCCATCCTGGAAAAGGATGACTTAGATAAGGCGAGTACAGTTCCCTTAGATGCAGGAGATGGAGTGAACCCCCCTGAGAATGAGGACACCCCAGTGGTGGACGAAGAAGAAGAGGAAGTAGAAGAGGAGGAGGGCTCAGAAGTAGATGAGCCAGTTCAGAATCAGAGGGGTAACCAGGTCATAGTTGGCAGGCTTAACCAGACCAACTTGGACCTACATGGGAATGGAGAGGGCCAGCACCTCCCCAGATCCTATAACATCATTCCTGTGGGCAATAGGAGAGTGAGATCACCTACCAGGGACTCTCACATTTCTAGTGCCTCCAGGGAATCTCAAAGGGGAATGACTTCCCCCCAGAGGAAAGAGCATAGGGCCAGGATGAGGGCTGTCCAACTTCAGATAGAGAGGGAAGAGATAGCCTTGGCTCAAGCTAAACTTGCTTTAGCAAGAGAACAAACGTTGTGTGGATTAGATTCCACTGGTGGCAGCAATATTCCTAGAGAGAAAGACAGGGCCTATGATAATAGAAACCTGACAAAAATTGTGCCCCCCTACAAGGAAGGGGATGACATCCACAAATGGATGACTGCTCTGGAGAGAGCCTGCATGGTACAGCAGGTTCCTCAAGATCAGTGGGCTGCAATTTTATGGTACTCCTTTTCTGAGAAAGGGAGGGACAGGCTCCTCACAGTTAGACCTGAGGATGCCAAAAATTACTCTGTCCTGAAGAGTGCTCTTATTGAAGGGTTTGGCCTAACCACTGAGCAATACAGGTTGTTGTTCAGACACACCCAAAAAGCACAGACTCAAGACTGGACTGATTTTGTTGATTGAGCCACTAAGGCTCTGGAGGGTTGGCTACAGGGAAGTAAAGTCTCAGACTATACAGGATTGTACAATCTTATAATGAGAGAGCAGATCCTTAATAACTGTCAGAATCAGCTGTTGCATCAATACCTTATTGACTCTGATCTGACCTCTCCCCAAGAATTGGGAAAGAAGGCGGACAAATGGGTCAGAACAAGGATTAAGCAGAAACCCCAGAACCATGGTGGTGACCAGAAGAAAACAGACCAGAAGGGTGGGGATAAGAAAGATAAAGAAAAAGACCAGAAGTCTTCTTCAGGCCCACAAAATTCTAATAAGGAGGGTGGTTCCCAAAATGGTAACAAAAAGAAGAAGAATGATGGCCCAAAGAAACCTTGGTGCAATACCTGTAAGTCCATTTCCCATTGGGGGAGTGAATGCACCAAGAAAAATCCAGTCCCTACCACTGCAGCTCCTAAAGCACCTGCACCCCCTAGTACTGTCAGCAGTGGTAGTACACAACCAAAGGGTATAGTAGGGTTAACCCTGGGTACTGAGATGGAATCTGGCCTAGTCAGAGTTCCTACTCAGGCAGTTCTGCTCTATGATGTGGACATATCCATGCCCACTACTGTGAGTCCCAGTAACTTGGGCAAGTATAGGCAGACGCCTTTGATTAATGAGAAACTGGCTCAGGCCTACAGGGACACTTGTGCCAGTGTCACTATGGTGACACCTGACTTTGTGGACCCTGGACAGTTTGTACTAGGTGAGAATTACCTAGTGACCAATGCAAGCAATGCCACTACTACACATAGTGTGGCTGTTGTGAACTTCTCCTGGGGAGGGGTAAATGGCCTAAAGAAAGTTGTTGTGAGTGCAGACCTCCCAGTAGACTGTCTGTTAGGCAATGATCTGGAAAACTCAGTTTGGTCAGAAGTGAAGTACAGGACTCATGCAAAAATGCTAGGGATTTCAGCACATGTCCTTGCAGTGACAAGGACTCAGGCTAAGAAGTGCCTTACTGAACCAGTGGTGGATCTTGGAACAATAGACCAACCACAACCCAAGAAGAAGAGCAAGAGGGTTAAGGCTGTGCCTTCCCACTTGCCCCAGGTTGAGGATCAGACTTCACAGGAAGCTGATTCTGCAGTCCAAGAGGAGACTGTCTCTGAGGAGCTTGAACCTGACCAGGTTGAGTTTCTGGGGACAGGGGGACCCTCAAGGGCAGACCTGGGGCAGACCCAATTAGATTGCCCTTCCCTTGAACCCCTCAGACAGCAAGCTGCTGCTGAGGCTGCAGGGAATGCTCAAGGTACCCATAGAGTGTATTGGGATGATGGGCTCCTTTATTCAGAGGCTAGAGACCCCAAGCCTGGTGCTACCAGGATGTTGGTCATACATTTGAAATTTAGGGGCTTCCTTCTTACCTTGGCCCATGATATTCCCCTTGCAGGACACTTAGGCCAGAACAAGACTTGGGAAAGGCTTGTCTCTCACTTTCAACCGGCTCATATGTCAGAAAATGTCAAGGAGTTTTGTCGCTCCTGTGTCACTTGCCAAGCCAGTGGTAAGTCAGGTGGCACAACAAAGGCCCCCCTGATACCACTACCTGTGGTGGGGGTACCCTTTGAAAGAGTTGGAATAGATATTGTGGGTCCCATGGATCCTCAAACAGCATCTGGGCACAGATTTATACTGGTGGTAGTGGATCATGCCACCAGGTATCCAGAGGCAATTCCCCTGAGGACCACAACAGCACCTGTTGTGGCAAAGGCCCTTCTTGCAGTTTTCTCAAGAGTGGGTTTTCCAAAGGAGTTTCTTTCAGACAGAGGTACCAACTTCATGTCTGGATACTTAAAGGCAATGTGGAAGGAGTGTGGAGTAAACTACAAGTTTACCACACCCTATCACCCACAGTGCAATGGGCTTGTTGAAAGGTTCAACAAGACCCTCAAGGGAATGATAAAAGGATTACCAGAGAAGCGTAGGCGGAAATGGGACACCCTTTTACCCTGCTTGCTCTTTGCTTACAGAGAGGTCCCACAGAAGGGGGTTGGCTACAGCCCTTTTGAACTTTTGTTTGGCCACCCTGTGAGGGGTCCACTATGTTTGGTGAAGGAAGGATGGGAGTTACCTCTCAAAAAGCCTAAGCTAGATGTTGTGGACTATGTACTTGGTCTCCGCTCCAGGATGGCTGAATACATGGAGAGAGCATCCAAAAACCTGGAGGCCAGTCAAGAATTACAGAAAGCTTGGCATGACCAAAAGGCTGTTCTGGTTGAGTTCAAGCCAGGGCAGAAGGTGTGGGTGTTGGAGCCAGTGGCCCCAGCAGCACTCCAGGACAAATGGACTGGACCCTACCCTATTGTTGAGAAAAAGGGAGAAGTCACCTATGTGGTTGACTTTGGAACCCCTAGGAGCCCCCACAGGGTGCTCCATGTAAATTGTTTGAAAGCAATTGTTGACAGGGAGGACATGAGCCTGCTCATGGCCACAGATGGGGAACAGGAGGAGGAGGGTGACCCTCTCCCAGACCTGCTTTCCCAGAACCCTGATGATGGTTCAGTTGATGGAGTAGCCTTGGCAGGCAGCCTCACTGAGCAGCAACAGGTGGACTGCAGACAGGTGTTGCAGGCCCACAGGCATATGTTTTCACTCACACCCAGTCAAACGAACTGGTGCACCCATGAGGTGGACACCGGTGACAGTCTGCCTGTGAAGAATAAAATCTACAGGCAACCTGACCATGTCAGGGATTGTATAAAGGCTGAGGTGCAAAAGATGCTTGAGCTTGGAGTGATTGAGCCATCAGAGAGCCCATGGGCCAGCCCAGTAGTCCTGGTGCCAAAACCTCATACCAAAGATGGAAAGAGAGAAATGAGGATTTGTGTGGACTACAGAGGTCTCAATGCTGTCACTAGGACAGATGCACATCCCATTCCAAGAGCAGATGAGCTCATTGATAAATTGGTTTATGTCAAGTTTCTGAGCACATTTGATTTGACAGCTGGCTACTGGCAGATCAGGTTACCTGAAGAGTCAAAAGCCAAAACAGCATTCTCTACCCCTAGTGGACATTATCAGTTTGTGGTAATGCCCTTTGGTTTGAAGAATGCACCTGCCACCTTCCAAAGGTTGGTGAATCAAGTCCTTGCTGGGTTGGATGACTTTTGTGCAGCATATCTAGATGATATTGCTGTCTTTAGCTCCACCTGGGAGGATCACCTGATCCACCTGAAGAAGGTTCTGGAGGCCCTGCAAAAGGCAGGCCTGACTATCAAGGCTACTAAGTGCCAGATAGGGCAGAGCAAGGTTGTGTACCTGGGCCACCTAGTAGGTGGGGGTCAGGTTCAACCATTGGAGAGCAAGATCCAGACCATACAGGACTGGGCTCCTCCAACTACCCAGACACAAGTGAGAGCCTTCTTGGGCCTGACTGGGTATTACAGAAAGTTTGTGAAGAAATATGGGTCCATTGTGACACCATTAAATGACTTGACATCCAAGAAGATGCCAAAAAAGGTTCAGTGGACAGTTAGCTGTCAAAAGGCATTTGATGACCTGAAGAAGGCCATGTGCTCTGCACCTATCCTGAAGAGTCCTGACTACTCCAAACAGTTCATCGTACAGACAGATGCTTCTGAGTTGGGGGTGGGAGCTGTGCTTTCACAACTTAATATAGATGGTCATGACCAGCCCATTGCTTTTATTAGCAGAAGGCTGACCCCCAGGGAGAAACGTTGGTCAGCTATTGAGAGGGAGGCCTTTGCTGTGGTTTGGGCCCTGAAGAAGTTGAGGCCATACTTATTTGGAACTCAGTTCCTAATTCAGACAGACCATAAGCCCCTCTTGTGGCTAAATCAGATGAAGGGTGAAAACCCCAAACTACTCAGGTGGTCCATTTTCCTACAGGGGATGGACTTTACAGTGGAGCACTGCCCAGGGACTGCCCATGGTAATGCAGATGGTCTCTCCAAGTACTTCCACTTAGAACATGAAGACTTATCTGGTCAAGGTTAAGTTTAATGTCCCTGCGTTTGGGGGGGGGGGGGAAGGGGGGGTTGTGTAGGAGAGTAGTGTCTGCTATCCTATGGTCACCCCAATTTTTGCTTTTTGCTTTACTGGTTTTCGACGTAATGTGGCTGTGGGCCTGCTACTCAGACCCACAGTCAATCAATCAATCATAGGCATTTATATCGCGCACTACTTACCCGGAGGGTCTCAAGGCGCTTGGGGGGGGGGGGGGGGGGTCCGCTACTGCTCGAACAGCCAGGTCTTGAGCTTCTTCCTGAAGGAGAGGTGGTCTTGGGTCAGGCGTAGGTCGGTCGGGAGGGAGTTCCAAGTCTTGGCGGCCAGGTGGGAGAAGGACCTTCCTCCTGTTGTCGCTCTGCGGATGCGGGGGACGGCGGCGAGGGCGTGACTGGTCGAGCGGAGGTGGCGTTTGGGAGCGTAGAAGTTGAGGCGGCTGTTGAGGTAGGTCGGGCCTTGGTTGTGTAGGGCTTTGTGTGCGTGGGTGAGGAGCCGGAAGGTGATTCTTTTGTTGATCGGGAGCCAGTGCAGGTCTCTCAGGTGTCTGGAGATGTGGCTTCGTCTGGGGACGTCGAGGATGAGTCTCGCCGAGGCGTTCTGGATCCGCTGGAGTCTCTTCTGGAGCTTGGCGGTGGTTCCGGCGTAGAGGGCGTTGCCGTAGTCCAGTCGGCTGGTGACGAGGGCCTGGGTGACCGTCTTCCTGGTCTCGGTGGGGATCCACCGGAAGATCTTACGTAGCATGCGCAGGATGTTGAAACAGGACGAGGAGACGGCGTTGACTTGTCTGGTCATGGAGAGGGAGGAGTCCAGGATGAAGCCCAGGTTGCGTGCGTGGTCTGTTGGTTTGGGTGCGTTGCCCAGGGCGGGGGGCCACCAGAAGTCGTCCCAGGCGGAGGGTGAGGAGCCCAGGATGAGGACTTCCGTCTTGTCTGTGTTCAGCTTCAGGCGGCTGGTCGTCATCCACTCGGCTACGTCTTTCATCCCTTCGTGTAGGTTGGCTCTGGCGGTGGCGGGGTCGTTGGTCAGGGAGAGGATCAGCTGGGTGTCATCGGCGTAGGAGATGATGTTCAGGTTGTGTTGGCGTGCGATGGCTGCAAGGGGGCTCATGTAGACATTGAAGAGGGTGGGGCTGAGCGAGGATCCCTGAGGGACGCCGCAGATGACTTCCGTGGCTTCTGATCTGAATGGGGGCAGGCGGACTCTCTGTGTCCTTCCGGCGAGGAAGGAGATGATCCATTCCAGTGCTTTCTCCTCGATTCCGACGTTGCTGAGGCGCTGCACTAGGGTGCGGTGGCAGACAGTGTCGAATGCCGCGGAGAGGTCCAGGAGGATGAGGGCCGCTGTTTCTCCGTTGTCCAGCAGGGTTCGGATGTCGTCGGTGGCAGCGATGAGGGCGGTCTCGGTGCTGTGGTTGGCCCGGAAGCCTGACTGAGATGGGTCGAGGGATCCAGTCGTCTCGAGGAAGGCTGCCAGTTGCTTGTTGACGGTCTTCTCGATGACTTTGGCTGGAAACGGGAGGAGCGAGATGGGGCGGTAGTTCTTGAGTTCGGTGGGGTCCGCCGTTGGTTTCTTTAGTAGAGCGCTGAGTTCGGCGTGCTTCTAGCTCTCAGGGAAGGTGGCGGTGTCGAAGGAGGTGTTGATAATGTCCCGCAGGTGGGGTGCGATGACAGCGTCGGCCTTGTTGAAGACGTGGTGAGGGCAGGGGTCGGTTGGAGATCCGGAGTGGATGGAGTTCATCGTGCGGATGGTGTCTTCGAGGTTGATCGGTGTCCAGGCGTTGAGGGTGGTGGTGGGGGGCGTTGGTGTGGTCGTGGGGAGCGTTGTTTGTGTGCTGAAGCTGTTGTGTATGTCAGCGATCTTGTTGTGGAAGTAGGAGGCGAGGGAGTTGCAAAGGTCTTGCGATGGGGTGATGTCGTTGGTTCCGGCGTTGGGGTTGGAGAGCTCTCTCACGATGTTGAAGGGTTCCTTGCTGTTGTGTGCGTTGTTGTCCAGCCGGTCCTTGAATGCTGTTTTCTTGGTGGCGCGGATCAGTTGATGGTGCTTTCGGGTGGCGAGCTTGAGGGTGGTCATGTTGTCCAGTGTTGGGTCTCTTCTCCAGGCTTTCTCGAGGGCACGGCAGTACTTCTTGGAGCTCTTGAGTTCGTCGGTGAACGGGGCCTTCTTGCTTCCGGGTCTGCTGGGCGGGGTCCTCAGAGGGGAGAGTTCGTCCGCGCAGGTGTAGATCCATTTCGTGAGGTTGTCGGCGTCTTGGCTGGGGTTCGCTGAGCTGGCGGGAGGGTGCTGGCTCAGGGATGCGGCGAGTTGGTCGGCTGTGATCTTGTTCCAGCTTCTTCGTGCGGCCTGTTGCTGGTGGTGGTGGACCGTGGTTCTTCTGAAGGTGAAGTGGATGCAGCTGTGGTCCGTCCAGTGGAGTCCAGTGGCGTGGCTGAAGGCGACGTCTTTGCTGGACGAGAAGACGGCGTCGAGTGTGTGTCCGGCGAGGTGGGTGGGGGTGGTCACCAGCTGCTTGAGTCCGAGGGTAGCGAGGTTGTCAAGCAGGGTGGTGGTGTTGCGGTCGTTGTTGTTCTCCAGGTGGAAGTTGATGTCCCCGAGGAGGATGTAGTCGGCGGAGGGGAGGGCGAGCGGGCTGATGAAGTCGGCGATGTCTTCGCTGAATTGAGTGCGTGGTCCCGGGGTTCGTTGATCAGGGTGCCCCTGTGGGTGGTCTTGGGGTCAGTGTGGATCTGGAAGTGCAGGTGTTCGGCGGTTGTCAGGGTGTCGTCGGTGTTGGTCGAGATGCGGATGCTGTTCCTGTGGATGATGGCGATACCTCCTCCAGTCTGTTTGTCGCGGTCTTTCCGGATGATCTTGTAGCCCTCTGGGATGGCGATGGCGATGTCGGGCGCTGAGGATTCGTTCATCCAGGTTTCCGTGAGGAAGGCAACGTCAGGAGCTGTGGTGTCGAGGAGGTTCCAGAGTTGGACGGCGTGTCTGTGGACGGAGCGGGTGTTGAGCAGGATGCACTTGAGGTGGTTGCTGCTGGTGTTCGGCTTGGTGGGCGCTGGTGCAGTGCAGGTCCGGATGCAGGTGAACTTGCAGGACTGGCAGGTGAAGGGTCCGTGGGTGCGTCTCGGGGTGGCTCGGTAGCATCCAGGGGTTCGGCCGGTGTTGAGTGCGTTGAGGGTGGCGGCGTCGTACGTCCGGCGGGTGGGCAGGGGTCTGCGAGGGCCAGGGGTCTGGCGCTGGGCGCGGTCCAGGCGCGGACGGGCGTAGACGGGCTTACCTTTGGCGCACCTTCGGTGCTCCCGCTGCGCGCGTCAGCTGCGCGGTCGCTCTGGGGGCGTCATAAGAGGGGAGCCGGGAGGAAGGGTCTGCGGGGAGGCGGGGAGCGCGGGAACCAATCGGCGGGTGGGGGGGCGGGGTCTCGTGGGAAAACGGCGGGAAAAGCCTGGGGGCTCGGCGGCGGCCCTGCGGTGGCTGGGGCGGCACTGGGGCGGCCCTGCGGTGGCTGGGGCGGCTCTGCGGCGGCCCTGCGGCGGCTGGGGCGTCGTGCAGTGCGAGGCTCAGGCAGCAGGTAAGGAGGAGCAGGCGGGGGGTGTGGGGGCGACCAAGCCAAGGGCGCAGTGGTCGCCCGCCCAGTCACACAGCCTACTGTTCTCTCTCTAAATTCACATACATGTACTATAGGTACATAACCCAATTGGAACTGGACTCCTTGTCAGCCCCTGTACCATGCACTATAGGTGCTCAGGGCATAGGTGCCACCAAGGCCTACCAGGGGCTGCAGCATAGCTTTTGCCACCCCTGGCTGGTTCTTAAATTGACACAACTGGCTGATCACTCAGCTGGGGCAAGTTGGTGTAATCACCCCTTGCTTAGATATAGTATACCTATATCTAAACCTATATCTGGACACATATAAACCTGTGAGTCACTCCTATGGAAGGCCTTATCAATCATGGAGGCAGAGTGCGTGGTTTAACGTGAGATGGAGCTCGAGCGTGAGATGGAGCTCGAGCATGAGCTGAGCCTGTCTGCAGCTGTCGGGAACAACTCCCTAAGCTGTTCCGGGATAATGCCATACCATATACTATTAAGTGCATTATAATCCTCGCGGTTATATGTTAACTTTGGTTTGGCTTTATCAAAACATGTCGTGTAAGGTGTCATCCGATTTGGAATACTATCCCCTCGACAGTTCTGTCGACGGGGATAGCATTCCAACCATCTAGAGGGAGAAGACATGTTACTTTACTGAAACGCGGTTGATTTTAAAAGAGCCTCAGCATCACAAAATGGACGCTTCTGCCACAGATACAAGTCTGACCTGCTGCTGCTGACCGAAACTCAGCCAAGGAGGCCTGGACAAAGGGTTTCCTGTCACCGGGAGGTGTCACACCACCCCAGACAGGAGATAGTGGATTGTAGCAGGGAGGTTTGAAAGAAACCAGACAGTGCCTGGGGCGCACAAGGCTTCCCCTTGCATAATCCGGTCAAACCGGTTCTGGGGCACACCAGCCCCAGTCCCAGCGCGACCTGGACAAAGGGAAAGGGGTGTAACCACCCCCTTCCTGAGTCCCACCCATAGGAGGGGACCTAGCAGGTAATCAAGCCCCCTAGATTGGTATAAGAATGGGAGCAGTGCCAAAGCACTCAGATTATCCTGACTGAAACTTATGAAATGAAACTCTGGACCCTTCGACATCCTACTCGACGTAGAAGACTGAAGAATCTCCCTTGTGGTCAAGCAGTGACCACCCTGTGCAAACGGGCACCATCCAGCACCTCAACGTTTGCTTTGTTGCAGTTCCCGCCGGAACTCGAGCGACAGAGTTCGACAAGACCAAGCGTGCCTGCCTTCTAACAGCCCGATCCACAGTCCCTGCAGAGCTGATACCTGTGGAGGCGACCTGAAGTGTGGGGCCCGCCATCTTGGAAAGACCACGAGACGCTGACCGTGCAGCCCACGAGTGATCCTCGAAGCTGTACATCGGGGTTTGAGAAGCCCCAGCCCTGAGCCTCTTTTGCACTGAAGCTCACCCCTCTACACTCACCGAGTGCTGCGTGGGGCCCTTCTGCTTCTTTTGGCTCAACGCGTTGACCCGTTGGCCTGTGGCCCCTGTGCCGACGAACCTTGAAAACTAACTTGTGATTCTGGTTGCTCCAGACTTGCACTCGCTCCTCTGAAAAGAAGCGCCTGCTCTGACCCTCCTGGTCCGAGTACAAAGCCATCTTCCAATCCTGCGTGGGTTGTCCTTGCCAAGGGTTGTTTGCTCCAATCCTGAAGCCGACACCGCCGACAGCGAGAGCCTGCGTGGGACAGCTCGTGATCCACTCCTGGACATCCTCGGTGCCCCAGAGTCCACGTGGCAGCGGAGAGGAGCGACCCGTCAGCGACCTGAAAGCGCCCGACATTGCCTGGTTCCTCCTGGTTCCACCCTGGTCACTGCTAAGTGACCCAGACTCTGTCCCCTCTGCTTTCAGATCATCTTTAACTTCGATCCACCCTTGGATCACACCGGACACTTCTTGTCTCGACGCCTGCAGCATCTTCAGCTCCAAGCACCAGCAACCTGCGTGACAAAACACGACACTACTTCGCACCTGTGCACCCGCTTCCTGTGGGTGAGGTAACTCAGCAACGCCGGTGTTCCCACACTGGTAGACACCTCTAGTGTATGTGTCTTAAGTTTTGTCCTTCTAGGTTGAGCGGAAGTATTCTTAAACAGTAACTTTATAACTTTTACGCACCATTGACTTTGCATTGGTGCATGCCTGTGCTTTAAGCGCTGCACCCGAATCCCGTGGGCTTTTCCCGACTTCAGCATTGCTAGTCCCGACTGCTCCCAGCGATTCCCTAGGCCCTAGGCCTAACCACTGTTCGATTGGTATCTCTTATACCACTTTCTTAATATATGGTTTGAGTGGCCACCCGCACTTTCATATGTTTAACTGTGCTTTTGTTTAAACGCTTGTGCCTCTGCACTCATAAAGAGTACAGAGGATTATTCTAGTAATAAATACATATATTCTTATAATATATACTTGTGTGGTGTCCTTTCATTTGATATTACAGGATTGTGATTGGTAAAACAGCTTGCTTAACACGACCTCTAGAGTTAAGCCTTTTGAGGAAAAAGACATTTTACGTGGCCAATGTGTCCCCTGCGTGTACCCCACGTTTAGTGTATGTGCATGTCATCCATGCATTTTCCCTCTCATGCCTGCAATCATGATGCCTCTGCATTTCTGTCCCATATTAGAATGTCAGTTACCAAGTCTCCCATGAAAGAAACGTTAATATTGCATTGAGGCCCATGTTGTCCATGTTTTTGCACTGTGCACGTTTAAAATAGAGATGAACCCTTTTTGTGGCTCAGCCTGAGCCAGGACCCGAATTAAGGTTTTCATGCCTCCAGACACTCTGAGAGCTGCAGTTCAGCTACGTGTATCCCTGACCTCTCGCATACTTTTGGCTCAGCCGAGAGGGGCCCAGCCCGGGGTGCCAAGACAGTATTTTGCACACAGTTATCTACTTGCTCTACAGAATCACATTCTTGCCTGATGAAGAAGGTAAACAGAACCCGTCTGCAGAGATAGGGCCTAGCCTTTCTGTCTCCATTTAAGTGATTTGCAGAGCTCGCATCGATAGAAAGCCCATGGACCCCACGCAATGCACGAAGAAATATATGCCCACACTGGCTCTTGGTGATGAGCAACCTTTGCTTGAGCGACCTTTATTTCAGATAATACATCCCCGGACCTAAGATATCAGATAATACCAGATGTGCAGGTCGTCCTGACACTGAAGGCCTCTATTCTAGATCGAAAGTCAGCTCCCCCCAGCTTCCCCCAGTTACACGACAATTGCACGTCACGACCAAGTTGCGCACACAAGTAGGGCAAAGGTTCCAGCTGACCATGCAGACCCCCTCCATGTATCCACCCACTTATGACACACCTATGACTGCTCAAGTGAACGCCCACATGCACACCCTCATGCACGACCACATGCTCTTATCTCTCTCTTTCTCTTGCTCTGCCTGGAGCGCTCCTCCTTCTCTATGCAATTCAATGTATATTCAATGTATAAATATTGTACTCTGTGAATAAAGTTCAGAAGACCCTTCCTGAACCTTAGTGGTGATGGAACCCGATTCTCCCTTAACTCGAGTTACTGAAATAAAGCCCTTTTGAATCGGACACCACGGACTCTGCCTCTCATTATATGCATGACCCTTTGTTTAAGTATAGAAATTATGACAGGGTAATACTTTATTTACCACATAAATATGGCGCCTTCCCCACGCGCAGGTGATGTAGGTCCAGCCCTTGCCCCCTTCTACAGCCGTGACGGACTTCAAAGTGTACACCCCAGCGGGACTTCCTGCTTACTCCCTCAGGCCCACGGAGGAGACGGACTGCGACCAGGCATCCACACGAGGCGGTGAGGATCGCGGATCATCCCAACCAGAGCCCAAACCGTGAGAGAGCAGGGTCCGAGGTTTCCAGAGGTCCACCTGTTCCGCGGCGCATGCGCAGTATCAAGTTCCCGCAGTATCAAGTTTCCGAGGCCTTCAAGTTCTGCTTCCCGGTGAGTACCACTATGGGGAACGCATAAAGTTCAAGACGGGTTCATTTATTTGAGCTCGGTAAAGACGTGCCCGTTCACACGGCACGGTAAAAGACGGGCCCACGGTAAACGTGGGCACGGTAAAGACGTGTCTCTTTCTGAGACCGGTATGGTTGTACTGTATTCCAGTGCATAAAGTTATTAACTGTTTTCAAGTACATGTTTTACTCCATGTATCAGGTTAGACTGCTATCTGTTTTAATGTTTTAGCGTTGTAGTGTGAATGATTGTTTCAGTCAGAATATTTTGTGTGTATTGTGTTTTCATTGAGTTGGTTTCAACATGCCACTGTTTTCGAAGCTACGTCAGATAGGGACCAGGAAAGGTATATTAGAAGAGCCAGTTAACATCCCGCCTAGAGACACACCTGGTCATTACATGTATAATAAACACGGGCTAGATGCCGTATTGTATTTAGAACTATGGGTAGATTACACAAAGGATTTAGAGGAAAAGTACAGATGGCCTGCGTCAGGAACGTGGGATTCTGAATGCATTATGAAAGTAGAGGAAGCGTTATGGAAAAGGAAATCAAGACCATCACAGAAAGATGCCATTGAGTTATGGCGCAAAGAGTCACATAGGAGAGCAGAAAAAGAATTCCACCAAGCAGAGAGAAGTAAACAAGCAGCGGAAAAAGCCAAAGAAAAAGAACTGCGGGAGGAGGGGGAACGGGTCAAGGCAGAACAGGCTGATAGAGAAAGAAATGCCGTCGTTACTGGTATTTATCCTGTCCTCTCAGAAGAACTAGCTAGAGTGACCCCCTCAGAAATACCCCGTAGGTCGCGTACGCCACCACCAGTACCCTTTAGAGTACGTAGAACGAAGCCGACAGCCTCTGAAGCTTTTATTTCATCCTATCTAGAAGAGTCCGCACCGGACTACGTAAACGCAAATTTCCCTCCGCCCCCAACAGCGGCTCAGCTCCAACAGCTTCAGCAGGTCGTGAAAGACGACGTAGGGCCAGGGGCGGTAGGGGGAGGGGGATTACCGCCAACGCGAGTGCCAATGCCAGCGCCAACGTTAACGCCTACGTCAGCGTCAACGCCATTTAAGTTTTCTGTAGATGTAGCAATTCCACGTTGTATATACGATCCAGTACCAGGAAAGGGTCCAATGCTCGTGTTTTCACTAAGATTAAGAAAAGCCGTCGACTATTTGGTCACATTACCAGACATGAAAGAACACCTAGATAAAATATACCGTTTCATTAGAACGGGGGAGGGACCCGAGTGTATAGAACAGGCCATGGAACACAGAAAGGTGGAGGTTAAGAACTACATCCTACGTTTTATGATTAACTGCCTGGTCAGGGAACAAGACCAAGGAGAAGGGGATGTAGAGCATGGTTTGACAGAATGGAGTGATAACATAGATGCCGGTCGGCATGATAAACAGGGACAGATAGTTAGCATGATGAAGAAAATACGAAAGGAAATATTAGAAATACACAGAGTGTGGTCTGACGAGAAGGGCGAGTCATCACCGGCAGAGTCAGAAAACGAGGCAAAGGACAAAATGAATTATGTAGGCAAAGCGCGACAGTTTGACAGGCCCAAGTGCCTCGACTACCATAAACAGGGGTCGGCTATTAAAGAAAGATATTCCCTTGAGAATCTATTCCAAGCTACTGAAAAAGCGCTGAAACGACGGATAGGGAGCGAGCGATCTCACACCCCACACGAAATGGAATTGGCCCGGTCAGCCACCCAGTGGGTGTCCAATTCTAATATATATAGCAATGACATAGTGGCCCAGACTTTCTTGAGCCTTCCGCCGAACGAACAGCGTCTGGCTGGTATTTACATGGTTCAACATTTAATAACGTTGTATGAGCATCAATATTCTGATCCTGGTCAATTGTATAAATTACTGGACGACATAGTTCTAGAAAGATGGACAGGCCTAGGTACTGACTTAATTAATGTCATTCTGGATCAACGACATAAGTATTTGAATTCTCTGACCACATGCATGCTTCCCGCCCCACACCACGACAGAAAGCACCTGTACATAGACAGACAGAACCCCCTACGAGAGGTACATCCCGTAAAAAATGCAACCGGTGAACTTCAACGAGTGTATGTTTACACCCCTTTGACGAAATTAGAAATACTGGAAATGAAAAAGATGCTGCCCTGCCATGATAAAGACCCAGGGGGGTTTCACCGAGAATTAAAAGACATTAGGAAAAAGACTGGGAGGTGGGAGAGAAAAAGTTAAGTTGGGCAGAATTGGAAACAGAGGATAAAGCCAGGCTCCCGGGGGTTGGTCTTGGGGACAAAGCTAGAGAACTACCTGAACTCCTAATACAGGTTTTGCCGAGACTATTGATTACTAAAAAGGAAGATTGGGATGTTATTTCAGCCTGTAAACAGAAACAAGACGAGGACACGAGTGATTTCTATTCTAGATTCGAGAAATGCTTTGCAATTAATAGTGGCCTTAAGCCCAGTAGCGAATCATATCCACATCTTTTCGTGAGCAAACTAGTAGAGAATTCCCTACCCCAGATCAAGAATCGAGTACTGAAGGTTGAGAGTACTTGGCAAGCAAACAGCCCTTCACAAATGTTGCAAATGCTACAATATTACCAGAACAGAATTAGAGAAGAACAGGATCAGGAAAAGAGATGCATGAAAGAGACAAAAATGAAGGTACTGGTTGCCCAATCAGTACCAGCAAACGTGAACAAAAATGGCAAAAATACCACGACATCTGTCAAAGGGAACTGTAATTATTGCAAGCAACCAGGTCACTATGTAAATGAATGTGCTGTCCTGAAACACAATATAGCCACAGGCAGAACCAAAGAACGACCACACCATCCTAGGCAGAATAGCACCCCACAGAACACACAAGACAGTAGCGAATTTTCCACCCCCACCACCGCCTGTTAATGCCCCGACACAAATGTATCAGTACACACAGTCAGACTATCCAGAATACCAACAGTTCTCATGAAACAGCCTTGAGAGGGAAGTTGGCTTGCCCCTTATTGAGGTTCCTGTGGATCAAGAGGGTCCTTATGTACATAGTCGTGTATTGGGAAAAGACAGAACATTTTTGATTGACACAGGGGCGAGCAGAACTACCATCAGCCATGACGAGGTTCCAGGGGCACCCTCTCGGGCTCACAGAATGTTTCCCTGGGATTTTCAGGAAAGCCTATTGTTAATGAAGTATCGAAACCAGTCTCCCTAGGAGTTGGTCCACTGTCACGTACCACAGACTTGCTACTTACTAAATCATGTCCAGAAAACTTACTTGGTATAAAGACATTAAAAGAACTAGGAGCAGTTATATGTTGTTCTCCGGAAGGAGTGCGATTGTTCTTACGTGATTTTAAAGGACACTATGTGTTGAAAGATTTTGACCACAGACTCCAGAATGTACCACAGCACCTATGGGCACAAGGTCCGACTGACGTAGGTTACATGAACATAACCCCACACCGTGTCACCCTCAAAGCAGGAGTAGTACTACCACGTATACGACAATACAAGTTACCACCTGATGCCATAGTGGCCTTATTGAAAATTGTTGACAAACTCATTGCACAACGGGTGGTAGTGGAGACTGACTCGAATGTATGTAATTCACCTGTAATTCCTATCCTTAAACGAACAGACCCTAATGCACCACCAGTTTACAGACTAGTTGTTGACCTTCGAGAATTGAATAAATGTGTAGTCCCTCAATACCCAGTGGTCCCAGACATTTCATCATTACTGACTGCTATTGATTCTGAGGCAACGTTCTTTACTGTCATTGACTTGAAGAATGCTTTCTTTAGTGTTCCCATTCATCCAGAAAGCCAGTATCTTTTCGGATTCAGTTTAAATGGACGCAGTTTTTAATTTACGAGAGCTCCTCAAGGTTTTACAGAGAGTCCTAGCATTTACAGTCAAGCATTAAAAAGACAGCTGGCCAGTATTAATATGCCTACCTACACTGCACTGCTCCAGTACGTAGACGACATCCTGATTACAGCACGTTCAGAACCGGACTGCGAAAATGCATCATTGTCAGTTTTACACTTTCTGGCAGACAAGGGGCACAAAGTGTCCCCTTCCAAGTTACAATTCTGTGCACAGCAAGTGGTGTACCTTGGACACTTGCTTTCCAAGAGGGGTAGACAGCTGACACAAGAACGTATTCAGTTAATTGCTAACCTTTCACAGCCGAAGGCACAAAAGGAAGTACGGGCCTTCATTGGCCTCACTTCATACTGCAGACAATGGATTCCCCAGTATGCCTATCTAGCCAAACCACTCATACAGTTGACAACACAGGAGGCAGCGTCTTCGACTGTCCTCCCTTGGACACAAGAACATACCTTGGCATTTGAAGAATTAAAAAGAGCCTTATGTCAAGCGCCAGTTTTAGCGACTCCTTGTTACAGCAAACCTTTTATGCTTTTCGTGACTGAACGAGATGGAACAGCACTATCTGTCCTCACACAAGATCAAGCAGGAAAACACAACCCTTGTGCTTATTTTTCCAGTACACTGGATCCAGTGGCCCAGGCTCTGCCTGCGTGCCTGAAATCAGTTGCAGCAACAGCCCTAGCCATAAGACAAAGTGACTCCATAGTGCTGGGCCACCTCCTGATAGTCCAGGTACCACATGCAGTGGAAGTTCTCTTGAACAGGACACAGACACAACACTTAACTGTAGCGAGACTGACAGGATATGAACTGACGTTATTTCAACCACACATAGAGATCAGACGATGTAACATTCTTAACCCTGCTACACTTTTGCCCTCAAGTACAGTAGACATTGCACCACATGACTGTGTGGAAGTAATGAATACAGTGACGAAACCAAGACAAGACCTGACAGATATTGCACTTCCAGACCCTGACCTGACACTTTATGTAGATGGTTCATGCATGAGAACAAGTGCAGGAGAGTTAGTGGCAGCATATGCCGTGACCACTGCTATTGAAGTCATAGAGACAAAAAGAATAGACATACTGTCAAGCACAAGCAGCAGAGCTCATCGCTCTGACACAAGCCTGCATAAGAGCTAAGAACTTGAAAGTAAACATATATACAGATTCACAATACGCATTTGGCGTTGTTAATGATTTCGGAGTTTTATGGAGGGAGAGAGGTTTCTTGACCTCTCATGGTACCAAAATTCAGCACGGTCCGCTTATTCAGGCTCTGTTAGAAGCAATACATTTACCTACAGCCATAGCTATCCTGAAATGCAAAGCACACACCAAAGTTACAGACACCATTTCCCAGGGTAATGACCTGGCAGACCGAACAGCTAAACTTACAGCCCAGACACCAACAGACATGACAAAGACAGAGGTACCATTACTGACAAAAAGCATGACAGTCAGGGATCCTTCGCAAGATGTACTTGACATACAGACACATGCCACTTCAGATGAAATAAAGAAATGGACTGAACAAGGAGGGGTCCAGACTGACCAAGGTTGGATGACTAAAGGCAACGCTACATGGTTTCAACCAGATTCCATGGTACAAGTGATCATAAACACAGCACATAGTCCAGCACACTTGGGAGAGAAGGCAATGCTAGACAGCTTACAGAATATCTGGTTTAACAAGCACCTGCGTGCAGCAGCGAAGCAAAAAGTGCGTACCTGTATGATCTGTTGCCAGTTCAATCCAGGTAAAGGCATTCCGGTGGAACAAGGCGGATTTCATCCTCCTGACCATCCTTTTGAGGTTCTCCAGATGGATTATATCCAGATGGACAGATGTAGAGGTTACAAGTATGTCCTTGTAGTTGTGTGTGCACTATCTAGGTGGACAGAAGCGTACCCAGTCCCAGATTATACTGCTGTGACCACCGCCAGGCAATTGGTGCGTGAATTCTTCCCCAGATATGGATTGCCCCGTGTCGTGTACTCAGACAATGGTCAGCCTTTTTCTTCTGAATTAATGAAACAAGTGTCCCTTCTGTTAGGATATCAGTGGAAGTTTCATTGTGTACGACACCCTGAAGCAGCAGGACTCGTAGAGCGCCATAATCAGACACTTAAGACGAGATTAGCGAAGATCTGTGCAGAAAAAGGCATGGATTGGATGGTAGCCTTGCTGGTTGCCCTCTTTTACATGCGTATGGTAGCTCATTCCAGAACAGGCCTATCTCCTTATGAAGTGGTTTTCGGTAGACCACCGAATATGTGGGGTACGCCTATGCCTAAGAAAATAACTGATGTTGACAGTAACATGCTGACAGATTACCTGGCTTTCTTGATGTCTGCACTACTCTCTTGTCGTTCACAGGTTGCCGCCGCCTTCCCTGACAACACCCAGGTCAAGGAGCATGCCATAGTCCCTGGAGATTTTGTTTGTGTGCGGAACTTTGATCGATCAAGTCCCCTTGAGCCGCGTTGGAAGACACCGAAATTAGTATTGCTCACCACGAGGACAGCCGCCAAGGTCGAAGGAAGAAAAGGATGGCTTCACGCCCATCATTGTAGAAAATACTTTGGAGATTCTGGAACTTTGATAAAGACAAAAGACAGTACAGACAGTACAGACTTTAAGCCCCCTTTGCTAGAAAAGACTCCGCAACAAGAGTACAGGTCCAAGTTACGGTCTAGTAAGTCAGACAGCGTTTAATTGTTTAAGTCCACTAGGTGGTGAATCGGTTAGACAGGTTCCTGACATGTATAAGATCGTAGACCAGAATAATAAAAAGAGCAAAATGAAAGAGAAATACTGCAAGATATTACGCAGTAGATGTATAGTAACTCTGATTTTTCTGTCTCTTCTGTGCATCACTATAATATGTATCAGCTTGACACTACATGTTTTCTTTCCTCCTATTGCCTCACATATGCACTTTTCCTTTAATGACACCGTAGAGCATACATTTAGTGATCTGCCACCCCATGAACTGTCATATCGACTAACCTTGCGCAACAATACTTTTATTCAAATGTTGCACCATTCTCATCAGACCAGCAATGTAACAAATTGCTGGGTATGTGGCCGACTCCCACCTTATCAGAAAACGAAGGGAGTTCTGCCCCTCTTCCCTTTTCCGTTCTCGCACAATGGATCGTGCGGAGCATGGTTTGCTTTAATGTCATCACTAGACAGAAAGTCCGCAGTTTCCCAGGGTGTCTGGATATGGGGAAACTTGAATACAGTAATGCATGAGGCATGTTTTCCAGACAAAGACGGTCTTCCCCAAAGGAAGGGGACCGATCTAGAAAATGAAGTGTATGAGCAAGGAAATGCTTCCCTTAGCTTTATGATTCTGAATGTTCAACCCGAGCAAAATACAGGTCCACCGTTTATATCAGTCCTACCAGTAAAAGGTGAATTGTGCGTTAGAAAGAAAGGATCGGGACATTTGGGACACAGCGAGTGTAATGCTGTAGTAGAGTTTAATGACAAAGGAAAGTCTTCTTTCAAAGCTTCCCGCCATTCCTATTTCATTTGCGGTCAGACAGCCTATGTATATCTGCCCTTAGACTGGGGTGGGACATGTTATATAGCGTTCCTGCTGCCACCCGTCTTTCTGGCCCCCATCCCATTATCATCGAGATTCACGACTAGAGCATGTTAGACACAGGAGGGAGACCGATTCCCCAGTGGTTGATCAGACTGAGACAGCTTGGGAGCAATATACAGATTTCATTAAAGGATACTTCTGGTTCATAGGTCCCGTCCATAACAGTAAACTCATACGCAGGTTAACAAGAACTCTAGAAGCAGTAGTGAATGAGACTGCATCTGCCCTGATGAACTTGACCCAGGAGCAGTCTGCCATGCAACTTGTTGTTCTTCAGAATCGCCTTGTTCTTGACGTCATCCTGGCAGATAGGGGCGGGGCTTGTAGAGTGATCGGCTCCAGTTGTTGCATGTTTATTCCAAATAACGCGCCATCTGTGTACGCAGCAATAACAAGGCTCCACAAGATAGCTCACGAGATACATCAAGACCCATGGACTTGGTCCAGTTGGCTCTGGGGTGTAATATCGGGATGGGGATGGACAGTGTTGTCGTTCCTAGGAATGATACTGCTTATGATATTCAGCTACTGTCTCTGTCTGCAGTGTGGCCCGGCGATTTGCGGCCTGTGTGCCACTGCCTGTATTCCACATCCACGTATACAAAAGAGAAAAGATTAACAAAATGATGCTGTATGATCAGATATACGGTCTCATGAATATAGATGTATCCTGAAGGGTACAGTAGGGGACAAAGGAGGGAATGAGGAAAAAGAAATTTTACGTGGCCAATGTGTCCCCTGCGTGTACCCCACGTTTAGTGTATGTGCATGTCATCCATGCATTTTCCCTCTCATGCCTGCAATCATGATGCCTCTGCATTTCTCTCCCATATTAGAATGTCAGTTACCAAGTCTCCCATGAACGAAACGTTAATATTGCATTGAGGCCCATGTTGTCCATGTTTTTGCGCTGTGCACGTTTAAAATAGAGATAAACCCTTTTTGTGGCTCAGCCTGAGCCAGGACCCGAATTAAGGTTTTCATGCCTCCAGACTCTCTGAGAGCTGCAGTTCAGCTCCGTATCCCTGACCTCTCGCATACTTTTGGCTCAGCCGAGAGGGGCCCAGCCCGGGGTGCCAAGACAGTATTTTGCACACAGTTATCTACTTGCTCTACAGAATCACATTCTTGCCTGGTGAAGAAGGTAAACAGAACCCGTCTGCAGAGATAGGGCCTAGCCTTTCTGTCTCCATTTAAGTGATTTGCAGAGCTCGCATCCATAGAAAGCCCATGGCCCCCACGCAATGCACAAAGAAATATATGCCCACACTGGCTCTTGGTGATGAGCAACCTTTGCTTGAGCGACCTTTATTTCAGATAATACATCCCCGGACCTAAGATATCAGATAATACCAGACGTGCAGGTCGTCCTGACACTGAAGGCCTCTCTACTAGATCGAAAGTCAGCTCCCCCCAGCTTCCCCCAGTTACACGTCAATTGCACGTCACGACCAAGTTGCGCACACAAGTAGGGCAAAGGTTCCAGCTGACCATGCAGACCCCCTCCATGTATCCACCCACTTATGACACACCTATGACTCCTCAAGTGAACGGCCACATGCACACCCTCATGCACGACCACATGCTCTTATCTCTCTCTTTCTCTTGCTCTGCCTGGAGCGCTCCTCCTTCTCTATGCAATTCAATGTATATTCAATGTATAAATATTGTACTCTGTGAATAAAGTTCAGAAGACCCTTCCTGAACCTTAGTGGTGATGGAACCCGATTCTCCCTTAACTCGAGTTACTGAAATAAAGCCCTTTTGAATCGGACACCACGGACTCTGCCTCTCATTATATGCATGACCCTTTGTTTAAGTATAGAAATTATGACAGGGTAATACTTTATTTACCACACTTTATGGCTGCTTAGTCCATGCTACCATTAGGATAGCTTGTCTATAAGGTTGACTTACAACCAGACACCATAAGGGATTGTTTGGACTGATACAAGGTGGTTCCAGAATTGGAAACATCATATATCAGGCCAACTTCTCACACCGTGAAATGGTGACACTGACTGCATCTAATGTAGAACAAGTTGCCATATCTTCTACTGACACAGTGGGATGTAACAGGGAGGGGAGTAAGCCCCAAATCGTTGCTCTGTTTTGGAACGTTGCAGGTCAGCGTTCCAAGCTAGTAAATGATGTTTGGATAAATTTTGCCCAAAATCTTAAAATTTTATGTTTTCAGGAGACCTGGTCGACCACAGAGATTCACATGGAAGGGTATAAAACTTACTTTTCACCTGCTCAACCATCTAAGTCTGGTAGAGCAAAGGGAGGCTTAACTATCTATTTCTCGAACTTGATACAGACAGTTGAAATAATACCTATAAAACTTGAACCCAATTTTCTGGTTCTTAGTTTCCGTCCAAATAAGACGGATATCTTTCTTTTGGTAAACTTTTATAATAATCTTTCTGAGGGAGAATCAGTGAATTTAGTACGCCTGATTCATTCCTTATTATTATCCAGAACAAGGAGGTCACTGAAAGAGGTTACCATTATTTGGGGTGGAGATTTCAATCAGGGTCCATGTCAAGCCAGCATTCAAAATATATGTGGTATTTATGATGAGAGTGACAATCCAATTCCTCATTTCAGACATGCGAGAATAGGTAGCTGCTTAAGTGAAATCATGTTCGATCTAGATCTGGTAGTGGCAAATAAAACGACTAACTTAAATACAGCGATGGCTCCCAATTTTCATGGGAGAGGTACTCAAAGCACTATAGATTTCATTCTTGTTTCAAGCGGACCGAAAAATATAGATATGTCTTTTACCTTACACGCAAATGCCTT
Organism: Lissotriton vulgaris; assembly: GCF_964263255.1. Classification (NCBI taxonomy): domain Eukaryota; kingdom Metazoa; phylum Chordata; class Amphibia; order Caudata; family Salamandridae; genus Lissotriton; species Lissotriton vulgaris. The sequence continues at coordinate 221,098,951 of NC_141698.1, forward strand.
AAGCGATTACTACCCTCTTAGCATCACCTTGCCACTGTCACATAAATCCAATTGTAGCATTGTTAGTATACTGGCACAAAATAATTTGACATTAGATAGGCTAAATGGCTATTCGTTAAAATGGGGAACAGTTGACCCCAGTGTAATTGCCAAAACAGTGGTAACAAATGCGTATCTTTCCATCCAGAAATGCTTAGACATGGCCACACCAGACGAAGAAGTTATCACTAATTTTGGCATGGTGACTAAAGCCATAAACGAAGCTCTATGGGTAAAACTAAACAACACATCAAAGAAGAGGAAGGGTTGGTTTAACCATAGGTGCACAGTAGCGTACTCAAATTTAAAATCTGCCTTACGGAAGGCAGTTAGGGTCCCCCATGAGATCATTAATTTAAGAAAAGTATATAATTCCGCTATAAAGGACAGAAAATCCAAGCTAAAGCAACAACTCTGGGATCAATTGCATGAAACCTGCACCCATAAAAACAGCGCCGCCTTTTGGCTAGTGGTAAAATCCCCCTTCCTGACTGATAACGGAGACTCTCCTAGAATCGAGGTGGCGATTGATGAAAAAGACTGGGTTGAGCATTTCTCTAATATCTTCTCTAACGATTCACTGGTCGTAAACGAAAACGAGAAAAATCCTCGAGACCAATTACCCACCCCTATCCTATTGACTTAGTTTTTACTGTTGAGCAGGTTGCCCAGGCCCTGAGAGCAAGTAAAAATGGGAAGGCCCCGGGCCCAGACGGGGTGGCAATAGATTTCTTCAAAGCCCATATGGATCTTTGGACCCCCCTCTTGACTAGGGTTTGAATGCATCTTGTACGACAGGCCTTCTGGAGTCATGGTTCAAATCAATACTGGTCCCTATCCTTAAAAAAGGGGACCGGAGATCTGTATCCTGCTACCGTCCAATCTCCCTGTTGGACTCTCTAGGCAAAGTGGCAGCCCGAGTAATTCTTGAATGGTTGCAGGGATGGGCGGACGATGGCAGGATTCTATCAGACCTCCAATATGGGTTCCGTGAGGGACTGGGGACCATTGACCAAGCTCTAAACCTGTCACTGCTGATAGATAAGTATGTAAATGTTAAAGCAGGAGCCCTCTATATGGTGTATGTTGACTTATCAGCCGCATTCAACTGTGTTTGCCATGCCAAACTTTGGTGTGTGCTTTTGGAGATGGGGGTAGAATCGAACCTAGTAACTTTCCTGAGGGAACTGTATTCAGATGCGACTGCAAGGGTGAGGTTTGGGACTAGGGGAGAGCTAACCGCGTCGTTCAGAGTGGAGAAAGGAGTCAGGCAAGGCTGTGTCCTGGCCCCCTTTCTCTTCACACTTTATACCAACGGTTTGGAGAGGGAAATGATTGAGGGGTGCCAGGACCTGCCTATAGTAAATAACCGCCCGATTCCTGCGTTGCTCTATGCGGACGACGCAGTGATACTAGCCCGTACCCCCAATGAACTGCAGAAGGCACTGAATAGATATTCCTCTTTCATGGCCAACCTGGACCTAAATATCAACATCGGGAAAACATTTGTCATGAAAGCTGGGTCTGGCAATAAACGTAAAATAAGAGACATCTTTTTGAAAAAGGAAAAACTAGCGACCACACACAAATACCCATATCTAGGAATTATGATTGACCAAAAACTTTGTTGGAAACCAGATGTTGAAACGAGGAAACTCCTCTTTATGAGAACCCCCGCAGCCCTTGTAAATTTCTCAAGGAAATTAGGGAAAAGAGGCCCTTTGGAACTTGTCAAAATCTACAAAGCTAAATGCCTTACAGTGGCATTGTATGGGCGGGTGTGTGGGGCCATGTGGCTACGGATGTATTGCAGGGGGTAGAAAATACCTTTTTGAGATATCTTCTTGCAGTACCCAGGAGTACGGCTATCTTTTCCTGTCATATGGAATTGGGACTTTCCCACCTGTCAGACATAGTGAAAATACAGCCACTCTTATTGTGGCACCGAATTTGGTCGTCAGAAAAAACAGCCTTTTCTCAAATGAAAATCTCAGACTGTATTGCCCTGGAGAACGCATATAAGTCTAGATGGTTATCCTACGTGAAAAGGTTCCTATTCGACCTAGCGCTGGAAAAATATTATCATGATCCCCTTTCAATTCGGGAGGTACCTAGGAAAGTCTTTCAGAAGCATTGTCTTAACCATCTTGAAGAACTGCGTCTTAAGACCGAAGCCACGAAACCATCTGTTAAACACAGCTTGGCTGGCCAAACAACATTTGCCATGCAGCCCTACCTAACGTACAATACCACCACTTATGAGCGCTATCTTTTGGTAAGGTTTAGGCTCAACTCTTTCCACCGACTGGTTGTATTTCCAACGAGAAACAACTGGGCAGATGAGCTACCTCTTTGCCCCTGTGATGACATCTCTACTCAGACAACCTTACATACTATTCTTTTTTGTAAGTTTTACAGTGAGCATCGAAAGAAATGGCTTACACCACCACTAAAACTAATGGGTTTCAGAAGATGTCGCCCTGCATTTCTCTTTTTACAGTTACTGGACGGGGAATGGTTGGTATATATTGTTATCAACTTCTTGAAGTGTATCGTTCGTCATAGAATTAACTTAGAATGATCAACTGAAGATAAAAGTTAAAATAAACTGAATCATAAGTGGGTTATTATTACTTCCCTATATAACAGTTTGTCTATAGGACCTTAAACTTTATACTTGGTCTTTTTATAAATTGTATCAATTAAGATGTGGAAAAGTTACAAAAATTATAGAGAATGTATATTTTATCGAGGTTGTATCCTCGTTTTTAACTTTTTTATATCAGAAAGTGATTTGAAAGACTGTACATAGTGTTTGAAGAAGTTGTAAATATTTTAAATTTGAACACGTACATATATATGTTGCATCTTTCTTACTTTTGATATTGGTTATACAAAATGAATTGTGCGGAGAGATATCCTGGATTGTATCTGGTCCTCTATGAACTATAACATACCTCTTTATTGCAAATTCTTTTTCTTTTTTAATGTATAGGTTTCTTTGTTAACATTGTCTTTTAAATGTATGCTTTTATGATTTTGTAACTTAAAATCGAATAAAGCTTAATTGAATTAAATACTGTAAGCATCTCCCCAATTGGTTTTCTACCCATTCTTTTACTAAAAATTTTTAGGGCCATTATCCATTTGCAGAACAGTAGCCTTCTTGTTTTGATTGCGTTATTCCATCGACCAGTATGGTCGAATAAAACACCTAGGTACGGGAAGGTTAAGGTAAAATCAACTGGGCTAGAGGAGACAAAAATGATCCTTCTCTTTCTAGCTGCCACATGGCCACAATTCATGCTAAAGGTCTTAGAGCAATTTATCCTTAGATCCAGACTGGTCATAAAGTCAGTGAAGGAAGTGACTATGGTTTGCATAGCCATTGGTGTCCCGGCCATTAGGACAGCGTCATCTGCGAATAACAACGCTGGGATTGGTCTTTTGCCCACCATTGGCATGTCCCTGCCCTCCTGTAATAATATCCTCTCCACATCATTAATACAGGGGTATTTTTAGGGTTCAGGGCTAGGTTTGGGTTTTGGGGTACAGGGGTATTTTTAGGGTTCAGGGGTAGGTTTGGGTTTTGAGGTACAGGGGTATTTATAGGGTTCAGGGCTAGGTTTGGGTTTTGGGGTACAGGGTATATTTATAGGGTTAAGATGGGTTAGTGTTTAAGGGTGTTGGGGTATTTTATGGAGTAAGGGTGGGTTATGATTATGGGGTGCAGGGGTATTTAAAGGGAGCAGAGTGGACACCCGGAGCTGGAGTGTACAGAACCTGGGAAGAAAAAACAATGAAATATTGGGCACAACGCTCGCTTTTTTCCCCCGTTATCCCGCGCCCCGCACATGTCCACACCCCCAGCACACGGCCACAGCACACGATATGAGACATGGTATGAAGGGCGGAACGTACCACACGCCCCCAGCGTTTGTCACGCCCACAGCACAACGCAGACAAGCCCACAAGGGACTACTTTGCTGGCACGGTTCTTTTACCTTTTAAATGTATATGGTGGATGTCTGCATAGCCTATGTCCTTCTGCTGCAACTGCCCTTTCCAACGCTGTATTGGGTGTTGTGATTGGTGCTGTGGTTCCTGAGATTACCCGCCTCAAAGGTTTGGGCTCTCTCATTATTATTTTAGTATAGATAGATATAGATAGATAGATGAAACAACCAACCTTGATAAAAGGGGTGCTTTACATAGTACAATGTCAAATATTGTCAATAACATTTGGTAAAAACATTTAGATAAATTTCTAGATACAAGAAAGAACAGCTTTGCTATACAATACACTGTTGTTGACCATATACCTTAAGGACCACCACGTAGCAACGTGGAGATGATCAAGAAAATGTGAAGACTTGACAAACTTTAAAAAAAGTAGGACGCTGTATATATAAGAGTTGTGTTTCCCTAATAGAAAGAAAAAACTGGAAATATTTGTGTTAACAAGTTTATGTATATAAGTGTACAGTGTGAAAAAACATTGTAAATATTATCAATGTATTATATGTAAAGAACAAAGGAACGTTGGTATGTGTTAAAAGAATATAAAAAGAAAAAAGAAAAAATATTTCATGATACACAGAGTCAATAAAAGGGACTTCTGTAAGAGAAGAGAGTGTAGAATTTATGGTGTCAGGGGCATTGTTGTTTTGAGATTACATAGTAGAGTAGGCAGATTTTAAGTACCGAGAGGTCATGTCTGAACTATAGAGATCATGAACTTATCAAATCAAAATGAATAGAGAGGTTAACTCGGTTCTGAACTGTTAAACTTTTGTCACAGCAGAATAAACAGTTATTTAAACAGAGGGAGGTGGAACATTGCAGGCAAGAAAATGTAATCACAGCGCTTGGAGGAAAGACACACAAAACAGCCCTAAGTGGGCAGTTTGCCAAAAAAGAGTCATATGAAGTCGCCACCCAATTGAACTCCTCCTTTGATTTCCTGGTCATAATCTTGCAGTAGGTCAAAGCTGGAGATTGACTTGAAAGAACAGTGCATCCAGATACATTTTTAAAATAGACATATGGGTCCAAGATGGCGACTGAGTGAGTTGTGGTCTTCGGAGCTCCGCCAGACACTTTTGCTTCTGGGCAGAATCAGCTGCAGAGGAGGGCTCTCAGTATCACATCTGCCAGCCCCCCCTCCCTCCTTGCTTAAAAGCTTAAAAGCCTTTCAGGGGGCAGAGGATGTCGCTAGAGGAAGAAACTCGGAGCCAGCTGCCAAAATGTCTGAGGCTTTGCACCAAATGAAATCAGGTAAGATGTCCGGTCCCAACAGCTTCCTGGCAGAATCTGATAAATTCTACTCTGGTAAAATTGTAGACTCACTGGAGGGAGTCATTCGAGAATCAGAAGAGAGCTGGTTACTGCCTCACAATCTAAAGAAAGCTGTACTAGTAGTAATTCCAAAGCCAGTACGACTACAAGATTTTTGCTCGTCATACCGTCCCATCTCTCTTCTAAATACAGAGGTCAAAATTATAGCAAAGATCCTAGGGAGCCGCTCACTTAAAGTGATTCCCCCTTTGGTCCGATGGAACAGATCTAGTTTTATACCCCAGCAAGCTACTCAGCACAACATAAGGTTATACAATGCCTTTGCAGACAGGCTGGTAGGACTAGTGGCCGTTCTTTAGGCCGACTTTGAAAAGGCCTTCAACTCGGTGGAATGGGATTACATCTGTCATACTCCAGAGGATCAATTTTGGGCCACACATCATCAAATATGTAAGGTTTATTTATACAGATCTATTGGCTGGAGTCCGAGTGGGTGGCAAGACGTTTAACTCAATTCAAATACAGAATGGTACCAGACAAGACTGTCCCTTGTCACCTTTACTCGTTACCACTGCATGAGCTTTAGAAGATTGAGGGGGTTTGAACAGGATACAGCAGTTTCAGATTGAGTAGCCCTTTATGTCTTTACATCGACAACGTCTGGATTTTCCTGGTGGACGAGGAATGGTCGAAACAGTGCACCCTCAAGATACTCTAAATCTTTTGGGACATAAAGGGCCTCCAGGTTAATAAAGCTACGTCGTCTTTGTATCCAATTAATGTATATCCTCAAAACCAATGTTCAGCTAGAGACGTAAAAGTAGTTACTGAAGGCTTTTGATATGTGGGGGTTTGGCATGATGTTAATTTAGCATGGGAGAAGACTATTCAGCCCCTAATTGACAAGTTACTAGCTGACACCTAATTCTGGTTGCTATTGCCCTTCCCACTTTTGGGCAGGTCTGCCATTTTTAAAATAATAATAATCCACATTTGTAAAGCGCACAATCACCCGTAAGGGTCTCTAGGCGCTGGGGGCTGTCGGGAAGATTAAGCAAGCTATTGCCCAGCGTCACATGGTGCTGGGCTAATCTGCCGCCGGTGCCGGGGATCGAACCATGATCCCCAGATTCCGGAGTCAGTCGCGGCGCCACAACTCTCCTCTCTAGAAAACTAGAGAGGATAGCATTGATAAAATGATGGCTCTACGGCGATTGCTGTACCAATTGCAGAACTACCCATTTGTACTGCCACTTTCGTTCTTTGACGAGATCAATGCTATCTTCTCTAGTTTTCTAGAGTTAAGGTTTTCCAGGGGTAGCCCAATCAAAATACTTCAAGTCCACCTATGACAGAGAAACTGAGGCACCTGACATCAGGCCATACTAAACATTTTTCCACTTACTAACAATAAATGAATGGAGATATAATACACAAGGAGATCCAACATTTTTTTCAGAAAAATGGGTGTTACAGGGGGTGCCTATATCACACTTATTGTTTGAAGGTACTCAATAAAATTCGCACAGGCTGTCTTCACGCCATTCAATTTTATTTTTAAGAAAATATAATCTGTTTCATTTCAACAAACATGACCGACTCGCCACTGGCGAAGTCCCCTTTTAATATCCATGAAACTTTCATTTCACATCAGCCGACATATAAATAGGACCTCGTTATCGCGTCGCTATCGCATCGCTGCTACGAACGCGGAACACTTTGCAGATAGATCGCATTCTAGCATTGAGAAGACTGAATCCTTTCTCGGTAAGCCTGTTTAACGCTCTTAATAGCAACTTCTGTACGACATTCACCAAATGTAATTCTAAATCACGGCTTTTTATTTATGTAGTTTCTTCATTACCCCGAACGGAAAAACTACACGTTACTAATAGTGCGTCACTGCCTGCAGGTAAGACCAGCGTGTCTCAATATTATCTTCTGCTTGCCCTGTCATGTTTCTAAAACTATGCCCATAACAGCAAACTTTTTACATTCAAGTAATGCTTTCACCTTTAGGTTACCTCAATCAGCCCTATCGTCGTCACAACGACAGGTAAGCCCGATTCTTACCACTAGTTATCAAACGCTTAAAAGCTCCACTTGAATATTAAAAAACTTCGCCCATATTATCTATACACAGAAATTACCGCCATGATCGGACATAAAACCTGATTCATCTGGTGTCCTCGAAAATCTTATCATTTTGAATAATTAAGAGAATCCTACAAACAAGGTTGCTTCCATCATTTTATAAATGAATCCATCCCCACTAAAGTATTTATAACATCACTCGACCCCACACCCATTGATTTACTATAAAATATCACCCATCAAGATGTCTTATGTACAATAACTACAAACCACCTATTGTATAAATAGTTAAACAAACAAGAAAACACAGGCATTGTTTAATACGTTCTCCTTTATTTGATTTTCTTCACAGAACCCCTGACGAAGGGGCAATTGGCCCCTAAATGCATTGGGTGATTTTATTTTAATTCAAAATGATTTCGCAATACATGCTATATATGTTGCATTAACGTCAACATTTTTTGTTATGCTATGTGAATTGTAAAAATTTGAACATTGTACTATTGATCTTTGAAAAACATGAATAAAATGTTATTATAGGAACACTATTTTCTTGTAGTTGCATGTTAGAGTCCCAGCAGCCTTGTGGGGCTGGGCCACTTTCAAAGTAACACCACTAAGGCAACATTAGTCTTTGAGGGAGAGATAGAATTAGTCTGTGCTGCCTGACCAGATAACATGAAAAAATACAGGCAGTTTCCCAACATTAATGATTCCAGGATATATGTCTTGAGGGATTCTGGGGCTAGTGTATCATTGGTTACCCAGCAGCTAGTACACTCAAATCAGTACCTGACTGGAAGGTCCTATCGAATCACCAATGCCAACAATGTCACCCCAGTCCATCCCGTGGTTATGGTCACTTTGGACTTGGGGGGAGTAGTTGGACAAAAAGTAGTAGGTGTGTCCCCTGCTTTCCTGCAGATTGTCTTCTTGGAAATCACTTGGAGACATCTCCTTGGACTGAAGTCAAACTGAGGACCCATGCCAGCATGGTTGGTCTCTCAGGATGGGGCTATGTTACAACCACAGCACAGAGCAGAGCTCTGAGTGAAAAAGAGGTGCTGGATCCTAGAAGAATGGATCAGCTCCCAAAGAGAAACAGCAAAAGGACTGGGAGCCAGCTTCTAAACCGATCCCAAGTCAGAACCCCTCTTCTCAGGAACAGGACTTGATATTCCCAAAGGGAACTCGGCCTTATCAGGCAGATCTCTTGGACCTAGGGGGTTGCTCTAGGATGGATCTGTGCCAAGGGCAAGAAACCTGTCCCACTCTTGAGAGCCAGAGGCAGCAAGCTGCTGCACAGGAAAAGGGTGATATCAGCAGCACTCCCAGAGACTATTGGGAGGATGGACTCCTATACACTGAGTCCAGACACCCCAAACCTGGTGCAAACAGGAGAGTGATAGTGCCTCATTTTCTCCTTACTTTGGCCCATGATATACCCTTAGCTGGGCACCTTGGCCAGGACAAAACGTGGAGTAGGTTAGTCAACCACGTCTACTGGCCAAGGATGTCTCAGAAGGTAAAGGACTTTTGCCAGTCCTGTATCACCTGCCACGCCAGTGGTAAGGCAGGAGGCCACTAAAAAGCCCTCTTAATTCCACTTTCAGTGGTTGACACTTCCAGTGGTTGACAGTTTCTTTGAAGGGTAGGGGTTGACATTGTTGGCCCACTGGGTCCTTCAACAGCTGCAGGGAACAAACATATTCCGGTGATAGAGGATTATGCCACCAGGTATCCTGAAGCTATTCCCCTAAGGGCAACCACGGCTCCAGTGGTTGCCCTTAGGGTGGTGCGCATGGCCCTTAGGGTGGTGCGCATGGGGCGCACCTTCGGGCGCGCCCCATGCGCGCCGAAGGTGCGCCAAAGGTAAGCCCGTCTACGCCCGTCCGCGCCTGGACTGCGCCCAGCGCCAGACCCCATGGCCCCCGGCCCACCCACCCCACCCGCATTACATACAACGCCTCCACCCTCTTAGCCCTAAACTCCGGTCGACTCCCCAACTGCGCCCAAGCCGCTCCTGGACACACCCATGGACCCTTCACATGCAACTCCTGCAAGTATGACGGCACCAAGACCAACTCCTCATCCACTAACACCAAACAGAGATCTGACACCAACCACCTAAAATGCATCCTGCTCAACACCCGCTCGGTCCACAGACACGCCATCGACCTTTGGAATCTACTAGACACCATCTCTCCGGACGTTGCCTTCCTAACAGAAACATGGATGGACGCCTCCTCAGCCCCAGACATCACCATTCCCATCCCGGAAGGCTACAAGATCATCCGAAAAGACCGCACCTACCAAACAGGAGGAGGCATCGCTATCATCCATAAGAATTCCATCCGCATCTCAACCAGCGCAGACGTCAACCTCGCTAACGCCGAACACCTTCACTTCCAGATCCACACCGACCCCAAGTCCACACTCAGAGGCACCCTCCTCTACAGGCCACCAGGAGCCCGTGCACAATTCAGTGAAGACATCACTGACTTTATCACCCCACACGCCCTCCCCTCCGAGAACTACATTCTATTGGGAGACCTCAATTTCCACCTGGAAAAGAGCAACTACAGCAACTCCACCACCCTTCTGGACAATCTCGCCAACCTCGGACTCAAACAACTTGTTAATACCCCCACTCACTACGCAGGTCACACACGCGACCCTATCTTCAGCTCCAGCAAACATATCTCCTTCAGTCACACCACAGTTCTCCATTGGACGGACCACAGCTGCGTTCACTTTGTCTACAAAAAGGCCACAACCCACAACCATCCTCAACCTACTCTGCGAAGAAACTGGAACAAAATCACCATCGACCACATCTCCTCATCGCTTCTTCAAAACCCCCCTACCCACTCTTTGAACCCCAACCAAGCAGCCATTAACCTCACTCAATGGCTAATCAACAGCGCCGACAACCTAGCACCTCTGAAAAAACGTCAAATCAAACTAGGCAGCAAAAACGCCCCCTGGTTCAACGATGATCTTAAGAAATACAAGAAACTCTGTCGCTCCCTTGAGAAGGCCTGGAAAAAAGACCCAAACACCAGCACCAGGGACGCCTTCAAAAACGCCACCCGCATACACCACCAACTGATCCGGACTGCCAAGAAAGCCGCATTCAAAGACCGACTAGACAACAACGCCCTCAACAGCAAGGAATTATTCAACATCATCAAAGAGTTTACCAACCCTACTGCCAACTCCAACAACATCACTCCCTCTCAAACCCTTTGCGACTCCCTAGCTTCGTTCTTTCACGACAAAATCGCAGACATCCACAACAGCTTCGACAACCAACCCGGAGACCAACCCACCCAACCTTCTGCCGCACCTTCACCCCCTTTGAACATCCTTAATGACTGGAACCCAATCTCCACTGAGGACACCATCCGCCTGATGAACTCCATCCACTCAGGATCCCCAACAGACCCATGCCCTCACCACATCTTCAACAAAGCAAACTCCATCATAGCACCACACCTCCGAGACGTCATCAACTGCTCCCTCAACTCCGCCACCTTCCCGGAAAGCTGGAAACACGCCGAACTCAGCGCCCTTCTGAAAAAACCCACAGCTGACCCCATCGAACTCAAAAACTACCGCCCCATCTCGCTCCTTCCATTCCCGGCCAAAGTCATCGAGAAAGCTGTCAACAACCAGCTCGCCGCCTTCCTCGAAACAAACAAATCCCTCGACTACTCACAGTCCGGCTTCCGAGCCAAACACAGCACTGAGACCGCACTCATCGCAGCAACAGACGACATTCGAACTCTACTGGACAATGGAGACACAGTCGCCCTCATCCTCCTTGACCTCTCCGCAGCCTTCGACACAGTCTGTCATAGCACCCTGTTACAACGCCTCAGAAACATCGGAATCCAAGGAAAAGCACTGGAATGGATCACCTCGTTCCTTGCCGGAAGAACTCAGAGAGTCCACCTCCCACCATTCAAGTCAGAGGTCACTGAAGTCATCTGCGGCGTGCCACAAGGATCTTCACTCACCCTCTTCAACGTATACATGAGCCACCTCGCGACCATCGCACGCCAACACAACCTCAACATCATCTCCTACGCTGATGACACTCAACTGACCCTCTCACTAACCAAAGACCCTGACACCGCCAAAACCAACCTACCTGAAGGAATGAAAGAAGTTGCAGAGTGGATGAAGCACAGCCGTCTGAAACTGAATTCAGACAAAACAGAAGTCCTTATCTTAGGTACCTCCCCCTCCGCCTGGGACGACTCTTGGTGGCCAGAGGCCATTGGAAAAGCACCCATCCCGACGGACCACGCACGGAACCTGGGCGTCATCCTGGACTCATCACTCTCGATGACCAGATAAGTCAATGCCGTTTCATCATCTTGCTTCAATATTCTTCGCATGCTCAAAAAAACATTTCGCTGGATCCCCACCGAAACTAGAAATACGGTCACCCACGCACTGGTTACAAGCCGCCTGGACTACAGAAACACCCTATACGCCGGTACCACTGCAAAACTTCAGAAAAAACTCCAACGCATCCAGAACGCATCAGCCAGACTCATACTAGACATCCTGTGTAAAGACCACATTTCTGGTCACCTGAAAAACGTCCACTGGCTCCCCGTCAATAAGAGGATAACATTCCGCCTCCTAACCCACACACATGCGCTCCTTTCTCTCGTCTCGATCACAACAGGTTTGGCTCCCTCCTTTTTCATCTTCGGCTAAGCCCCTCATGACGGGGGTCCCGCAGGGCTCCACCTTGAGCCCTCTTCTTTTTAATGTATATCTGACCCCCCTGATTGAGCTTGCCGAACATTTGGGGGCCAAAATCATCGCATATGCCGATGATACACAGCTGTTGTTCACCTGGCCTAGGGATGTCTTAGATACCGAGCGGATTCAGTTCTGTTTATCCGCAGTTTTCAACTGGTTAGCCTCCGCGCAACTGAAGTGCAACGAGGATAAGACGGAGATACTGCTCTACGGTCAATTCCCCCCTAATTTTAGAGAAGCACTTTGGCCGGCCGGTTTCCCGATGCCCAGTTCAGTCAATGTCCTCGCCAAGAATCTAGGGGTCTGGTTCGGGGAAGACCTCCGGTTTGAGGGGCACATCAAGAAGCTGGCAGGGGGCTGTTTCGGGACCCTTAAGGCGTTGCGGAAGTTTTTTCCCTATTTGCCTGCCTCAGCAAGAGAGTCAGTGGCTAGAGCTCTAATTCTTTCGCGACTTGACTATGCCAATGGCCTGCTGAGTGGATCCCTGGCTTATATGGTGAGACGTCTCCAGGTGATCCAAAACGCAACCGTCAGACTGTTGGGTAATATCCCCAGTCGGGTCAGCGCCAGAAACCACCTGCAGAGCCTGCACTGGCTGCCGGTCTCCCAGAGGATTACTTTTAAAATCTTGACCCTGGCCCACAAATCCATTTACGGACAAGGCCCCGCCTACCTGATGAAACGATTCAGGCGCTACTCTCCTAAGCGACCTTTGCACTCTGCCGCCCAACATCTGCTTCAGGTCCCGCGCTTCCGGCTTTCTCGGCTGGGAGGGCAATCAGTGGCGGTGAAGTCCGCTTTGGCTTGGAATGAGCTCCCTCTATCCTTGCGAGCTACGGTGAACTTTATCTCTTTTAAAAAAGGGTTGAAAACCCATTTGTTTCGACTAGCCTTTTAGCTTTTGTCTGTGTAGGGTAGGCTTCTTATTCTTATTCTGTTTTTTTCTTTTCGCGCCAGGATACTCCGGCAGTAATGGAGCGCGCTATAAAACAGCATAATAATAATAATAATAATAATAATAATAATAATAATAATAAAGCACTTTACGAACTTGGACCCGAATGCCTCAACACACGACTTTCCTTCTACACCCCCTCCCGCCAGCTAAGCTCTTCCAACCAAGCCCTTGCTGCTGTACCTCGCATCAACAAAACCACCATGGGAAGAAGATCCTTCTCCTACCTGGCGGCTAAAACCTGGAACTCACTTCCCATTCACCTTCGCCTCACTCAGAACCACCTAGCATTCAGAAAGCAACTTAAAACCTGGATATTCGACATGTAATTCCCCACCCTTCTTCAAGCGCCTTGAGACCCTCTGGGTATGTAGCACGCTATATAAATTAATTGACTTGACTTGACTTGACTTGGTGTATTTACCAGGGTTGGTTTCCCAAAGGAGGTGAGATTAGACAGAGGTACAAACTTCATGTCTGCATACCTAAAACACTTGTGGGATGAGTGTGGAATGAACTACAGATTCACCACACCCTATCATCTACAAACCAATGGCCTGGTTGAGAGAGTAAACCAAGACATTAAAAGGCATGACTGGTGGGCTCCCTGAAAAACTAAGAAGGAGATGGGATGTCCTTCTTACATGCCTGCTTTTGCCTAAAAGTTAGTGCCACAGAAGGAAGTGAGGTTTTCACTCTTTGAACTTATGTTTGGGCACCCTATTAGAGGTCCTCCAAGTCTGGTAAGAATGAATTAATTAATTATTTATTGTATAGTTAATAAAAACCATTACAAAATATAAAATACCACAATGTTTAAAAAGCAGTTATCACTGCTATATGAAAGATAATTTATAAAATGAAGATATCATTCAAACTTCAGGATAAACTTGTCAAGGACCATGGCTCAGCCACATAAATAAGGAGATCATATTGCAGGTTCAAGTCTTTGCCAATAGCCCTCGCTTTTTCTCAAGATTGGCAGTAAATTTGACTGCTCTGCAAATGAATTGAGGATCCACTGAGCATAGGATTTGTACGATTGAGACCGACAGGTGCGAATTCCATGTTCCTTGAACTTGGCCTTTAGCCAACTCCGACGTTCCTGATTCAGAACAGGACAAATGCAAATCAGATGGATGAGGTCTTGTCTTCCTGCGCCACATAAATCGCATTCCTTACTTTCTTGGGGTCTCCATTTCGGTTGATCAGCATTTGTTGGGAGGTTGCCCAGCCTTAGATTTAGGTATTTACGTTTAATAAAAGGCGAGAAAGCGAGGTCTAGATAGGCTGCCGGTACAGGCTTTTTATATGATTGAATTGTCATCCAGGCGTGGGCTCGATGACTAAAGGTTAACTTGTCGTTGAGCAACGAGTGCCTGTTGGCAGCCTTCTTTACCACCTGTTTAATCGATAGAACTGGAAGCTTGGTTTCCCAAAGTGCTGCCAACTCGGTCGTTTCTAGTGATAGTCTTAAGTACTTGGCATAGTGGGAGTTGGGACACTTATGGATTGCTTCCCACATGGCACGATAGACCTCAATTTCCTGATTCATGATTCATCCAGACATCATACCAAAATGTAACAGTCTCATACTTTTTCAGCAGCACTTGGGATGGCAAACCGAATTCAAGTCTTACTGGTGCAGGAGATGCGTTGTTTGGTAAGGAGAATACACGCTTGTAGACTTTCGTTTGTATTTTGTCCATGAGCTGTGCACTCTTACCATGATGTAATACACTCCCATATGCTACTGTTGGGAGTAGCTTAGCTTTCATCACAGTTAGCAGGGGGGAGACCAGAGGGCCTTTGAGTTTGGTCGCTAAATTGGTGAATGCGTGCAGCAGAGCAATGCCCTTCTTTTCAATGCCGTTGAAGTGCGTAGATAAATTAAGGCGCTTGTCCAGTTGTATCCCCAGATACTTATAGTTTTCCACCACTTCCAGTTTAACGTTGTGTATTGTGAAAGTTGGTGGTGCTTTGTGGCGTAGAGTTATAACCATGATCGTTGTTTTCTTGCTATTTATTTCTAGCAAGTTCTGTTTTGTATATCTGGTCAGTTCTTGCAATAGACGTTACAAGCCTGTTCTCGTCTGGCAAAGTAGAACCACATCGTCCGCATAGGATAGATGTGTTACACGGAGATTGCCTAGCCGCGGTGGATGAGCATTGGTCTGGTCAAGGCTTGCTGTCAAGTCGGCCATAAATAAATTAAAAAGGTGGGGGCCAGCACACAGCCTTGTTTTAGTCCATCAAAGGTACTGATCTTCCGGGTTAACTGCTGTCCGTTGTCAATCTTTACCTGCATCCAAGTATTGGTGTACAGGTCGATGAATGGCGTTAGGATTGAGTCTGGCAGACCCTGCGGCTTCCATTTTGTCCAAAGTAATTGCCTACTGACACAGTCAAAGGCCGCCTTAAAGTCCACGAAACAGGTGTAGAGTTCTTGATGGTTTTGTAGACTTTTTTCAGCAATCAGGCATAGTGCCATTGTATTTGCCATAGTGCCCGTGCCGCGACGAAACCCTGTCTGATTTATCGGGATTTTGTTGTCCATATCGGACCATTGAGCAAGATCAGCTAACACCAGGGATGCATAGTATTTTGCTTCAGCATCGATGAGGGCTATCAGGCGATAATTAGTTGGATTTTTGCGGTCTCCGCCTTTATAGATTGGATTAATGATAGCTCCCCTCCAGCTTTCTGGGACTCGACCTGTGTTGCTTATTGATCGAAACAAGAGATTGAATTTACAGGCCCAGTACTGGGGTCCTCTTTGTAAATTGCCTGCGGGATGCCGTTCGGTCCTGGTGCACTGTCTTGCCTGCTTTTCTTGACTATTTGTAATATTAGAAGTTCATCACCTGTCCACAACGGTTGACCCATACCTTCCTGATGGTTGATCGAAGTGTTTGACCAAACACAAGCCATGCCTTCCTGGTCCACTATTCTTGGTGTTTCACTTGCGTTTGTTGCAGTTGTGTGCAGGGGTGTCTCTATTACTTTATTGAAAAGGTATCGACTATATGTTGAGCCCATACAATTTCAGTGATGCAGGTCGTACTTATTGGTTGTGCTGATCTGTTCATGGAGTTGACTTGCAACCAGAAAGCCCTGGAATCTGATTTTTTTATGTTGTGCAACAGTTTGGTCCAGAAGTCATTGGCTTGGTTTTTTTTCCCATCCAAATCAGTTTCTTATATTGTTTCCTTATTATTCGAACTTCTCGCCAGATACTTGGATTTATCCTTTGACCTCGCGCTCGTCTTGTGAGCTTCTGCAAATGTCTCCTCAAGGAGAGTGTGGTTTTTGTAAAATTGGTATTGCTCTTGAAAAAGGTCTTCTTTTTAGAGTTGTTACTGGTCCTGGGTAGCTTTTCCAGAAAGTCAGACCAAGTTTCTGAGCACAAGTCATTCTCTTGAGTTGATGTTTGGAATAGTTTCTTGGCGTCCTGCGCTATTTGAGGAAGTGTGTTGCTCGTCCACCTTAATCGCTTCAGATTGATTGTTGAAGTTTTACCTGCTATCGTTGGTGCTTGTAGGTACCTAGAAGAGGTCAATTTCATCTCAATGTGTTGCATTGAGTGATCACTGTCTAGAGAGCAGATTATTTGAAAGTTTTTATTTAGACTTAGCAAGGGTAATGTTACTATTGTATAATCCAGGATTGAGCTTGCACTGTGGCAAGTATAGGTGGTGGCAGGGTTTTATCCTGGTTGGTTCTTCCATTTATTACCCATAGTCCGAGGTGCTCAAGGTCCCACATCAACTGCCTACCCACTTTATCTGTCTTCTTGATCGGTGGAATCTCCTGGGGTTCAACATCCCACAGTTCATTTGCTACGGTAATATTGTCCTCATCTTCCGGATGGTGTAGGAGATTAGTATTGAAATCGCCGGTGACGATAATCTCCCATCTTAGTTGTTCAAGGCGGATATTGGATACAACATTAATAATACGTTGGAAGAGCTCTTTTTTAAGTGTGCTTTTCGGGTGGGCATACATTTTAATTAAGATGATAGTTCTAGTTTTGCCCTTTGTTGTGCTCTCCAATTTGATGATTTGCATATCCGGTGCCGATGTGGCCAATTGCGAGGCATTGATCTTCAGCGCAGTGGTTATGTATACTGAAAGTCCCCCCCTTGCGCGCCCAATACGCTGAGGGCGAGTCGCACTGACGTGGAAGCATAATCTGCCTGGTACATCAATTGGCTCCGTTAACCACGTTTCCTGTAGGGCTATGATGTCGTATGTGTCCCAGGTGGCTGTCTTTCTGCTATTGTTTAGGATGTCTTTTGCTCCTGCGATGTTCCAGGAGAGAAGTTTTATTAAATTTCCTTCGATCTCGCCTGCCTGGCAGTGGGTTCAATTACCGTTGGTACACATTTTCTGTCTCAGGTGTTCGTTGTTGACTGATTCAGCCCCCCCTGGCACCTTGAAGTACTGAGTGTGTGGATCGACTTATCCGCGTGTGGTCTTCTCTTTTGCCACACTTTCTTAGCAGGGGATACGGATAACCCAGTTTTACTTCTTCTTTCAGAGTAATTCCCCACTCTTCAAATTTAACCATTTCAGTAAGAATACTTTTTACTATTCCTACGTTCCTCCAGGTTGCAAGTGTGCCTTCCTTTGCCGCATTGTCCCCTAAAGTAATAAATTCGATTGATAGTAGATCAGCTGATGTTAAGTGGCTAAGACTTGGAATTGCAGATGTCAGATGGAGAATATTCCCTCAGTTTAAAAAGTCTTGTGAGCCTTGTGGCTCGTAGTTGGGGACGAAAAGTAACTTTCCTGTTGTTGCTGTTTTCGTCTCAGTAACTTGCTCACTGATAATATGTGTTTTGTCATTTGGCCAAGGTTTCGTTGATTTGTGACTTTCATAGTCCTTTGCGTTAACATGCAGATATTTTGCTATTTCATTGTAAGCATCGTTCTGGGTTTGCGCAATTGACATACTAGCCGTAGCCTTTACTTCCCGGTCTGCTCGTTTTGGACCGGCCTGTTCTATGTGATGCCCATATTCCGTGGCCGCAATCACAGGGCAGGGTCCTATCCTTTCTGCGTTTGTTATTTCTGTGCTTTGTTGCATTACATTATTATCTGTGGTTATCGTTACTTGTATTTGATCGTGAGTATTTCTGTCCACCTTTGTTGTTATTTGTCTGCTGATTTTGTTGTTACTTTTCCCTGATGTGGGATTGGCGATGGGAATAGTGATCAGAATAGAGGGCGCTTTATGATTCATATCCGCACCTGTAGCGACCACACATTAGGGTCCACGATTGCTTGCCTCGTACCTGTTGTGTTCGGGCCCAATTATGGAGTGCTTTTTATCCACATATGATGTACGTTCTTTTTGGCGGGGGTTGAACCCCGTTTTTTGCGGCTCGCACTGCAGACTCTCTAGAGTTTTATTTAATTGTGCAACGTTGCTGGCCCCTTGATCTGTGCTCCATTCTATATAACTTGAGGCAGTCGAACTCATGTGATCAATATTGGTGGAGTTCCCAGCTCCTAAGGTTTTAGCTAGGGCATCCCCCTCTGTGTGCGTAGATGTTTTTGATGATGTCATATGGGCCGGTTCATTAGGGCTTTTAATCATGGGTTTTTGTCCCTCTTCTTTGGGTAAACTCTTCCAATCTTTACATTCATTTTCTACCCTTGTGGATGGCTGTTGTGTCCCCTCTTTAGTATTAGATTCATGTTTTGATTTTATTTTGGCCCGATCAAAGATAGAAAAATTAACCAGCGTCTGCTTTTTTGCAGGTAAACAATTTGACAGCTGATTTCTGTTTTTTCTCGCCCGTTTTTTCTGCCGCTTAGTTAGACTTTTCTAATTGTTTTGATTTTTTGACCCATCCTGGTTTGATTGATCTATTTCTAGTAGTTTGAAACGGTTGTTTTGTCCAACAGAAGGAATAACATGTGTTGTTTTCGGTTCCTCTGTTATTTCATCAAATATAGTTGTTGGTTTATTTTGTTTCTTTTTTTGGTCTGCTATTTGCTGTACCAGTGATATTGATTGGTCTGCGTTGCTCTTTCTAGCTTTAGCTATATCATTTTTTTGTATGTTTTTACAATGCTTAAAAGAAATAAGATCGCTTCCAGTTGGTGTACTGTTATTGTTCTGCTTAGCGTGCTTGCATTCCTGTAGGATGTCTTTAAGTATTGATGGCAAATCCTTCAGTTTTTCCAGTATTGGATAGCAAGTACATGTCTGGGATGGTGCCCAGGGGTGAATCTGATCCTTAACCCCTTCGCTGCGGCGGCTATTCCGCCGCAGCGCTAAAGGGGCGGGGCGGCCGCGCGGCGGCCGCATGCTGGTGACAGAACCGCTCCGTCACCAGCCGCGGTTGAGCTGTGCTGGTGACGGAGCGGTTCCGTCATGACCCGCCCCGCTCATTAAAACTGCCGCGCAGGCGCAAAATCAGCGCCGCACAGGCGCGGCGGCCGGGCCATGACGGAACCGCTCCGTCATCAGCACAGCCCAACTGTAGCTGATGACGGAGCGGTACCGTCATCAGCAGGGGAGGGGTTAATGATGTTAAATGTGCTGGCCATGGTGCCTAATTTTTTGTTTATACCAGATATATGTTCCGCCATTGTGCTCATAAGATGTATTTGAATATGGAGGATCTACCATCCATTGATATTGCAATTACTAACAATGAATGGGTAAATCACTTTTCTAAAGTTTTTAGTATAGGGAAATCACATGGCATGGATTATATAGATTCATTGAACCAAGTAACTTATCCACTAACTTTGTACTTCACACACGAGGAGGTAAAGAAAGCACTAAAGTCCTCGAAAACAGGTAAAGCCCCGGGGCCAGACAGGGTTCCTGTTGATATTTTTAAACATGAGGAAGATCTTTGGTCCCCGCTCTTAACGAATGTCCTAAATGCCCCCACAGAAGAAGGTCTGTTAAAATCGTGGAAAACATCAGTACTTGTCCCGATTTTTAAAAAGGGAGACCGAAACTCATCGACCTGTTACAGGCCTATTTCACTCCTGGACTCTCTTGGGAAGGTCGCTGGTAGGATCGTTCTCGAGAGACTGCAGGAGTGGTCAGCTTTGCAAAACATCATATCAGAAATACAGTACGGATTCCGAGAGGGGTTAGGTACTGTAGATCAAGCATTAAACCTGTCTTTATTGGCAGGGAAATATGTGGAGGCTAAGGGGACTGCGTTCCATATGGTGTATGTAGATTTGTCCGCAGCCTTCGATTGTGTTATACATTCGAGGCTGTGGAGAATCATTTTAGCAATGGGAGTTGACCCTCCTATTGTGGATTTCCTTCGAGAACTTTACACAGGAACAACAGGTAGAGTGCGATTTGGGACCAAGGGCCAACTCACAGAAAGCTTTAGAGTGGAAAAGGGGGTCAGACAAGGATGCGTGCTGGCCCCCTTTTTATTCACCCTTTACACAAATGGGCTTGAGGCCGCTATGTTGGAAGGAAGCAAAGATCTCCCCTCAGTCGGTCGTCGGCAGATACCTGCCTTGTTATCTGCCGACGATGCGGTCATCTTAGCTAGAACCCCTGTGGAATTACAGCGAGCATTGGATAAATATTGTGACTTCATGTTGAGCTTAAATTTTACTCTAAATGTAAAAAAAACTTTTACTATGCATGCGGGGAAAAAAATGCAAAACCCAAAAGACTATTTGTGAAAGGAGAAGTGCTGGAGAGAACATCAACATATCAATATTTGGGAATCGTAATCGATGAAAACTTTAAATGGAAGGCAGCAATCAACGCCAGGAAATTATCCTTTTTAAGAGCAACAACGGCATTAAGATCATTTGCACAAAAACTTGGCCAGAAACCATCGCTAGAAATGTTAAAAATATACAATGCCAAATGTGCCAGTACCGCCACTTACGGGGCGGGGATATGGGGCTTTGCAAACGTGACTGAACTACAAAAAGTGGAAAATTCTTTTCTAAGATTTTTACTTGGATTACCAAAAAATACCTCTACATATGCTTGCCATGTAGAGCTGGGCATAGACTATCTAGAAGACATCATAAAAGCCCAGCCTGTAATGCTATGGCGCCGAATTTGGGTCACTGAACAATGTCTCCTAACAAGATCCATCATACAAGACATTCAGACACTTGATCATTACAGAAGGATAAAATGGTTAGCTTACGTTAAAGCCCTCTTAACAGATATGGGATATGAAATTTTTTTTACAGATCCATTATCCCTAAATAATATCTCAAAGTCAGATTTAAAGAAAGCATGCCTCGCGCATTTGCGCCAGGTACGTCTGCTAAAAGAGATTCAGAAACCTTCTGTTCAGCAGAGTCTATTGGTACAAACTGTGTTCTCTGTAGAACCTTATTTGACGTATAGAGTAACCCGATTCGAAAAACTGCTGCTGACACGCTTTAGGTTTAACATGTTTCATTTAATGGTCTCCTTTCCCATACAGAATGACTGGTTATCAAAACTATTACCATGTCCTTGTGATTCTCAATCAAAACAGTCAACTATACATACAACACTATTTTGTAGATTCTTTGTGGCACCCCGGAGGCACTGGCTATTACCCATATTGAAACATTGGGGTTTACGCCAATGCCGCCCAGCATATTTGGCGCTTCAATATCTTGAAAATGAACTAATAGCAAAAGCGATTGTACGCTTTCTTAAATTTTGCATACGCCATCGCTCCAATCTTTGATACTGATGAGTTTCTAATTTGCCCTAATCAAGATCTAATGAATTGAGTACAAAGATTATACGCCATAGCTAAGTGTGTTTTTTATAAACTGGTCTTTTTATTCTTCTTCTTTTTTAAATAGAACAGTAATAAATAATTTCTGTTTTTTAACTGTTTTTATAAATTGAGCAAATGTGTAAAATGTATTTCATGAACTTTTATGGTGTTTCTATTACTATGAAAAACCGAATAAAGTTGGTTTGATTGATTGATTGATTGATTTGATTGATTCAATATGGAGTTTGTCTGACTGCATATCGAGAGTTTAGATAGAAGTTTCCAGTATACACCCCAGTGCACTGTGTAATGTAATTATAGATTTTAAGTTTTCGTTAATGTTGTGCCCTACTTCTTGCTGGCGCTGGTTCACTTTATTGTGATTGATGTTGATTTCCAGATGTGCTTGTTCTTTCGGTGTTGTGACATTTTGCCGCCCCTTGATTTTTTTTGCCGTATTTCGGGACTTTTTATTATTGCTATATCGGCCACAGCTGAAACACATGAGATTTCTATTATTGAAGGTTCCTTTTGGCCATCTACATCATGACCATTTGTTGAATCTGTAAGTGCATCAATGACCGCTTCCTGATTCGATCCGCTGGATATCTCGATTATGTTTTTGATTAGAGGAACCTTAATTAACGGGTTTTTTGTGTCCCAACCGTTTGGTGTTACTTCCTGGACCACCTTTGTAGTAGTTATTGATTTATTGTGGAATTTTATTTGCTCTAAATTACTTTCAGTTGCATTGATGTCCGAGTGGTCTTTGTGTATTGTTGTGCTTCCTTTGTTATGTGAGGGCATTTGGGGCGCCCACCAGGGGTTACACTCCTTTGTCTTTTCTGTAGATTTTATCATTACTTGGCTTAAGCACGAGTCCAGCCTTGGGGTTGAATGGCTGTTTGGATGTACCTTGTATGCTGAGTCATGCGTGCTGGTATTGTGACGTTCGTCACTATTGCTTGTGGCCTGTTGGCTTCCAGTCATTGACTGATCTTGATTTATGTCACTAGTTGATAGAGCTGGTGTTGTAGAAATCCTTTCAGTTTTATTCAGTTTTTTGTTTGGTGTACGTCTTATTGAGTATCCTTCAATAGGGCAATTCAAGGTCCTGTTGGATACTCTTGATGATGTTAGTGGTTTCTCTTGTCCTTGTCCTTGAACTGGGTCGAGTCTTTTATTTTCCGTATGCACTTGGGCTTGAGTTAGTATTATGTATTTATTTTTCTCCTGGGTAGCATCCACACACTTGGGTGTTTCCTCTGTTCCATTAGCCCTTTCTACATTGGTTTTAGAAATGAACAGAGGATTCCTTGTGTCTGTCGATTTTGTACTTACTTTGTTTGGCGGCATTGGTGTTTGCAGTCCATTTGGTGGTGCCGGCATTGTGTATATAGCTGATACAGGTTCTTTCAAAAATGAAAATTTGCCGGTAGGGTTCATAGTACCAAAAATTGAGTAAATAGGAGGGATTAATGTGGTGGCCGCACTACCCTCGGGGGGGGGGGGGGGGGGAGTGGAAGATTTAGTCTTAGCTTTGTTGTTTGCATTTTTTGGTGGATTCGTTCGTGTTCTCCCAGACCTCATCTCTTTTTTTCACCGGCCTTGAGGTTCTGTGGTTTTTTACTCAGTTGGAGGCGTCTTATGTTGGTTAATGTTGGTTAATGCCGAAGAGGTTAAGGCTTCTCCCCCTTTCGGTACTCCTCATGGGTGTTGGCGTTGTGTGACTAAGTGTCTGGGTATGTTACGTCTTTGACTCAACCCACCATTATCCACTTATCACACTTACTCCACTTGCCCCAGGCCCCACACCAGTTCAAGCTTCCACTCCGACTCGAGCTCTGCTTAGCTTTCCTTGGCTTTACTTGGGCACTTTCTGCTGGTAATGACACAAGATTTCCCAAAAATGCGCTTAATGGCTGCGCTGCTGGTACATCTATCCGGCTGATTCTCCACACACTCGTCTTACATCCACTCAGATCTTGGGTACTGGCCAGGGGTTGGCCTACAAACGTGGATTGGGCGCAATCCCCCGGCTATCTTGTTTGCGGTAAGGCGCAGTGCAATGCGGTGATGATACAGGTTGTCGGTATGAGGCAGTGTTAGGCAGTGTTAGGCAATGTTAGGCAGTGTTAGGCAGTGCCAAGTACTAAGAAGTACCGGACAACACTAGGTGGGTGGGGCTGGGTGAGGCTGGGTCCTGGCTCCCTCTTACCTTTTTGCCCTTTCCCCGCTGCCTGGCCTTGCCTTGTCCACAGTTCACTCTAGCCACCGACCACCGCTCACCTCTCCGCCACCAGTCACCAGACACGGCAGCTACCGGCAGCCAGGGGGCATATCCAAAGCTGCTGCTGCTGCACCACCGTTACTGCCGCTACCACTGGTACCAAGTCTGGTAAGAGGAGTTTGGGAGAGACCTCTCAAAGAACCAAAACAAGACATAGTGGACTGTGTGCTTGGCCTTCCTTTCTATTTTGGCTAAGTTCTTGGCGAAAGCAAGCCAAAACCTTCAGGAGAGCCAAGAGATTCAAAAGCAGTGGTATGACCAAGAGGCCAAAAGGCTGCACTAGTAGAATAGAAACCAGGGCAGAAGGTATGGTTATTGGAGCCTGTGGCCCTTAGGACTCTCCAAAACAAGTGGAGTGGGTCCTACCCTGTCCTTGAAAGAAAAGGGGAGGTCACCTATCTGGTGGACCTTGGCAGTTGCAAACATCCCAAAAGGGTAATACATGTCAACTGCCGGTAGCCCAATAATGACAGTTGATATGACAATGCTTATGATCACAGATGAGGGACAGGAAACAGAGAGAACCTTTCCCTGATCCTCTCTCCCACAATCCCCAAGATGGGTCTGTTGATTGAATGGTCTTTTTAGACACCCTCACTGACCAACAGCAATCTAACTGCAGCCTAGTCGTAAGTCAGTATGCTAAGCTCTTCTCTCTTTCCACTGGTCAGATTAGCTGGTGTACCCATGACATGGACAATGGTGAGAGCCCATCTATCAAAAACAAAATTTACAAGCAGTCTAATAAAGTCAGAGAGAGCACCCAAGCTGCAGTCAGCAAGATGCTGGAATTGGGAGTCATTGAACCCTCAGAGAGCCGTTGGGCAAGTCCAGTTGTCTTAGTCCCCAAACCTAACTCCAAGGGCAAAAAGAAAGAAATAAGGTTTTGAATGGACTATAGGGGCCTCAAAGTTGTGACAAAAATGGATGCTCACCCAATCCCTAGAGCAGTTGAACTGAGTGACAGGTTAGGGGTGTAGGAAGTTGGATACCCGACTATGGTTACCCCAGATTTATTGCCTAGTGTTTAGCTGGTTTTCGACTTAGTTGGCCTGGGATCCTGCTGATCAGGGCCCCAGGCTATCTGTTCTCTCTTTAAAATGGACTCCATGTACCCTAGGTACATTACCAATTGGATACTGGGTCATCTTATGAGCCCCGGTACAGTGTACTATAGGTACCCAGGCCTACCAGGGGCTGCAGCATGTATTATGCCACCCCTGGCTGGCCAATCACATTGACACAACTGGCTGACCACTCAGCTGGGGCAAGGTCATGTAATCACCCCTTGCTTAGGTATAGTATACCTATATCTAACCTAATATCTAGACACATATACACCTATAAGTCACTCCTATGGCAGGCCTTAACAATCCTGGAGGCAGAGTCCTTGGTTTTATGTGAGATGGCGCTCTAGCATGAGCTGAGCCTGTCTGCAGCTTTGGGAACCATGTCCTTATAGCTGTTCTAGGATATTGCCATACCATATACTCTTAAGTGCATTATGAACCTCGCGGTTAAATGCTAACTCTGGTTTGGCTTTATCAAAACATGTCGAGTAAGGTGTCATATGATTTGGAATACTACCCCCGTCGCCAGTTCTGGCGACGGGGGTAGCATTCCACCCTTCTAGAGGGAGAAGACATATTGTTCCTACTTATCCCAGTTAAAGTTAACCAGAGCCTCAGCATCACAAAATGGATGCTGCTGCCACAGACACAAGTCTGACCTCCTGCTGCTGGGAGTCCTTCCAGCGAGGGAGGCTTGGACAATAGGTTTCCTGCCTTGGGAGGTGCTAGCACAACCCCAGACAGGCTTTTGTGTATTGGGGCAGGGAGGGTTGAAAGAAATGAGACACTGCCTGGGGCACACAAGGTGTCCAATGCATAGTCCAGTTCAAACCGGTGCTGGGGCTTCCCAGCCCCAGCTCTTGCACGAAACTGGACAAAGGGAAAGGGGTGTAACCACCCCCTTCCCTGGTCCCACCCATAGGAGGGACCTAGCAGGTAATCCAGCCCCTAGATTTGGTATATAGGTAGGAGCTGAGTCCCAAGACTTTAGATTAATCCTGACTGAAACTCTGAAACCAAACTCTGGACCTTCGACGATGTACTTGAAGAAGACGACTGAAGAATCTCCCTTGTGGTCAAGGAGTGACCACCCTGCACAAGCAGGCACCACCCAGCGATCAAAGGCTTGCTTTGCCGCCGCCCCAGCACAGAGCCAGACAAGAACCGGATTCCCAGACATCCTACAGCCCGATCCACAGTCCCTGCAAAGCTGAGACCAGTGGAGGTAACGAGAGACGTGGGACCGGCCATCTTGAAAAGTATGCGACCTGCTAACTGTGCAGCCCCCGAGGCCTCCTCAAAAGCTGTGCATTCGGGATTGAGAAGCCCCAGCCCGAGCAGTATCTGCAGCAAAGATCAGCCCTGCACCCTCCACGAGTTCTGCGTGGGGCCATTTTGCATTTTCCTGCTCGACGCGTCTGCCCGGTCATTTGCCCATTGGCTAGTGGCTATCTTGGTGATGACCCTTTGAATTTACACCACTGGTCTGGTTGCTCCAGACTGGCCCTTGCTTCCCTCAAAAGAAGCAGCCCCTCAGACCTTGCTGGTCTGAGTAAGAAGCCTACTTCATATCCTGCGGGGGTTGCCTTTGCCAATGCTTGTTGTCTCCAATCCTGAAGCCGACACCGCCGACAGCGAGAGCCTTCGTGGGACAGTCCGTGCCTGACTCCTGGTCGTCGTCGACGCCTCCTGTTCCACGTGGCTGCAGAGACAAGTTTCCCATCAGTACCTGATTGATTTGCAACATCGCCTGGTTCCTTCCTGGTCACTGGCTAGTGACCCAGACTCTGTCCCCTCTGCTTTCAGGTCCTCTTCATCTTCGATCCACCCTTGGATCCACCGGACTCTTCTCTCCTGGCCGTCTGCAGCATCTTTTCTCCAAGGCTCCATAGAACTCCACGACGAAACCCGCCACACTTTAGGACCTATGCAGCCGCTTCCTGTGGGTTAGGTAACGTGAGTACTGCGGTGCTCCTGTAAAGAGTAAATCTCCTAGTGTCCTAGTTTCAAATTGTTAGCTTCTAGTCCAGTCGGAAGACTCCCAAACCTTTAACTTTCTAACTTTTACGTTCCCATTCATTTTCTATGGTAACTTGCATGTGTGATTAGACACTGCACACGCCTCCCGTGGGTCTCCTGCTTCCTAACTCTTGGTAGCTCAGCGTAGCCCCAGGGATTCCCTAGGCCCTAGGCCTATTCACTTTTCGTGCAGTGGTCCTTATACCACTATTTTAGTATATGGTTTAGCGTGCCCCTAGGGCCCTACTGTATTTTGTGCAACTTATTGTATTTTAATTGAATATCTTGTATTGTGCTTGTGCCTCCGACCTCATAAAGAGTTCAGACGGTTTGTCTAGTAATTAATAACATATATATTTTTATATATATCCTGTGTGGTGTCCTTTCACTTGGTATTAAAGGGGTTACACTTGAGTTTACCCTAAGACTGCTTTGTCCATGCTACCACTAGGATAGCTGGTCTATAAGGTTGAATTTACAACCATCACCATAAGGGTTGTTTGGACTGGTGCAAGGTGCTCACTAGAATAGTGAACATCATATACCAGGCCAACTTCTCACATTGGTGTGCAGCGGTTGGGATTTGAGCTTGCTGTTGTTTTACCAATAGTAATCTTTGCAATATCATTTGAAAGATTATACAGGTACCTATAGGTACATATAAAACAAGATTAGAATACTTATGTTCTACTGAACTTAGTTGCTGTAGAGCAAAGGGCCTAGCACACCCTGACTACAACTTCTAGAGAGGTTTAGTAGAAAAACACTTAGTGTAGGTAGGTGCATCACCTTCACCTCACTAGAGCAATGTCTGGCACAGGAGAGCCTAGTGGACTCCAACCTGTGGAGAGTGACCCTCACAAGGCACCCTCCAGATTTGCTATCTTCAGTATCAAGGAACTGAGGCACTTGTGTACAACAAGAAGGCTGAAACAAGGGTATGACCCTCTACATTTCAGCAACTCCTAGAGCTCTTAGATGAGTCTGAAGCTCTAAAAGCCTCAGGTGCAGACCCTACAGGAAATGCAAATGAGGTTCTGCCTCTACAGACGATACTACTGACCACCCTGTTGTAGATGAGGAAGAAGAGGAGGAAGAGGTAGAGGAAGAGTCTGAGGAGGAGGATGGTAGCCAGGTCCAAGTCAGGAGACTTAGCCAGGCTAACTTAAGCCAATTTGGGGCTGAGAATGGGATAGCTCCATTCAGGCCTGTAAGTAGGCTTAGTCAGAGGTACAGGAGGGATAGGTCTCACTCAGGTGATTCCCATCACTCCAATGCTTCTAGGGGTTCTCAGAGGGGAATGACATCTCCTCAGAGGAGAGAACACCAGGCTAGGATGAGGGAAGTCAATCTCAGAACTGAGAGAGAGCAACTTGCCCTAGCCAAGGAAAAACTTGCTTTTGATAGAGAAAAGAAGTTATGTGGGCTAGAGCCCACTGGTGGCAGCAGTATCCCTAAGGATAAAGACAGGTCCTATGACAATAGACACCTGAGGAAGATTGTGCCCCCCTACAAAGATGGGGATGACATCGACAAGTGGATAACTGCTTTGGAAAGGGCCTGCAAAGTACAGCAGGTACCCCAAAGTCAGTGGGCAGCAATCTTGTGGCTCTCCTTTTCAGAAAAAGGTAGAGATAAGTTCCTCACAGTTAGTGATGATGATGCTAACAATTACACTGTCCTGAAGAGTGATCTGATTGATGGGTTTGGCTTAACCACTGAACAGTACAGGTTGATGTTCAGGGATACCCAGAAGACACAGACTCAGGACTGGACTGATTTTGTAGATTGTGCTACTAAGGCTCTGGAAGGCTGGTTATTGGCAGCAAAGTATATGACTATACAGGATTGTATAATTTGACTATGAGGGAGCAGATCCTTAGTAATTGTCAAAACCAGCTTCTACACCAGCACCTATTGGGCTTAGATCTGACCTCTCCCCAAGAATTGGGTAAGAGGGCAGATAAATGGGTCAGAACCAAGATTAAGCCTAGAAATCAGGGTAATGACCAGGAGAAAGATTCTACCAAGCCTCAAGAGAAAGGTGGGGATAAATCTAAAGGCAAGAATTCCCCAGAGCCCCAAAACTCCAATGATGGGGGTGGGTCCCAAAACACTTCCTCTAACCAGAAGAAACCTTATTGCCATGACTGTAAAAAGCCTGGCCACTGGAAGACTGACAGCAGTTGCCCAGAGGCCAACAATAAGGAGAACGTACCCCCAAGTAATACTCCCAGACCTCCTGTTACTATTAGTAGTAATCCCCCAGGTGGTGGGAGTGCCCCCAAGAATTTGGCTGGGTATACTTTGGGAGTTCAGGTGGACTCTGGCCTAACCAGGTCCCCTAACTTAGCTACTCTGGTCTGTGAAAATGGCATGGGGTTTGCCAACTTCACTGCTTGTCCCAACACTTTGGGCAAGTACAGGCAGGAGCCCCACATCAATGTCCAGAAAGTTGAAGCCTTGTTTGGAAAACAAAAAGAGGCCCCTGTATAATTGGATAAAACCCTCACAGGGAAATAACTAAATTGGAAAAAAAAGGTTGCACCGGGCTCAGTGCTCAATCAAAACACATAAGGCACTCATATTTTTGGACCACAACACAAATATATTCAATAAACAAATAAGTATGGAAAAAATCTTTTATCTTTTTTTTTGTTTACTTCATTTGTTACTTCATCAGCAATATATTTGATCCAAAATCACAAAAATTACTTACATAAATAATTATCATGGAAACATATACATTCGAAAGAGATAATTCATGGATACATAACATTTCATAAGAAACATATTAATCAACCACCAGAAAAAGTTCATTAGTACATATAGTTCACAATCAACCTTTATAAAACACTTATAGATAAAATGTGATGTATCCCCACCCTATGATAAGGAGAAAAACAAGTGAGGGGAGAAAAAAACCTGGACCAAAATACCCCTAAAGGATTAAGTTGACCCGTCACACATGTATAAAAACATATGTGTATAATCTTGAAGGCACTGGTTGCAGTTGTAAAAGACCAACGCGTTTCGGCAGAAGCCTTCCTCAGGGCATATACTTCATACCAGTGGTTTAACTAAAATATAAAAAAACATACATGACAATATATTCGTGGTCTAAAAATGGTTGTGCTT
Source organism: Lissotriton vulgaris (assembly GCF_964263255.1). Classification (NCBI taxonomy): domain Eukaryota; kingdom Metazoa; phylum Chordata; class Amphibia; order Caudata; family Salamandridae; genus Lissotriton; species Lissotriton vulgaris. Next base: position 221,129,371 of record NC_141698.1, read on the forward strand.
TATACATAAAATTCAGTTATGTCGCCTGAGCTGACGATCAAATGTCCTTGATAAACCACTATGAGATCTGCATAGAGGATGTCTGAGAACTTTGGTTTTATGTCCGGCATGCAGATCTCATAGTGCTTTATCAAGGACATTTAATCGTCAGCTCAGGCGACATAACAGAATTTTATGTATATAGCACAACCATTTTTGGACCACGAATATATTGTCATGTATGTTTTTTTATATTTTAGTTAAACCACTGGTATGAAGTATATGCCCTGAGGAAGGCTTCTGTCGAAACGCGTTGGTCTTTTACAACTGCAACCAGTGCCTTCAAGATTATACACATATGTTTTTATACATGTGTGATGGGTCAACTTAATCCTTTAGGGGTATTTTGGTCCAGGTTTTTTATCCCCTCACTTGTTTTTCTCCTTATCATAGGGTAGGGATACATCACATTTTATCTATTAGTGTTTTATAAAGGTTGATTGTGAGCTATATGTACTTATGAACTTTTTCTGGTGGTTGATTAATATGTTTCTTATGAAATTTTATGTATCAATGAATTATCTCTTTCGAATGTATATGTTTCCTTGATAATTACTTATGTAAGTAATTTTTGTGATTTGGATCTGATTTTTTTTTTTTAATTTGTTTTTATTGCAGAATTAGAAACCATTGCATACAATAAATCAACCAGCACACTCATGGTGTCCCCCCGCATAGGTCGAGTAACATAGAGTATACACAGCCATTCAGCCCGTATCCCGGGGTCCGGGCGGCATAATGTTCCAGTTTGCCAGCAAGACATCATAGTGTGCATCCCTGAGGGACAATGGTCGAAATCTTTTCATGTATCTGCATTTTACCCCCCCAACACCTAACCCAACCCCAACACCGTCCAGCATAATATAACAGCCCGGCCTCATGGCGATACTGCGGTGATTTGGATCTGATGAAGTAATAAATGAAGTAAAAAAAATTATAAAAAGATAAAAGATTTTTTCTATATATATATTTGTTTATTGAATATATTTATGTGTTATGGTCCAAAAATATGAGTGCCTTATGTGTTTTGATTGAGCACTGAGCCCGGTGCAACCTTTTTTTCCAATTCAGAAAGTTGAAGCCTACAGAGATACAGGGGCTAGCATCACTATGGTGACTGACAGTCTAGTTCCCTCAGGACAACTTTTACCTGGGTTCACCTATCAGGTGATCAACATTGATGGAGTGCAGAAAGATCATCCCATGGCAGTAGTAAATCTCAGCTGGGGAGGTGTCACTGGCCTCAAGAGAGTGGCAGTGTCTACAAACTTGCCTGTTGATTGTCTACTGGGGAATGATCTAGAGATATCAGCCTGGGCTGAGGTAGAACAAGGAACCCATTCCAAAATGGTAGGCCTTCCAAAAGAGGTTGTTGGGGCTGTGATAGTCACAGCCCCAGCCCAAGCAGAATTCCTTCCTAAAGAGGTTGGAAGGGCTGTGATGTTCACAGCCCAGGCTCAGGCAGACTTCCCTGAAAATGTTGGCAGGGCTGTAATGGTCACAGCCCACACCCAAACAGAGTTCCTTCCTGAAAAGATTGGTAGGGCTGTGATGGTCACAGCCCAAACTCAAACAGATTTTTAGTGTTGTGAAGCCTGAAACTATGGATCACTCCACTCAGACAGAGAGCATTGGGGAGGAAGAAAAGTCTCCCTCCCACCAGACATTAGGTGAGAGTCTGCCTCCTCAGGGAACTGACCCTACCCCTTGTGAAGGAACTGCCCCAGAGGTAGTCAGGCCTAGCCTGGCAGAGCCTCTGATGTCAGTGGACCCTTCCAAGGTGGGACCCAGTCTGGAGCAGGTAACCTGCCCCTCTCTACCCTGCCTCAGTCAGCCCAGGGCTGCAGAGGTCAGGGAGGCCAGTGGTGGACCCCAAAGGGCCCCCTGTCCACAAGAACAACCCCATCAGCAGATTAGGGGCACCAAAGCTAGCAGCCCTAGCAAGGTGAACATTTCCAAAACTCCTGAGGGATCTCCCTTACACTTAGTTAGGAACCTCCCCCAGATGGATTTTGTTGGGCACAGCCAAACCTGGGACCCAAAGGCCCCAAACCTGATCTGTCCCTCCAGTAAGCCAACAAAAGGGACCCAGCCTCCAGCTTTAGGTAGCCAGAGGTTGACCCTGAGAGCACAGTGCAACTCAGTCAAGGAAAGAAAGGCCTATAGGGTGGAAAGTGATTGGAGGAAGCTGAGCCCTATATTAGAGGAGTCTAACTTCAGTACTCCATCTCAACACCAGCCTTTTACTTTGCCAAAACACACCACAGGTAGAGATTCCCTATAAGGGAGACCCTATGATACCCTTAGGGTAAGGGATTGCTTAGTGGACCATGAGACAGGGGGTAACCATGCTAGTGCAGGTACTTCCTTATATGGCCACGTAGGCAATATAGGCTTACCTGGTCAAGGATAGCCTTATCTCCTTTCGTTTGGGGGGGGGGGGAGGGTTATGTAGGAAGGTGGATACCTGACTATGGTTACTCCAGATTTTTTGCCTAGTGTTTATCTGGTTTTCGACTTAGTTGGCCTGGGATCCTACTGATCAGGGCCCCAGGCTATCTGCTCTCTCTTTAAAATGGACTCCATGTACCCTAGGTACATTACCAATTGGATACTGGGTCACCTTACGAGCCCCTGTACAGTGTACTATAGGTACCCAGGGCATAGGTGCATCCAAGGCCTACCAGGGGCTGCAGCATGTATTATGCCACCTCTGGCTGGCCAATCACATTGACACAACTGGCTGACCACTCAGCTGGGGCAAGGTCGTGTAATCACCCCTTGCTTAGGTATAGTATACCTATATCTAACCTTATATCTAGACACATATACACCTATAAGTCACTCCTATGGCAGGCCTTAACAATCCTGGAGGCAGAGTGCTTGGTTTTATGTGAGATGGCGCTCTAGCATGAGCTGAGCCTGTCTGCAGCTTTCGGAACCATGTCCTTAGGATATTGCCATACCATATACTCTTAAGTGCATTATGAACCTCGCGGTTAAATGCTGACTCTGGTTTGGCTTTATCAAAACATGTCGTGTAAGGTGTCGTACACTTTGGAATACTACCCCCTCGCCAGTTCTGGTGACGGGGGTAGCATCCCACCCTTATAGAGGGAGAAGACATGTTGTTCCTACTAATCCCGGTTAAAGTTAACCAGAGCCTCAGCATCACAAAATGGATGCTGCTGCCACAAACACAAGTCTGACCTCCTGCTGCTAGGAGTCCTTCCAGCGAGGGAGGCTTGTACAATAGGTTTCCTGCCTTGGGAGGTGCTAGCACCACCCCAGACAGGCTTTTGTGAATTGGGGCAGGGAGGGTTGAAAGAAATGAGACACTGCCTGGGGCACACAAGGTGTCCCATGCATAGTCCAGTTCAAACCGGTGCTGGGGCTGCCCAGCCCCAGCTCTGGCGCGAAACTGGACAAAGGGAAAGGGGTGTAACCACCCCCTTCCCTGGTCCCCACCATAGGAGGGACCTAGCAGGTAATCCAGCCCCTAGATTTGGTATATAGATAGGAGCTGAGTCCCAAGACTTTAGATTATTCTTGACAAACTCTGAAACGAAACTCTGGACCTTCGACAATGTACTTGAAGAAGACGACTGAAGAATCTCCCTTGTGGTCAAGGAGTGACCACCCTGCACAAGCAGGCACCACCCAGCGATCAACGGCTTGCTTTGCCGCCGCCTCCAGCCGGAGCCCGAGCACAAAGCCTGACAAGAACCGTATTCCCAGACATCCAACAGCCTGATCAACAGTCCCTGCAAAGCTGGGACCCGTGGAGGCGACGAGAGATGTGGGACCGGCCATCTTGAAAAGTCTGCGACCTGCTACCTGTGCAGCCCCCGAGGCCTCTTCAAAGCTGTGCATTGGGGAGCCCCAGCCCCGAGCAGCATCTGCGCCAAAGATCAGCCCTGCACCCTCCACGAGTTCTGCGTGGGGCCCTTTTGCATTTTCCTGCTCGACGAGTCTGCTCGGTCACTTGCCCGTTGGCTAGTGGCCATCTTGGCAACGATCCTTTGAATTTACACCGCTGGTATGGTTGCTCCAGACTGGCCCTTGCTTCCCTCAAAAGAAGCAGCCCCTCAGACCTTGCTGGTCTGAGTAAGAAGCCTACTTCGTATCCTGCGTGGGTTGCCTTTGCCAAGGCTTGTTGTCTCCAATCCTGAAGCCGACACCGCCGACAGAGAGAGCCTTCGTGGGACAGTCCGTGCCTGACTCCTGGTCGTCGTCAACGCCTCCTGGTCCACGTGGCTGCAGAGACAAGCTTCCCATCAGCACCTGATTGCTTCGCGACATCGCCTGGTTCCTTCCTGGTCACTGGCTAGTGACCCAGACTCTGTCCCCTCTGCTTTCTGGTCCTCTTCATCTTCGATCCACCCTTGGATCCACCCGGACTCTTCTCTCCTGGCCGCCTGCAGCATCTTTTCTCCAAGGCTCCATAGAACTCCACGACGAAACCCGACACACTTTGGGACCTATGCACCCGCTACCTGTGGGTTAGGTAAAGCGAGTACTGTGGTGCTCCTGTAAAGAGTAACTCTCCTAGTGTCCTAGTTTCAAGTGGTTAGCTTCTAGTCCAGTTGGAAGACTCCCAAACCTTTAACTTTCTAACTTTTACGTTCCCATTCATTTTCTATGGTAACTTGTGTGTGTGATTAGACACTGCACACGCCTCCCGTGGGTCTCCTGCTTCCTAATTCTTGGTAGCTCAGCGTAGCCCCAGCGATTCCCTAGGCCCTAGGCCTATTCACTTTTCGTGCAGTGGTCCTTATACCACTATTTTAGTATATGGTTTAGCGTGCCCCTAGGGCCCTACTGTATTTTGTGCAACTTATTGTATTTTAATGGAATATCTTGTATTGTGCTTGTGCCTCTGACCTCATAAAGAGTTCAGAGGGTTTGTCTAGTAATAAATAACATATATGTTGATATATATCCTGTGTGGTTCCTTTCACTTGGTATTAAAGGGGTTACATATGGTAAAACAGCTGGCTTCACATGCCCTCTTGAGTTTAGCCTAAGACTGCTTTGTCCATGCTACCACTAGGATAGCTGGTCTATAAGGGTGACTTTACAACCATCACCATAAGGGTTGTTTGGACTGGTGCAAGGTGCTCACTAGAATAGTGAACATCCTATACCAGGCGAACTTCTCACAAGGAGCCGCCAAGTATCTCAGTACCTTTGATCTCACATTTGGGTACTGGCGCATAAGAAAGAGGAGTATACTCTACCGCAAATGGACACTTCCAGTTTACTGTGATGCCCTTTGGACCAAAGAATACCTGGTAGATGAAGGACTAGTACAGCCACTCCAACCGAAGATCTAGACAATTCTGGACTGAGTAACTCCAACAACCCAGACCCAAGTCAGGGCATTCCTTGGCTTGACTGGGTACTATAGGAGGTTTGAGAAGGACTATCGGTCCATAGTGACTTCCCTCACAGGAAAAGGACACCAAAGAAAGTAAACTGGACAGTGGGCTGTCAAACAAGCTTTTGACACTGTGAAGAAGGCAATGTACTCTGCCCTAGTCCTGAAAACTCCAGACTATACCAAGCAGTTCATTGCGCAGACAGATGCCTCTGAGCATGGGATGTGTACAGTACTAGCCCAAACATACGATGAGGGACATGAGCAACCTGTTGCTTTTACAAGCAGAAGACAACTCCCTAGAGAACAACTTTGGAGTGCCATAGAGAGAAAAGACTTTGTTGTGGTCTAGGCCCTAAAGAAGTAGAGACCATAACTGTTTGCACTCACTTCCTAGTTCAGACAGACCACAGGCCCTTAGGGTAGTTACAACAGATGAAAGGCGAGAACCCCAAACTGCCAAGGTGGTCCATATCCCTACATGGGAATGGACTTCACAGTGGAACACAGACCTGGGACTGCCACTGCATATGGTCTTTCCAGGTTCTTCCAAGTAGAAGATGAAGACTCTCCAGGGGAAGATTATTTTAATTCTCTTTCTTTTATTTGGGGGGGGGGTGAGAAAGTGCCTCTTTTGCATGGTTAGCCCCTCCCTTTTTACCTGGTTTTGATGTGCTTTCAAAGTAGTGCACAGGGTCCCTGCCAACCAGGTTCCCTGTGCCACGGCTCCTTCTCTAAAACAAACCCCCAATTGGTACTTCTGCCCCCTGTAAGTCCCAATTAAATGGTGCCCTGGGTGCCTAGGTCCAGGGAGCTAAAGAGGGTCCGTTGTGACCACCTCTCTGGGACAATGCCGCTGCCCTTCCAGCATGCATGCCCCTGAGAGGGAGAAAAAAAAGTCAACAGCACCCTGCCTGGGTGTCATGCCAGCTAGCACTGGCTGACAGCATAGGCAAGACACCCCTCTAGTAGGCCTCACAGCCCTAAGGCAGGGTGCACTGTACTATAGGTGAGGGCATATCTGCATGAGCAGATAAGCCCCTACAATATTGGGCACAATTTCCTAATATTCCAAGTGCCAGTGAAGCTATAGTGAACTCGACAGCTCGAGTTGCACAGCCTCATGATGGCTTCACTTAATACAGGAGTGTTTGGTGCCAAACTACTCCTTGCGATAATCCCACACTGATGCCAGTGTGGGTTTTATTGTACCATGTAAATGGTGCCCCATGAACCCCTACCAACCCTGATATGATCTCTGACCGGCTGTAGGCAGCCAGCCACCACCAAACAGGTTTCTGGACCCCTGGGTAGAGAGCCCATGCGCTCAGGGAGCAGAAACAATGCACATCCTGGGCAGAAGTGTCATGCCTCCTCTCCAAGATGGGCCATTGCTCGAAGAGGGGAAGCTTCAAAGGTCTGCCGCCTTTATATGGCAACCCCAAGCCTTTGCTGCTAGTAGCAGATGGCAGCCCCTGGCTTACTCCCCCAATTTGGGTGGAAAAACCAGCAGGAAAATAAAAAAAGATAGGAGGCGGGGAAAGCGAGGTGAAGAACAACTTTCAGTCCCAACCATCTTAAAGATGAGAGAACCCCTCCAATCAGGGCTCGATCTGTGCCCCCCTCACACAGTAGGGTTGCATAATAGATGGACAGTGTACTCACCCCAGGTAAGGTGCCAATTGGCCCTACCTGCTACTCCCTTAAAAATGCCCCCTAAATTTGGTATTTAGCTGGCTCTCCCAGACATGACCCTCAGATTCGATAGACCAAAGAAGAAGATGGAAGACGACCGCTGAAGGACCAGGAAGTAGTCCTCTGCAGGTGAAAATCTCTGCAAAACCCTTGCCACCTGCCACCGGATCAATCATTGGGCCTGCTGTTCTTCCAGCAGGGCCTCCAAGAAACTCTGGAGACCTTCCAGCTTTCACCAAAGTGGCAAGAATTTCCATTGGGACTAGAGGCTTTAGTCCATGGCATACGCGGGTACAAGAACCTCAGCATTGAGGACCAACACATGTGTTGACGTGACTCACCATTACAAAATAACTCCCCAACTGCAGTGGTAGACGACCTACGCAACTCTGCCCTGCCAGAAGAAAGCACCCTAGCTGGACGGCCTCCACGGCCTCAAGGGATCCTCCCGGCCCAACGACCCAAGCTGTGCCCAACTCAGTGCCCGTATCCTCCTTCAAGTGGCCCTGTCTGCACCCTCCAGTGCCTTCTGCACTGCCAGCTTGACCATGACCGCTCAGTGACGCTCTGACGATGGGCAAACTCCTCCATCCGATCGACAGCAGTCTGCTGAACGCCATTCCACTTCCTTGTTCTCTGCGGACCACAAGGATAAACATCATTGTCGGTATCGACCGGCTCAGCGTAGATACTGAACTTCGCACATTTTGTGTGCCCCCAGCCCCACACGACCGGTGTGCGCCCAGTGTTGGTCTGAGTCACCTGAAGATTGGACCAGAACTGTGAGTGGCGTACTTGCCCGTTACACTGCATAATTGTTTTTCCTCCACATGATATAAAGACTTCTGAACCTGAAAAGTATCTTCCATTGAAAACATACTTACCTGATTGCATGGACCTTGGTCTGAAAATAAAGTACAAACAAAGTGTATTTTTCTCACTCAGCTCACCAAACTTTGCTGTACAGAAAGCCGCCTTCGTGAGGAACACATGGCGGGGAACAAAGTGGTTAACATCGGCAATCTACTGATATAACTGGTGAGAAGAAGCTGTGGCGCTGATCGCTGAGAAAATGGCCGCCATGCTGTGTTCTGCTTCTGGATGACCCGTTGCTGGAGAGTTGAATGGTGGCTGACACGGTGCTGCTGAGCTGGAGAAAAGTGCCCTGCCGATCGACTGCCGTTTGCAAGAGTTAATGCTGATCGGGTGCGATGTGTGGCGATAGGAGGTGTGGAGAGCGACGACTCACAGGAGCAGGCTGCTGGGGGTAATCGGAGTTCGCCACCGCAGCCCTGTCGCGAATGTCTGCAGGGTGCAGTACTGTGGACTGCCGAGACTGCATTAGGAGGGTGCCGGAGTTCACTGGTGCCGCAGTGGAGGATCGGAAACAGGCGCGGATGGGGTGAGTACGGCGGGGCCTTTTTTAAGAGCTGGGATTTTGCCAGCCTACGCAACGCGGCCTAGGCCTCCAGAGGTGCTTGTGCCTCGCGGGGCCTGGGTCCGACGAAAGGCGTCGGACGTCCCTGCTAGACATTTGGACCTTACCTGCTCCCTTCGGATGGGGTGTTCCTTTGTGGCCCTGCTGGTGGTCCACTGTTTGCATTGACATGCCGCATGATTCCACTGGGCGCCTACCTAGGAGGCACTGGAGCAGAACAACATAGCAGATATTCATACCTGAGAAGTGGACATATTGTGGACTCTACACTGCTTGCTGGCTGCGCAAATCGCAGGTGCAGCGCTGCCGGTTCTATTAATTGTGGGGCCCCGGACCCATGGTCTTCACATCCCTGCTGACTTGTTTGCCATAACAGGACCGTACTGAGTTCATCTGTATTGGCACAAATCTACATATAGAGATTTTTGCTTCTTGGTAGGGTGCGATTGATATCCCACACACTTCAGAGCGCTAGTGCCTTTGAGTCTGGCTCCTGGGTACCTGGCTTGAGATGGGGTTGCGATAGTGTACGGAACTGCAATCTGGAGCGGTGGCACTTAGTGAACAAGTGGGCCCGCCGTGGGAGATTTTACTTCACCTAGAATAATGGGCAAGGCAGATCCCAAGCAACCCAAGATCCCATTCGAGAGCAAGCATCAGACGCGCACCATGGACCCCATAACAGAGACGGGCGCTGCCCAGGGCCCAGTTGACATCCGAGATAACCCAGAGGAGGACATGCGATCCATTTTGCTGGAGGTACAGTCCAACCTCAAGTCTATTGACTGTAAGATTGATGCACTTACCTCCTGTCTAGATGCAGTAAAGAAAAAGTGGACACTCATGAAACCCGTCCTGATGTTCTAGAAAACAGGCTTTGCGACACGCAAGATTCTCAGGCTGAATCGAGGTCGCAGATTTTGAGAATGGAAAAAGTGCTGGCGGTGATAAGGGCTAAGAATGAAGATTTGGAAGAGTGCTCCCGATGGAACAACTTGAGAATTATTGGCCTTCCAGAGTCGACAGCTATCTCGAAAATGGAGCCCTTCACCAAGAATCTGCTGCACGAGTTGTTTGTGCCGGTGCTCTCCTCGGTCATGATCCTGGAAAGGGCACACCATTCGGTCCCGGGCCGGTGCCAGGAGCACTGCCGCGCCCGATAATCGCACGCCTCCTCAACTATGCAGATAGGGATGCTATCCTTAGAGAGGCGAGGGCTAAGATTCCCATCCATCATCTGGGTAACACACTGTCCTTCTTTCCGGACTGTACAAGCTGCTTGCAGAGACTTTGTGCCAGTAAAGAAAATTCTGCAGTCTTCTTCCATTCCATATGCCATGCTCTACCGTGCCAAACTAAAAATCACCCATGACGGTCAGGCTAATTTCTTTACAGATCACAAGTCGGCTCTGAAGTTCACGAAACACATTTGTCCTCGAAAAGATCCCAAAGACGCCTTCAAATGCTCCGCAAGCTCACCGAATCTCAGTGACAATGACTGAGATCTACCAAGTTGCACTCTACTATTAACACTCCTTGGAACTGCAAACACACTGGATTTATGTACTCAATATTAGACCCTCGACTTGCTGAACATCTTTGCTACAGCTCCTGATTTAATGGCATATTATAGTTAGATCGGTGTTAAGCTGTTGTTATACTCATCCCTTAATTTTCGGTGAGCTGGGGCGGGTTTTATGCTATAACAGCCTGGCCGCCCTGCCACTAGGCAGGTGCTTGCTGCTGTTCCTTACGCCCTCCCCCCCTTACCCCTCCACGAGAGATCCCCAATGTGTTTGAATTTTGCAATCAGGTATGGGGCAAGACTAGGGAGGGTGGGTGGTGTTCTTTCTCGAGGGGAGGGGGTGGATAATGGGGTTCACTGCATGTGCAGAAGATAGTTGTTTTGTCATTATAACTAAGAGGTTTTTTTTTGTGGTTGTATTGACGCTAGGTCTGGAAGGCACATTTCTAACGGGTTGTATACCGGACATCAGCTGACTGTTCCCTCTGTGATGAACAAGACTAGATGGGGTGATGGGCGATGGCTACAAGTGCTTGACATGGAACATTAGAGGGCTGAATTCCCCTAAGAAAATACGCCAAACTTTTGCATACTTGAACAGACATGGCACTCAAATAGCCTTTTCACAAGAAACCCACCTGACCAAGCTCACGGAGGTGAAGATTGCACACAAGTGGGCTGGGTTTAAAATAGCTTCCTAATAATCTTCCTAAGATCGGGGAGTTATTAGACTAGTTAAAAAGGGCGTCCCCTTCACGCCACATAAAATACACACAAATGACGGAGGTCGTTGCGCTATGGTTCAGGGTAAACTTGGGAATTCCATGATCACATTCATAAACATGTATGGTCCCATAGAGGATGAGCCAGAAGTATTTCATAGAATGTTCTGCACACTGAGAAAGTGGCCAGAAACTGCGATCATGTGGGGTGGAGATCTCAATACCTATCTGGACCCTAAACTAGATAAATCCAGCCTGCACAGCATTCGCACACCTAAAGTGGCCTAAAGTATCAACACTGCTATATTAGAATTTGGGTTGGTTGACGTCTGAAGGCCTCGCAATGGTGAGGTAAGGGAGGGAACGCACACGCCACACCTGCACATAACAGTTGATTAAGGTTAGATTACTGGCTCCTTAGCGAGAATGCAACGGATTGGGTGACGAGCGTCGCCACACTTTCATGCACACTTTCTGACCATAACCCGGTCGAGTTGATACTTCATATTCAGAGTATGATTCACCGGCCGTTTACATGGCGATTCCGATCGTCAGCCTTACTAGATCCCACTTACAATGACACCATTCGCAAAGCAATAGTACACTACTTTAAGGTCAACAAAGGCACAGTGGACATCGCTGCGAAATTATGGGAGGCATTTAAGGTGACGATCCGGGGGTCTGCATTGGCACTACAGCTGGCATCCTGAAAGACCTTAGAACTCAATTCACTATGGAGGAGACTGCCCTACAAGAGATAGAGAAAGCCTATCTAATCGACCGTCCCGTGACACTCTGGCACGCATACATTAACTGGTCCTGGAGTATGACACATTAGCTGAATCGGAAATCAAATACATGTCACACCGACATGTGGCAAGGAAATATGGAGAGGGTGGGAGACCGAGCCGCAATTTAGCTGAGAAATTAAAAAAGCACGAAGACCATTGCCACATAGATAAAATAACAGATTCCGGGGGGAGTAGAATATTTTGCCCCACTAGATATAGTAGAACAATTTCGGGGCTACTATGCCGAAATGCACACATCACAGGGAACGGGGTCAGAATCTGCGCTGGGGGGATATCTAGAGGACATTGCCTGTGCGTGTTTGGCAGCTGGCCATCGGGAATATCTGAATCAACCACTGACTGAGGACGATATAAAAACAGCGATCTATGCCCTACCTAACGCAAAGGCGCCCATACCAGATGGACTCTCCCTGGAATTCTATTAAGAATATGCTGATCTCCTCACACCATATTTCCTAGAGACAAATGCGGAGGCACATGAGACCGAGGTTCTCCCTCTGTCCTTTCGGCAGGCCTTAATCCTAACCCTACTTAAGAAGGAAAAACCTCCGGACGCATGTGAATCATATACGCCTCTTTTGCTGATCAGCATAGATGCTAAAATACTAGCCACTAAACTCTAGCCCCTGATACCTTGTCTGATCCTACCGGACCAGTCTGGCTTCATTCCGGAGCACTCTACATCACATAATTTGAGGACCATTTTCGCGATGCTGCATGTCCTCAACCCACAGCTCCATGCTGCGGCTTTTATGCCCGATGCGGCAAAAGCATTCAACTCCATAGAGTGGAGCTATATGTTCCACATTCTCCAGCGTATGGGGTTCCCACTGCTGTTTTTGGGTTGGGTGAGGGTGCTATACGCAGACCCCTCGGCGCTGGTTTGTGTGGGAGGACTAACGTCCGAGCCAATCTCTATCAAACGCGGCACCAGTCAGGGCTGCCCCCTCTCACCGTTATTGTTCGCTATTGTAATTGAGCCACTGGCATGTGTGGTACGCCAACAGCACAGAAAAACAGCTCTAAACTTTAATTACCGGCCAGTGGGTATCTCCCTTTACGCTGATGACATGGTGCTCTTCCTTAGAGAACCCAATTGATATCTGGCACAAGTATTACGAGAGTACATTAGGTTTGGACTGCTATCAGGCCTTAATATTAACTGGGATAAGTCAGTGGTCATTCCTCTGACAGCGAACACCCCCCTCCAACTAAGGATTACCCGCTAATGTTTATGTTTATGTTTACAGATTTGTAAAGCGCATGGCTGCCCGTGAGCGTCCCAGCGCTAGTGATAGATGAAGTTGAAGAGGGAGATAATTAGGGGGAAAGGCAACGTCTTTCAAAAGTTTGCGAAACGAAAGGAGATTGGGCTGAGCCCGAATGTCTAATGGCAGTGCGTTCCACAATTTGGAGGCGTTATACGAAAAGAGACAGCCTCCAGATCTGGAGTATTGACGTCAGGTGGAGGTGTGTGGAGCAAAGAGTTCTATTAGTTTTATAGGGAATGACAAGATCCTTTAGGATGGGGGGACCTTGCCATGCAAAATTTTATGGGTAGTGCAGAGGGCCTTGAAATGCACCCTTTCCCGTATGGGCAGCCAATGGAGTGACTTAAGGGCTGGTTTGGCTGAGCAACGGTTGTTTGTGCCTGTGAGAAGCCGGACAGCAGTGTTTTGCACAACCTGAAGCTTTGCCATCAATTTGTTGGGGGCCCGCGGTATAGGGCATTGCCGTAATCCAAACGGGACAGAACAAGGCCTTGAATCAGAAGCTTTTGAGATTGAGTAGGAAGTAGGGGTAGAATTTTTCGGGAGGTACGTAAGAGGCCGTAGCAGGTTCCGGCGGTTTTTCTGGCTTGGGTGGTAAGTGTAAGGCCTTCATCCTGCCATATCCGCAGGGCTTTTAATTTCAGACTTTGGAATTGGAGGTGTACCCATACAGGAGGCCACAAGGTCTCCGGGCGAAAATGTGATTGGTTGCCCAGGACCAAGATCTCCGTCTTATCGCTGTTTAGCTTAAGATGGGACCTGTCCAACCATTTGGTTATTTCCCCAAGACAGGAATGAGGATTGGTAGGGGGGAGGTCCTGCTGACTTAGGGATACAACCAGCTGGGTATCATCAGCATAAGTTAGGAGCTGGATACCAAATGGGGTGACAATCTTTTCAAGGGGGGACATATACACATTAAAAAGGGTTGGGCTCAAGGCGGAGCCTTGGGGGACGCCACAGTGTATAGGTGTTATTTTAGAGATGAAATTGCCGTCCGCCACCTGAAAAGAGAGCTGTGTAGAAAAGATTTAAGCCAGGACAGGGCTGACCCTGAGATACCCAAGTCCTCAAGCCTGTGGGCCAGCGTAGAATGGTTAACGGTGTCGAAGGCCGCGCTCAGATCCAGGAGGATCACTGCCACTGATCCTCCTGCGTCTATGATCTTTCTGACCTCTTCCACTACTGCAACCATTGCGGTCTCCGTGCTCTGGCCCGGCCTAAAGCCCGTCTGTGAGGGTTTAAGTAAACCATTTATTTCAAGGTAGTCAGATAGCTGACGGTTAATAACATTTTTCTGCTACCTTGCTGACGCCCGGCAGTAAAGAAATTGGCCGAAAGTTGTTCAGTTCCAGGGGGGTCCAAGTTGAGTTTTTTAATCAGTGCTTTAATAATTGCCTTTTTCCAACTCGGAGGTACAATGCCGTGGGAGAACGAGGTGTTAATCAAATTCGCCATATATGGAAGAATGGTGGGGGTCACTAATTTTAAGATATTCAATGGAGCAGGATCTAACGGCGAGCCGCTTTTAATTGATTGAAAAATAAAGGAGAGCATATCTGTTGTTATTGGGTCAAACCTATCCAGATTGGACTCGAGTGGCTGAAGTGCCAATCTAGACAAATCTTGTAGGTCAATGGTGTCAGTAGTGTGCAGAGGGAGATGGTTAAGGATTTTTGGGATCTTTGAATCGAAGAACTCGGCTAGTTCATTACAACGACTGACCGAGGATCCACGGGGGAGGGCGGGTCGGGAGTTTTTAAAAGTTTTTTTGCAATTTGAAAAGTTTCCCTCGACGAATTAGCAGATCTAATTTTTTCTTCGAAAAAAGTGGATTGTGCCAATTTAAGGGCCTTTTTATAATTGAGGATCATGCACTTATAGTCCTGCTTCTTAAGGGGATGGAAGTTCTTCCTCCATGCCCTTTCAGATTTTTTACAAATTTGGATGACAGACCCAGTAAAGTACCTGGGGATTTGGGTTCACCGGGACCCGGACATAGTGATACGAGAAATTTATAGGAGGGCAAGCGTCACACTGGATAAGCAAATTGATACATGGATAGCGCTGCCACTGTTGGCGGACCGTATTGCATTCATAAAAATGGTGGTATTACCACGATTTCTATATCTATTTGCTAATATACCGATAATACTAACCAAAAATGTCTTTATTACATTGTGAACATCCCTGCTCTGACTGATTTGGGGAGGTAAACAAGCTTGGGTGGGCTGGACTATACTTACACTTGACTATGAAAGAGGTGGATTTAGTGCCCCAGACCCATATATATACTACTAAAGAGCCCAAGCGCAATACGCATATTTCTGGTTACACCCTCATGCCTACACCCCACATGAGGCAGTTGAGGAGGGCGATGCCTTTCCGACCCCTCTTTGTAGTCTTTTTACTCGCATGCCACGGGGGACACCTAAAACTGAAATAAACACGCTAGATGTTACAATTGCAGCGTGGCAGTCAATAGGCCAGCTTGCTAACAAACTACCTCTATATGCCCCAGCACTGCCTTTGATGTACCACACTGCTATCTTGGTGACACAAGAGGTGGGCCTCCTGAGATTACTCAAAGAGGCAGGCTTAACCACAATGCAGGACCTATACCCGAGCGGAACCTTTCTCGATGCAGGGGGTCTCCAGTATACAATTAACCCCACTCTACTTTTTCAATTCACTGTTCACAGGTTGAGACCGACGAGGAAATCGCATTACACTACATATCCGCTAGAACCTCGTATTCTACAGTCTCTACAGCTTTTGACTACACCCACAAGGAGAAAGTTAATCTCAAAACTATACAGGGCAATAAGATCAGAGAGGCCCACTGGGCTAGATAAGAGTCTTGCTGGATGGAATGATATACTGACCCCCCTATGACACTTACGGAGTGGGAACATGTTTGCAATCTTACCAGTAAAACGTACACCGAATGGGAACCTCCGAATAATACATTTCAAATATGTACATCAGACATATCATACGCCTTATCGTTTACACAAATATGGCTTGCAGGACTCCAGTAGCTGTCAGCGATGTGGACTTCTGGCGGCTGATTTTATTCATCTTGCCTGGGACTGTGAGAGGGTGGCGTGATTTTGGAGGCAAGTGGTACAATGACTACTCGACATGTCTGGGTCGGAAGAGCCATGTACACCACTGGTATGTCTATTGTGTTATGTTCCTCATGTGAAAGGGTTATTGGGAAAATTAATACAAATTGCATTACTAATGGCCAAACATCGAGAAGCTATTGAGTGGGGAGTAGTACAGGCACCAAGAATAGACCATTGGCTTAAAGATATGATATATTGCAAAGAAAATATGGAACTGTATGCAGAAGCACTCCCGATGTCGTCCAAGCCCTAAGACATTTGGGAGCCCCTGCGTCAATTCTTACAACAAGCCATGGCTGACCTTCAATCTGAAGCAGATTAGTTTACCACATGGGAATGTTTTATCAGTCCTGATGTACAATGGAGCCCTTGATCAGATAAGTACTGTTTATGTCCCCCTGTGTTGATCAATCACAAGTTGATGCTATGTTGGTATTGTTTCTATAGGGGAACGTTTTATCTGTCCAGATGTACAATGCAAGCTTTGATCTGTTATGTAGTGCCTCTTACCCCGGGTGTTGATCAATCACAAGTTATTTTGGTGTTGATAGTTTTTCTACATAAGCTGGCTTGCATGGCAGCGATGTAGCTTAACCTTGCTTGAAAATCGATTTAAAAAAAAATTCAAAAATGTTGCATTCCTCTGTGCTAGGACTAAGGCTGCTCGCCCACACTTTCACTAATAAGAGTACTTTGGGTTACGGTAAGGCTCCAGCCTATATCAAGGAGCGCCTGCAGCTGTACTGTCCGACGAGATCACTTCGGTCCTCGGACTCGCAGCTGCTGACCTGCTCTCGCTATAGGCTGGCGACGAAGGGAGGGAGAGCTTTCTCAGTACTGGTTCCCCAGTTGTGGAACAGTCTGCCTGGAGGGTTGCGCGAGGAAGGAAACCTCCTAAGATTCCGAAAGAGCTTAAAAACGCTATTGTTTAGGAGAAGCCTGAGCATAGCATAACCGGAATGCTGCTCTTTGCTCTGACTTCGTTATGTTGTTGTCCTGTACCATCTTTTCCTGGCGCTTAGAGACCTGCAGGTGATTAGGCGCGGTATAAAATAACAATAACAATAACAATAACAACAATTGACACAACTGGCTGATCACTCAGCTGGGGCAAGTTGGTGTAATCACCTCTTGCTTAGATATAGTATACCTATATCTAAACCTATATCTGGACACATATAAACCTGTGAGTCACTCCTATGGCAGGCCTTATCAATCCTGGAGGCAGAGTGCGTGGTTTAATGTGAGATGGAGCTCGAGCATGAGCTGAGCCTGTCTGCAGCTGTCGGGAACAACTCCCTAAGCTGTTCCGGGATAATGCCATACCATATACTATGAAGTGCATTATAATCCTCGCGGTTATATGTCAACTTTGGTTTGGCTTTATCAAAACATGTCGTGTAAGGTGTCATATGATTTGGAATACTATCCCCTCGACAGTCCTGTCAACGGGGATAGCATTCCACCCCTCTAGAGGGAGAAGACATGTTACTTTACTGAAATGCGGTTGATTTTTAAAAGAGCCTCAGATCCACAAAATGGATGCTTCTGCCACTGACACGAGTCTGACCTCCTGCTGCTGACCGAAACTCAGCAGAGGAGGCCTGGACAAAGGGTTTCCTGTCGCAGGGAGGTGTTACACCGCCCCAGACAGGAGATAGCGGATTGTAGCAGGGAGGTTTGAAAGAAACCAGACACTGCCTGGGGAGCACAAGGCTTCCCCTTGCATAATCCGGTCAAACCGGTTCTGGGGCACACCAGCCCCAGTCCCAGCGCGACCTGGACAAAGGGAAAGGGGTGTAACCACCCCCTTCCTGGGTCCCATAGGAGGGGACCTAGCAGGTAATCCAGCCCCCTAGATTGGTATAAGAAAGGGAGCAGTGCCAAAGCACTCAGATTATCCTGATGAAACATAAGAAACAAAACTCTGGACCCTTCGACATCCTACTCGACGTAGAAGACTGAAGAATCTCCCTTGTGGTCAAGGAGTGACCACCCTGTGCAAACAGGCACCATCCAGCACCTCGACGTTTGTTTTGTTGCAGTTCCCGCCGGAACTCGAGCGACAGAGTTTGACAAGATCAAGCTTGCCTGCCTTCTAACAGCCCGATCCACAGTCCCTGCAGAGCTGAGACCCATGGAGGCGACCGGAAGCGCGGGCCCGCCATCTTGGAAAGACCACGAGACGCTGACCGTGCAGCCCACGAGTGACCCTCGAAGCTGTACATCGGGGTTTGAGAAGCCCCAGCCCTGAGCCACTTTTGCACCGAAGCTCACCCCTCTACACTCACCGAGTGCTGCGTGGGGCCCTTCTGCTTCTTTTGGCTCAACGCATTGACCCGGTCACTTGCCCGTTGGCTTCTGGCCCCTGTGCCGACGAACTACGAAATCTAACTTGTGATTCTGGTTGGTCCAGACTTGCACTCGGTCCTCTGAAAAGGAGCACCCGCTCTGACCCTCCTGGTCCGAGTGAGAAGCAATCTTCCAGTCCTGCGTGGATTGCTCTTGCCAAGTGTTGTTTGCTCCAATCCTGAAGCCGACACCGCCCACGGCGAGAGCCTTCGTGGGACAGCTCGTGATCCACTCCTGGACGTTGCAGATGCCCTAGAGTCCATGTGGCAGTGGAGAGAAGCTCCTTGACAACCACCTGATTGCGCCCGACATTGCCTGGTTCCGTCCTGGTTCCACCCTGGTCACTGCTGAGTGACCCAGACTCTGTCCCCTCTGCTTTCAGGTACTTTACAACTCCGATCCACCCTTGGATCACACCGGACACTTCTCCTTCACAACGCCTGCAGCATCTTCAGCTTCAAGCACCAACAACCTGCGTGACGAAACCCGACACAACTTCGACCCTATGCACCCGCTTCCTGTGGGTGAGGTAACTGAGCAACGCCGGTGTTCCCACACTGGTACACACCTCTAGTGTATGTGTCTTAAGTTTCATCCTTCTAGGTTAAGCGGAAGTCTCCTTAAACAGTAACTTTATAACATTTACGCACCATTGACTTTGCATTGGTGCATGCGTGTGCTTTAAGCGCTGCACCCGAATCCTGCGGGCTTTTCCCGACTTCAGCATTGCTAGTCCCGACTGCTCCCAGTGATTCCCTAGGCACTAGGCCTAACCACTGTTCGATTGGTATCTCTTATACCATTTTCTAAATATATGGTTTGAGTGGCCACCCGCCCTCATCCATAATTGTGCAACTTTCATATGTTATACTGTGCTTTTGTTTAAAGGCTTGTGCCCCTTTGCTCATAAAGAGTACTGGGGATTATTCTA
The DNA here is from genome assembly GCF_964263255.1 of Lissotriton vulgaris. Taxonomy (NCBI): domain Eukaryota; kingdom Metazoa; phylum Chordata; class Amphibia; order Caudata; family Salamandridae; genus Lissotriton; species Lissotriton vulgaris. The sequence goes on from NC_141698.1 coordinate 221,148,667, forward strand.
GTAATAAATACATATATTTTTATAACATATACTTGTGTGGTGTCCTTTCATTTGATATTACAGGATTGTGATTGGTAAAACAGCTCGCTTAACACGACCTCTTGAGTTTAGCCTTTCAGGCTGCTTAGTCCCTGCTACCATTAGGATAGTTTGTCTATAAGGTTGACTTACAACCAGACACCATAAGGGATTGTTTGGACTGATACAAGGTGGTTCCAGAATTGAAAACATCATATATCAGGCCAACTTCTCACATTGGTGTGCAGCGGTGCAAATTTGAGCTTGCTGTTGTTTTACCATTGCAATCTTTTTATCAAATTGAAAGATCACATCAAGTACCTTAGGTACATATAAACAAAAGCTTAGCATATTTAAGCTCTACTGAACTTAGTAGTTGTAGATCAAAGGGATTAGCACACCCTGCCTACAACTCACTAGCAAGGTACAGTAGGAAAACACTTAGTGTAGGTAAGTGCACCACTTGCACCTCACTAGCAGTCATGTCTGGCACAGGAGGAGCTTCAGGCTCTGCCCTTGTGACAGTTGATCTTACCAAGGCAACTTCCAGCTATGACAAACTTAGCCATAAAGACTTGAGTGCCTTATGCATGGCAAGAGGATTAAAAAGGGGTCACAACCCCACCATTCCTTCCCTGATAGCCATCCTGGAAAAGGATGACTTAGATAAGGAGAGTGCAGTTCCCTTAGAAACAGGAGATGGAATAACCCTCCTGAGAATGAGACCACCCCAGAAGAGGAGGAAGAAGAAGAAGAGGAGGAGGAAGGCTCAGAGGTAGATGAGTCGGATCAGAATCAGAGGGGTAACCAGGTCATAGTTGGCAGGCTTAACCAGACCAACTTTGACCTACATGGGAATGGAGAGGGCCAGCACCTCCCCAGATCCTATAACATCATTCCCTTAGGTAATAGAAGAGTGAGATCACCTTCCAGGGACTCTCACATTTCTAGTGCCTCCAGGGAATCTCAAAGGGGAATGACTTCCCCCCAGAGGAAAGAGCATAGGGCCAGGATGAGGGCTGTCCAACTTCAGATAGAGAGGGAAGAGATAGCCTTGGCTCAAGCTAAACTTGCTTTAGCAAGAGAACAAGAATTGTGTGGATTAGACTCCACTGATGGCAGCAATATTCCTAGAGAGAAAGACAGGGCCTATGATAATAGAAACCTGACAAAAATTGTGCCCCCCTACAAGGAAGGGGATGACATCCACAAATGGATGACTGCTCTGGAGAGAGCCTGCATGGTACAGAAGGTTCCTCAAGAACAGTGGGCTGCAATTTTATGGTACTCCTTTTCTGAGAAAGGGAGGGATAGGCTCCTCATAGTTAGACCTGAGGATTCCAAAAACTACTCTGTCCTGAAGAGTGCTCTTATTGAAGGGTTTGGCCTAACCACTGAGCAATACAGGTTGTTGTTCAGAGACACCCAAAAAGCACAGACTCAGGACTGGACTGATTTTGTTGATTGTGCCACTAAGGCTGTGGAGGGTTGGCTGCAGGGAAGTAAAGTCTCAGACTATACAGGATTGTACAATCTTATAATGAGAGAGCAGATCCTTAATAACTGTCAGAACCAGCTGTTGCATCAATACCTTATTGACTCTGATCTGACCTCTCCCCAAGAATTGGGAAAGAAGGCAGACAAATGGGTCAGAACAAGGTTTAAGCAGAAACCCCAGAACCATGGCGGTGACCAGAAGAAAACAGACCAGAAGGGTGGGGATAAGAAAGATAAAGAAAAAGACCAGAAGTCTTCTTCAGGCCGACAAAATTCTAATAAGGAGGGTGGTTCCCAGAATGGTAACAAGAAGAAGAAGAATGATGGCCCAAAGAAACCTTGGTGCAATACTTGTAAGTCCATTTCCCATTGGGGGAGTGAAAGCACCAAGAAAAATCCAGTTCCTACAACTGCAGCTCCTAAAGCACCTACACTCCCTAGTACAGTCAGCAGTGGTAGTGCGCAACCTAAGGGCATTGTAGGGTTAACCCTGGGTACTGAGATGGAATCTGGCCTAGTCAGAGTCCCTACTCAGGCAGTTCTGCTTTATGATGTGGATTTATCTTTGACCACTACTGTGAGTCCCAGTAACCTGGGCAAGTATAGGCAGACGGCTTTGATAAATGAGAAACTGGCTCAGGCCTACAGGGACACTTGTGCCAGAGTCACTATGGTGACACCTGACTTTGTGGACCCTGGACAGATTGTACTAGGTGAGAATTACCTAGTGACCAATGCAAGCAATGCCACTACTACACATAGTGTGGCTGTTGTGAACTTCTCCTGGGGAGGGGTAACTGGCCTAAAGAAGGTTGTTGTGAGTTCAGACCTCCCAGTAGACTGTCTGTTAGGCAATGATCTGGAAAGCTCAGTTTGGTCAGAAGTGGAGTACAGGACTCATGCAGAAATGCTAGGGATTTCAGAACATGTCCTTGCAGTGACAAGGACTCAGGCTAAGAAGTGCCTTCCTGAACCAGTGGTGGATCTTGGAACAATAGACCAACCACAACCGAAGAGAAAGAGCAAGTGGGTTAAGGCTGTGCCTTACCACTTGCCCCAGGTTGAGGATCAGGCTACACAGGAAACTGGTCCTGCAGTCCAAGAGGAGACTGTTTCTGAGGAGCTAGAACCTGATCAGGTTGAGCTTCTGGGGACAGGGGGACCCTCAAGGGCAGACCTGGGGCAGGCCCAATTAGATTGCCCTTCTCTTGAACCCCTCAGACAGCAGGCTGCTGCTGAGGCTGCAGGGAATGCTCAAGGTACCCATAGAGTGTATTGGGATGATGGGCTCCTTTATTCAGAGGCTAAAGACCCCAAGCCTGGTGCTACCAGGAGGTTGGTCATACCTTTGCAATTTAGGGGTTTCCTTCTTACCTTGGCCCATGATATTCCCCTTGCAGGACACTTAGGCCAGAACAAGACTTGGGACAGGCTTGTCCCTCACTTTCACTGGCCCCATATGTCAGAAAATGTCAAGGAGTTTTGTCGCTCCTGTGTCACTTGCCAAGCCAGTGGTAAGTCAGGTGGCACAACAAAGGCCCCCCTGATACCTATACCTGTAGTGGGGGTACGCTTTGAAAGAGTTGGAATAGACATTGTGGGTCCCCTGGATCCTCAAACAGCATCTGGGCACAGATTTATACTGGTGGTAGTGGATCATGCCACCAGGTATCCAGAGGCAATTCCCCTGAGGACCATAACAGCACCTGTTGTGGCAAAGGCCCTTCTTGCAGTTTTCTCAAGAGTGGGTTTTCCAAAGGAGGTTATTTAAGACAGAGGTACCAACTTCATGTCTGGATACTTAAAGGCAATGTGGAAGGAGTGTGGAGTAAACTACACGTTTACCACACCCTATCACCCACAGTGCAATGGGCTTGTGGAGAGATTCAACAAGACCCTCAAGGGAATGATAAAAGGATTACCAGAGAAGCTTAGGCGGAAATGGGACACCCTTTTACCCTGCTTGCTCTTTGCTTACAGAGAGGTCCCACAGAAGGGGGTTGGCTACAGCCCTTTTAAACTTTTGTTTGGCCACCCTGTGAGGGGTCCACCAGGTTTGGTGACGGAAGGATGGGAGTTACCTCTCAAAAAGCCTAAGCTAGATGTTGTGGACTATGTACTTGGTCTACGCTCCAGGATGGCTGAGTATATGGAAAGAGCATCCAAAAACCTGGAGGCCAGTCAAGAATTACAGAAAGCTTGGCATGACCAAAAGGCTGTTCTGGTTGAGTTCAAGCCAGGGCAGAAGGTGTGGGTGTTGGAGCCAGTGGCCCCAGCAGCACTCCAGGACAAATGGACTGGACAGTACCCTATTGTTGAGAAAAAGGGAGAAGTCACCTATGTGGTTGACTTTGGAACCCCTAGGAGCCCCCACAGGGTGCTCCATGTGAATCGTTTGAAAGCATTTGTGGACAGGGAGGAAATGAGCTTGCTCATGGCCACAGATGGGGAACAGGAGGAAGAGAGTGACCCCCTCCCAGACCTGTTTTCCCAGAACCCTGATGATGGTTCAGTTGATGGAGTAGCCTTGGCAGACAGCCTCACTGAGCAGCAACAGGTGGACTGCAGACAGGTTTTGCAGGCCCACCGACACATGTTTTCACTCACACCCAGTCAAACTAACTGGTGCATCCATGAGGTGGACACTGGTGACAGTCTGCCTGTGAAGAATAAAATCTACAGGCAACCTGACCATGTCAGGGATTGTATAAAGGCTGAGGTGCAAAAGATGCTTGAGCTTGGAGTGATTGAGCCATCAGAGAGCCCATGGGCCAGCCCAGTAGTCCTGGTGCCAAAACCTCATACCAAAGATGGAAAAAGAGAAATGAGGATTTGTGTGGACTACAGAGGTCTCAATGCTGTCACTAGGACAGATGCAGATCCCATTCCAAGAGCAGATGAGCTCATTGATAAATTGGCTTCTGCCAAGTTTCTGAGCACATTTGATTTGACAGCTGGCTACTGGCAGATCAGGTTAGCTGAAGAGTCAAATGCCAAGACAGCATTTTCTACCCCTAGTGCACATTATCAGTTTGTGGTAATGCCCTTTGGTTTGAAGAATGCACCTGCCACCTTCCAAAGGTTGGTGAATCAAGTCCTTGCTGGGTTGGATGACTTTTGTGCAGCATATCTAGATGATATTGCTGTCTTTAGCTCCACCTGGGATGATCACCTGATCCACCTGAAGAAGGTTCTGGAGGCCCTGCAAAAGGCAGGCCTGACTATCAAGGCTACTAAGTGTCAGATAGGGCAGAGCAAGGTTGTGTACCTGGGCCACCTAGTAGGTGGGGGTCAGGTTCAACCACTGGAGAGCAAGATCCAGACCATACAGGACTGGGCTCCTCCAACTACCCAGACACAAGTCAGAGCCTTCTTGGGCCTGACTGGGTATTACAGAAAATTTGTAAAGAACTATGGGTTCATTGTGACACCATTAAATGACTTGACATCCAAGAAGATGCCAAAAAAGGTTCAGTGGACAGTTAGCTGTCAAAAGGCATTTGATGACCTGAAGAAGGCCATGTGCTCTGCACCTATCCTGAAGAGTCCTGACTACTCCAAACAGTTCATTGTATAGACAGATGCTTCTGAGTTGGGGGTGGGAGCTGTGCTTTCACAACTTAATATAGATGGTCAAGACCAGCCCATTGCTTTTATTAGCAGAAGGCTGACCCCTAGAGAGAAACGTTGGTCAGCTATTGAGAGGGAGGCCTTTGCTGTGGTTTGGGCCCTGAAGAAGTTGAGGCCATACTTGTTTGGCACTCACTTCCTAATTCAGACAGACCATAATGCCTTCTTGTGGCTAAATCAGATGAAGGGTGAAAACCCCAAACTACTCAGGTGGTCCATTTCCCTACAGGGGATGGACTTTACAGTGGAGCACCGCCCAGGGACTGACCATGGTAATGCAGATGGTCTCTCCAGGTACTTCCAGTTAGAACATGAAGACTTATCTGGTCAAGGTTAAGTTTAATGTCCCTGCGTTTGGGGGCGAGGGTTGTGTAGGAGAGTAGGTCTGCTATCCTATGGTCACCCCAAATTTTTGCTTTTTGCTTTACTGGTTTTCGACTTAATGAGGCTGTGGGCCTGCTAATCAGACCCCCAGCCTGCTGTTCTCTCTCTAAATTCACATACATGTACTATAGGTACATAACCCATTGGAACTGGACTCCTTGTCAGCCCCTGTACCATGCACTATAGGTGCTCAGGGCATAGGTGCCACCAAGGCCTAAAAGGGGCTGCAGCATAGCTTTTGCCACCCCTGGTTTGTTCTTAAATTGACACAACTGGCTGATCACTCAGCTGGGGCAAGTTGGTGTAATCACCTCTTGCTTAGATATAGTATACCTATATCTAAACCTATATCTGGACACATATAAACCTGTGAGTCACTCCTATGGAAGGCCTTATCAATCCTGGAGGCAGAGTGCGTGGTTTAATGTGAGATAGAGCTCGAGCATGAGCTGAGCCTGGCTGCAGCTGTCGGGAACAACTCCCTAAGCTGTTCCGGGATAATGCCATACCATATACTATGAAGTGCATTATAATCCTCGCGGTTATATGTTAACTTTGGTTTGGCTTTATCAAAACATGTCGTGTAATGTGTCATACGATTTGGAATACTATCCCCTCGACAGTCCTGTCGACGGGGATAGCATTCCAACCCTCTAGAGGGAGAAGACATGTTACTTTACTGAAACGCGGTTGATTTTTAAAAGAGCCTCAGATCCACAAAATGGATGCTTCTGCCACAGACACGAGTCTGACCTCCTGCTGCTGACTGAAACTCAGCAGAGGAGGCCTGGACAAAGGGTTTCCTGTCGCAGGGAGGTTTTACACCACCCCAGACAGGATATAGTGGATTGTAGCAGGGAGGTTTGAAAGAAACCAGACACTGCCTGGGGAGAACAAGGCTTCCCCTTGCATAATCCGGTCAAACTGGTTCTGGGGCACACCAGCCCCAGTCCCAGCGCGACCTGGACAAAGGGAAAGGGGTGTAACCACCCCCTTCCTGGGTCCCACTCATAGGAGGGGACCTAGCAGGTAATCCAGCCCCCTAGATTTGTAAAAGAATGGGAGCAGTGCCAAAGCACTCAGATTATCCTGATGAAACATAAGAAACGAAACTCTGGACCCTTCGACATCCTACTCGATGTAGAAGACTGAAGAATCTCCCTTGTGGTCAAGGAGTGACCACCCTGTGCAAACAGGCACCATCCAGCACCTCGACGTTTGCTTTGTTGCAGTTCCCGCCGGAACTCAAGCGACAGAGTTCGACAGGATCAAGCTTGCCTGCCTTCTAACAGCCCGATCCACAGTCCCTGCAGAGCTGAGACCCGTGGAGGCGACCGGAAGCGTGGGGCCCGCCATCTTGGAAAGACCACGAGACGCTGACCGTGCAGCCCACGAGTGACCCTCGAAGCTGTACATCGGGGTTTGAGAAGCCCCAGCCCTGAGCCACTTTTGCACCGAAGCTAACCCCTCTACACTCACCGAGTGCTGCGTGGGGCCCTTCTGCTTCTTTTGGCTCAACGCGTTGGCCCGGTCACTTGCCCATTGGCTTGTGGCCCCTGTGCCAATGAACTACGAAATCTAACTTGTGATTCTGGTTGCTCCAGACTTGCACTCGCTCCTCAGAAAAGGAGCACCCGCTCTGACCCTTCTGGTCCGAGTGAGAAGCAATCTTCCAGTCCTGCGTGGATTGCTCTTGCCAAGTGTTGTTTGCTCCAATCCTGAAGCCGACACCGCCGACGGCGAGAGCCTTCGTGGGACAGCTCGTGATCCACTCCTGGACGTTGCAGATGCCCTAGAGTCCACGTGGCCGCGGAGAGAAGCTCCTCGACAACCACCTGATTGCGCCCGACATTGCCTGGTTCCGTCCTGGTTCCACCCTGGTCACTGCTGAGTGACCAAGACTCTGTCCCCTCTGCTTTCAGGTACTCTACAACTCCGATCCACCCTTGGATCACACCGGACACTTCTCCTTCACAACGCCTGCAGCATCTTCAGCTTCAAGCACCAACAACCTGCGTGACAAAACCCGACATAACTTCGACCCTATGCACCCGCTTCCTGTGGATGAGGTAACTCAGCAACGCCGGTGTTCCCACACTGGTACACACCTCTAGTGTATGTGTCTTAAGTTTCATCCTTCTAGGTTAAGCGGAAGTCTCCTTAAACAGTAACTTTATAACTTTTACGCACCATTGACTTTGCATTGGTGCATGCGTGTGCTTTAAGCGCTGCACCCGAATCCCGCTGGCTTTTCCCGACTTTTCCCGACTTCAGCATTGCTAGTCCCGACTGCTCCCAGTGATTCCCTAGGCCCTAGGCCTAACCACTGTTTGATTGGTGTCTCTTATACCACTTTCTAAATATATGGTTTGAGTGGCCACCCGCCCTCATCCATAATTGTGCAACTTTCATATGTTATACTGTGCTTTTGTTTAAACGCTTGTGCCCCTTTGCTCATAAAGAGTACTGGGGATTATTCTAGTAATAAATACATAGTGTCTAAAGGCACACGCGTGCACCAATAGAAGTCAATGGTGCGTAAAAGTTAGAAAGTTGCAGATTTGGAAGTCTTCCGACTGGACTAGAACTTAACCACTTTAAACTAGGACACTAGGGATGTAAATCTCTACAGGAGCACCGTAATACTCTTGTTACCTCACCCACAGGAAGCGGGTGCATAGGTGTCAAAGTGTGTCGGGTTTCGTCGTGGAGTTCTATGAAGCCTTGGTGAAAAGATGCTGTAGGCGACCAGGAGAGAAGAGTCCGGTTGGATCCAAGGGCGGATCGAAGATGTAGAGTACCTGAAAGCAGAGGGGACAGAGTCTGGGTCACTAGCCAGTGACCAGGAAGGAACCAGGCGATGTTGGGTTGCGATCAGGTGATGTGGTGAAGCTTGTCTCCGCTGCCACGTGGACCAGGAGGTGTCGACGACGACCAGGAGGTGGACACGGACTGTCCCACGAAGGCTCTCGCTGTCGGCGGTGTCGGTTCTCGATTCGGAGTCAACAGGCCTTGGCAAATGCAACCCATGCAGGAATCGGAGATGGCTTCTTGGTCAGACCAGCAAGGTCTGATGGGCTGCTCCTTTTCAGGGGAGCAAGGGCCAGTCTGGAGCAACCAGACCAGCAGTGAAAATTCATAGGTTCATCGTCACAGAGGCCACTAGCCAACGGGCAAGTGACCGGACAGACGCGTCAAGCAGGAAAATGCAAAAGGGCCCCACGCAGCACTCGGTGAGTGTGGAGAGGTGATCTTCGGTGCAAAAGCTGCTCGAGGCTGGGGCTTCTCAATCCCCAATGCACAGCTTCGACGGTGCCTCGGGAGCTGCACAGAAAGCACTTCGCTGGCTTTCCAAGATGGCCGGTCCCCCATCTCACGTCGCCTCCACGGGTCTCAGCTTTGCTGGGACTGTGGATCCGGCTGTTGGATGTCTGAAAGTCCGGTTCTTGTCGGTCTCTGTCGTTCGAGCTCCGGCGGGAGCAACAACAAAGAAAACCTTTGAGCGCTGATGGTACCTGCTTGTGCAGGGTGGTCACTCCTTGACCACAAGGGAGATTCTTCAGTCTTCTACGTCGAGTAGGATCTCGAAGGGTCCAGAGTTCTGTTTCAAAGTTTCAGTCAGGATAATCTTAAGTCTAAGGACACAGCTCCTACCTTTATTCCAAATCAAGGGGCTGGATTACCTGCTAGGTCCCTCCTATGGGTGGGACACAGGAAGGGGGTGGTTACACCCCTTTCCCTTTGTCCAGTTTCGCACCAGAGCTGGAGCTGGAGGGCCCCAGCACCGGTTTGAACTGGGCTATGCATGGGACACCTTGTGTGCCCCAGGCAGTGCCTAGTTTCATTCAGCCCTCCCTGCCCCAATCCACTATCTCCTGTCTGGGGGGGTGCTAGCACCTCCCTGTGACAGGAAACCTTTTGTCCAGGCCTCCCCTGCCGGAGTTTCGGTCAGCAGCAGGAGGCCAGACTTGTGTCTGTGGCAGCAGCATCCATTTTGTGATGCTGAAGCTCTGGTGGATTTTAACCGCGTTTAAGGAAAATAACATGTCTTCTCCCTCTAGAAGGGTGGAATGCTACCCCTGTCGCCAGGACTGGCGAGGGGGTATGTAGGAAGGTGGATACCTGACTATGGGTACCCCAGATTTTTTGCCTTGTGTTTAGCTGGTTTTCGACTTAGTTGGCCTGGTTCCCTGCTAATCAGGGCCCCAGGCTATCTGCTCTCTCTTTAAAATGGATTCCATGTACCCTAGGTGCATAACTAAATTGGCTTGGGTCACCTTATCAGCCCCTGTACAGAGCACTATAGGTGCCCAGTGCATCCAAGGCCTACCAGGGGCTGCAGGACTAGCAGGGGCTGCAGCATATCTTTTGCCACCCCTGGCTGGCTATCCAAAATCGACACAACTGGCTGATCACTCAGCTGGGGCAAGGTGGTGTAATTGCTTAGATATAGTATGCCTATATCTAAACCTATCTAGACACATATAAACCTATAAGCCACTCCTATGACAGGCCTTAACAATCCTGGAAGCAGAGTGCGTGGTTTTATGTGAGATGGTGCTCTAGCATGAGCTGAGCCTGTCTGCAGCTGTCGGGACCAATTCCCTTAGCTGTTCCAGGATATTGCCATACCATATACTATTAAGTGCATTATAATCCTCGCGGTTATATGTTAACTTTGGTTTGGCTTTATCAAAACATGTCGTGTAAGGTGTCATACGATTTGGAATACTATGCCCTCGAGAGTCCTGTCGACGGGGATAGCATTCCACCCCTCTAGAGGGTGAAGATATGTTACTTTGCTAAAACGCGTTTGATTATTAAAAGAGCCTCAGATCCACAAAATGGATGCTTCTGCCACAGACACGAGTCTGACCTCCTGCAGCTGACCGAAACTCAGCCAAGGAGGCCTGGACAAAGGGTTTCCTGTCATAGGGAGGTGTCACACCACCCCAGACAGGAGATAGTGGATTGTAGCAGGGAGGTTTGAAAGAAACCAGACAGTGCCTGGGGAGCACAAGGCTTCCCCCTGCATAATCCGGTCAAACCGGTTCTGGGGCACACCAGCCCCAGCTCCAGTGCGACCTGGACAAAGGGAAAGGGGTGTAACCACCCCCTTCCTGGGTCCCACCCATAGGAGGGGACCTAGCAGGTAATCCAGCCCCCTAGATTGGTATAAGAATGGGAGCAGTGCCAACGCACTCAGATTATCCTGATGAAACATTTGAAACGAAACTCTGGACCCTTCGACATCCTACTCGACGTAGAAGACTGAAGAATCTCCCTTGTGGTCAAGGAGTGACCACCCTGTGCAAATAGGCACCATCCAGCACCTCAACGTTTGCTTTGTTGCAGTTCCCGCCGGAACTCAAGCGACAGAGTTCAACAAGATCAAGCTTGCCTGCCTTCTAACAGCCCGATCCACAGTCCCTGCAGAGCTGAGACCCGTGGAGGCGACCGGAAGCGTGGGGCCCGCCATCTTGGAAAGACCACGAGACGCTGACCGTGCAGCCCACGAGTGACCCTCGAAGCTGTACATCGGGGTTTGAGAAGCCCCAGCCCTGAGCCACTTTTGCACCGAAGCTCACCCCTTTATACTCACCGAGTGCTGCGTGGGGCCCTTCTGCTTCTTTTGGCTCAACGCGTTGGCCCGGTCACTTGCCCGCTGGCTTGTGTCCCCTGTGCCGACGAACTACGAAATCTAACTTATGATTCTGGTTGCTCCAGACTTGCACCCGCTCCTCTGAAAAGGAGCACCCGCTCTGACTCTCCTGGTCCGAGTGAGAAGCAATCTTCCAGTCCTGCGTGGATTGCTCTTGCCAAGTGTTGTTTGCTCCAATCCTGAAGCCGACAGCGCCGACGGCGAGAGCTTTCGTGGGACAGCTCGTGATCCACTCCTGGACGTCGCAGATGCCCTAGAGCCCACGTCGCAGCGGAGAGAAGCTCCTCGACACCCACCTGATTGCGCCCGACATTGCCTGGTTCCGTCCTGGTTCCACCCTGGTCACTGCTGAGTGACCCAGACTCTGTCCCCTCTGCTTTCAGGCACTCTACAACTCTGATCCACCCTTGGATCACACCGGACACTTCTCCTTCACATCGCCTGCAGCATCTTCAGCTTCAAGCACCAACAACCGGCGTGACGAAACCCGACACAACTTCGACCCTATGCACCCGCTTCCTGTGAGTGAGGTAACTCAGCAACGCCGGTGTTCCTACACTGGTACACACCTCTAGTGTATGTGCCTTAAGTTTGGTCCTTCTAGGTTAAGCGGAAGTATCCTTAAACAGTAACTTTATAACTTTTACGCACCATTGACTTTGCGTTGGTGCATGCGTGTGCTTTAAGCGCTGCACCCGAGTCTCGCAGGCTTTTCCCGACTTCAGCATTGCTAGTCCCGATCTGTCCCAGCGATTCCCCAGGCCCTAGGCCTGACCCCTGTTCGATTGGTATCTCTTATACCACTTTCTTAATATATGGTTTGAGTGGCCACCCGCCCTCATCCATAATTGTGCAACTTTCATATGTTATGCTGTGCTTTTGTTTAAACGCTTGTGCCCCTTTGCTCATAAAGAGTACTGGGGATTATTCTAGTAATAAATACATATATTTTTATAATATATACTTGTGTGGTGTCCTTTCATTTGATATTACAGGATTGTGATTGGTAAAACAGCTCGCTTAACACGACCTCTTGAGTTTAGCCTTTCAGGCTGCTTAGTCCATGCTACCATTAGGATAGCTTGTCTATAAGGTTGACTTACAACCAGGCACCATAAGGGATTGTTTGGACTGATACAAGGTGGTTCCAGAATTGGAAACATCACATATCAGGCCAACTTCTCACAGGGTAGTATGACACCTTACACGACATGTTTTGATAAAGCCAAACCAAAGATAGCATTTAACCACGAGGTTCATAATGCACTTAAGAGTATATGGTATGGCAATATCCTAGAACAGCTATAAGGACATGGTTCCGAAAGCTGCAGACAGGCTCAGCTCATGCTAGAGCACCATCTCACAAAAAACCCAGCACTCTGCCTCCAGGATTGTTAAGGCCTGCCATAGGAGTGACTTATAGGTGCATATGTGTCCAGATATAGGTTTAGACTTAGGTATACTATATCGAAGCAAGGGGTGTTTACACGACCTTGCCCCAGCTGAGTGATCAGCCAGTTGTGTCAGTTTGGATGGCCAGCCAGGGGTGGCAAAAGATATGCTGCAGCCCCTAGTAGGCCTTGGATGCACCTATGCCCTGGGTACCCATAGTACTCTGTACAGGGGCTCACAAGGTGACCCAATCCCAATTGGTGATGTACCTAAAGTACATCGGTGTGAATTTAGAGAGAGAACAGCAGGCCCACAGCCACATTAAGTCGAAAACCAGTGAAGCAAAAAGCAAAAAGTGGGGTGACCATAGGAAAGCAGACCCTACTCTCCTACAGAACCCCCCCCCCCCACCCCCAAACGCAGGCACATTAAACTTAACCTTGACCAGATAAGTCTTCATGTTCTAAGTGGAAATACCTGGAGACACCATCTGCATGCTATGGTCAGTCCCTGGTCTGTGCTCCACTGCAAAGTCCATCCCCTGTAGGGAAATGGACCACCTGAGTAGTTTGGGATTTTCACCCTTCATGAGTAGTTTGGGATTTTCACCCTTCATCTGATTTAGCCACAAGAGGGGAGTATGGTCTGTCTGAATCTTGAAGTGAGTGCCAAACAAGTATGGCCTCAACTTCTTCAGGGCCCAAACCACAGCAAAGGCCTCCCTCTCAATAGCTGACCAACGTTTCTCTCTAGGGGTCAGCCTTCTGCTAATAAAAGCAATGGGCTGGTCTTGACCATCTACATTAAGTTGTGAAAGCACAGCTCCCACTCCCAACTCAGAAGCATCTGATTGGACAATAAACTCTTTGGAGTAGTCAGGACTCTTTAGAAAGGTGCAGAGCACATGGCCTTCTTCAGGTCATCAAATGCCCTTTGACAGCTAACTGTCCACTAAACCTTCTTTGGCATCTTCTTGGATGTCAGATCATTGAGTAGTGTCACAATGGACCCATAATTCTTGACAAATTTTCTGTAGTACCCAGACAGGCCCAAGAAAGCTCTGACCTGTGTCTGGGTGGTTGGAGGAGCCCAGTCCTGTATGGTCTGGATCTTACTCTCCAGTGGTTGAACCTGACCCCCACCTACAAGGTGGCCGAGGTACACAACCTTACTCTGCCCTATCTGGCACTTTGTGGCCTTGATAGTTAGGCCTGCCTTTTGCAGGGCCTCCAAAACCATCTTTAGGTGGATCAGGTGATCCTCCCAGGTGGAGCTGAAGACAGCAATATCATCAAGATAAGCTGCACAAAAGTCATCCAACCCAGAAAGGACTTGGTTCATCAACCTTTGAAAAGTGGCAGGTGCATTCTTCAAACCAAAGGGCATCACCACAGATTGATAATGACCTCCAGGGGTTGAGAAAGCTGTTTTGGCCTTGGACTCCTCAGCTAACCTGATTTGCCAATAGCCAGGTGTCAAATCAAATGTGCTCAGAAATTTGGCAGAAGCCAATCTATCTATGAGCTCATCTGCTCTTGGAATGGGGTGAGCATCTGTCCTAGTGACAGCATTGAGACCTCTATAGTCTACACAGAACCTCATCTCTCTCTTACCATCTTGGGTGTGAGGTTTTGGTACAAGGACTACTTGGCTGGCCCAGGGGCTCTATGATGGCTCAATTACTCCAAATTCAAGCATTTTCTGTACCTCAGTCTTTATACAGCCCCTGACATGGTCAGGTTGCCTGTAGATCTTACTCTTTACAGGCAGGCTGTCACCAGTGTCCACCTCATGGGTGCGCCCTTTAGTCTGACTAGGTGTTAATGAAAACATATGTATATGGGCCTGTAGAACTTGTCTGCAGTCCCATTGTTGCTGGTCAGTGAGTCTGCCTGCCAAGGCCACTCCATCAACTGAACCATCGTCAGGGTTCTGGGACAACAAGTCTGGGAGAGGGTCACTCTCTTCCTCCTGTTCCCCATCTGTAGCTATGAGCAAGCCCATGTCTGCCCTGCCAACATATGCCTTCAATCTGTTGACATGGAGCCCCCTGTGGGGGCTCCTAGGGGTGCCAAGGTCCACCAAGTAGGTGACCTCTCCCTTTTTCTCAATTATGGTGTGGGGTCCAGACCATTTGTCTTGGATGGCTGCTGGGGCCACTGGCTCCAGCACCCACACCTTCTGTCCTGGCTGGTACTCAGTCAGCACAGCCTTTTGGTCATGCCAAGCTTTCTGTAGTTCTTGGCTGGCCTCAAGGTTTTTGGAAGCCTTCTCCATGTATTCAGCCATCCTGGAGCGGAGACCAAGTACATGGTCCACTATGTCAAGTTTGGGCTTTTTGAGAGGTAACTCCCATCCTTCCCTCACAAGACACAGGGGTCCCCTTACAGGATGCCCAAACAAAAGCTCAAAAGGGCTGTAGCCAACAGCCTTTTGTGGGACCTCTCTGTAAGCAAACGGAAGGCAGGGTAAAAGGATGTCCCATCTTCGCCTAAGCTTTTCAGGTAACCCTTTTATCATCCCTTTGAGGGTCTTGTTGAACCTTTCAACAAGCCCATTGCACTGTGGATGGTAGGGTGTAGTGAATTTATAATTAACACCACACTCCTTCCACATAGCAGCCAAATATCCTGACATGAAGTTTGCACCTCTGTCAGAAACAACCTCCTTTGGAAAGCCCACTCTGGAGAAAACTCCAAGTAGGGCCCTTGCCACAACAGGTGTTGTTGTGGTCCTCAGGGGAATAGCTTCTGGATACCTGGTGGCATGATCCACTACCACCAGTATAAATCTGTGCCCAGATGCTGTTAGGGGGTCCATTGGGCCAACAATGTCTATCCCCACTCTCTCAAAGGGTACCCCACCACAGGCAGTGGTATGAGGGGGGCCTTTGTTGTGCCACCTGATTTGCCACTGGCTTGGCAGGTAACACAGGAGCGACAAAACTCCTTGGCATCTTCTGGCATGTGGGGCCAGTGAAAATGAGGGACAAGCCTGTCCCAAGTCTTGTTCTGGCCTAGATGTCCTGCTAGGGGAATATCATGGGCCAAGGTTAGAAGGAAGCCCCTAAATTGCAGAGGTTTGACCAACCTCCTGGAAGCACCAGGCTTGGGGTCTCTAACCTCTGAATAAAGGAGCCCATCATCCCAATATACTTTATTGGTACCTTGAGCATTCCCAGCAGCCTCAGCAGCAGCCTGCTGTCTGAGGGGTTCAAGAGAAGGACAAGTTAACTGAGCCTGCCCCAGATCTGCCCTTGAGAGTCCCCCTGTCCCCAGAAACTCAACTCCAGAAGACACTCAACGCGCTCCAGACTATACTTCCAAAAAAGAAGAAAAGCCAAAATCAAAACCTCAATTTAAAAGAAGGAAGTAGCAGGTCTTAAAGATACACATGCCCAGAATTATGAGGACTCAACTTCTGAACGGAGAATGGGCTCTGACGATGCTAGACAGTTCAGCAGAAGTACCAATAGCTCGCCCCCGAACCTGATGGAATTTCTGGTGACAGGATTATGGATTGATTGCCTAATGGGAGAAACTGTAATTTTACAGACTTTTTCCACCCTCATTCCAATATACTTAAAACATACATACTCGCAGGAGGGGGCAGTAGCACTTGTGGAGAAGTGTGGATCACTGGTTAGAGGAGGCAGACCTGGAAGCAGAGGTCAGCCCGGGACCAGGGTTCAATTCCCGGCTCAGCAGGGTCTTGAGTCCTAAAATGTCCATGGACTCGACAATTCTCGCTCCGGTGCCTACTCGATTCACGGGTTCACACTCTGCGACTCTGGGCAATAGCTTGCTTAATCTCCACAACGGCCCCTCGCGGCGGGATGCCTGGCTTTCACCTTGTGGATACCCTGCCAGGGTTATCTCACAGGGGAATACCAGGACGGGTTCCCTAAGCAAGCGCTTAGAAACCGCTCGGTGATTTGCGCTATATAAATTCCTGTACATTTACATTTACACTTGCTCCAGCATTCTATCGCCACCATGTTGGGTGGGATGTTGAGTCACCTTATCATACAATCCCAGTAAAAAATACTCCAACTCCACAGAGACAGTACCAAATAAAACAAGAAGTGGAAAAACAAGTCAGGGAAACCTTAGATTAACTTGAATACCAGGGTGTAATTGAAACGTGCACCTCTTCAATGAATAATCCTTTGTTTCCTGTAATGAAACCTGATAATTCATACGGTCTAGTTTTAGACTATAGACATCTGAACAAATGCACTAAAACATCTGCAGAACAGAAGGCACACAGTGCCACATTAATGAATAACATTGTACAGAAGAAATACAAAACCACATAGGATATCTCAAATGGATTTTTCTGCCAATATATAGTGTCCGAAAGCAGATATTCTAAAGCAT
Organism: Lissotriton vulgaris; assembly: GCF_964263255.1. NCBI lineage: Eukaryota > Metazoa > Chordata > Amphibia > Caudata > Salamandridae > Lissotriton > Lissotriton vulgaris. The sequence goes on from NC_141698.1 coordinate 221,165,629, forward strand.
TCTCCGCGCTCGGCTTTTAGAGTAAATTTTGTCAAATCCCCCAAGGGTATAAGAATAGACCTGGGTTGTTCTCTGCTATGGTTACAGTTACTTCAGAATTTGGATGAATAGGCATTGTCCTACGTAGATGATATTTATCTGATGGATGATGATTTAAAGGATTATTTGACCATGGTGCGCATAATTATTTTGGGGTTTGCCTCTGAGGGCTACAAATTCAACCTAAAAAAAAATCGAAAATAGCCCACCTCAATGTCCTATTTTTGGGATACAAGCTTTTAAGTGAAGGGAAAAGCCTGGCAGTTAACTTTCCAGAAAAGTGTGCGCTGCTCCAACTTCCTAAATCACTGAAAAATTAAATCTATATTGGGATTTTTACATTTTGGCAGAACATACATTTTAAATTATGCAGAAAAAAGTGAAACCATTCTACGATTTAAGACATGATTTTTCAGTTAAGCATTGGGCACAGGGGGGGCGTGGCTAGCCGGGCAGCGAAATGGCCGCTCTGTGAGTGAGCTCCGCCGGCTGCATCATCTAATCCTGCATTAATCCTGCTCCAAGACCCTGGAGGCCCCAGATCTGACCGGGAGTCGATGACACACACCCGTTGGATCCTGCCACCGAAGTTTGAAACGCAAAACTTGCTGAGTTACGGAGATATCGCTGTGGGAAGATAGCCCGGGTTGCGCGCCTTCTGGGCCCCGCGGCTGCGGAGCCGGACGCTGGGCGCCGCGGCCTACTACAGCCCGCGGCTTGTGAGGCCGCTAGTGGCCAGGCGAGACAAGACGCGGATGCCTGGCTTCGGGGGAGTCGCCGCCCTGGAACAAATCGGTGAGTCCCCGTTGCCTTGAGGACACGGCCTGAGGCGCGGTGGGGCCGGCGGGCGAGGTAGACCTGACGATCCCCCCTTGGGTGGTAACCTTGCTGAAACTCCGGAACCAGGTCGGCCATCTTGCGGGAGCTGCTTGGAGATACTGGAACTCTGCTGCCGGGCCGCGGCCCGACTGTCCTATAGCTGAGCGGCTGTTCTGGCTTTAAGACCCAAACCCAAGCTGGCGTTTGCACTCCTTTCGCCTGCGCTGCACTGCTGTTTGGATCGGTCCGGCTAAGTGGGCCTCACTCGCTGCTGTGAACACGGGCTGCGGGATTGGGGATCCCGCCATTTTGTGCATTGCGGACACTCCGGGCTCCATGCTGCAATCGACAGGCGCCCCGAAGCACCGCTAACGATTCGAGTTGGCCTGAAAGTATATTCATCAGAGATTTGCTACTACGAATACTGCTCCCCACCGGACACTGCGCACAGAACACTCGGAAAAGTACAGTTTGGGCGGCCTGCAGAGTGCCGTACAACTGCCGCCATAATGGGGGAAAATGAAGCTAAACAGCCCAAAATAAGCTTCGAGAACAGACGCCCGCCTAAGCAGTTGGCGACTGAGACAGATGGAGGCGAGCCGTCGTCACAGTCTGCTCCGGCGGACATTGACTTTGGGGCACTAATAATGGAGGTGCGAACTAGCCTGAAAAGCATCGACACCAAACTGGGTGCAATGTCCTCCCAGCTGGAGTCGGTGAAGACCAAGGTTGACGCCCATGAAACCAGGCTGGATTGCTTGGAGAATAGGCAGACCGAATGCTGCGAATTTCAACAGCAGACCAAGCAACATATCACGAATCTGGAGAGGGAACTGGAAAGCCTACGAGCTAAGTCGGATGATTTGGAAGCGCATTCCCGTAGGTCTAACATCCGAATTACTGGAATTCCGGAGACGACGAACACCGGCAAGATGGAGGTGTTTGTAACAGACCTGCTACACAAACTTTTCGACCCGGCCCTCTCGTCGGTCTTCATGGTCGAGAGAGCGCATAGGTCGCTTGGCAAGTAACCACCAGTGGGCGCACCGCCTCGTCCCATCCTTGGTAAATTGCTCAATTTCCAGGATAGGGATCTCATCCTGCGTCTGGCTAGGGAAAAGGGTAAGATCACGCACAAGGGGAACACCATCTCCTTTTTTCCAGACTTTACCCCCCTGGTGCAAGCGGCCCGTAAGGAATTTATTCCGGCTAAGAGACTGTTGGTGCAAGCTGGGGTACAATATTCCCTGTTATATCCGGCGAAACTGAAGGTGCTCCATGACAACACCACGCACTTCTTCACGGATGCACAATCCGCCCTCAAATTTGCTAAACACATCAATGGTCCGGGGGCAAGACGGAAATCGCTGAGATTGGAAGAAGACTCTGCACGACTCAGTGATAATGATTGATAGTGCCATGACTGTAAGTACTGTGCTGTCATTGCGTTTTGCTCACGCCCTACTTCGGGGCTCAGATGTCCCCAGCACCCTCTATTGCAGTGCGAACATTGACTGTGGCGGGAGAGGGGACTTGGCGTGAATCCCCCCCGCACTCATGCGGCTACTAAAGCTTTGTTGCCTGTATTGGCATTGCTGGGGGACTGTTGATCGACCCTGGGGAGTGGGTAACCTCCGGGTTCAGGAGCTGTACACCCGCATGCAGCCACCCTATTCACACGGGGGTGTACGCCGGGAGCACCACGCCCTCATGGGGTGTCTCCCACTGTTTTTGTCGTTAGTTTTCCATCATACTTTTCATGTCTTTCTATGGGATATGTCACAACCTGATTGGGGGGTTGGTGAGGGTGGGGGGAGGTGGGGGGTGTTCGGAGAGTTGTTGTTTCTAGTTATCACATGGTGCACTGTGAACTACTCTATATTTTCCGTTTTGCGCGGGGGGTCGGTGTGTGGAACGTGTGCGGTGCTTAAGGGACCGGGGGGGGCACAGCCTGGTGGTGACCCTGCAGCTTTCACGACACTTCAGGCATGGGGGGTGTTAAACTGTGGACCTGGAACATTCGAGGCCTTGGGGATTATAAGAAAGCACAGCTGAAGCATAGTACGCTGACTAGACATAAAGTGGACATCTGTTTTTTGCAAGAGACTCACCTTAATACAACCCCTTCGCCCCGGCTGAAACATTCGAGGTGGTCAAATGTTTATTCTGCCATTTACTCTAACTATGCAAGGGGGGTGGCCATACTTATACGGAGGGGATTGGATTGGCGGGAACATACTTGTGTGCTGGACAAGGAGGGGCGCTATGTTATAATACATGGTTCGCTGCAGGGGCGACCGATTATTCTGTCTGCTATTTATGGTCCGAATGTAGATGACCCAGACTTCTTTCGGAGCGTCTGGGCACAAATTGCACTGCTGGACTGTAACTCGATTGTTGAGGGAGGTGATTTTAATGTTGTGTTGGATGACGACATGGACAGGAGAGGTGCGAGTAGGCCCACGCATGCTAGAGCGCGTCAAGCTGTACTGGATGTAATGGAAGAAGGATTGCTGTCGGATGTGTGGAGGGTTAGACATCCGGGGGAGAGGGTGGGAACTTGCTACACGTGCCATCAATCTGCCTGGTCCCGCTTAGACTTCTGGCTGGTGTCGCCTGAGGTGGCGACGTGGGTGATGGAAGCTGACATCCAGGCTAGATCACTCTCAGATCACGCCCTCTGCATGTTGGAGTTGCGCATACCAGATACTGTACACAGGGCATTCACATGGCGCCTGCCCCCTCACGCACTCACGGATCTGGTGTTCACTGAGGAGATCCGAGCGGATATTGTCAAATATTTTACTGAAAATGAGGGCTCCGCTTCCTCGGAGGCCATTGTGTGGGACGCCTTCAAAGCAGTTATTAGGGGCCAATGCATAGCGAGGCAGGCGGGGGTACTGCGCACTATCCGTCAGACGCTAGCCCAGTTGGAGCGGGAGTTGGTAAATTTAGATCTGGCCTTCTGCCGGGAGCCAACTTTGGAGCTTGCGGGCAGCTTAAAATCCAAGATACTTGCCTTTAATGAAGAAGCGCAACGTGAGGTTAAGTTCCTAGGGAGACAGGCTGAGGCCCGCAGATACGGGGAGGGGGATAGGCCCAGTAGAACCCTGGCTAGATTGATAGCTCTTCGCGCACGGACGCATTACATACATACTATTCACAATAGCGAGGGATCCCTGGTCATGGGGCAAGAAGCCGTGTTGCACGCTTTCACTGAATTCTACACGTCCCTATACACTTCCAGACAGCCCAATGTCCCTACATCCTTGGAAAGTTTCCTGGACTCCATTGCCCTGGTCTGGTTTAATGATCACCACAGGCAGTACATGGACCTCCCAGTAACCGTGCAGGACATTGTACAGGTAATCAAAAGCATGCCGGCCAACAAGGCCCCTGGCCCTGATGGCTTGACAACGACCTTTTACAAAACGTATGCAGAGGAACTGGCGCCGAAACTGCACTCGGTGTTTGTAGAAGCCCTTGAGCTGAACTCCCTTCCAGACTCCATGCGCGAGGCCTTAATCATCACACTGTTGAAGCCTGACAAGGATGAGCTGTTCCTGGACCCCTACCGACCCCTCTCCCTAATTAAAGTGGACGCAAAAATCTATGCCAAGGTTATTGCAGACAAACTGCAGCCAATGTTGCCTATCATAGCACTCCCTGACCAATCTGGGTTTATCCCTGGCCGCGCCACATAGCACAACCTCAGGACCATCTTCTCTATCCTACATTATTTACACCCCTCGGTTCAGGCCGCGGTGGTGTTCCTCGACGCCACTAAGGCGTTCGACTCCTTGGAGTGGCCTTACTTGTTCAGGATCCTGAGTAGGATGGGGTTTAGCCGTAGCTTCATAACCCTCATCAAACTGCTGTATGATACACCCAGAGCCAGGGTAAGTGTGAATGGCCTTGTATCGGCACCCTTTAACATCACTAGAGGGACCAGACAGGGGTGTCCATTGTCTCCTCTTCTTTTTGCCATAGCAATGGAGCCGCTAGCGGCCAGGATTCGGCAGCACCATACAGCGAGGGGAATTGGATTTAGTTCCCGCAGTCTGCTGATCTCGGTGTACGCGGACGATGTCACCCTGTATGTCATCAACCCCACAGAAAACATGAACCCACTACTCCGCGAATTCGTACGCTTTGAGGGCCTGGCGGGAGTTTCCATAAACTGGTCGAAATCTGTGGCGTTCCCTCTGACTGATGTGACCGGTCGACCACCACCTGACTATCCCCTGCGTTGGGAAACTGACGCTGTTAAATATCTGGGAGTCTGGGTCAGTAGAGATGTACAGGAATTATGGTCTCTTAACTTTGGCAGGGCGGTGGACTGGCTGGAAAGAAAAATAGAAGTCTGGAACAAGCTTCCCCTCTCCCTGGTTGCGAGGATAGCGCTGGCCAAAATGGTGGTTCTCCCAAAATTTTTATACCTTTTTGTCAACATCCCGCTGCCCATGACGGCGCACTTTCACGCGCGAGTCTGGTCTCTGCTCCTGAATTTGGTATGGTCTGGGGGACAGGCGAGGGCGTCCTGGGACCTGCTCACGCTCCCACTACGGCAGGGTGGTCTTGGTGCCCCGGATTTGAAGTTATATTCCCTATGCGCACAGGCGCAATTCTTACATTTCTGGGTCTTTCCCACTCCCTACCAGCCACATGTGGCGGTGGAGCTGGCAGCTGTAGCCCCATCGCCGCTACGCGTGGCGCTCTATGGTAAAGTCTCGCGCCCCTCGAAAGACGTGGACACCGTAGAAATGATTCGCTGGTCCTGGCGTGAACTACAAAACAGAGCGGGACTCACCTTACTCTACGCGCCAGCTATCTCTCTCTGAGAGAGGACTTTCAGGCCTTGAAGCAGGAGGTGGCCGGGGAGGTCCGGGAAGTCCAGAGAGAGGTGGACTCCCTAGGAGAGCGAGTGAACACTGTGGAGGCGGCTGGCCACTCCAGGGACGAGGAAATCACCCACCTGCAACAGGAGGTCCTGAGGCTGAGGGACCAACAGATCAATCTACAAGCCCATGCCGAAGACCTTGAAAACAGGTCCAGGCGGAACAACATCAGGGTCCGAGGAGTTCCATCCAACGAGGAGGGTGAAGACGCGGCTGCCTACTTAGGAGCCCTGTTCCGTGAGATACTGGGGGAGTCCGAAGACTTCCCAATTCGGATCGACAGAGCACACAGAGTTGGCCGGCCTCGCAGGGCTTCGGCGCCTCCACCGGACATTTTGGCCTTCTTACCAGATTTCCCCTTGAAGGAGCGGATTCTCCGTGAGGCACGGCGGCAACAGCCTTTCCGCTTCAGAGACCACCCGGTGGCTGTCTACCAGGACCTGTCCGCGATAACACTGCAGAAACGGAAGGCCTTTAAAATTGCTACGGACTTCTTGAGGGAACACGACACGCAGTACTCGTGGGGGCATCCCTTCCGCCTAATCTTTCGATGGAATGGAACTTTGCACCAGCTCCGGTCCCTCCAAGATGTATGCGGGGTGCTAGGAATCACTGCATCGGACACGGACACCCCGGCGCCTAGTCGCAGACGGAGCACGCGAGATGGCTGGCGACTGGTCGGGGAACGGCGATCCCCGCCGCCCGCGAGGCCTGACTCGCCTACAATTCGGGCAGAAATGTCTAGCGCCATACAGGAGGCCTCCAGGACTACGGCGAATGGCGATGTGGCCTTGACGGCCTGAACTTGCTCCGGGGGGAGTCTGCAGTAGCCTATCTTCATCGCAGGTGCTGGGGTTCCGGGGGTGGGGGGTGGCGGGGGTGCTGGTGGTGGTGGCTGGACGTCCACTTGAACGACTTTCCACGACCTTGTCCGCTGAGGACCGGACTGGGACAATGACGTATTTTGAATGGTTTGAGGAGAGGGGGTGGACAGGGGAGTTGGACGGGCAAGTTTGGGGTTTGGGGGTTCACTGGGAGGCGGGGGAGGAGGGGGGTGTGTGGGGTTCCAGGGAAGGGGGGGTTCACACAGTTGGGGGTTCGGGGACTGTACTGTGCTGCGGGGTGGTTTGCTTTCACTGTGCGCTGGAGCCGCTTGCTGTGGCCTTTGAGTTTCGTCCGGTGGGCCTTGCCCGCCTTGGTGAGCGTTTCTGGTATTCCCCTCACTGATGGCCCTTAAGATTGTTACCTTGAATGTGAAGGGGCTGAATAACCCGGTTAAACGAAGGGCTGTACTGTCCCTCCTGGAGGACTCGCAGGCGGACATTTGTCTTCTGCAGGAGACCCATCTGCTGGCTAAAGACTGTCACAGGCTGCGGACCCCAAAGTTCCCCACGCAGCTTTTCTCTTCCTGCGCTTCCAAGACGGCGGGGGTGCCGCTCATGATATCTAGGAGGTTCAAGGGGGAGGTTATGCATAAGGTAGCGGAACAGATGGGGAGGCTCTTGGCGTATAGAATCAAGGCAGGAGGTCTGGTGTTTACTATAGGCTCCATATATAGCCCCAATGATCATCAGGATCAGTTTCTACACAGGGCGCTGGAAGACGTGACGTCCACTCCTGATAGACACATCGTGATTGGGGGGGGGCCTGAATGTGGTCTTTGATGCATCCCTGGACAGGTCGGTGCAGAGGCGCCTACAATCGGGAGAGCTTTTGGGCTCGGTTCGTACCCGTTTGGAGGAGCTTGATATGCACGACATGTGGCGCCGCCTCCACCCCGCGACCCACGCATACTCCTATTATTCACACGCCCACAAATATTATGCAAGGTTAGATCATCTCTTGGTGACGGGCCCGATGTACGAACTGGCCTCGAGCGCAGACATGGGGGTCCTGTCTCTCACAGATCATGCCCCGGTGGAAGGCACTTTCCGACTGCCTCCGGTTTCTCCCTCGAGAGGGGTCTGGCGCCTCAGGGACACTCTGCTGCACAAGCAATCGGTGGTGAAACAGATCCGTGATTTCATAGAGGAGTTTAAACGTATTAATGACAACGACGACACCACCCGCGCGACGCAATGGGCCGCCTTGAAGGCTGTGCTCCGTGGTGAGTTTATTGCCATCTCCTCGGCGGAGAACAAAGATCGCCAGCTTAAGAAGGACGAACTTACCCGCCAGGTGCGGGAGCTAGAAAAGGTGCATCAACGGACGGGAGCCCCTCGTGTCTGGAGGCAACTGAAGGCCGCCAGGAAACTCCTGTCCGCGCTTGACATGGACAGAGCGGAGTACGCAGTACTTCGCCTGAAACATAAGTACTACACCGGCGGAGACAGGTGCGACCGGCTTCTGGCGCACAAACTCAGGGTACAGCACCAGCAGCATCGGGTGAGGGAACTAGCGGTCCCCATGGGAGGGACGGTCACAGAGGATGGACAGATCGCGGAAGTTTTCCGTGGTTACTATGCTGACCTCTACGCCGGCGTTCCCCCCTCAGCGCGAGCCGAAGCAGACTATCTAGAGTCGGTGTCGCTCCCGTCCCTGACGCCGGACAAGGCCCAACATCTTGAGCGGGAGATTCGGATTGAGGAGGTGGTCACGGCGATCTCCCGACTCAAAAACGGGAAGGCCCGGGACCTGACGGTTTTATCCCTCTCTTCTATAAGACCTTTTGTCAGGACCTTGCACCACTTTTGACGCGCCTATTTAACTCGTTCTATGAGCCGGGCGCTATCCCCCCGGAATTCCTTCAGGCTACGGTATCGGTGATTCCGAAACCGGGCAAGGATCGGACTGCTTGCGGGTCCTACCGACCGATTTCACTTTTGAATACAGACCTGAAGATTTTCACCAGTATCCTAGCGGCACGTCTGGCACTCCACCTCCCGGGTATGGTTGACCCGGATCAGGCCGGGTTTGTACCGGGCCGGCAGACTGTCGACAACACTAAAAGGGTGACCCATATACTGGAGAAGGCCTCACGGATACCCGGGGAACGCATGCTCCTTTCCATTGACGCGGAGAAGGCGTTTGATAGAGTGCATTGGCCTTATTTGGAGAAGGTCTTGGGCAAATTTGGCATAGGCGAGAAGTTCAGGCACCTGGTGTTCAATTGCTACCGATTCCCATCCGCGGTAATGAGGGTGAACGGATGCAGTTCTCAGCACTTCCCAATAGAGAGAGGCACCAGACAAGGGTGTCCACTGTCACCATTGCTTTTCGCTCTTTATATGGAGCCGTTCGCACAAAGAGTTCGCCAGAACCCTAACGTCACAGGTGTCCGTATGGGGGAGTTCCATCACGCCCTTAGTCTCTATGCGGACGACGTGATATTGACGCTCGACGATCCCGGGAGGTCATTGCCTGCTTGTATTGCAGAACTGGAAACCTTTGCGACCGTAGCGGGTTTCAAGGTAAACCTTGGGAAGTCGGCGGCCCTTGACATTTCGCTGTCCGGCGCCACCAGGACTGACTTACAGAGGCTTTTTCCTCTGAGCTGGTCTAGGGATTAGGTACCCTATTTGGGGATTCTTCTAGCGCCCTCTCTTCCTGCTATGGTCACGGCCAACTATACGGCTTTAAGTACAAAGATCAAAGAGGAACTGGCCCGCTGGGACAGGGGCACGTTGTCGTTGCTGGGAAGAGTGGCCGCGGTAAAAATGACCCTCCTGCCGCAAGTCCTGTACCTATTTCGAGCTCTCCCGCTGCAACCCCCCAAGGGATGGCTAGCACAGACTCAGTCTGCTATCACACGCTTTGTGTGGCAGGGCCGTAAGCCTAGGATCAAGAGAACCATAGCCACGCTGGTGCCTGAGTCTGGTGGCCTTGGGATACCGGACCTGCATAAGTACTTTCAAGCTGCTCAACTGCGCTACTTAGTGGAGTGGAGCCGGTGGGAATCGGACAAACACTGGTTGTTTCAGGACCAGGCGGTGGCGGGCAGGACGCTGCAGGAGGTGCCCTTCCTGCGGAGGGCCCACCGCCCCCAACCTCTATGCGTCCTTTGTAACGCGGGTCCCGCTCCGAGTGTGGGACTCCGTGTCCACCAGGCATGACCTTACCACTTTTCCTTCTCCTTTCACGCCAATAGTTGGTAACCCGGACTATGGCCCAGGTATGGAGCCGGGAGCCTATGAACTCTGGCGAGCGGCCCGCTGCTCCGCCTTATTTCATATGTATGGCCCGGAGGGTGCGGTTTCCTTCCAGGATCTACGGCGGGACTACGGCCTACCCGAGACGGAGCGCATGCGATATATGCAGGCGCGCCACTGGGCGCTACAACCGCAGGTGCGAGCATCGGCGGACCGGAAGCTCACAACTTATGAGCGTTGGCTGGTAACTCGCTCATCGGACGCCAAGCTTATTTCTGACCTTTATAAGATGTTGCAACCTCCCCCCTTTCACATCTACAATCCCGGGAGGGAGCGATGGGAACGAGAACTTGGACGAGCGTTGAGCCACACTGATTGGGAACACATTTCTTACCGGGCGCGACACTCTGCCTACCACACTGGGCTCATGGAGACTTTCACAAAAATTACGACTTATTGGTATCGCACCCCCGAGAAACTACATGAAATGGACCGCTCAATACCCAAGACATGCTGGCGCAACTGGGGTCAGACTGGCACACTCACTCATATACTATGGGACTGTCCCCTGCTGACTCCTTACTGGGAGGAGGTGCTGAATGAGATTGACCAGTGCTTTGAGATTGAATTACCCCGCTTTCCCGCCTATGTTCTACTGGGCTTGCCAAATGGTTTAATGTACCCACTAAGGTCTAAGAGAGGTAGGCAGATAGCGATCGCCCTGGGATCGGCAGTACAGAACATACTCATTCACTGGCGCACTACCACACCTCCTACTGTTGTTGGCTGGCTACATAGATTGTGGCATGTCCTAGGCATGGAAAAGCTATCCCTGGTGGTGGCGGGGGAGGTGGACACCTTTGAAGAGCTGTGGGCACCATTTCACACATTGTTAAGATCGGAATTCAAGGAAATCACTTGCCCTAGATATCTCAGATTGCTACGGCTGACGCCGCCGCCAGATCCGCCAGCCTGAGCTGGCCCAGTAGGCAGTTAGAGGGAGGGATGGATACTATGCTGCCACAGTGAGAAGGAGGAAGGTTGACGGCACAGTACAGGGGGTGGGGGAGGGAGTCGGGGGGTTGGGGAAGGGTAGTTGGTTGGGGGGGGGGTTTGTCTTTCTCCTTCCTTTTGTTTTGTTCCCACCCACAGGTGCGCTAGCCATGTGACTTTGGCACGAACGTGCCCATCACACTGAACAGACTGCCTTCACGCATCTGTTGCATTGTACACACTGATTGGAGGGGTGCACCTGTGGTTATTTGTCTGTAATGTTGTCCCCTTTTTCTTTTCCTACTGCAATAAAATACTTTAAACCTAAATATATGGCAACATTTGTGCAGCTGTGTGACTAAGAAAGGTGAATAAAAGGAGACGCGGCCGTGAAACTGAAAGTACGGCCGGCCGGCCGTGAATAATTAGGGGATGTGGAAGGGAGGCTGGGCTGCCTTTGATGTGGTAATACGAGGCAGGCAGGCAGGCAGGCGGCTGGTGGCATTGTGCACGCGCTTTTTAGGGCTTGCGCTTGCGCAATGACCTAAAAAGCACATGCACTGCATGGAATCGCCAGAGGTTAAACTCTGGATAAGCCACTATAGAGCTTCGCCAGCTATGCGCAAACGCATCAGCAGGCGAGCCCTAAAAATGGATGGAATGCTCGCCTCCTTTGCACGCTGAGTGGCTGACCTCAGGCTTTTTGACGTCATAGCTAGATCTGAGAAGGGGGCGTGGTCAACCTGCCGACCAAGATGGCCATGCGGCAGTGAGGCTCCACCAGCCGTCTCAGCTATTCTGCTATATCCCCCGTATTACTGGCAGTAGTCTCCCCAGGCTCGACACTGGTGCATTGCCAAAGTCTTGCTGCACATGGAGGTCCAACCAGATCACGACCAGCGCCTTCATAACTGAGATCTGACGATCGGCGAACGGGGGGCGGAGCGGATGGCGGCTGCGGCCCGATCCTTTGACTTGCGGCGAAACCGAGGCTTGGTAGCGAGTGGCGACTGGAGCCTGACTGATACTGGGACCCGTTGAGGCGGTGAGTGCACAGGCTGCAGGTCTGCTTCCTCGCTCTCCCCACTCCTATGCTAGTTCGGATCAATTGGGGCGTGGCCACGCTTGGCTGCCCTCAGATCGCAGCTCACGCTCCTGCTGCGTCTTTAAGACCCCGCGGGGACAGGGCCCGCGGGTGAGCCCGGAAGACGGCCGCCTGATCGCTGTGGGGTGAGGAGTTGGGGAGAAGCTAGGGGCAGCCTGTTGCCCCCTGCGCCTGGTTGCCTCCCGCCGTGTCTCCCCCACCACACAGCCTTTTAAAACACGGCCCGCAACTGTTTAGCTCGACATCCAGTTGCCTCCCACGGCAAGTGACCTGCTGCGACTTCAGCCGCTCCGTTCCCCATTGAGACCGGACCGCCATCCGCCCCGATGCAGAGGCCTTCACTTAATCGGCGCGCCCCCCCCCAAGCTTTGCCTACCTTTGGCTCCCTAAACTCCAGACTTGAGCCTCGCCATTCTTTCTGGTCAGGGCAGCCGGCCCTGTGCGCTTGCCTCCTGGGATCGAGTGGCTGCGCCCTCTGGCGCAGGCCACTACCAGTCCTCTGTGCGCCTCCACAGAAGTTACATCGTTCCTCAGCGCCAAGACCTGGGACTGAACTCCATGCTGAGTCTGGAAGGCTTGATCGGCGCGCTCGCTACCTAGGGCGCCTGCAACTCTCCATACCAGGTGGTCCAGAGGAGAAACTAACAACTGCCAAGTCGCAACTTGGGGCCCTACGTTCAGATCACCTCCCTCCTTGCATTCCCGGTCCCAGTCTTGGACCTGCTCTCCTCCCGAAACCCATAGAAGGACCGCTCCACTGCGGCCCAACTTGCTTTGCGGCGCCGTGGCATAGGGCGCAAAGATCCCAAACAGAAGACCCTTCCCTTCGAGAAGCTGGTGGAGAAGGTTGATGGCGACAGCTCCAACATGGCGGAGGGTGGGCAGGGTTTGGACCGTGCTGATGATCCTTCCGCCCCATCAACCTCAATGCTTCAAGAGATGAGAGTGGGCTTTCGAGCACTAGACAGGCGGTTTGACACCCTTGATAAGTCTTGCAAACTTAGGGGCCAAAATCCAAGTCCATGACAGACGCCTGTACGTGGCGGAGGCACGTATCTCAGATATTGAAAATGGTACCGCACAGTCCATTAAAAGATTGTAACGGGTGGAGCGTAGTCTCATGGAAGTGGCAATCAAGAATGAGGACCTTGAAGCGCGAAGTCGGCGCAACAACATCCACATCCTGTGAGTGCCAGGAACCACCGCCAATGGCCCCCTTGATCTCTTTGTCGAGACTCTATTGACTGACATGTTTGGGAAGAAGTCCTTTACCCCCGGATTTGTGGTGGAGCGCGCTCATCGCACCTTGGGCCCACGGCCTAACGCGGGCTACCCTCCACGCCCTATCCTCACGCGCATCACAAACTTTCGGGATCGCGACACAGCACTACGCCTCGCTAGAGAATGTGGGGACAACACGTGGCAGGGCTCCAAACTTGCCTTCTATCCGGACTTCACCATCATGGTGCAGGAGGCACGTCGCAAATGGGGTGAAAGCCACCCTCGGGAACTTGGTTTTGAAACACGTCATGTTATACCCCACCAGATTGAGAGTGTACGTTAATGGCCGGGCTCGCATCTTTGAGAATCTAACCGATGTACAGGACTTTCGTCGCACTTATAAACAAAACAACAATCAGGTAGTCACAGACAGGGATAGGCCCTCTCCTCCGCATAGTGGCTCCGAAGCAAGCATGGACCTCTTCTCTGGTGCCGGAACTGGCTGACTCTGCCGAGTGGTCTTTTTTATATTATTGCAGAATTGTATCATCATTTTGATACGTTCAAAATAGCTGGTCGACTGTCATGACGTTGCCACCCCTCATGGTGTACACCTTGGGTTTGTTTCTGGTGTCACAGATGTACCGTTTCAGCGATTTCTATTTCCATTGTAAAGTCAATTGGTACTTCACGTATTGTTGTCTGGTATGGTTTTGCCTTGCTCTCTTTGCAGTGAGGTTGGGTGGAGGGTGGGGGGGGATGACCACCATTGCATAGCGATTGTTGATTGTTTTCCGATTTGTTCAGTGTCACAGTACGTGTTTAACTGCTGGTGCTTGTATCTGTCATTCAAGCCACGACTATTAGATGGCTCAGCTGGGTAATGTTGATGGCCCCTCCAGCTTGTCTTTGATGTCTTAAAGTTGACACTTGGGCGGTTCTATGGGAGGGTTTCAAGGCATACATCAGGGGCATTTGCATTGCAAGCATGCGGGGGTGCTCAAAGCTCTCCGCACTACACTTGTGCGCTTGAAACGCGACCTCACAGACTTCGACAACATGACGCTGCACATTCACAACCAGGATACTGCAGCACAACGTTTGGCCCTCCTCACAGAATACAGAGACATCACAGACCGCAAGATCCTCTTTCTGGGTAAATAGCAAACCGCCTGACATTATGGCGAAGGCGAGCGTCCGGGCCAGGTGCTGGCTCAGATGCTTTGGCCACCATACAGTAAACCCTACGTCACTTAGCTACGTTCTTCCACTAATCAGGTATTCAATGGCACCGCGGAAATCCGAGACAAGTTCTTTGCTTATTTTACTTCTTTCTACACTTCCAAACTAGGGAGCGATCCCACAGCCCAGGAAGCCTATCTATTCGAGATCGCACTGGTTTACCTATTATTATAGGGACTTGTAATTACAGCGACTTATAAAGTGCACGGCTACCCATGGGCTTCCCAGCGCTAGCGGTCGGATTCTAAGTACAGGCAGGCCAGGCCATAAAGATATTGCTTGAAAAGCCAGGTCTTAATCTCTTTGCAGAACTGAAGTTCCCTGTCAATCCGTCTGTATTTTTTACCTAGAGAAAAATATGCAAGATTTTTGGGCAGTACCGATCTCCGAGGCCGATGTATTCTGAGCCATTGACACCCTTCGATGCTCTTCCGCCCCCGGGCTGGATCGCTTCACTGGGGAATTCTACCAGGCATATAAAGATTTGTTGGCGCTGCAACTAACCAAGGTGTACGCAGAGGCCCTTGAGAAACAGATGCTACACACCACACTCCGCGTAGCAGTCGTTATACTCCTTCCCAAGCCGGGCAAAGACCCATCCTTATGCGGGTCCCCCAGACCTTTGTGCCTACTCAATATGGATTATAAAATTCTCGCTAAAAGTGTCACCAATTGCTTGTCCCAATTGATGGAATTTATTATCTTACCGGCTCAATCCGGCTTTGTACCCCACTGATCGACTTCATTGAATCTCAGGACACAGTTCTTGGCCCTCCACAGAATTAACCCCGAGGTCCCCACAGCTGCAATTCTATTAGACACAGAAAAGGCATTTGATACACTGGAGTTGCCATTCTTCGTGTCTGTTTTGCATTACACATGGGTATTTCAGTGGCATTTATAGCTACCACAGCACTTCTATACAGCAGCCCCATGGCGAGACATTGCCTAAACGGCACACTATCCCGGCCTTTTCCCCTGTCCTGCGGCACGCGACAGGGGTGATCTCTATTTTTATCCTAGCCATGGACCCTTTAATGCGCCATTTTCAGGAAAAACATCTGCAGAGAGGTCTGCAATTTAACACCGGCCTCCTTCTGGTCTCGCTATACGCGGACGACAGCTTTCTGTACGTACGAGAGCCCCAGGTGAACCTAGAGCCACTCATTAGAGAGATTCTCCGTTTTGGTCAGCACTCTAGCCTGGGCATCAACTGGCGCAAGTCCGTTATTTTCCCCTTAACCCCCAGTACAACACCATGGGAATGGGAATTCCCCCTCGAATGATGCAAATATTTGGGCATTCACATCCACCTGGATACCGACCAGATCCTTCGCCTCAACTATGGACAGGCAATCGGCGCCCTTGAGGCCCAAGTGGAGAGATGGCTACGGCTGCCATTGTCTATCGCCGGCAGAGTTGCAATAATCAAGATGGTTGTTCTTCCCAAATTTTTATATGTTTTAAACAATATCCCCATTCCCCTCCCGAACAGTTTCTTTTTGAAGATACTTTCTCGCCTTACATGATTGGTCTGGGAGGGCAAGCAGGCGCGTGTCCACTGGCAGGTCCTCACCCTACCGTATGAGAGGGGAAGGTTTGGGGTGCCAGATTGACACATATTACCTTGTGGCTCAATGCAGCTACACCTTTGCATGGTTACATCCCGACGCTAGGATCCTGTTCCTCCGCCCGGAAGCAGATTCCATCCTTCCTGAGCGGCTATCCACCGTCTTGCCCATGGGAGTGCCCAGAGACCCTAATGATATACAGACTGTCTCCACTACCAGCTGGACATGGGATAAACTTAAACAAATCACCGGTACCCCAACACTATACTCCTCAGCTCTTCCTATCCCCAATGCCCGCTAGTTGTCTATAACAGGTGAAAGACTGGTACAGCGTACTTTGGCCAAGTTTGACGTTACAAGACTGGGAGACCTATATCCAGATGGGCATATCTTTTCTGCAGCGGAAGATGCCTGCTTTCAAGATGCAACATTTATGGACAGCTTTGTTTTAGGACAGATCCGTTCGGCTTTACGAGCCACGTTACCTGGCTTTCCCATTGAACTGGAATCATTCCCTCATCATTGAGAGCGAAAGCGGGAAGCACCTCATATCTAAACTCTATAAGGCATGCTCTGGGATGCTACCGGTTAAGGATGACAATATCTGCAGGGATTGGGAGAGTGATGCGGGCCGCCCCATCACGGATGATCAATGAGCTAAATGTTGAGCAGCCACAAAAGACGTTTCACTAAACAGCAGGCATAAACTACTACAATTTAAGTTCCTGCGTAGAATATACATCACTCCTGCCAAAGCTCATAGACTAGACCCGTCTAGAGTCCACACCTGCCGCAAGTGTAGCGCCCCACACGGTGAATTTGAACACCTCACCTGGTCCTGCCCATCACTACAAACATATTGGGAGAAGGTGCACAAAACATTAGGCAACATGACCAAGCTGTCCCTCATCCCCACTCCAGAGATGGCACTTCTGGGATATGTGGTGAACTTCCCCCAAAAAGTTAGGAAATTTGAATCCCTCAGTTTGCTGCAGGCCAAAAGAGAAATTGCCATTCACTGGGGTCGATGGACAGTTGCCACTTTGCAGAGTTGGTTGAATAGTCTGGTTTATTGCAACACCAATAGCGAAGAATATTCCAGTACACTGCCTTGCTCCTCTCGTCCCAAGGACATTTGGGGAACATACAGGTCCTATGTGGAATCCATTCGACAAGACTCTGACTCACAACTGGACAGGGGCATAGTCCCTACCGGGATTGGGTAACCAGTTTTGTGGTCATCAAACGTCTGCCGCCCATTGCACTGCTGTGCCCTGAAGTGATCGGATCCCTCTCAAATTATCGTCCCAAATGATCGTCGACACACTCTCCAATTATCGTCCCATATCGCTTCTCCCCTTGATGAGTAAAATGGTGGAGAGCTTTGTTAACACTCAGCTTATGGACTATCTGGATAACATACCATCTTGGATCCCTCACAATCTGGGTTTAGACCAAACCATTCTACAGAGACAACCCTATTGGGGTTACGGATCATGTCAAAGTGGTGCTGGATGGTAACAAAGCAGTGATACTGGTCCTATTGGAGTTGACAGCAGCTTTTGACACGGTCTCTCATCAGTAGCTGATATTTCAACTGAGAGAGGCCGGGCTGCAGGGACAGGCACTAAACTGGATCATCAATTTCCTCGTCCAGAGCACTCAGACCATCAACTTGGGACCTTTCCGGTCCCAAACCCTAAAACTTACAAAGGGGGTGCCCCAGGGCTCTTGTCCCAGCCCGACTTAATTTAATGTCTACGTGGCCCCCCTTGCCAAGATCATGAGGAAGCTGGGTTTCACCCGTTTCTCTTACGCTGACGATACCCAGCTGCTCCTGACCTTTGATAAAGATTCTGAGGATATTGAGCAGCGTTTTGCTAAAGGTATTTTAGCGATATCAGAATGGATGACGGACCATGGTCTGCAGTTAAATGCGTCTAAGACGGAAATCCTGCTGTTTCGTACAGCTCAGGCTGTTTGGTCCTCCAGGTGGTGGCCTGCTTCATTAGGTCCGATCCCCGCTCCTACCTTAGTGGCAAAAAATCTTGGGGTTCGCATAGATGTTTTGTTATCTATGAGGGACCAAGTTATGACCACTACGGGGACCGGTTACCATACCTTAAGCCTTCTGCGTAGAGTGTTCTGCTGGTTGCCACTCGAGATGCGAATAACCTTGATTCAGGCAATGATTATTTGCCGCTTGGACTACTGCAATGCCCTGTTGGCATCTGCTAATGAGTCCCTTCTCAGTAGATTGCAGATTGTCCAAAATGTGGCCGCGCGCCTTGCTCTAAAATAACCTCCTTGGCAGGCCCTTTATTAAAACAGCTTCACTGGCTCCCTATCCGCCAAAGAATTAATTTTAAGCTTGGATGCCTCACTCACAAAGCTGTGTATGGCTCAAGCCCCATCTATTTGGCGGATAAATTCAAAGTTTATTGTCCCAATCGTCATCTTAGGTCAGAAGGGAAAAGTTAGTTAGTGGTTTCCCGTTTCAAGAAGCTTAGGTCTGGTGACAAAACTGTGGTACATCTGGCCACGAAATTTTGGAACACTCTACTGTAGCTGATATTTCAACTGAGAGAGGCCGGGCTGCAGGGACAGGCACTAAACTGGCTCATCAATTTCCTCGTCCAGAGCACTCAGACCATCAACTTGGGACCTTTCCGGTCCCAAACCCTAAAACTCACAAAGGGGGTGCCCCAGGGCTCTTGTCCCAGCCCGACTTAATTTAATGTCTACGTGGCCCCCCTTGCCAAGATCATGAGGAAGCTGGGTTTCACCCGTTTCTCTTACGCTGACGATACCCAGCTGCTCCTGACCTTTGATAAAGATTCTGAGGATATTGAGCAGCGTTTTGCTAAAGGTATTTTAGCGATATCAGAATGGATGACGGACCATGGTCTGCAGTTAAATGCGTCTAAGACGGAAATCCTGCTGTTTCGTACAGCTCAGGCTGTTTGGTCCTCCAGGTGGTGGCCTGCTTCATTAGGTCCGATCCCCGCTCCTACCTTAGTGGCAAAAAAACTTGGGGTTCGCATAGATGTTTTGTTATCTATGAGGGACCAAGTTATGACCACTACGTGGACCTATTACCATACCTTAAGCCTTCTGCGTAGAGTGTTCTGCTGGTTGCCACACGAGATGCGAATAACCTTGATTCAGGCAATGATTATTTGCCGCTTGGACTACTGCAATGCCCTGTTGGCATCTGCTAATGAGTCCCTTCTCAGTAGATTGCAGATTGTCCAAAATGTGGCCGCGCACCTTGCTCTAAAGTAACCTCCTTGGCAGGCCCTTTATTAAAACAGCTTCACTGGCTCCCTATCCGCCAAAGAATTAATTTTAAGCTTGGATGCCTCACTCACAAAGCTGTGTATGGCTCAAGCCCCATCTATTTGGCGGATAAATTCAAAGTTTATTGTCCCAATCGTCATCTTAGGTCAGAAGGGAAAAGTTAGTTAGTGGTTTCCCGTTTCAAGAAGCTTAGGACTGGTGACAAAACTGTGGTACATCTGGCCACGAAATTTTGGAACACTCTACCTGTGGACTTGAATAAATGTTCCAATCTTGCACGCTTTAGGAAACTTCTGAAGATGACACTATTTAGGGTGTAACTTTCTTCTGCACATAGTCATCTGATTTTCCCGCAATTATAGCGCAGAGATACCCCTCTGGGGGTGACTCCTGCGCTTTATAAATTTTATACATACATACATACATTGTATGGCCTCTCCTGTGATTGCTGGGTCTGGGTAGGTTCGCACCTACGCTGCTGGTTGGCAGTTGAATGTACTCAGGGCTGGGGGTTGGGCCATTGAGATCGTACTTTTTTAGCCTGGATTCTACTCTTCTTCCTATTGATGCATGCCATGACAGATTCAGTACTGATACTGTACACTACATCATACTTTCTTCAATTGTACTGTCAAAACAGTGAACGACTGTGATTGTTTTGCTATGATGTGGTAAATAAAGTTATAAAACTACATTTTAAAAAAGCGAGATCTGAGAAGGATCCAGTCTGAAAGGAAAAAAGCCCATTGGGACTTTTTATTAAGATGGTTAAATGCGGAGGTGTGGAAGAAACATTAAGAATTCAGATTATATATATATATTTTTGTCAATAGAAATGGGCCCCATGATTAAACCTCTCGAGATCTCTCTAGACTGTATTGGGCATCCCTCGCTTCCTGTATTGCCAACACCAGCAGTCACCAGTGAATACTGCACCAATTTGGAGAGTGACCATGCCTGTTAGTGGGACTGTGCCTTTCCAGCTTACAGGTGTACCAGCAGGGAGTAGAAACCTGCAATCAGCAACGTGTGAGGTACAGGCGGCTGGTAAGGTCACGGAGGTCAGCGGTGAATGAGCACATAAAAAATACATTTAAAGAGAAAGGAGAAGATGAATCGCAAGTGCCCATCATATCCTCAAGGTAAGCCCATGGTTGGTAAGGGAGTTTTAAAAATAGTTGACACCAAAGAGGTTTTGAGAGTCGATGTGGGTTGTAGCCCAGTCATGTCTGGGCCCCAAGGTGCGGGTAAATGTTGGGTAAGGACATGGCGATTCAAACAGTGGCTGACGGGTTCAGCGGAGTATAAAAGGGACTAATGTTGGTAAGCAGGTTTTGGATTCCTTAACAGCGGTTACAGGTGAGAAGACAATTATTGACAGTGCGAGTGTTTCTGGGGTGTAGTGAAAAAATAAAGTTACCATCCATGGGGATTTCAATGCCTTTTGGGAGCACATATTACGAACAGATGAAAGACAGGATTTGCAAAGGTGAATGTGTTGAGGAGGTCTTTACATTATTACATAGAGAAGTGCAAGCAAAAGAAGGGTCGAAAGAGGAGGAATGGGCGTTGGCGCAGAGGCCGAGGTCGCAGACTACAATTGAATGAAAGGATTGTGGAACCCTTTATTATTGGCCTTTCCTTCATTTGACTATCTCTCCTTTGGGTGTAGTTCCAAAGAAACAGCTGGGGCGAGTTTTATTTAATCCATCATTTATCTTGGCCCATCGGTGAATCAGATAATGACTTCAAAGCTTCTAAAGATCAAGTTGTGCATTACACCTCAGTAGACGAAGCAATTGTTTTGGTAAAGTCATGTAGATTGGGGGATGAAATGGTGAAATTAGATATGCAGTCTGCTTTTTGTTTGCTACCAGTGCATCCTGATGATTTTTCTTTGTTGGGTTTTAAATGTGATGATTCTATTTACATGGATATGCTGTTGCTGATGGGATGTCCAGTGTCTTGTTCCTTGCTTGAGAAGTTGAGTACTTTTTTTACAATGGTTTTTTTATGTACAGGAGTCCGGCCACGCACTATTTGGACAATTGTTTGAGTAATGGGCATCGGTGGTTCTGGTGATTGTTTGAAAACTTTGTAGCTTTTACAAGCGTCAACGTAGGAGTTTGGGGTTCCTCTCGCTTCAGAAAAGATGTCAGGTACAAGTATGTGTACTATCGTTTTGGGTATTGAATTGGATTTCATTTCAAGAACGGGGGCTGACATTATGCATTATCTTTTAATGCAGTCTCTAAGCAGCTGCATGCATCACAATAATAAAGGTTCCAGAATAGAACACTGAAAATACATAAAGGGCATGAGCCAACAACAATCTGCCTCTTTTAACCCCTTCGGTGCTGATGAAGGCTCCCAGCCGTCATGAGTCACGGTGGGCGTGTGCTGATGACGGCTGGGAGCCGTCATGACCACGCCCGCAATCAGAATGTCCAGCACCGGCGCGGAATTCCAGCCGCAGCCAAGGTGTTAAATGTGGCTCTGAGCAGATAAGTGGTCTTCATTTATTCTACTCTTTAAGCTTTTGATTCCTTGCTCTTCTGTGTACGGGCTAGCCCCCCCCTTTTCTGTCTCCACACCGATTTCTAATTTATGGAAATCCCCTCCTTTCCCTTGCCTCTCCGGTTCATTACTGTGTTCTTTATTACTTCTTGAGAGGGAGAGGAATGCGCTCCAGAGGGTTCAGATTCCACGAAACCTCCATCAACAACAACCTACCAAGTGAGTACTCTTCCCCTTTCTACCTCTCCTCCTTCCCCCAAAAGGTTGGAGGGAGACTTAGATTCTTTTCTCAGAATTGGAGACTAATCACACAAGATCCTTGGGTTTTAAATACTGTCATGGGTTTCACAATAGACTTTACAGAAACACCTACACAAACCTCTCTCTCTCGGGTCATTCCACTCCCTCTAAAACAACAAAAAATAATAGGAGGAGATCTCCTCCATGCTCCAAAAAGGAGCAATTATAGAAGTTTCTTTGGAAGAACTCAGGTTCATAAGCACCCTCTTCCTCATAGAAAAAATGTATACGGGTTGGAGACCTGTGATAAATCTAAGACAATTAAACACATTTTTGGGCTACAGAAACTTCAAGATGGAAGGGATCCATCTTCTGAGAGATCTTCTTTTGGAGGGAAATTGGTTAGTCAAATTGGCTCTAAAGGATGCTTATTTCACCATCCGATGGCCCAAACCAACCAACCCTTTCTTCAATTCCTCTGGAAAAAACGTTTATATCAATTTCAAGCTCTTACATTCGGACTTTCCTCTGCCCCCTGGTGTTTTACCAAGGTTATGAGAGTAATTGCTTCATATCTAAGGGAAAGGGGCATATGTTTGATCATTTACCTAGACGACATTCTTATTATGTCTCAAGAGCATTCCCAAATACCTCAGGATCTAAAGACGGTAAAAGGTTTTTTAGAAAGCCAAGGCTTCATCATCAACAAAGAGAAATAAGTCTTAACTCCTTCCAGATCTCTGGAGTTTCTAGGCTTCACCGTAGATACCTCCAAATGTCTTCTCCTACAACCTTCCAAGAAGATTACCAACATTTGGAAAGAAATACGTCATGTCTTGAAGCAACAATACCTTCCCCTGAGAGAACTAGCCAGGCTACTCGGTCTCCTCTCCTCCTCCATTCAAGCTATCTTTCCCTGTCCGCTAAACTACCAGGCCCTCCAAAGGGTAAAAGCGACAGCCCTAAGATCTGGTCTCTGGTACGAAGATCGTATTTCCCTAGATCAAGAAGCTCAATTGGAACTGACTTGGTGGCTCGAGAACCTGGACGCGTGGAACAGCAAAGCGCTCTTTGGTTGAAAATCAGAATTTGTTTTAGAGTCAGACGCGAGCCTACATGACTGGGGAGCTTGCCTTCTCGGTCAAAACACGGATGGTGTCTGGTCTCACGAAGAATCCTCTCAACATATAAACTACTTGGAACTATCAGCTGGTCTTAAAGCCTTGATGAGCTTCAAACACTCTCTCCAGGGCAGGTCTGTCATCCTAAAGATGGACAACATGTCTGCAGTAGACTACATAAATCGACTGGGCGGCACAAAATCTGGGGATCTCTCGAATTTGGCCAAGAAACTTTGGATGTTTTGTCTAGAACACAAAATCGCTCTGAATGCGGAATACCTCCCGGGGAAATCAAACATCTCTGCAGACTGGAACTCCAGATTCCTGCTAGATTACAGCGACTGGAAACTCAACGTTTCTGTGTTCAGGTCACTGAACAAGATTTGGGGCCCCTTGGAAATAGAGCTATTCGCGAGCAGAATAACGTTTCAACTGGAGAAATATTTCAGCTGGATGCCCGACACCAGTGCTCTAGCAGTGAACGCCTTTTTCCAGTCTTGGAAAGGTGTCAAAGCTTACGCCTTTCCCCCCTTTGCCATGATCCAAAAGATTCTACAGAAAGTGAGACAGAACCAGTGCACCCTTGCCCTAATAACTCCCTTCTGGCCATCTCAAGCTTGGTTCCCCACCACTCTGGAACTAGCATGCAACCCCCCCCCCTTTCTAATCCCTACCCAAGAATATCTCCAAACAGACGTAGATGGAGGAAGTCACCCCCTAATCCAGACAGGGAGTATGAACCATCTTGCTTGGAGAGTGCCAGGAGATCTAATGAAATCTAAGGACTTTCGTCTACAGCTGCAACTCTCCTCAGAGAGTCCTGGTCACCAGGCACTCACTACAGATACAACAACATTTGGAGAAGCTGGGTTCGTTAGTACCTGGAAAGGAACCTGGATTCCCTTGAGGCACCTATTGTTGACATAGTTAACTTTCTTGGTGAACAATTTGATAGGGGTCTCAGCTATAGAACTGCCAATTGCTATAGATCAGCTATCTCCGCGGGACACATCCTCATGAATGGCAAAACTGTAGGTAAAAACTTTATTATTTGCAGAGTTATGAAGAGCATTCGTCTAAGAAGGCCTCCAAAGCGCAAATACGAGTCTCTTTGGGAGGTTAAGTTAATTTTAGACTTTTTCACTAATTGGCTGGCTAACACTCGCCTAAATAGAAAAAACCTTTCAATCTAGCTTGCTACTGAATTATGCCTAATTTCTTGTCGAAGAGTCTCTGACGTCAAAGCTTTCTGAGGTTTCTAATAGATCCTATCACATGTTTGCGGTTAAATATGAGATTTATAAAAGAACAAAAACTATGTCCGATTCAATATTCTACCCACACTTTAATTATTGCCCTAAACTTTGTGTAGTTGATTGCTTGAGAGAGTACGATGGGAGAATGTCATGTTATTGCCCCCCTGACGTAAACCAATTACTTTTTTCCTTTGTTAAGCCCCATAAAGCTATATCCTCAACCTCCATCGCTAGATGGGTTAAAACCGTCATGAACTTAGCAGGTGTTGATTTAAGAAAATGTCAAGCTCATGCTCTTAGACGTGCTATGGCCAGCAAATCCCTCTGGTCTGGAGGTAAGTTGGATGACATCCTCAAAGCGGCTGACTGGTCGAATGCTAGCATCTTTGCTTGACATTACTGCAAGCCTATCGAGCATATGTCTGATGTAGTCTTACAAAGCTACCAACATGTTTAATGTAGCCTCCGTTCTTTTAATGAAATTGCGATTCTCCTATTACCATGAATTGAGTATCTGGATTTCATTAAAGACACGGAGGCTGACATTATCCCACCCATCCCACCCTGGGATGTCTACTCTTTCAGTACTTATTTGCTTGTTTATTAACAGTTCTAGCATAATTTGTGGTATACAGTATTATTTTTTTCTAATCTTTTCCATGCTATGTATTTCCTCCAGGATTTACTTCTCTCTCTTTTCAGGTAACAAATCCTAATTACGAGATGTTTGGATTCTCTAGTCATGGTAATAGGAGAATCACAATTTTCAGTTGATGAAAGTACAATTGCCTGGGGGCAAAGTTCAGACACTGATTTTGTTGCTGTAGGAAGCAGTGAGCAGTAAATAATTGGAATTGAGAAAAGTCTAGTGCCTTTTGGGCATTTGAACTTTGCATGACGAGTGGTGAGGTTGGCACAGTCTTGTGCAATATGACTTGGTTTCACTGTGAGAGGTGCAGTGTTGCCTAATCATAGGGTTCGCTGCGAGCAAACACTGCGCCTGATTTCAGGATGTGAATTTCATTCTTAATGGATTTCAATGATGTCACCATTTGGTCTGAGGATGAGGACTGACTGTGGCAGATACAGGCATTCTCTAATGCATCAGGAGAGAGTGGTTTGGGCTTGTTCTGGGCAGCAGAAGAGTGGCCCATGGCTTGGTTGGCGGCACAACACAGCATTGCTTTTTTGGAATGTTTTCCTTTGGTGTTGGTACTGGCCAACAGAAGGGTAACTTGTTACTTTGATAACCAGAAAGCGGATGAGAAAGTGTTGAAGCAGTCGAGAATTTTCCTCTTGGGTTGGCTAAAGTTTAAAGCAAGATACGTCTTGGGGTGAAAAATTACACAACTGATGCGCTATCTTGTTCCTAGTGGCAGAGATTCTGTGGGCTTGCACCGGGAGCGGACGAATTGAAGACAGTGATGCTGCTGAATCTATGGTGGATGGAAGAATGAAGATGTTGTAATGATTCCAAAATTTCCGTGTCCATCGGCAAGAGTTATACACAGGCTTGGTTCGAATTTGTACAATCAGGTGCCAACAGGAGGGGGGAATAATCATTGTTTTTTTTGGCAAAAGAGAGATAATGGGACAGATTGATGTAGGCCTTTCAGCAGTGACTATCTCTGGTAAGATAACTAGCATTTCCTTTTGCAGTAAGTTTTTCTGGGGGTATGATGACTCTACGGAAGGGGAGGTTTGTAGAAGAATTGTGATTGGTTGGGGCGAGGGAAGGGGGTGCTCATTTAGACAGACATAGGCCAATTTACAGTAAGTTACTTGGTAAGGAGATTTTGGAGAGAAGCTAGAAATCAAGGGGTAATTGAAATCCATAGGAAGAAAGTAAACAGGGAGAAGAGAGGTTTTTGAAGGTCTTTGGTTATCTCGGTTTTGTAGTGCAGGACGATGTTTCACTTTTTTAGACAGGATGGTGTACATTTATCTTTAAGGGGGATACGTTTTACATCATGGAGTTGTGTTTAAATATAGCTCACATTTTGGGTTAGAAACTGTGGTATTGAGTTTCAAGGCACGGTACTACTGTTTTTTTTTGGTGGGCAGGAAAACGCCTTCAGGTTTTCCTGGTTAGTGGGCTAGTAAGCATTTGTTGGACGGGAAGTGTCCGAAAGGCAGAACAATGAGAGGTCAGGGATATTGATCAAGGCAAAAAGGGATGGAGGGGCAAGAGGTGCAACGGAACGTGAAGAGCATGGCAGAGGGGTACAGGATTTGGGGTGGGCAGAGTCAACGCTTTGGTAAGATTTCTTAGAGGGGTGGGTTTGGGGTGTTAGGTTTGTTATAATGTATTAGTAAGGTTGGTTAGTTGTGTAAGGCTTTTGCCAGACCTGTTCTATTAAAGCAGCATTTTACCCCTTATACGTGTCTGAGAGTTGTTGTTTGTTTACCATCTCGCCTGATGGGGACTGGGGGAAGGGGGGGGGGGGTGCCAACTCAAGCCAAAGAGAGCATACCACCCCAAGAAACTGAGAGGATGTTGAGCTGCGTCATCCATCAGAATTAACCCATACCATCGCGGTGCATGTCACACAGTATGACCCCGTACGGGGAGCCATTTGGACGTACACTTACCAGAAATCAAGAAACTCATTCATCGAATGACGCATTTTCAGCATTGATGTAACTTCTTGTTATATATGACATGGTTATGTCAGCTGTAACATTATAGTGGCCACTTCCCCTCAGAGCCATTCAATGGTAGTGCGCTCTTGTTAAACTTGCTTAGTTCAGGATTTAGCTGGGCAGTTGAGGGCATCAGTTTAGGCAGTACTTTAAATGGGCCAGTACTGTCCGGTACGGAGAACCGGCGCTTTTGAAATGTAATACTTTTAATTGGAGAGTACTGGCACTTCTCAGAATGATAAAACAGAACAAGTTGGCTGGTCAGGATAATTGACAAGAAAAAATCTGGACCCACGCAGCCAATGTGTACTGCGTGGCCGATAGAATTATATTCCAAAAGAATTTATTTTCATTTGTAGTAAAATCTCGTTGATTTCAAAGACAATGGCATAAACGGAAAACTGTCAGCACAGTCAGTTCAAAAACATGCAATTGTGTGTACGATATATACAAAATATACAAATATACAAATATACAAACAGTTAAGGTAAAGAATCAGAAAATAAACATATCATCACACCAACAAAAGAATTTGGTACAACGAATAACATTCCAAATCAATTGCAAAGTAAGAAGACCTTTACACAAAGTGCATTATTTATGCATTTAAAGAAGACCAGTCCTTAGAACTAGAATCCAGTGGACAGGCAGAGCTAAGATGGAGTAAAGATGCCTGCCTGTCTCACAACACCTGTGATCGAATGTTTTTAGGATTTTACAGCTAGGGCCCGCAGAGGTGGTATAATTTACACCCTAGCTGCACCCTTCATTCTTGCCACAGGTTGGGTGTCAACGCGTTTCGAACCGCGGGTGTTATAGGTTCTCCTCAGGACAGGGACTGGGTGGGGACTTATCTGCACTTCTATTTTTCAATTTTTCCATTTCAAGCGCTGAATATAGGAGACGGTATTTGAAGCTCCTTAAGGCTAAAGCATCCAACCTCTGTTTAAACAAGCATTTGCAATGCAATAGGTCTCACATTAGGAAAGTGTGAGCTATTGGTATTGTAAATGACATTTTTTTAATATGTGTTGGCTTTGAAAATATATACATTAATAGCATTGCTATTCACAAATCCAATAGCTTACACTTTCCTAATGCGAGTCCTATTGGCTATGGCAATGCTTGTTGGTAGCAAGCAAGGACAGTGCTGTTGTGGTGCTGAGTGATGTTGTGGTTGGGCTGAGTGATGTGGTGGTGTATTAGAGTGATTTGGTGGTGTATTAGAGTGATGTGGTGGTGTCCCCGAGTGATGTGGTGGTGTCCCCGAGTGATGTGGTGGTGCCCCCGAGTGATGTGGTGGTGCCCCCGAGTGATGTGGGGGTGTCCCCGAGTGATGTGGTGGGGCCCCCGAGTGATGTGGTGGGGCCCCCGAGTGATGAGGTAGTTCCCCTGAGTGATGTGGTGGTGCCCCTGAGTGATGTGGTGGTGCACCTGAGTGATGAGGTGGCACCCCGAGTGATGTGGTGGTGCCCCTGAGTGATGTGGTGGTGCCCCTGAGTGATGTGGTGGTGCCCCTGAGTGATGAGGTGGTACCCCTGAGTGATGTGGTGGTGCCCCTGAGTGATGTGGTGGTGCCCCTGAGTGATGTGGTGGTGTCACTGAGTGATGTGGTGGTGTCACTGAGTGATGTGGTGGTGTCACTGAGTGATGTGGCGGTGCCCCTGAGTGATGTGGTGGTGCCCCCGAGTGATGTGGTGGTGCCCCTGAGTGATGTGGTGGTGCCCCCGAGTGATGTGATGGTGTCCCCGAGTGATGTGGTGGTGGGTGGTGTCTCTGAGTGATGTGGTGATGTCCCTGAGTGACCTAAGGGATGCAAGTCAAAAAGCATTGGGAGGACATACTTGAGTACATAATAAGGCTAAACAGTCACTGTTTTGTGATAATACAATGTCGCCTGAGGCCTAGGGCGGAGGTAGTCTGGCTAGATTTGTCTGGTGATGCCACAACTAGGCAGTTGCGAGGTGATCATGAGCTGGTGAGTTCAGAGGAGACTACAAACTTGGCTTGTGTGTGCATGGCATAGAACGCAGAATCAAGAAAAAAAAGAGAGGAAAACTAGAGGAAGGTGCAAAAAAGACGAATCTGTACATACCGATCGTTGATCGGTGGGATAGTGGGGAGAGAGGTTCTTTCTACAGCCGTGTCCTGTGTTGCTCGTGGTGCGGGCCATCTCTGTTGAGCCCGTCTTGAAATGTAACAACCAAGCGTGAGTTCCGCAGGTTGTCAGTATTCGCAGATCTGTGATGACCGCCTTGATAAGGGCCAAGACCTGCAGTTCTGGAAGGGACAAATGATAAAGGAATGAGAGAGCAAATTCCAAGAAACTCGGAGGGTGGTGCGATGAAGGCCAGGTCGGGCACATTTGAAAAATCAGTGTATGTGCATACTATGGGGAACTGAAGTATAGGGTGATTGCCTGCAAACGTAGACAACCTATAAGTGTGGGCGTGTCTTCCTTGAGTAGGGGAAAAAAATGGCATGTAAGGCCAGAGGTGTGTGGCACATGGAAAACCACAGTAGGTGAAGCCTGAAAAGGGAGACAAGTAAAGAACTCAAAGGGCGCCCATGAGTTGTCTCGAGGGAAGGGAGCTGTGCATGCCGGCTTAATGGGGTAAAAAAAAAAACGCCTGCGGGTCCCCCATAGACGCTGGGTAAATATACGAGACAACGCGCATAATGTGGAGCTGGGAGAAGAAAGAGCACAATCCATATGTAATTCAAAACAAGTTATCAGAGAACATGTAACCCAATGTGGCATTGTTAGGTTCAGAGAAACGGGGGAAACCCTGTGTGTGCAGCACAGGGTTTGATAATAAAGCAGCGAACAATATGTGAACCAAATAAATAAAAAGTGGTGTGTTTTGAGACATATGTGACATGAACAAAAGGAGACACGGGCTTAGTAGGGTCCGGAAATACAGGCGGAACCCCGTGTGGGCAGCACAGCATCAAACGCAGGGATGGTGTGTGCATGAGAAACTCAGGGGGGATGACGGATGATGTTAAAAACAGACGGGGCAGTGTTAGAGGAGATTGGGAACGGGCGGGGGTCAGAGGCACTGGTGGGAAAGAAAGCGGTTGCAAGTAAATACCTGTGAGAGAAGTACGCCTGGGTGTGTCCCGATCCGGTCAGAGAATGGCCTTGTCTGTCCTCTCTGTTATATATGTACCACAAACACGGGAGGCAAGTGGGCAAGTGACCATGGTGGAAAGACTTGAAGGGCCATACATTGCTCACGGAAATGGCGATGCATCCATGAGTCCACCAACATGTCTGACCTGTGTAAGCGTCAGTGGTGGGATGTTGTTGAATATGTAGGCCGGCAGGAACGTGTGTGAAATATAAAATAGAAGCGTGCAAGATCGAGTAAAAAGGCAGCGCCAGTACCTGTTGCATAATACGGGGTTGAAGTAAGGTATGTCTGACCACGTGTGTGAAGTATAACACAAAAGCCTGCAAGGTCGAGTAATAGGCACCTGTTGCATCATACAGGGTTGAAGTGAAGTATGTCTGACAATCAGAAAACAGC